>NW_012115154.1:19877862-19896566 GCF_000951035.1 Colobus angolensis palliatus | reverse complement strand
GGGTGTGGTGATGCACACCTGTAATCCCAGCTACTCGGGAGGCTGAGGCAGGAGAATCGCTTGAACCCAGGAGGCGGAGGTTGCAGTGAGCCAAGATTGTGCCACTGCACTCTATCCTGGGTGACAGAGCAAAACTCCGTCTCAAAAAAAATAAAAAAATAAAAAAATAAAGGACTGTGTGCCCTGGGTGCTGACTGTGTGGTTGAGGAAGCCAAGGCAGGCGCACAGTCGTGCTGGGGCTGGTGGGTGACTGGAGCCCAGAACCCGCCTGGCTGCGAGGAGAGGCTTCATGCAGGGTGTCTGTCTAGCAGAAGCCGGTTATGTTGTGAGCAGTGGCTCAGCGCGGCTCTCTGTGGCCCTCTGACCTTGAATGAGTCATTCTTCATCTCTGGACTCGGTATCTTCCTCAATGAAAAGTGAGGGGTGGGAGGTGGGCGTGGGGATGACAGCAGAGGGTCCCCAAGGCTCCTCTGGGATCCTGTAGCAAGGAGAGTGATGCTGCACCCTCAGTTTCTAAGTCACAGGTCAGAAGGAGCCCTCCGGAGCCCTCCCAGAGGCCGGGCACACACACACCTGGCGCCGGGAGAGCACAGCTGGGCCCGGGCAGGCTCATCACATCCCACAGCTCCCTCTAAAGCCATTCTGCCAGCTTACACGGTGTGTCGTGAGAGCTGGTGATGCACTGGCCGTGATTGGAGATGAGCTACTGTCTGCCTTAATTGAGCTTACGGGGACTAAATGTGGCTGCTGAAATGCTGAATGCAAATTACCTCTGATTCACATTTGGAATGGGTCCTCATGTCCCCTTTCTGTGCATAACTGTCATGTGGCAAGATCTGGAATTTTTTTCTGGAGTTTGACGCTTTAGGGGGTTTAACTCTGGGATTTTGCCCAAATCCCACCATTTATACCTTTTGCTTTAGTCTGTGTGAGACCATGACTGGTCAAATGAGGTAGTCAGTCCTAAAAGACCAAATGTCCCCTGGGACCGGGAGTGAGTGTTGCACAGGTGTGGTCTGACCAGTGTCAGAACATGGACAGAGGCTGCTCTCAGATAGCTGGGTTTCTGTAGGACCTGCCCCGCTGAGGCCTGGGCGCTTCTCTGGCAGGCCCTCAAAACATGTTGAGGCCTGTTGTGTGTGCTGAGGTCTGAGGTCTGAGACTAGTTGGCTCCAAAAATAAACAATCGAGTCAGTCTTGAAAAGTTATAACAGAAACAAACCTCTCGGCAAAGAATAGGAGGAGTCGTTGCCTAAAAGCCTCTTATAGAGCAAGGTGAGAGAGGAAAATAAATGGGGCGAGGCAGTGTATAATTAAGTGTAACCTGAAGGGTGTGGCACAGCCCATGAAAGTGTTGGGCACACAGCAAGGCAAAGGAGCGGGGAGGGCAGAGGAGTGGGGAGGGCAGACGAGCGGGGAGGACGGAGGAGCAGAGAGGGCGGAGGAGCGGGGAGGATGAAGGAGCAGGAGGATGGAGGAGTGGGGAGGACAGAGGAGCAGGAGGGAGAATGAGTGGGGAGGATGGAGGAGCAGGGAGGGCAGAGGAGTGGGGAGGAGAGAGGAGCGGGGAGGAGAGAGGAGTGGGGAGGGCAGAGGAGTAGGGATGATGGAGGAGCGGGGAGGGCAGAGGAACGGGGAGGACGGAGGAGCAGAGAGGGCAGGGGAACGGGGAGGACGAAGGCACAGAGAGGGCAGAGGAACGGGGAAGACGGAGGAGCAGAGAGGGCAGGGGATCAGGGAGGGCTTGAGCCCTTGTGGGGGCTTCCAGGTGGGCCCTGGAAGGAGACAGATGCCGGGGTGATGTGGGAGACAAGGGAGGGTGTTCCAGGCAGGAGGGGGCCCGGACAAAGGCACAGAGGGCAGCTAAGAAAGGCCTGGGTAACGAAGCACTGCAAACCAGGTGGCTTAAAACAACAGAACTTTTTCTCATAGTTCTGGAGGCCGAAGTCTGCAGTCAATGTGTGGGCTGGGCCGCACTCCCTCCGAAGGCTCCATGGGAGGGTTCTCTCTACCTCCTCCAGCTCCTGGTGCTGCGGGCAGCCCCTGGCATCCCTTGGCTTACAGAACATCACTTCAATCTCCACCTCTGTCATCGCACAAGCTTCTCCCCGTGGATTTCTGTCTGTGTCTGTTTTCCTTCTTCTAAGGACTATTGGATTCAAGTTCACCCTCATTAAGTATGACCTCCTCTTACATGATCACATCTCCAAGACCTTATTCTAAATAAGGTCGCATTCACAGGTACTGGGGGTAGGGCTTCAACATGCTTTTTTAGGGAACACAATTTAACCTATACATCAATAGAGGCCAGAGAGGCCAGCCTGCCTGACCTTCGGGGGAAGTACTGCTGAGGAGCATCGGGGAATGAGGTTGGAGGAGGATGTGAGGCACGCAGAGTTCTGGGTGGTCGTCTCCAAGATGCCACCACAGCCATGGCGGTGGCCACCAGGGTCTCCTCCCTGAGAACCTGCCGCAGCGTTGGTGGGGTAGAGGTGGGGGGTGATGCAGCGTGGGGGTCACGGCCAGCCCAGGGGAGAATCACAATGTAGCACCCGGGGGTCTGGCATCCTTGACTGACAGCCCAGAACCTTGGGTCCTTCACACTCTCCCCAGCTGTCCCCAGGCGAGGACAAGGCAGGGTGGTAGTCCAGAGTCGGCCCACTCCTCCCTTTCCCAGCATCCTCTAACTGAAGAGTGTGCTTGGTGACCCCCCTGGTCTGGCCGAGACTTGCTCAGAACTGAGCTGCAGGCCAGAGTCCCTTCCTACCCAATCCTTCCTTCCTGCGCCTTTCCCAGGTGTCAGGCTCCCCAGAGGTCTGAATGTACTCCTGCTCTTCCTTCCTTTACCCTTCACAGGCATTACTTCCATTAAATCTCTTGCACGTCGAATCCCATCTCGGCATGGCCTCGTGGCTGTACAAATAGAGTGGAAAACAGGGAGGCAAGCTGTTTGTTTGTATTAAGAGAGAGCTGAACTGAGCAATCTCTGTGATGCTAGGATTTCAGTCTGAAGCAGATCCGGTTTTTCATTGATAAGGGTCAGTTACAGGAAAATCCACAACCAGAGAGACGTGGACAGAGACTGGAATAAAGGGAGTTCACTTTGACCTGCTGCAGGAATTTCAACAGGATCATTTACGTGCCTCTTCTATACTGGTGATTTTGCTAAGCTTCTTTGCAAATATTCCACCACAAGTTTATTGAAATGGACATTTTTGCTATTTTTCATTTTACAAACTGGTGCTACATTTTTTTTAAAAGAAGTTCTAGGCCAGGCGCAGTGGCTCACACCTGTAATCCCAGCACTTTGGGGAAGCCAAGGCGGGCGGATTACGAGGTCAGGAGGTCGAGACCATCCTGGCTAACATGGTGAAACCCCATCTCTACTAAAAATACAAAAAATTAGCCAGGCGTGGTGGTTGGCACCTGTAGTCCCCGCTACTTGGGAGGCTGAGGCAGGAGAATGGTGTGAATCCGGGAGGCGGAGCTTGCAGTGAGCCGAGATCGTGCCACTGCAGTCCAGCCTGGGCGACAGAGCGAGACTCCATCTCAAAAAAAAAAAAAAAAAGGTCTAAAATATTTAGAGCATTGGGAAAATCATTTGAGTACACATGGATCTTCCCAAAGGAAGATTATAATGCTGGTGTTTGTATTCTGTGACATTCTCCCCCTCACTCTCAATAAAAATAAAATGGTAGAAGTGAACACAAGATAGGATACTTTGCAATTTCATGTAGTCCTAGGGTCAACCATTCTGCTAATCTGTCTTGTTTGTTTGTTTTTAAGACGGAGTCTTGCTCTGTCACCCAGGCTGGAGTACAGCAATGCCGTCTCGGCTCACTGAATCTTCTGCCCCTCGGGTTCAAGCGATTCTCCTGCCTCACCCTCCTGAGTAGCTGGAATCACAGGCACTCGCCACCACACCTGGCTAATTATTGTATTTTTAGTAGAGATGGGCTTTCCCCATGTTGGCCAGGCTGGTCTCAAACTCCTGACCTCAAGTGATCTGCCCGTCTCATCCTCCCAAAGTGCTGGGATTACAGTCGTGAGCCACCGCACCTGGCCCATTTTGTGAACCTGGATTTTAAAGTGGAAAGAGATACCAGGGTCAAAAAAATGAGGAAGAGGTAAGAATACACCAAAAGGAAAGTAGGTTTTTTTTTTTTCCTTACTCCTCAGCCCATACCCTCAGCCCAGAGTTATCTGGTTACAGTGCTGTGGGAATTTAACCGTAAATAAATTGAATCTGAATTATGTCTGTCAAAGTAAGTGACCAACATCAGCTGATGGTTCTGAGTCTTGGCTTCTGCAGTCACTATTTTTTTTTCTTGCTCAAGTAACTTGAAAAATTACTAATGGACATTGCTAATCCCAGTCATTAGTAAGCTTGAGTCAGGCTCTCTCCAACTGCAAAGGGAAAAGTTCTTTTCCGATAGGGGAAGATTAACGCACTCAAGTTCCACCAGTTATTCATCTAAATCCCCAGAGTAACAAGAAGATCCAATGCCTCTGCTTTACTGGAGCCTGGAAATGACCCTGGCATCCCACAAGCACCAGTTGGAGTCAGAAGGCCGCCCACCCAAAGACTCGGGGTTTCACGAACCACCAAGTTTGCCATCCCCACAGACACCCAGCATGGAGGCTTTGTGATCAAACCAAAGTCGTTCTCTGTTCGACATCCTGATGCTGCCCGGGGGGTTGCCCGTCAGGAGTGCAGGGCTACCTGACCACAGTGAAGTCTGTGGGGGCTATGGGGCAGAGGACCACAGTGAAGTCTGTGGGAGCTGTGGGGCAGAGGAGAGGCTATAGCAGCTCAATAACAGGTACTCATGTTAGTTACAACTCTGCTGACGCAATGTGTCTTTCCTTCTTTGCTTCTCTCCTCCCTGCCACACTTCTTTACCTCCTCCACTTGTTCTAGAAAGAATAACCTACAAATGGACAAAAATGACAACGTGATTCAGTTAACCAAAAGTGAGAAGTTTATTCGTTAGGACTCTTGCCCTGCGGGAGACAGGAATCTCATGCTATCTTAAGAAAATACGGGAATGTTCTCGACTCACGGGGAGAAGCAGAGGAGGGACTGGTCTTAAGGACAACAGGAACCCAGGCTTTGCTGTTCCTCCCATCTCTGAGTACTGTACGCTGGCTCCCAGTCTGGCCGTCTCTGGAGCCGGGGTAGTGCCAGGCTGAAGTCTGACCACCTTGAGATAAGAATGGAAAGGGCTCTGTCAGTGCCAGAGTCCCAAGGAAGGCTCTGATTGGCCACCAAGGACCAAGTCTCCCGACCGGGGGTGATTATGATAGGCTGAGCCAGGGACCAGGGAGGCAGAATACTGGCGTCCCCTACGAGACCTAAATATTGTGCTGGGAGGGGTAATTTCCCCCAAAAGGAAGATAAATCAATTAGTGTATGCCAGGTGTGTGCATATGTCAAGCCAGGAGCACACACTTGCTATGGGTGGGCCACAGCTTGGATGATCTGTGTTCCAGTCAGCTCTAGGACTCACAAGGTACAAACAGACCAAGAGTTCAGGAGAAAGACAACTATTCTTGGTTTACGACCGAGCAGGAATTTCTCTCTAGAGATCTTAGTGTATGTCTTTTTTTTGTTTGTGTCAAACTATCAAATCCCCAAGATGGCTTAGCAACCGTGGAGCCCTGGCCACTATCACAAAACAGAGTCCTCTCCAAGAGTTCTGGGTGGAAACAGCACTCTCCGTAGTGGTCTTGTGCCCCTCTTCTCGGAGCCCTGACCCAAACAGCCCCTGTGTCCCCTCTCCCTGCAGAGTCCCCTGTGCAAAGCCCAGCTCTGCTAAGGATCGCTCTCCTCAAATCCCACGTGATCCCTCTTCTGACTGAATAAAAGCCCCTTCTTTCTGCCTGGCCCTGAAGTAGATCGCATCTACGGGCCTCGAGCTCATTCTGTCACTCAGTTATCGAAAAGTCACTGGAGAAAGACTCGTATACAATCGGCAATTCCTATAACAACCAACACCCCCACCGTTACACCTCACATGGCGTAGTCTCTCTTCAGCAAAGATCTGAAGATGTTTGCAAACATGTCAATAATAGTCCAAATAACAACAAATATCACCTGCATAAAATGGAAAGGGGAAGTAGGCTGGCATCTCCTCTGCACATTCCCCTCCTTGGAGGAAGGAGCTCGGCCCACGCAGTGTGGTAGGAGGCAGCCCTGCTCTGCTGCCCAGAGCCTCTGTGGGGCGGGGCGTTCTCCACGGCATCCCTGACAGCCACACTCCTGTCAGGTGACAGTAGGGTGGCTCAACACGGCACCTGCAATTCTCTAGCAGGAAAGACAGACGCGAAGTGTGTGGCTGCTTTTTTTCTGGTTCCCAAAATACTTTCCAGGAGAAGGATCAGAGGAAGGGCCAGGGCAGTGGAGCTCAAACGATATGCACACATATGTGCGTACACACATGCTCACACACACACACACATGCATATACATGTACACCTGCGCACACATGAACACGCATACATGTACACACACATGCACACACACATGCACACACAAGCACACACACATGCACACACATGCCCTACCCCAAATCCCCCAACCACAGCCTGGGGAAGGAGCCCAGGCACCACCCCGGCCCTCTGAAGCAGGGCCTGAGGGCCACTCTGAGAAACTCTACTCCTAACTCCAAGGTGCCAGGCCCCCGGCTGCCCTGGACCCGTGGGAACAGCCTTCTAGGAAACGCACGCTCCTCTGTGGTGAGGGTGGCCTCTGGGGGCCAGGTGTATTAGCTTCAGAGGGCAACAGGGCATGTGCCCAGGAAATTGTGGACTTTTTGCAATTTTCCAGAAGATTCTGGAAAGCAAACCACATTGATGGTGCTAACGCTGTGTGTCTGGTATTTGCACTGACATCAAGGAAGAGACAGGAACGAATGTGAATGGAGCCTTTGCCAGCCCTGCTGCCTGCAAACACCTAGGCATCCTTCTCTACTTTGTGCTCAGTGGCTACGTGGCTTGTCTGCAGTCACACCAGCAGCAAGCAGCCAGGCGGGTCTGATTCCGGAGCCCAGACTCCTTCCTGTGCACCTCTTTAAAGTCTCAAGGCCAGTGTACACAGAGGCAGAGCCCTGGGTGGTGTCATTAGGGAAGCAACCAAGCAGCCCCGGCCCCTACTTCCTCTGCAGAGGCTAAAATTCCACCATTAGTAATTACTTTCCTGGGAGGAAAAATATATTAGAGTTCTCCAGAAAAACAGAAGCAATAGTGTGTGTATATACATGTGTGTATGTACAATGTATACACATATACTTATATATGAGTATATCACAGCCATTCCTTAAACTTACCGCCCTCCCCCCACCACACACACACACACACACACACACACACACAGACAGAGGAGAGGGAGATTGATAAGACTGATTCACTTTAAGGAATTAGCTTGTGATTATGGGGACTGCTAAACCTGAAATCTGTAGGATAGGCCAGCAGGCTGGAAATTCAGGTGTCAGCTGAGGTTGTGGCTTTGAGTCAGAAGGCTGTCTGGAGGCAGAATTCCTTTTTCCCTGGGGCATCCGAGTCTTTTCTCCCATGGCCTCCAACTGATTGGATGTGACCCACCCTGCTACAGAGGATGGAGGGTGATCTGTTTTCAGTTCACTGATTTAGATGTTCATCTCATCTAAAAAAGGCTTTCACGGAAACATGTAACCGGTGTTTGACCAAACAGCTGAGCGCCGCAGCCTGGCCACATTGACATGTAACGTTAGCCATGGCAGAGCCCATAAAATCAGCAGGACGCTCCATGCTGAGCCACAACACCCTGGCTCCGACCTGCCGCTGATGGCTGCTAGCCTGGTGATCTCCAACAGGACCCCTGTGTAAGTCACTCAGCCTTTTCAAACCTTGTATTTGTGTGTGGTGGGGTAGGGAGGGGGCATATAATTCTTACCGTAAGAATGAAGTGAGCTGACATCCGTGAACACACCGTGAAATGGAAAATCCTGCCCGTCTGTGTTTCTCACTCTGTGGTGGGAGTGGGTTCGGCTGGTATTTTCCTGTCTGCATGTCCCAGGCTCCTGTAGAGGAAGGGCCCTATTGATCTGCCATCAGTAGGATGGGCATTTGACGGCTCAATCAGTGCAGATGGATTTCTGGTGACTCATCGCATAGCATATGCGCTCAATAAATATTTATTGCCGGAGTGCGGGAAGAAGAGGCAGCCGCTCCTTGTACTCACCACACAAACTGGTTTACAACTCAGTTCTCCGAGTCCAGAGAGAAAGGGAGAGAGCGTCCTCAACAGACTCCTGGACGGTCTGAGGGCAAGGACCTTGACAATCACCCCGCCTGGCAGTCTCACTTCACAGACGACGACAGTGGAGGCTCAGAGAGGCACGTGCCTGCCAAGTCTGGCACGGGATGGTTGCCCGTCCAGGACCAGGGCCCAGGCTTCCTGCCCAGCATCAATAAATAGGACAGATATTACTGTGAAAATCAATCTCCTCCTCCACTGCTTCACATCTTTTCCAGAATAAATGCCATATAGAAAAAAAAAGATTTAAATGTAACATGATTTTTATCTTAAAAAAAGAGAAACCATACAAATGCAGAAGTAAATATGGGAGACATTTAAAAAATCATTTTGAAGCAGGAAGGGCTTCTCTAAATATGACAGAAAACCCCAAATAGCCTTAATAAATAAATAAAATAAAACATATAAAAAGAAAAAAATCCTGCAACGAAAAAAGGCATAATAAACAAACTCAGAAGACAAATAACTGGGGAGAAATATTTGCCACCCACTGATGAGGAGCTAATTTCTTTATATATAAAAAGTGCCTATAAGTAGATAAGAAAATGACCCACCACCCAATAGGAGAATAGGCAAAAATCACAAACAGACAAGGGACGGAAAGGGAACTCAAAAAAGACACGCGAATGTGTAAAATGATGTGCATTCTTACTTATCACAAGAAAAATGCACAGTAAAAGTGCGAAATACTGTTTTCACCTAAGAGATGGGCAAATATCAAAAAGTTAGAAATAGATTTGTGTCGATGAAGGTGTAGAGAGACAAGCATGTTCATACACTGTGGGTGAGACTGCAAACGGATGAACGTCCCAAGGAGAACAAATCACTTGTCTATGAAACTGAATCATATCTTCACGCCTTGTTATAGCAAGTCCCTGTCTAAGCATTTGTCCTTCGGCACACTCCAAAATGTGTGAAATGACATATGCACAGCATTCCAGCATTGGAAACAGCCTACATGTTCTTCAGTAGAGGGCTGCACACATAAATGCAATAAATACATAAACAATGATAATAAATTATGTCATGCTGTACCATGGAATACTAGGCAGCCATTCCCAGGAATGAAGCAGCTCTCTATAAACGGATATACACAGTCTTCAAGACTTACCGCTGAGGTGGAGGAAAAGACAGAGAACATCGTCAACAGCAGGCAATGTCTGCAGGGACCTCACACTTCCATGCCCCTCCAGAGTCCATCTCACCTTTTCTCTCCCTTCAAGCCTCCCATCCACTGGTGGTACTGCCTCTCATTCACGGGGAAAACAGAAATTCTCAGGAAAGAACCTCACAAGCTGTGTCTCCCAGGTTGCATTCGACGGGGTCCCTTCCGGTCACCTGGGTGAGCTGTCCCACTTCCCACCTATTGGCGGCTGGCCACGCCACTGGTTCAGCTCATCTCTCTTGTCTGTGAGGTTTTCCCCTTTCTCTCCTGCACCAGCAACATGACTCCCTCCCCTGAATGTTACAGGGTTGTTAGCACACGAACATGCTGTAATATCCCCCATCTTGTGTTTTTTTTTGAGACAGGGTCTCACTCTGTCACCCAGGCTGGAGTGCAGTAGCTGGATCTTGGCTCACTGCAGCCTTGACCTCCTGAGCTCAAACGATGCGAACCTCAGCCTCCTGAGTAGCTGGGACCACATGCGTGTGCCACTACACCTGGCTAATTTTTGAATTTTTTGGTAGAGATGGGGTTTTGCCATATTGCCCAGGCTGGTCTTGAACTCCTGACCTGAGGTGATCCACCAGCCTTGGCCTCCCAAAGTGCTGGGATTGCAAGTGTACACCATTGTGCCTGGCCATATCCCCATCTTAAAAAAAAAAAAAAAAAAGCCCTCTCTTGACTCACATTTTTCCCTGCTCACCACCTCATTTCTCTGCTCCCCCATACAGCAAAGTTCCTAGAAATAGTTCTCACTATTCACCACGTCCTTTCCTCTGGACGTCCTGAGCCAGTCCCAGCAGGCTACTGCTCTCACGCTCCTTTGCTCCTGCAAGCTAACCAGCAGCCTCCAGGCCTCCTCTTCTAACTCACTGCTTCTTCTCTCCCTTGCTCTCTGCCGGCCACTTTCTCCTGATTCACTGATGACTCCCTGACTGCTCTTTCCTGGTCCCTTCATTGGCTCTTTCTTATCTCCCCAGCCTCCAGCTATTGGAGGCTGTGAGGTACAGTCCCGACATCTTTGCTATCTACACTCTCATCCTAGACCTTCTCTTCCCATGTCACATCTTTAAATTCCATCCCTAGGTGGGCGACTTCCAAACGAGCATCTCCTGTCACCCTGACCCCTGTCTCTCTGGACTCTTCACTTGGGTATTCGATGTATGTCTGAAGTTTACTGTATCCAAAAGCAAACTATTTCCCCAGCCCCTCCCTGCGCCTCCTGTCCCAGTAAGAGGGATCATTCCAGGTGCTCCCATGCTGCCCTTTCCTCCTCTCAGACCCCACATCCAAACTATCAGCAAATTCTGGGCTGTCTTTAAAACATATTCAGAAACAGCAACGCCTTCTTGCCACTGCTCCTCTCCTACCCTGGCCTGAGCACTGTCACCTCCTACCTGATGACATGATGGCTTTCTCACTGTGCTCCCCTGTTCTTTCCCTGTCACTTGCACAGCCTTTCCTCTCCATAGCAGCCAGGCTGCTAAGATCCTTTAAAAACCTGAACCAGATCGTGTCATTCTTCTGGTTGATGTTCTCCAACATGATCTCATCTCACTCAGATAAAAGCCAAGGCCCTTACCGTCCAATATGTTAAGTCCTACCACTCTTTCTCTCACCAGCTTCAAACACCCCCATCTCACCCTTCTATTATGGAATCCTCTCCCCAGCGACCCACATGGCTCACCCCACCATGTCCTTCAGAATTCCGCTCCAATATTCCGGGACTCTAGGGTCACAGTCAAGGCTGCCTGGTAGATGCTGAGCCCACTGAGGGAGGGTCAGGCTAGTGGGGTGACAGCCACAGAGGCAGGAAATGCTTCCCATGATGCTGCTCAAGGCAAAATAACAGCAGAAGAACCCCCTGGTTCTGTGGTCGTCCTACCCCTCCACCCCACTCTCCCACTCTCTTCTATTGGCCAAAGCTCGCTGGACACCAGTTGGTGAAAGATCCTGGGACTAGAGGCCCTGGCAGTCCATAGCCGGGCAGGTCAGGGAATGGATCTAAGAGCAGAGGCAATGGGCCACACAAAAATAGACCTCCCATGAAAATGAGCACAGCCCTATATTGGCCCATAAGTCAGTCTTTGGGGAAATGGTTACCACGACACAATTCTAGAGATGTGTCGGGAACATCTTGGTGAACAATTTGCACCAGCCTCTTAAACCTGCAAAGATAAACAATAGGGTTGAAACCAACGGTCCTACTGAGGCGGACTCTCCTTGAAGCTCCATGAGAAACAGCTGTTCTCCTTGCATCCTAACTATAAGAATCACAGACAAATTTGCCGGCCTCAGTGTTGACCACAGTGAGCACCGGGGGCCTTTGGCAAATGCTGTGCTTTGGCAATGAACCCCACCCACTCCTTCACTGCATACAGATTATCTTTTGGATACCCAAAGAAATGTCTGCATCCATCCCTGTAAGATATTGGCAACTCCTTCAGGTCATGGGTGCATAAGCTCTACGGTGTCAGGAAAATGTTCTCTCATGCAGGTCAAAGAACAACGAACTTTGTTTTGTAATTATGCTTTATTTTTTGACCTAGAGGGTAAAAAGCTAAAATGACTGGAGCTAGAAAAAAACAAGGCAAGACCTTTCGTACAGTGGTGCTATCAGGAGCACGTGTTGCAATGATCTCAAAGAACCTTATGCAAGCCCGTGGTACGGAGTTCTACTTGGAAACTTTCTCACTGTCCCAAGACCTCAGGCAATTCTTAGGAGTTGGATTTGGGAACATTTTACAAATTACCTTTTGTCCCACATGGCACAGGGAGTGTTGTCATAAACCACTATGTCCTTGAGAACCACCTGCATGCCTAGAGTTTTTGAACTAACCATCGTTGAGGGCTTTGGCGTGCACCAAATGGGCATTTACTGATTATGGCATAAAGTGCTAGTGAACAGGGAAACAGGGACAGAGATAAATTCTGGAAAGGTCATGCGTGAGTCTAACTCAGGGTTTGTCAGGGGCTTCTGGGAGGAACACAGCTTCCGCAGAGAGTCAGGATGAGGCTGTGCCTCTCTAGCAGGGCTTGGAGGTCAGTGGGTCTCTGCCTCTGTGCACCTGGTCCTCTGGAACATGAGCTACCTCTCTGCTCTACAAATGCTACCAAGTCCGAAGGCATAGCATGCAAATCTATTTTTTCTGGAGTCTTGTTGAAAAGCCATGACTGGCATTCTAGAGAACGGGTCTGGGTATCGGCTGCATATCACTGGAATGGATGGTATCAGTGGTGCAGACAAACCAGAGCTTCAGACAGACCTTCACATGTAAGTGAACAGTCAGATTTGCATTGCAATGTAGGACCTTTCAGGCCAATATCGTTACCAAAGTAATTGTATTTGCTTGGGAAATTATTACAATTAATTTACATTACTTAATCATGTGCCCATAGATGGGTGAGAGGTCAGAAACCAGTCAAGAGCCATATTCAGGTAATAGTAGTATTCGGATTTCCCAAGGTTAATCAGGATGTTTATCGCATGTTGAGAGCTAATAACTAAGTCAAGAACCAACACACACAGACCTTGAGTCAAATTCTGCAACGCAGGGAGACCAAACCTTCCACCCCAGTGAGAGGTAATGCTGGATCACTAGGATAAAAGTCACATGGGACACTCTGCAAAACAATTATAAAGGCAGCTGTTGGCAGAACCAAGGAGTTTATTCCCAACGAATGCTGTTTACATGACCACTACCCTTAGTCAGGAAGGGGGCATCATTGCTGGGGATTCCCTATTCTATTATTTGTCAAACAGACACCTCCTCACTGCACAGCGCTTGTGGATACACATGCCCTGCTTGGGGGAATCTGTCATTCTGTAGAACTGCTGAGTGTGTGCTTAGATACAGAGCTGGCCAAGACACGAAGCTATTCTCTAGAGATAGCACAGCAAATCTGTCGTTTGGGAGAACATTGCTGCAGGGTTCACCTTTACCTTCATCCAAAGTACTTCTTGGATTTCACGATGAGGACTGCCTTATGGTTGACTGGCATCATGGATGAAGAGCTACCTGGAGCACAGTCCAAGGAGGTGGCTGGCACAGGTGCCCGGGAAAATAAAAACGGACCCAGAAAGGGGCAGTCAGGAGACTGTCCCAAAGCAGTGTTCCCACTGGTCCTGGGCCCCTGCCTCCACTTCTCTGCGTGGATCGATACTGATGACTCCATTTGTACCAGGGAGCAAAAGCCATCACAAGGTCACACAATCATTGCCCAAGCTTAAAGGAAATAAAAACTGGAATGTGACTCTTTGCCCTGTTTTTCACGATTAGATAACACCCCCTTAGCTTGGTATTCAATAAGTTATCAAAGTATTTACAGAGTCCTGAGCCCAGACCTTGCTGTTTAGGTTTTCTAAGAGTTGTAAAATTGAGCCGCTGTCTTCCTGCATATACAGACCATTGTTCTCTCCATTTGTGTCACAGGCAAATAGACCAAGGCAGCTAAGATGTTCTCAGCTGGTTGGTCCTTCTTAGTCGGTCCAAGGTTACCCCAAAGGCATTTCCCAAAGAGTCTTCAGCAAAGTTCTTAAAAGCAGAGGGGGCCACATTTTTTATGTTTTCCTAGAGGGCACAGCCAATTCATACTCATGGGCAGAAGTGAAATGAATGTCAGTGCAGATTCCAGTAACTAGGTTTCTGTTCCCTTCATCTGTAAAGTGGATGTGATCATTCTCTTCAGGGATTTTAGTGGAAATTAGGTGAGATAGTTGATATGAAGTACCTAACATGGTGCCTGCATGTCATTGGTGATCAAAAAGTTCCTTTCTTCTTTGCAATGTGGAATCCACTGTCACTCAGGTTGGGAACTCATCAGACACAGACATCCATCTCCCGATCACAGAGCTTCCTTCTAACTGCAGCATTCTAAGCACCTAGGGTAAACGTGGACTTCAAACCCATGAGGACACCCCCAATTCCAAGACTTTCTAAGTTGTCAATACTATATAAAGATGACTCATGGTTTCCAAAGTCATTTTCATTTATATGGAATAACAGACAACATTTTTTTTTTTTTTAAAAAAAAGCATGGGTGGGTATAAGGGAATAAGTAAGTTTGGAAAACCAGGTTAAGTGAAATTAAACAGCCAGTGTCCCCTTCATAAGCTCTAATCGAGGATTTCCTTTATGTTAACTCTCCTACTCTGGGTATTTCACATCTCAGCGGGTTGTAGGCCCTGGCCCTGGGTGCAGCATTTTAAATGATCACCTCTGAGCGAAATGTTGCCTGGCTGGGGAAGAGTTGGCTCACCCTGGCAGGCCAGTGTGTTGAGCTAGAGCCCTGGGAGGTGACAGCATTCAGAAATGGGTACCCCAAGTATTTGCAGGTGATGTTGGTCTGGGATACTAGTATAGTGGAACAGCAATGACACAAACACATGTGTGGTATAAAACGTGCCAATCATATCTTTCCCCCGCATTCAATGTGCTAACGTGTTTAAGAGCCCTTAGCACTGTCACCTAATAGAAGCTGCATGTTATTAACTCTTATGCTCACCAGCCTGGGCCAATGATGCCCCCAAAAGGAAGCCGCCTCGATGATATGCTTTGGCTGTGTCCCCACCCAAATCTCATCTTGAATCGTAGCTCCCATAATTCTCATGTGTTGTGGAAGAAATCACGGGGCGGGTCTTTCCCAGGCTGTTCTCGTGATAGTGAATAGGTCTCGTGAGATCTGATGGTTTTATAAACGGGAGTCTTCCTGCACATGCTGTTTCCTGCTGTCATGTAAGATGTGACTTTGCTCCCTGCTTTTGTGAGGCCTCCCCAGCCATGTGGAACTATGAGTCAATTAAACCTCTTTCCTTTATAAATTACCCAGTCTCAGGTATGTCTTTATCAGCAGCATGGGAACAGACTAATATACTAAACATGCCCCTTTCTCCAACAAGCTATCCCAAACCACCTGTAGGAAGGGCCTTGGGTGGTTTTTTATTTGTTTCTGTTTGTTTTTAATTTCCAACTTACTGTGGAATGATACTTTGTAAAATTCAATAAAAAATAAATTACTAGAGCAATACATTTAACAAAGACATACCAAATACAATCAGGACAAAAATACATGCTTCCTTAAAGAGGCCACAGAAATATTCTGAAGACCACCTCTCTTACAGATAGGGAACTAAAGGGCCTGCCCCCATTGCATAGCTGATCAGAGGCGGCTCCTCTGGCTGAAGCAAGCTAGGTGCTTTGGCCCAAGCCCTAGCCCCGACCCCAGCCCCAGATCCAGCCCCAGCCCCTGCCCCAGCTCCAGCCCCAGCCCCAGCTCCAGGCCTGGCCAGGTTCTCCTCATCCTTCCCGGAAGACGAGAGAGAGGTGAATGAGGCACTGGCCTCAGGTGCAAATTTTAAGGGGGTGCCAAAAACTCACTGACCAAGATAAAGAATATTTAATGCAGTATCTTTCTAAACATCAGAATTCTACATAAAGACAGAATCAGTAACAGTGCTGAGCCGAGCAATATTGGCACCTGAGGCAAAAGGCAGAATCAGTGACATTGTCAGAGCCTTACTTAAAGTATTGGCCTTTTGTTCAGCACAGATTTTACTGCATTAATTTTGAGAAGGAGGTCATAGGCAGGGCATACAGAAACAGTGAATGTCAGGGGTCATTAGATGGACGTCACATGGGCCCGCCACATAACACACAACTGTGTGCACACAACGGGAGGGGAAGATGGGGGTTTTCAGAAAACACCTCAAATCAAAACAATTACTGTGTTTCTTCCACTCTGAGACTCCACCAGTCAGAAGATTTGTGATCAATTTGTTAATATATCTTTAGAAGGAAAAAAATGGCAGGTAAGCTTCTTCTGACATCATCTATAAGCAACCCCCATAATTCAGAAATATTCACATATGGAACCCTGAAGGGAATAATCCCAAATTGTTTTTTCCTCTGCTCTCACATTACGACAGTCATCAACGCGGAAGGTTCACGTCACCAAATGTGTGTGCTGGGGGTTCTCCCCACTACCAAGCAAGCAACCAGTTCTGCAGGAATCACCAGGGTGTCCTCCAACTCATTTCTGACACTGTCTACCTAGAGATAGCGGCAGATCCCACAGGTTGAGGGCTCAGTCCCCAAGGCACGCCCCCCATCCCACTTCACATACCAGTTGCAAGTCCAGGCATCCGGAGCTTCTGACCCACAGGCTGGGCTCTCAACTGGGGTTCCCACAACCCCCTCTCAGGTTCATTAATTTGCTAGAGTGGTACACAGAACTCAGGGAAATGTACATTTAAAGGTTTATTATAATGCATATTACCAAGAACCCAGATGACGGGATGTACAGGGAGAACAGGCAGGGAGCTTCCAACCCCTCCCCAGGCACGCTGTTTTCCAGCCGCCTCCACATGTGCAGGGATCCAGAAGCCCCCAAACCCAGACCTCTTGGGCTTCTTACGGAGACTTCATTGGACAGGCACGATTGACAACCATGCAGAAATGTGATCAAACAAAAAGTATGATCTAATAGTGATGGAGTAAGTGTGGACACCCAACAAGGCCTGTCTATTCCGATCGTTATTGGCCTCTCTGTGCAAGATTTCTTCCTCACGGGAATGGAGCAGGGCTCCTTTGGAACAGAGGGTCTTAAGTCCCACAGTCAGACAGATGAGGGAGGATTAGAGTCCCACCTTGGGCTGGTGAGGTGGTGAAGAGGGGGCAGGGGAAGTTTAGAGGAGAGATTGTTTCCTGGGGCCTGCTTCTGAGGCCTAAAGCACCCCAACGTTATAACAATGACTGTGATGAGGACGACAGGAGTGCTGAGCCAGGAACCCTGGACAAAACCCAGTATGTATACCTTGTAATATCACAAGCACCAAAAAAGAAAAAAAAAAAAAAAAAAAGAAAGGCTCTTAAAATACAGTAAAATGTTTTAATTTAGGAAGCACTAAAGTCTTTGTTCCAACAAAATTAACTCAGAGAACAAATTATTTTACATATTTACACAGATCAATCAACAAAAGTACACATTGTAACAATTGCTAAACACTGTCCGTAAAGAAAACATTTCGAATGAGAAGTGCCATCGCCGTTTTCTTCTTCTGGGTCACCCAGTGGAATGAGGGCCCTCACCAGGGGCTCTTCCCAGATGTCTCTTCACACCACCCGCTTTCTTCTGATGGCCCCATTTTCCTTTAAAACCAGTTCTCATCAAACCTGCATCAGGTTTATGCACCCTGGCAAATGATCATTTTGACAAGGATTAAAACTGTAAGCTAAAGAGACGACACAAATGACAATTGGGAATAATTTTGAGGGGGGACAGAGGCTAAACACTAGCCCCTCCCCTTTTCTACTTCTAACCAATATCTTGAGCATTCAGTGGGACAATACAGTCTTGCTGGGTCTCTTGAAATCCTCTAGCAAGAAGCCAGCCAGGAGAACACCCAGACGCCCACACCTGTGGGGCCAGGAGGGCTGCAGGGTTGCTGAACCCAGGCAGGGTCCTCCCAGAGCATCTGCCCCTGTCAGGCTCTGTCTGGAGACTGGAGATCTTCCAGGCTGGCTTCATTCTGGACCAGAGAGCAGAGGAGAAGGAGAAAGAATATAAACCCACCCCTATGAGCCAGGGAACCACCCAAGCTGTAAGGATTTTGTGCAAGCTGCTGGAACTTGGGTTGGAAAAGCGACCCGGCAAGCAGCTGAAAGGAAGGGTGTGCACGCCTGCTTCCTAAGGGGTGATCCTTCGGGTGGGCTGATCATGCCTCCTCCCCTGAGGAGGGAGTCCTGCGAAAGCACGCACCTCAACACGAGTAAAGGCCCTATGGTGTCCCCAAAGCGACCCCTGTCGCGTTCACTCGGCGGGTAGCCTCCCTGCATGATTGATTACTGGGAGCGGCTGAGCTAACGTCAGCATTCTGGGAGCGCCAGTGACCTTTGGGGTCATCACATCCTCAGAAACTAGAGCAGGAGGGGAAGCGACCCCCAAGCCAGCACTCCCCCTACTTTCCACCCGGGAGCCGAGGTTGTGCCATCCTGGGGCGCATCTGGGGACGGGGACCCACCAGCCCCCTCCCCTAACCCCTCTAGGGCCCTCGGCAGCAGGCGGTACCGGATGCCCACCAGGGGCTCTAAAGGACCTGGGCAGCACGGGGAACCCACGTCCGGATCTTCGAGCCCTCTCCTTCTCCTTCTCCCAATTCTTTCCGCAGTCTCAGAAGCCCCACGTTTCCCGCGGCGGGGGGACACGCACTTACCGCGGATCCACTATGCAAACCTTGATGAACCT
>NW_012115154.1:19876350-19877337 GCF_000951035.1 Colobus angolensis palliatus | reverse complement strand
GCCCCCTCCGGCGCGCAGGACCGCGAGCGCTGCCGCCAGAACTTCTGCCAGCGGCCGCCCGTAGCCAAATTGCGCAGAGGGCTCGCCTTGCACCTCCTCTTCCCCCGCCGCCCTCCCTTTCGCCCAGAAAGGAGGACGGACCCAGCTGCAGGCTCCGAGCTGGTTTATTCTGCGGCCGAGGATTACATTTATGCACGAACGGTCTCACTGGCTCCAGATTCCCCACTTGGGCACAGGCATAGGAGGGTTGTTTTCCAAATTGCTGGTTTTAATTGCACCTGCCTTTCAGATTACCTCTGGGAATCTGTGGGAGGAGCTGAGAGGGTGGAAAATGTTTCTTCCCTTTGCAAAAGGAAGAAAACTTTGTCACCCAGCGGGAGACCTCAGCCACGCGTAACCCGCGAGACACCAGAACCCGGACGGGCTTTGACTGATTCTGCCTGCGAGGTCTCCGTAGGAAAGGACGCTTGAACTCGGCGCTCCGGCGGCGGCGGCACGAGTTCCCTGCTCACCCTCCCTCCCCGCGGAAGTCTCCACGAGCTGGCTTCAGGGTGTAACAGAGCGCGCGGCTCCAGTCCGACGGCAGCGGCCGGGGGAGGGAAGGAGGGGACGGAACCCCCGAGGAGTTACCCAGAAGCAACTTCTGGTTAGAGTTATGGGAAGCGCGGTTATGGACACCAAGAAGAAAAAAGATGTTTCCAGCCCCGGCGGGAGCGGCGGCAAGAAAAATGCCAGCCAGAAGAGGCGTTCTCTGCGCGTGCACATTCCGGTGAGTCCCAGCACTCGGTCCCCTGCTCCCCAGCCCTCCTGTCGCTCCGGTCCCCGGCGCCGAAGCGGTTAACGCTGGACGCCCCGTTCGCGCCGTGCGTGCCCCTCCTGTCACTTCGGGCGGCTCGGGGAAAGGGTAGAGGGACAGGGCCCGAGCTGGGCTGGCGGAGCCGGGGCTCGATCTCTCTCTCTGCCCGCGTGCAGCCCGGGCTGGGGCTC
>NW_012115154.1:19859690-19876142 GCF_000951035.1 Colobus angolensis palliatus | reverse complement strand
CTTCCAATGCACCCCCTCCACCCCACCAGTTTCCCTCGGGGTGTTTCTGGGCCTGGAGCGGGGGTGTCCTCTGCAGCCGTTCCCTTCCCCCGCCCCGGGAGTGTACTTTGGGTCTCTGTGGTATTTGGGGACTCGGAGCTCCCTAACCCATGCAGGCTGCATTGAACTTCAGCCCTGGCCGCGACGGCCGCCCGGGAGGACATTGGCGACTCGGATCTATCTGAGGCTTCACTTTGTCCAGCCAGAGGGGCAGCGGGCCGGGTGGTGCTTCCTCCTTTCCGGACGGCGCCCAGGTAGCCCGCGGCCACTGTTCCTCTCCTCCGCGTAGGGGGGTCGGGTGGTGGGAGGTGTGGCAGCCCACTGGGTCACGCCCTCCGCCTCAGCCAACCAAGTAAATATTTGTGTTTGTGTACACACACACATACACACACACACACAGCAGAGTGCTCCGTGGAGAAAGTTATTTTGCTCTCCCGGGGCAGGGTGGGAGTGCACAGTGAATGGGCTGTCTGGACCCCTCATTAAAGCTAATCCTTCCCGACAGCGTCAGGCACAGCTGGCATGGCCGAGGCAGGCCACTCACTTCCCACTGTGAATTCCAGGGGGCACTGCCCCGGGTTTGCTGAGCCACCCTTCTTTTGGACGCGCCGCTAAGGTCCTCCTGTGTAAATTCCGGCCCACACGTGTCTAACGCTTGGATGAAGAAGGTGGAGTCCAGGGGCGGGGTTCCAGACACCCAATGCCAAGGAGCCCGACACGGGCCCTGGGCCAGCCCTCCCTGGCTGGGAAGTTCTGGGGCAGGAAACCTGGACCCCTGGCTGCTGTGTGGCCCCCACGGTGGTGACACGATTATGCGGGAATAAGTGTTCTATTTGAAAATGAAACATTCTTGTTTACATCTCTCATGTAAGACATTTAAAACCGTGTTTGAATTACACGTTAGATGTTGCTGCCACAGACCTCTTAAACAGCGATCACTGGAGCTAACCCTGTAACTACCGTTTCTCCCATTTGTGAAATGCAGGAAATAATACCCGTTTTTCCTGCTTTATAGGGATATTGAAATAAAATGACTCATGGGAAACTCTTCTTTGTTGTTTTTTGTTTTGTTTTTTTGTTTTGTTTTGAGTCAGGGTCTCACTCTGTTCCCCAGGTGGGAATGCAGTGGTGCAATCATGGCTCACTGCAGCCTCAGCCTCCCCAGGCTCAAGTGGGCCACCCTCCTCAGCCTCCCAAATAGCTGGGACTACAGGTATGCACTACTATGCCTGGATAATATTTTTAGTAGTAGTTTGTTTTGTTTTTTTGTTTTGTTTTGAGTCAGGGTCTCACTCTGTTCCCCAGGTGGGAATGCAGTGCTGCAATCATGGCTCACTGCAGCCTCAGCCTCCCCAGGCTCAAGTGGGCCTCCCACCTCAGCCTCTTGAGTAACCGGGACTACAGGCACGTGCCACCACAGCCAGCTAATTTATTTAGTTTTTTTGTAGAGATGAGGTTTTATCATGTTGCCCAAAGCTGGTCCACATGGGCTGGGCTCGAGGGATCCGCCCACCTTGGCCTCCCAAAGTGCTGGGATTACAGGCATGAGCCATCACACCCATCCCGGAAAAACTCCTGACAAATGTAAAGTGTCCTATATATGTATGGGGAATACATATACATATACATATACATATACATCAGACACCTAGTTTTTTAAAAAATGTATAGAGAGTAACAAGAACATGCCATTGTCCAGTGGTTGGGCCATTTTGTGTGGCAGCCACATGGCGAGGCTGGTTCCAAATGCAGGATGTGAGTGATGTGTGGGTGTGCCCGTGGGGTGGTGCCAGCGGTAATGTGAGACAAAATCCAGGACCAGAAAAAGGATTGTGAGGCCAGGCCGTGAATGTTGAAAAACCATGTTATAGTTGGGGTCCTTAGACCACCCTTCTTGCTGCCAGTGGTGACTTTGGCAGTTTTTCATAAGGTTCTTGGCATGAGCCAGTCCGCCGCGAAAGTAGCATTCATTCAGTTATTCCACAGTGGCTGAGGGTGACCATGTGCCCAGGCTCTGGTTAGGGTGAGATCTGGGGAAGATTGGCCCAAGTCCTCACAGGGCTTGCAGTTGCTGGGGGCACCAGGGAGGTCCCCTCATCTGCCAAATGGTCATTACCTATTGATGGTTGTGCCAGGCTAGGTGGCGGTTATAACCTCGCTGGGAAAATGAGGTTTTCAGACAAAGGCTAGCAAATGATCCAGGGGCATGCGATGGCCAGTGCAGACCACACCTGCTTCTAGAGGCAGGAGTGATGACAGCACCTGCTGTGTTCAGAGAGACTTTACACCCAGAGACGGCAGGCAGGAGTCATGTAGGAGAAGTGGGGGTGATACTCTCACTGAGGAACCAGTGGGAGCACCCCACAGAATCGGGCAGGAGGGGATGGCTGCTTCCGGGTGAAGAGCCACACCTCCTGGAGAAAGGATTTGAGAGCCAGGGTCATAGGAAATGGTTTGAGACCGGATCAGGCAACACCTGGACATAGGGTTGCCAGCTGTAGTAACTAAAAATACAAAATGCCTAGTTAAATCTGGATTTCAGATACAGGATGAATCATTTTTTAGCATAGGTATGTGCCATGCAATATTTGGGATATACTAAAAGATGTCCATTGTTGATGTGAAATCCCAGATTAATGGGGGTGTCCTGTATTTGATCTGGCAATGCTGCCTTGAAGGCCAGGCCCAAGGAGTGAGGACCCCCTCCTTAAGGCATGAAGAAGCTTCGGTGGACGCTGTGGATAGCCTCCTTCTGGTGCCCGGGGCCCAGCCCACCTGCAGCCTCGGTGAACAGCGTCTTGCTCATGTCTCCCTCCTCACCTGAAGGAATCCTCTCAGACCCTGGCAGCTTGCTCAGCCTAGCGCGGGAGCCCCTGGAAGTGCTAGGATTATGCCCTGAGGGGCAACCCTCAACCCAGGAGAGGTCCAGTTGGTGGCCAATGGCCCAGCCACCCTGCTTCTCAGTGGGAAGTTCTGACCTGGATTCTGCAGGGTGCCTCAGGGGGATCCCTAGCAGAGTGGGGACCCACAATGTAACTCACTCAATAATGTACCTTACTGGCCCTTCTGGCCAGTTCCTGCCTCAGCTTCCCCATTCCCTTGCCCACACTTCCTGGGATAAACTGAACCTAAGTTCCTGTCTGAGTGTCTTTTCTGGGGGGCTAAACTAAGAAGCCATTAAAGGTAAAGAAAACAACGCTCCAGTGCAGAGTGGAGTGATGGGAAAGGGGCTGGTGTCAAGGGAACCAACTCAAGTACTTTGGCAAAAGCCCAGGGTGAGTGTCCGAGAGCCTGAACTGCAGTCGCGATGAGAGAATGCAGAAGAGCAGACGTGGGACGTGAGAAGGCCAACCTAGTGGATGGCGAGGGCTGAGTTAGCAGGCACTGATGTGGAGGTATTTGGGATAACGGGCCGGTTCTTGGGGGAAATGGTGAGTCTGGTCATAGCCCGGGTGTATCTCAGCAGAGGGCAGCACGTCCATGGGGAATCACGTTTGCTTCCTCACCCCAGCCTCAGAGGATTGTGGTGTCCAGGGACTGCCATGGCCAAGGACATCTTGGATTCTGAGGAGTAACTCTTGAAAGGCATTGCGGCGCTGGCTGTCCTGTGACTGGGGTCATTTGGTGGCCTCCAGGGACCCCTAGTGCCCAAGCAGCTTGTCTCTTCATTGAATTCGAGTGAGTCATTTTGGGCACCTCAGCCTCCAGCCCATATCATAAACAGAACCGTGGCCTAGGGTATTGAAGGCAATTATTGCAAACCTCCTCTCTCAGGCTCTGATGATCTTGAATGTCCCCACTGCCCCCTTCCTGTCAACAGCCCGTCTAGGCTTTGGGACACCAGGAAGGAAGAATCCATTTTAGGGGACAGCCTAGGGCCAGTGGGTAGTGGCCGATAGTGGAGACCTAGAACTACTAAGTAATTTATCAATTGAATTCGGTTGATGGCTGTGTACTGGGGAAGGGAACACGGCCCTTGGACCATGAAGATGTTGCCTTGCTTGGTTTCAGTCTTAGGCATTTTGTGTCACCTTTATGGGCGCAGTTACAGGGTCTTGGAGGAGGATGGAGGAGGATGCAAAGGAGAGGAAAGGGAAGGACTGAAGGCAGATTCTATCCTGAAGCCATGCTGACCTTTAAAAGTAGCAAAGGCCCGTAAAGGTCAGAGTCCTGGCCTGTTGGCATCCTGTCTCGGCTCCCTGCTCTGAGCCTCCATGCCTCTTGTAAGCCATGGCTGATCATGAAGGTGATGGAATGGTTTTAGGAATAACTCGCTGGGGGCATAGCTGTGCGTAGTATTCTGCTGAGACTTTGGTAGCAAGCGTGTTCCTTTTTCTTTATGTCACTCTGAGAAAAAGCAGCTTCCCTTTTAATGCTAAAGTTCATAGATCCCGTAGACATGCTTTAATCAAGGCTGGCTGGCATGTTGTGCATCTATGGAACTGTTTCAAGCCAATGACAGAGCAGGAGGCCCAGCGGGAGGGAAGACATCAGACAGATGGACCCAAGGCAGAAGCCTTTTGGGGACACCGAGGCAGGCTGGAGGAGTTCAGATGGTTGCTACTGAGTGGGGCATTTCTGTCAGAATGCACATGTGTCTGGCCCTCTGGGGAGAGGTGCTCCAGAAAGCCTGCAGAGTCACTGGAGACAAACTAAAAATAGAGCCAGGGCAGCTGGGCAGTCACAACATTTGCAGAGATGGGACTGGGCTTGGGCGGGTCTGTTGCCAGCCATGCCTCCCCCTGCTGCATGGCCTCGAGAAGCCACGTGCAGTGAGGAGGCCATGCACCCTCCATGCTGGTGATGGCCTAGGACCTTTGCACCCAGCTCCTGCCCTGTAGCCTCTATCCGGCTGGATGAGCCACTCAGGAACTCCAGGATGAGGGTGGGAAGGGGAGCTGTGTCCTGCCCCGGGGCTGGAGGATCCAACCATGACTGCTTTGTGCACCTCACACCACTGAAATGCTCTGGATGGAAGCCTCAGCAAAGGGAAAGGAGGTGCTGTGTGGCACAGTGGAGGCGTCAGCTTTGACCTTGGCCAGTTTGTACGATCCTGAGCAAGATCTGCTGGATTAGGGTTTAGGGCAATGTTTTGCAAAGTGTGGTTCCTGGACTAGCTTAAGTAGAAGCGCTCAGTGTTTGTTTAGAATATAAAATCCTGCTTCTTAGCCCAGACTCGCTGAATCAGAATGTCTGAGGGTGGGATCCATGAGTTTGCATTTTTCTTAAGTTCTCCAGTGATTCTTGTACCTACTGGGGCTTAAAAACAATTGGGTACTATTAATAGCTTCCCTGGTGTAATACTGTTCCATTTCTTCTGCCCCCATGAGTTATTCCTCTGTCTGCCTGCCTGTCTGTGTATCTATCTTTCTATCTATCTATCAATCATCTGCACCTTTTCAGCTGTCATTGAGAAGAGATATCCTTGACTTCTGACTATTCAACAAAGGCAATTCAACATTTGGTTTCCAAATAAAGATGAATGCCCAAACCAGCCTGTAGCCAGAGTCGCCCATGTGGGCCAGCCCGTTAGGCCACACTGCAAGCTTTCTTGACTCAGCCCTTCAGTGGCTTGATGCATCTTAGATGCCCTGCCGTAAGCTCCAGTAGGGCCCAGAGTGTGCTATGGGAACCTTCAGTAGTCAGACTTCTCAGTGATGGGGAGCTCAGACTGGCCTGTGGCTCCAGGGTTTTTGATGAAGCTTGGTTGCCGCTCGGGCTCATCAGCGAGGGGGCGTTCTCAGTGGGGCACAGCACATTGGCTCAATGCCGCTTGAGCACAGCCCAGTGCTGGTCCTAGAGGGAACGGGCAGCTAAACAGTGATGCGTGATCACTTCCTCGAAGACTGGCACACAGAGGGCACAGGGACGCCCATGGAGCAGCTCACATGGGGGAGTAGCACGGAACCTGCACAAACCCATGGGCCTGCAGTCGCCTGCTCAGTGACGTGCGGGAGTCATCCTGGAGCATCCTCATCCTCTTATCCCTACTTCACAAATGCCCAGCTGAGAAAAAGCCTGTTCATCATGACATGGTAGATGACAGGGTTACTTACAGTGGAGGTGAAATGTGCTTCGCTGCCCTCATCTGGCCCCTGCTGCCCTATTCACGCTAGGTCCTGGCACCTCTTTGTGGAGGGTTCCAAGATTCTTGTATAAACAAGGCTCTACATACTGCAGAGGAGCAGCCTACTGATGAATGCAAAGAGTTAAATCTCGGATCATGATTTCCCAGCTCGAGTACGGAATTAACATAAACAGAAGCAGCAGCCCAACCGAGTTGGTGAGTTCAATCAATATTGCATCTTTTCACACATCACCAACTTGTTAGGGTTCGCAATGCATTAGTAGTGTCTTTTCCTGCCTCTTTGAACTACCCGCCCCCGCCCCGCCTGCCAGTAAAACCTAGCAGAACAATATTGCTAGTTTGCACTCAGGGTTTGCAATTTTTACTGTGCTAAACACTAGACTGGCTGAAGAAATCATTTGGAAGCACTTTTTATTGGCCAACGCCTCTTCATCTACTCAGACTTCACTTACATAATTTGTAAATCCATTTGTCCCTTCTAAAACCTTCAGGCAAATACATGTGCTCTTAAATATTCCTGTTTCTTGGCTGTTTATTTTCTTTTGCTTTCCCTGTTTTCCTGTAAGAGCTGATTTTGGTGTGTTCAGCTCATGGCCAGTGTCCTTCTGTTTCTAGGCACCTTTTTACATTTATGGGGGCCACTAAGGTTACCGAGTAGAGCTGCAGACACTGACAGGAGCCGAGTGAGAATCTGGTTCACCCGTTCTCCTCCCTTCGCTCTCTCTTCGGCCAAAATGGGGCCAGTGAGCGCGATCACTGATGAAGCACCAGCTGTGTCTCGTTCCTTTCAAGGCGGTGAACCAGCCCATCCTGATAACCCCACAGTTCTGTCAACGTCATTTAAAATGTGGAACAAACAAAGGCCGACGGACAGCTGAGCTGTGATGTTGAAACAGAGTCATGACTTTGCTTGGTTCATTAACTGTGACTCGCTCTGAGATGAGCAGAGGGGCCACCTGAGAGTTAAGCTGTGTCCTTCGGGCTTAACCACAGGGAGTTCTTAGAAGCCCGCACTGTTACTCATTGCACGGCTCGTGCGTCCAGACCAGCGGAAGGGGTTAGCTGTTTTAACTGGCTGAGCTTCCCCGGTAGAAGAAGGTGCTTTGGTGGAACGGTATTTTAGCCCTGCCTTGGAATGGTTAATTGGAATCTCACTCGTCTCTTTCTTCCACTACCTACTTTGAAAATAATTTAATCCCTGTCCTTTACTTCCTGTTGACAGGAAGTCCTCTCTGCCAACCCATGGCTGGTCACGGACCAATCGGATATCACCAGGCTTTGGGGCGTCTGCCAGGGCCTCTGTGTTTTGATATACTCTGACCTGGCAGTGAAGTTGCTGATGAATGTACGACAAAGACCAGTTTGCTCCGTAACCCCAGTCTCCCAGCGTCTTTTCCATGAGCCAGAGGCCTGGTCCTGGAGGGGGGTGCCCTGCAGCTCTGCTGGCCTTCTTCTGGGGAGCTCTTTGTAGGGAGTAGCCCTGTAGTGACCTCCACTGTGCTGGGGAGGGGAAGAGGAAGGATGCAACAGGGTGAGGGGAGAATTTGTGAAAATAGGACACAAATTCTCAACTTGTGAATAAAGAAATAGCCATTGCTAAGAGCCATGTTTCCGCAGGGTTAGTGCTGGGACCAGAAAGCAGTCAAGTCGTTTCTCTGTACTTTCCAGGGACTGGGCTGGGTGGCGAGGGCACAAAGATGAACAGTGCGATGGAATTGGATTCTCCAAAAAAATGGTCAAAGTCCCACACCCCCTACATGAATGAGACCTGTGAATGAGACCTTATTTGAAATGGGGTTTTTGCAGATGTGATAAACATATAAATTAGGATGAGGCCATTAGGACGGGCCCTCGTTCACTATGCCTGGAGTCCTTCTAAGAAGAAGGAAATTGCATCCAGAGGCATAGGCAAGAAGGCTTGTGAGGGCGGAGGCAGAAGACTGCAGAGCTGCTGCCACGAGCTGTGGAATACAGGCCGCTGAAGGGTGGAAGAGGCAAGGAAGGATCCTCCCGGAGGTTTCGGAGGGAGTGTGGCTCTCACAGCACCTTGATTTCAGACCTCTGTCCTGTAGAGCGATGAGAGAATCTGTTCCATTTTAAAGCCCCCAGTATGTGGTGCCATGCTATCACAGCCCGGGAACCTCATCCAACAGCGCCCTGCTCTCGAAGCACAGCATGGCTGCAGCCTCCGCCTGATAGAGCTGTAAGGCAGGGCTTGTGCTGCGGGGCCCCACAGCATGTCCTGGAGATGGGACCAAGGCCCCAGGATGGGGTCCCAGCATCCCACTGTCCACAGCGCTTGCACGGCCTGGAGAGGGGACCAAGGCCCCAGGATGGGGTCCCAGCATCCCACTGCCCACAGCGCTTGCACGGCCTGGAGAGGGGACCAAGGCCCCAGGATGGGGTCCCAGCGTCCCACTGCCCACAGTGCTTTGATGCTCCCTTCCAAGGTCTGGGTCTTTCCTTGCGTCCCCTCCTCCCACTGCTGGAAGTTCTAGTGTGGCGGGGCTGTGAGAAAACCAACGTGACATGTCCGAGGCTGCGGGTGTGGCAGCTCCGGGACCCGGGGCTGCTCCCTCTGTCCAGAGCACCTCCTCTTTGCCTGCTCTCCCGTCCTGGGTGGCCACCAAGACTCAGCCTCCTGGGGCCAGGGGTGAAGAGGTGTGCACGAGGGGTGGGGGTGGGAGGACAGCTCTGTCATCTGCTGAACTTCCAGAAGACCGGCAGGCAGGCAGGCTCCATGCAGCCATTTGTCTATTGGGCTAATGTGGAAACCATTTCCCCAGCTCCGCCCTGCTCACCACCTCAGCCATGCCAGCAGCCATGGGGTGGTGGGCTTGACGAAACATCACCTGGGCCCCATCCTCATCTATAGCATATGTTGTAATAAGCGCCCTGGAGAGCCTTCTTCCTCCATGCCACCTGGATATGCTTGATGGGGAGTTGCATTCACGGTGCTGATGACCGATTAATATTCTTGATTGTATCAGATACCATCTGGGGTGGCACGGTTGTCATCAGAGTGAGCTAATATTGCTGAAGCACTTGTTATATGCCAGATGTATGCTTTTATATAAGCCGTCTCTGTTTATCATTAAAGTAATATGTGAAATATTAGTATTGCTATTAGTCTTATTATCCTTACTGTAGAAATGACAGTTTGAGGTTCACAACCATTCTAGCCCAACCTGCTGAGAACAGTCTCCGTTGTGTCTTGTTGGTTTTTTTATATCTCTGCTTGGCTATGGCCCAGATGCCCAAGCAGCCAGTGCCTTCTTGGGTTAGGGGATGAGGCTGGACGGTCAGGCTGAGGCTGGACCATGGGTCCAGAGAGGACGGTGTCTGCTGCCTCCCTGCAGTTTGTCCTGCGTGGGTCAGGTCTCCATACGCTTTACTCGGCCCCTTTCTAGATGAAGGTCATTGAAAGATATTCTTTACCCTTCTTATTTCAAAAATAAAGAACCTGCCTTCTCCACTTTCATAGGTTCCATTCTCTGGTTCTTCTTTTTCAGTTTGTTGTTTTTGCTTCTTAAATAATGGATGTTAGAATGAGCACTACAGTGGGAATTAGAAAGCCCTGCCTGCTGCCTCTGTCACCTATCTATGGGCTTCTTCTCACTGAGTCATCCAGTATTGACCACAGCCTGTTGTGTGCCAGGGTCGGGGTCTCACTGTGACCCACATGGGCCCCTCTCTCCCCTCGCAAGGCTTAACCTGGGGCACGCTGTCACCCTATCGGTTCACATCTGCCACCACCAAAACACCAAAAACATAGGGACTGAAAGCCACAGAATTTCTTCTTTGTCACTGTTCTCTCTGTCGGCTGGGAAGTTCTCATGGTTGGGCCTGGCTTGGCCGATATCTGGGGTCAGCTGGCCGCTGGGGCCCAGGACAGACTTGCCCGCATGTCTGCCCATCACCCAGTCAGCTCCATGCCAGCCGAGCCATGGGGATGACTGGGCCGTGTGTCCAGCAGGCTGTCCAGGCAGCAGCAAGAGGGCCAGCCTGAAGCTCAGGGGCTCCTCAGGCCCCTTGGCCATGGCAAGTCACATGGCTGAGACTCGAGGGATGGAGGGACAGACTCCGCTTGTGGATGGGAAGCAAGGTCACGTGGCAAGGTCATGCTCACAGGGGCCGGAAGGATTTGAGCGGAACCAGTCACTTAACCTGTCTAGATCTGTTTACATATATAATACATTCGTATATTATATAATTAATATTATATAAAATTGTTATCTAATCATACGCTATTTAAAGTATATCCTATATGTGATATGTATAATATGTAATACACATATATACACTTTGAAAAAGAGGGCTGGAGCCTAAGTCTCCGTTTGGCCCAAGCACCACGGCTGTATGGAAACTGCTTCGTTCTGGGGACAAGTGGCCTTTAAGGGGCTGTGGGTGAGGGCCGTGCAGAGCAGTGATGGGGCCTGGGTCCTTCCAAAGCTGGGCTTTTGAGAGTGTCACCTGAGCCCTCCCGTTTGCACCACTGAAGATGAGTGAGTGTCTGAGGAGATATTTTGCCCCTGGGGAGCTGCCAGCACCAGGAGAACAGAGAGGCCACTCGTCTCCTCACCACCCTGCTTTGCATGTTACGTGTATTTTGAGATTTCTGACATGACCTTGGGGCACAGGTAATAGAATATTTTCAAAGACAGAGGGAAATGCTGGGCAGTGATAACAACCTGGTCTAGGGAAAGAACTGGGCCAGGTGACCTCCCCCCTAGAGTTGCAGGGTGCCTGCCAGGTGTGGAAGTGGCGCAGAGGACGCATGGTAGCCCCTGGGAGAAGAGAAACAGGAAGCTGCACCCTGGACTGCCGTATAATGAGGAAATAGCCCCAGGAGGTTAAGCGACCTGCCAAGTTGCATGGCTGGTCAGTGGCAAAGCAAGGATTGAACCCGGGCTTTTGCACTGGAGGTGTGTTAGAAGGAGAGGAATCCCATCCTGGCTGACCAACAGCCGTGGCTATGGTCAGGGAAGGGCTTCTGGGAGCCAGCAGTGCCGTCTGCCGGCCTCGTGGCTTTCTGCCTGAGATGCCTGCTCTTCAGGCTGGAGGTCAGGAAGCCGGTTCACAGCAGTGCTTGTTTCGTGCTGTTTCAAGACAAGGGCTGTGGGCTCCAGACTCCATTCTCTATCACCTCCCTCCTCTTTCCTCTCCTCCAGATGTGGCAACATCAGTTCTCAGGAAAGGCTCAAAGCGATGTTCTGTAGGCTCCGCATGCAGGCATGGAGTTTACTACTGTGATAAAATACGGCATAAAGGCAGGTGGACATATTTGGTTCTTGGTTCCTTTTTTTTTTGAGACAGGGTCTTGCTCTGTAGCCCAGGCTGGAGTGCGGTGGTCCGAACACTGCTGCCTGGAACTCCTGAGCTCAAGTGATCCTCTTACCTCAGCCTGCTGAATAGCCGGGACCACAGGTGCCACCATGCCCAGCTAATTTTTTGATTTTTCATAGAGAAGGGGCTTCATCATCTTGCCCAGATTGCTCTTAAACTCCTGGGCTTAAGCAATTCTCCTGCTGTGGCCTTCCAAAGTGCTGAGATTGCAGATGTGAGCCACCGCGCTGGCCTCATATTTGGTTCTATTCCTTGTTAAATGATGGTCTACCCTCCAGTGGCCTTTATCACCTTCACCTGAAGGTTATGCTCAGCTGGTGAGTCTGTGCCTCTAGCTTTGGCCACTCAGTGGTGAAAGAGGGAAGCAAGCTGGACTGAGCAGAGGGGAAGGGCTGTGAAGCATTCACACCAGAGGCCTCAGCTGACCCCTTAGAGCATTCTGGAACTGGGATGGCCCTTCAGAGTTGTCCCAGATTGAGGCAAAGGGCTCCCACACTGTCCCTGGGAAGGGGATGTAAACTTGGTTGAGGTGGATCCCATCTGGTGAGGGCAAGTCTCAGCCAGGCACTCAGCTGAGTACCAGCGGCTACCAGTGCTCCCTGTACCTGGGGGTCTACCAGTGCTCCCTGCACCCGGGGACCTACCAGTGCCCCCTGTACCTGGGGATCTACCAGTGCTGCCTGTACCTGGGGACCTACCAGCACCCCCTGCACCCTGGAATCTAACAGTGCCCCCTGTACCCGGGGACCTACCAGTGTCCCTGCACCTGGGGACCTACTAGCGCCCTCTGCACAAGGGGGTCTACAAGTGCCCCCTGTACCTGGGGATCTACCAGTGCTCCCTGTACCTGGGGACCTTCCAGCACCCCCTGCACCTGGGAATCTAACAGTGCCCCCTGTACCCGGGTTCTACCAGCTCCCCCTGTGCCCGGGGACCTACCAGTCTCCCTGCACCCGGGGACCTATCAGTGCCCCCTGCACCTGGGGACCTACTAGCGCCCCCTGCACGTGGGGTTCTACCAGTGGCCCCTGCACCCTGGGACCTACCAGTGCCCCCTGCACCCAGGAGTCTACCAGTGTCCCTGCACCCAGGGACCTACCAGCGCCCCCTGTACCCGGAGATCTACCAGTGCTCCCTGCATTCAGGGACCTACCAGTGCCACCTGCACCCAGGAGTCTACCAGTGTCCCTGCACCCAGGGACCTACCAGCGCCCCCTGTACCTGGGGATCTACCAGTGCTCCTTGCATTTAGGGACCTACCAGCGCCCCCTGCACCCGGGGATCTACCAATGCCTCCTGCACTTGGGGACCTACCAGTGCTTCCTGCACCTGGGGATCCAGGAGCCACACCACGGCATCCACAGCACTGCGTCCCTTTCTCATAATAAAATCTCACGATTTTTCTTTCGAAGTGTCCAGCCCATCTCCTTAATTAAACCATAAGCTCCTTTAAGGATGGCATGCACCTACACTTTGTCATGTCCCAGCCCTGAGGAAGCCACCTCTCACACTGCCGACCTGAATGTTGACAATGATGATGATGATGATGATGGTGAGGAAATGCAGAAGCTGAGCTAACAGAGGGGGAAAGGAAGACAATATGGGCCATCTTTGAGAATGGAAATGCTTAGTTAACTCTACAACCCAATTTAGAAAAGTCTGAGTAGACCCGCTACTTACAAATCTTAGGGGAGCCACATATCTCAAAGAGAAAATTTTCAGACAAATCATGTCTTGTTGGTTTCAAAAAGAGGCATTGTTTTTCCATCCAATCTACTGGCCAGAATAAAAAGGGCAGATTTTAGGCACATTGTTGTGTTATTTGTTTTTTTCCTTCACCTCCCACTTGGGAAAGTTACTTGGGCTTTGGCTCAGGCTGATTGACTAGTAACAGCATCCTGTGTCTGGCAGGAGGCATCTGCCATGGCGGATGGTCCTCTACCTGGAGACTGGCCGGGCGCCTAGACCTTCAGGCAATGCAGAGCCCGGGGGCCAGATGCCGGTGCCTCGGGCCTCATGTCCTTCAGGGACCTCTGTATTTCCTGGTGCCATTGGAGGAGGGAACATCCGTCCACCGAGGGGGTGGGCATGGACCTAGCTATCCCTCATACTAGATTCTCAAGAACAGAGTCCTGTGTGTGAGCAGGAAAATGGGATGGTTTTCATCTTGCCAACGGAAGAGTGGCTGCAGGGGAGGGAGCATGAGTTCGGGCGCCATAGGCCAAGGCCGCAACCCCAGTGCCACTGATTGCCCCCTGTGTCCTATTGGGCAGTTTACTGGCACAATCCAAGCCTCAGTTTCCTCACAGGTAAAACAGAGAATACAATCCCCACCTCGCAGGACGAGGGGGAGCATGACTGAGAGGCCACAGTAAAGAGCAGGATGTCTGTGTCTGTGGAAAGGTTGCCTCCCTGTCTCTTACAAGCAGCCCATGGGAGGACCCTAAGAATGGAGCTGTGGCCACCATCACATCCCAGGTTTTCTGGGGATGGCCCCAGCTTAAGATAATTTTATTCTTTTCAATTGAGGTAATTTTTTTCTTTTTTTTTGAGACAGAGTCTTATTCTGTCACCCAGGCTGGAATGCAGTGGCACCATCTTGGCTCACTGCAACCTCGGCCTCCCGGGTTCAAGCAATTCTTACGTCTCAGTCTCCGCAGTAGCTGGGATTACAAGCGCGCACCACCATGACCGGCCAATTTTTGTGTTTTTGGTAGAGATGGGGTTTTGCCATGTTGCCCAGGCTGGTCTTGAACTCCTGGCCTCAAGTACCCGCCTCAGCCTCCCGAAGTGCTGGGATTACAGGTGTGAGCCACCATGCCCATCCTGCAGGTGATTCTTTAATCGTAATTTGAACGAGATTTCCTTTTTAATCCCTCATAAGGCTTTGGCTGAATAATTTGCAAATTTGTTGAACAGGTCTCCTTATTCACGCTGAGAGGCCAAGGTCCTGACCCCAGAGTGAAGTCAGCTTGAGCCTCCAGGGCTAAAGGTACTGAGCCCTTAACTGAGAGTGCTTAGAAATGGCCTTGGCCTTGGCCTTGGGTCCACGTGCCAGGAACTTGAAGGCAAAGTCTTGGGGTGGGGCTGCTGAGCGTTGAGGTGGTGGGCAGAAATCTAACCTGGCAAGCTCTACCTAGAAGCAGAATACTGGGACTTCAGGGTCCCTGGAGTCTTGTCTGCCTCCACCTCCCTGTACCACAAGCCTATTGTGACCCCACTAGGGTCATGGCACAGAAGACAGGTGGGCAGACAAGGGGAGACAGTGTTCCCTGGGCTAGAACAGTACCCTCTAGGAGAGGCAGGGCACAGCAGGTATCCTTGGGCATCAGTTCTTCAGGTTAATATGCTTTTTGTCCTCTTCTCCTTGGGGCATTTGCCGTCTAATAGGGAACTCATGGGGATTTTACAGCTTGACTCCAGAAAATAAATATTATGAGGCTTTTAGAGAACACTCAGGCCCCTAAATCATCTCCTTCTAGTCTGCAGTGGGCCTCGGGTGGGGTTGGGTGGGCTGGGGGCTGTGCTCTCCCTTGTGTCTTGTGGATGGTTCATTCGCAGTGAGAGATGAAACCCACACCCCCTTCCACAATTGAGGCCTTGGGCACCACAGGTGGCACCCATCAGTGCTTGTCTCTGATTGTCCACGAGTACAGGCATGGACGCCAGGGAGGAGAGAGGGTGGGGAAGGACGAGCAGTGTGGAGATGCAGGTGGCCGTGTGTGGTGTTGGAGGAGTGAGGTGTTTGCAAGAAGTTCTGGTTCTCTCTGCTGCAAAGCATGGTGCAGAGCATGCCCAGCCTGTGGTCTTGCCTCTCTGTGGGCCTGTCCTGGTGCCCCCTTTCTGCCCTGCCTCTGGCAGGAGGGGCTCCATGGAGGCTGGAGAAGGGGCACTGGCTGGGCATATTGCAGTGGCTGGGCACATCACAGCTGCCGGTTAATGTGCTTAATGGAAGGTGGATGAAAGCTTCCGACAGGCAGATGGGGCCCCGTTAGTGACTGGAAAGTCCCCTCCAGGTCCAGCATTCCAGGCTTCTGTGATATCTGCTAAAACTCCAGGTGCCTGGCCACCTCCGTCAGCTCAGCCCACAGTCCCACCTGCAGGTGTCAGAGCGGGAATCTTGGACTACATCAGAAGATGGGCTCTCCTGTCCTCCAACCCTGTGTCCCTCCAGCGGCCTTGGATTTACAGCTGATACCGAGATGACTACTGTCTAAATGGGAGTGGGGGATGGCTGTTTATCAGATCATTCAACTGCTTGGCCCTGGACAGAGATGGAGATACATCCTCGGTGCCTTAACCTGCAGCTCTCACCTGGGACAAAAGAGGATGGCTGGCAAGTGACTGATGAGAGCAGAAGGGGAGCTGAAGGTATCCAAGTCCACTCCGCTTCTGATGGCGCCAAGGGACAGCTCTGGCACTGTGAACTGTGGCTGGCAGCAGAGCCAGCTGGGCCTGGGTACACAGCTTCAGGCAGGTGCCGCCGGATCCCTCACCTCCGCTCTCACAGCCCTCGCCACCACGGCTTCCCTATTCACTCATCCCATGGCCCTTTAAGTATGTGTCCTTAGTTGTGTCCCAGCGAACATGGAGAGATGTGCTGGGCACTGCCCTTCCTCAGAAGACCATGATTCCTGGCCAGCACCTTCGTCTTCTTTAGAGAATCATACCTTTCCACAGGGCTGGCAGTCGCGTCCCACCCTGTCCACCTGCAGGCCTCATGGAGATGGTGGGTAGGTCTTGCCGCAGCTTTCCGCCTTCACCACGGTGTGCAGCAGGGGCTGGCTTGTGGGTCTCACCTCACCCCGCCCCGTCTGACACCATTCCCCACAGAGCGTTCTCTGGTGTCACAGCTGTGCAGCGCCCTCGAAGCACATTCACTGGGCATCACAGGATGATGTGTACAGGTGTGGTGTCGTCACAGGATGGTGTGTACAGGTGTGGTGTCGTCACAGGATGGTGTGTACAGGTGTGGTGTC
>NW_012115154.1:19856153-19859525 GCF_000951035.1 Colobus angolensis palliatus | reverse complement strand
TGTCGTCACAGGATGGTGTGTACAGGTGTGGTGTCGTCACAGGATGGTGTGTACAGGTGTGTCGTCACAGGATGGTGTGTACAGGTGTGGTGTCGGCTCTTTGCTGGAGGCCCCAGAGACCTGTTTTTCCTGAGTCTGTTCTGTGACAGACTCGAGAGACACCTGGCCAGGGTCTGGCTCCTCCTCAGGAGACACTGGACTTTCTGAGCTTTCCTTGATCTGAAAAGTTTCTGAAAACTCCCCTTGAGTCACTGAGGCCAGGGATGGGGTTGGAGCTGCTGTCGATGCCAGCCTTGCAGAGGAGCAGGAAGAGGGGTCTCCGAGGGGTGAGGCAAAGCCTGGGCACCCATCAGCTCCATCAAGACTCCTGGGGGCCGAATTTGTGTTTGGTTCGTCTTTATGGTCCCTCCAAGTGCTCCACACTGTGCATTCTGCATAGTAGGTGCTTGCTGAATACCTCCTAGCTACCAGCAAAGCACCTTTGGATTGGGGGCTCAAACCAAACCCATCTCAGCACTGGAAAACTTTCAAATCACAGGAAGCCGAGAAATGGCCGAAGTGAACGATGATGTCTACCCTTTTTCCAGCAGCGATGGCGTCAGGCATGGCCATGGTCCAGGACCATTGAGGAGGCAGGACTTCCCTTTCCCTGTGAATCTCTCTCTTTCTGTAGAGCAGGGGTGGTGTGTGTTGGGGGGCAGGTGAATAGGGGAGGGGAATAATGGGGTGTGGGAGATAGGGGTATTTAAATATCCACTGAGGCTTACCCAGTCCAATCCCTGACACATATTTTTATGCCATCTGGATACCGAAGGTGGCACAAGGTATACATAAACAAAAATAAAATAATCTCCATACTGCGTAAAGCTCCAAGGAGCCAGCAGCTTCAGTCACCTTCCCACCAAGTGGCACAGATGGGGCTCTTGAATGAGCCGGCTGGGGACAGCGGTGGCCGAGGCTGGCAGGGTGCTGATGAGTACTGGGGAGCTCGGGATCAGCCCCTGGGGAGGGGAGGGGAGGGAAGCGGAGGGGTAGGCGCGGTGCAGGAGAGGCTGGGCTGCCCTGCAGTCTCAGCCAGGGCCTTAGCCCACCCTTCCGAGCTTTGCTGGATAGCAGCAGGGGCTGGGGACAATCATCAGTGGATGCAGCTGTCTGTGGAAGAGGCCGGGGCCTTGGGAAAGTGGCTCCTCCAGCCTGGGCTGTCCCCATAAGGGGCTGGCAGCCGAGGGGCCACAGCACCACCAGCAGTAGGGAAAGGAGCTCTTCATTCCCAAAGAGAGATGGGTGAGGCAAGTCCCAGCACCCTGTGCCCCTTAGGGAGAAGCCAAAGGAGTAAAACCCACAACTCTTTGTCTCCTATGTTTCCTAGGGACAGAAAATCATCGTTCAAGGTTGTATTGAAGGTGTTAGAAATTTTTTGCCTGCCTTCCGATGCTCCAGCGAGGTGGCACCTGGTTCAGATGACTTTCCAGGTCAGACCTGAAGGGAAAAGGAGAGCAACAGTGGCCACAAAGAGAGCGAGCGTTCCCAAGCCAGCAGGTCGTCAGCACACGTGGGTCGCAGCTGACTTCATCCCCACACAGCCGTGTGCTGGTGCTGCTGTTGTCCCCATTCTACAGATGGGAAAATCTGCACAGCAGAGGCTGTTGGCAGGAGGTGGCACGGCCGGGCATCAAGCCGGAGCCGTCTGGCGCCTGAGCCCACACAAAACCACTGTGCTGAACAGACAGATGGTGCCGGAAGGCAGCGTGCAACCCGAGAAAATGCGTGGAGAGGAGCGTGCTGTTGATTTCCAGCCATTTTTCTAGGCTGACTATAGATGCATTTATTTATATGAAGTCTTTTTTTTTTTTTCTTTTTGGTACTTCCAGTTGCTGATGGGTCCACCTTGGGCACAGCCACCTCTCACAAGCAGACTTGGGCATCGGCCTCATTCCTCATTTGTGCAGAGCTCTGTAGGGCTCAGTGGCCTGGGAGCTGGGAGCTGGCAGGAGCAGAAAGGTCCTGAATGTCACCCAGCAAAAAGCACTGACCTTTTCCGGCTCTCATCTCCCACACCGTCTTCCGCAGGATGCTGTGCGTTCTGTGCCCGCCTCTTACACTCTCTGCTGACGTTTTGTTTTGTTTTAAGCAATGATGAGCTCTTGACTCACTGAAAATAGGTGGGTCTTAGGATTGTTTGTTTGTTTTAATGTTGCCTGCAAAATTACACCCGTTCATGTATCTGGAGCCATAAAAGATACCACCTTTTACACAAAGCTGAAAGCAGGAGGTTTTGGGCTGCCGTCCAGTAGTTTCTTTTGTCACTGTTTTCTGTTTCTTTCCTCCTCTGCTCCATTTTCTCTCCGCCCTTCTCGTTGTCTTCTGCCTTCTGTCCTGTGGCTTCTCCTCCTTTATCTTGTGTCCTTAGAGCTGAGTTTCACCAGGCTTGAAACACCTGCCTTGTGATCCAGTTCTGTTCCCTGTGGCGGCCACGGTGGCTGACGAGGCGCAGGCCACCATGCTCCGGTGGGGACGCCGTGACCGTATCCATGGGTGATCTTGTTTTTTGGATGCGGGCATTCACTGAGTTCTATTCAGTGCGGGTGCCACACTCACGTCTTTCACATATTTTGCCATTTAACTCATCAGCAACTCTGCCTGTTCCTAGTATTCACCCGGTTTTTACAGTTGGAGAAACGGAGGCTCAGATAGAATGAGTCATTTGCCTAAGGGCCATGGCAAGGCCAATGTGTGAACCCGGTGTGGCTGTCTCCAAAATCCATGCCCTTCCCTGCTGGACGTCTTTTCATCTCCCTCCACATCCTAATTTGGGGCAACGAAGAAGGCAAAATACCTTCCCTAGAGCTGCAAGCCTCCCCTGGGGCCCGTCTCGGGGCCGCCCCGGCGTGCTTGTGGCACCTGTGCTTGCGTCCTCGTCAGGGCGGGCCTTGGAAAGATCACCACGGGGAGCCAGGACTTTGGGGACCTGGTTTCCCTCCTGCTGCACCTCTCACTGGCTGTGTGACCTTGGACAGGCTCCCTGATGTCCCTGAACCTAAGTTGCTTTGTTAGTGAAACAGCAATAAGAATACCTGCCTGCAGGTGGTCATGAGAATTAAATGATGTCCTATAAAGAGCTTGCCGTGGAGCAAACTTGAGTGTGCTGTAATTTTTAAGAAATCGTCTTTCTTCATTTGTTGGAGAAACCCAAGGGCAAAATGTGTGGCTGTGTCTGGGGAGTGTGTAGGACTTATGGGATTTTGTGTCTTAACCTCGCTCCGGAGACTGCCTTACTTTGTCTTCCTATGGCTACTGTTTTTCCCCCTTTTAAGGTATTTTATCTAACTGCACTGCAAGCATCCTTTTGGAAATGGAGACAGGGTGCACATA
>NW_012115154.1:19853604-19854858 GCF_000951035.1 Colobus angolensis palliatus | reverse complement strand
GTGTAAGATGGTGTGTGTTCTTCCCCCAGCTCCAGCCCGGGAGTATGGAGCCTGCAGCCATCCTGGAGCTGGGCTCTGAGGCCATCCCTCTGCTCAGAGATATCCTTTCTTTCACTGAGCCCTCCTTCCGTGACTCCTCCACTGCCTCCTTCTCTTGAGGCCATTGTGTTTGAACCACAGGTGGTGCGCCCTAAGGACTACGCACCCTGATTCTGTGGCGGTCCTCTTGCCCTGACCTCAAGGACTGGGATCCAGGAAGGCTGAGCTCTAGTCCCAGCCCAACTGTACAAACTGAGGTGACGTCACTCAAGTCTGTGGCAGCGCTGTCCATACCCATTAGCATTCCACGAGGCCCTCGAGTTTGGCGGCCGGATTCCCGTTGCCTGGCCCTTGCCAGGGATGTCACACAGCCCTATCCCCAGGTGCTCCAAATGCCTCCTTGTGCCTGTGATGTGTCGGGGAAAGCTGTGTCCTGGCCAGAGGCTCTCGGGGGCCAGCCTCCCACAGCAGCCCTGATGGGGTGGAGGAGCCGTCCACCCTCAGATCCCACGAGCATCCAGCTGGTCCGTGTACTGCTAAGTCCAGAAGGGTTATGTGTGCACACGTGTGTGTGCATGTGCACGTGTGTTTATGTGTGTGTGTGCATGTGCACGTGTGTTTGTGTGTGCACGTGCATGTGTGCATGTGTGTGGGGGGGAGGAAGGTATGCATGTAGATAGAGATACATAGATACTCTGCATTTTAGAAAGTTCCAGGTTCAAGTCAAGCTCCTTGGGGGCTCATTTCTAATGTGATTTTTAGAGAAATAAACAGCAGCAGACAGGGGTGGAGACCTCTTCTCTCTGGCCCATGTTGGGCACTGCATGGTGGCACTGCAGAGCAAGGGCTGGGTGAGGTGACAGGAGTGGGCTTTGCCTTTGGGCTGACGGTAAATGACCCAGCTGTCCCCAGCGGGTGGCCAGGCCTGACCTCAACACCCAGGTTATCCTTGCCTCTAAAATAAAGGGGGCCTGGATTCTATTCGTTGTTGGTTTTTTGGTGGGAAGCAGCATGATTTGGCAGGAGGAGCCTGGGTTTGGGGTCAGAAGGCCTTATTCTGAGCCCAAATCATCCTTTCTCAGCCCAGGTTCCTCAGCAGTGAAGAGCAGGTGATAATTTTAGGTTAAACTGTGTGGAATAGCCAATATTTGACTTTTTTTTTTTTGAGATGGGGTCTTACTCTGTCATCCAGCCTGGAGTGCAGTGGCGTAATCA
>NW_012115154.1:19842378-19852279 GCF_000951035.1 Colobus angolensis palliatus | reverse complement strand
GAGATGGTGTCTCACTCTGTCGCCCAGGCTGGAGTGCAGTGGCGCGATCTTGACTCACTGCAACCTCCAGCCCCTGGGTTCAAGCAATTCTCCTGTCTCAGCCTCCCGAGTAGCTGGGATTACATGCGTGTGCTACCATGCCTGGCTAATTTTTGTATTTTCAGTAAAGACAGGGTTTTGCCATGTCGGCCAGGCTGGTCTCAAACTCCTGACCTCAGGTGATCTGCCCACCTCCCAAAGTGCTGGGATTACAGGCGTGAGTTGCCTGGCCAGGGCTTACATTTTTGACGACTCTGTCCCCCCTAGCCCCAGGGACCCCCGACCAATGCCTCGGTCTGAGCTGGCACCTCACACAGGGCACAGGCTTGTGTAGGAGCCTGGGTTCCTGTGCATCCGTCCTGTCACTCAGTAAGCAGCACTGTTGAGGGTTTGCTTTGAGGCAGGCATTCTTCCAGACATGGGATGGAGCAGGCACAGGGGACAGGCAGAGCTTGCCACCTGTTTTCAGTCTTGCCTCTCCCCTCACTGTCCCCTGCCCTCCAGCTGAGAGGGAGTAGAGGGAAGCCCCTCACCAGAGCAGGAGGGCCCGGCTCCCTCGCCTGTGAACTTCCCTGGGGAGGCTGAACCTGAGGAGTGTTTCAGCAGTGATGGGAGTGAGGATGTGCACATTTCATAGACGATGATGCTACAGAATAAGGCGCTTTGGACATGAGCTGTGGAGGGGGACCCATGGGGAGGGAGGCTTCCCATCCTTCCTTCCAGAAGCATCCACTTCTAAGACATTCAAGCTCACCAGCATGCAGAGTGGGGCCCCAGGAGCGCTCTCCCCTGGGTGTCAAGGGTTAGTGGTCAATGGTTTGACATGATAACGAAACCAAAAGCCTGTGATTTTGGCTGAACAGAGGCATATGGAAATTTCCATCTGTAGCCGACTCTGGAGAGACGAGCGTGGCCAGCTTCACAAGAGCCACTCGCCCACACTGGCCATTGCGACTCCATGTCTCAGATCCCCGCACCAGCCTGGGCCAGCCAGGAGCAGCTGTTGCTGGCAGAGGTGCCCACAGCGAGGCAGGCATCGGGCAGTTTCCAGAAAAAGGGAAGCTGCTTGGCAAAAGCAGAAGTGATTTTTTTTTTTTTTTTTTTTGCCAGAGGCCCTAAACTCGCTGGTCTCAAACCGGGAAAACCCGTTCTTAGCAAAATGCTCAAGTGTGCTCTGATGGCAGGAAAGCTCACTCCAGTTCCGGAAAGTTGTGGTTTTGGCCTCTCCCAGCAAGAGGCACCAATGTAATGTCAGAGCCACGCTGAACTCTGGCATGGGCACCGTTTCTTTTTTCTTCGCTTTGTATGTGTTTGTTTTGTGATATTTCCCTAACAAACAGGTCATTAAGAAAAGTTAGATGACACTAAGGGTGTGAGTGGCTCGATCCCAGATAAAGAGGGCCAGGCACGCAGACGGCGGGATTGCTGGAGGAACTTGAGAGTCCCTCAGGTCTCACCACCCATTTGCGGGTTGGGGAGCAGGGGTGCCCCTGCGGGCTGTGCCTTGGAGCTATCTCAAGTGACGGGCCTAAGGTCACATCGCGGCGGCTCATCGAGGACTTCTTATTCCGTGTTGTCAGACTCGGCTTTCAGTGACACCGTCAGTGACTGTGGGTGAAGGGACTAGATCTTCAGCATCAAAGTAGACACTTAATTAAAACTCACTGAGCTGAACTGATTTGCACAACTGCAAGGCAGCGCTCGGAGCACGAGACTCTCACCTCTGACTCTTCCCTCTGGCAGAAGCCGGTGGGGCGGGTGGACCCTGGTGGGGCTCAGGGCCCATGTTCCTGGACACAGGATGGTGGAGGTGGGGTGGGCGGAAGGAACGTAGAACTTGAGGATTTTGGAATTGGTCCACCAGGGTTCTAATCCAGGCTTGGGGCTCCTTGGCTGAGTATGAACTTGGGCTGCTTTGATGAGCATGGCCAATGCCATCTCTGAACCTGGGTTTGTCCACCTCCACGATGGCAGGGCTGCTCACCAGATCAGGTGTGCTTCGAGGCAGAGCATGGGACAAGTTGCCCTTCTGCCTCCTGTTCATTTCTTCCTTTCTAAGATGAGGAAATAGCCCATTAGCTGAGCAGGGTTACTTCGGAGCTTAAACAGGCAGATTTGATCCCTCTTTCCAGAAGAAACCTTCTGGACAGGCGCCTTTCCATTAAACACTCAAGCAGCGTTCTAGGTGAGGGGACTGTACCTCCCGGTTTCTCCTGGGCCCACCCGATTCACACCCACTGTCCCTATATAATCATTCGATGTGCCCACTATGGGCAGTTGGTGCTGCCGTTCCCCCTCGCCCTCCTCCTGCCTCGTCCGGCAGACACTGAGCCACCTGTGTGCACGGCCCTCGGTTTAGGGGGTGTGGGTTCTCAGCCTCCCTGGTGTGTCTCGCCCCCGTCCCCACAGCCCAGCGAAACCTCTCTGTGGCTAGCTACAGCACGCTCCGGGAAATGGCAAAAGTGCTGCAGGCTGAGCAGGGAGCAGCTTGCCCAGGTGGGAACAAGCCCAGCGTGCACAAGTGGCGTGAATTGAATTGTGTCCCCCAAAATATATAGAGAGGTCCTAACCCCCAGCACCTGTAAATGTGACCTTGTGTGGATATAGCGTCTCTGGCAGATGGACTCAGTGAAGATGAGGTCATCCTAGAGCAGGGTGGGCCCTAATCCAGCACAACTGCATCCTCCCAAGAAGACGGAAGACACAGGCCCGTGGGGAACAGGCCTTTGGCCTCCTGTCCATCTAGACACAGAGAGTAACAGGGACATGGAGAAACGGAGGCACAGAGAATCTTGACTATGATCTTCCCCACCATCATCCTGGTATCGCTTGGATTCCTGCAGAAGGGAAGGGCCAAGTTCCAGAAAACAGAGCCTAGCTGGCTTGGCCAGACTGCCCTGCGTGGAAGGGAGCATGGGCCTGCCAGAAACTATCTCCAAAGCACGTGCATCGGAGGTCCCTTTCCCCAGGCAGCCTGCATCTCAGGGCCTGCGGCCTGCCAGGCAGAGGGCGCTGCCTCTGTGTCTTCCTTTCCCCAACACAGTTAGAATTCTCGAGGTCTCCACCACGCCCCTGTATTCCAGGATCACAAAGAACTTCCTAAACAGGAACTGATTTTCGTTCAGAACACCCTGCAGCAGCCGTTGGGAGAGGAACTGTGGAGCAGTACCCAGGCCCTGGGCCTGCCTGGGCCAGCCCGTACGGCTCAGTGGCTGGCCTCCCCAACTCCCCTCACCTGTGGGCTGTGAAGATCAAATGAGATGATGTCTGCTGACAGAAGTCCAATTTAATTTTTAAAGTTATTTATTATCCCTATTATCATTTTCTTGTTTTTAGATAGATCAAAAGACATGCAGTAAGCTGGGCCCAGTGGCTCACACCTGTAATCCCAGCACTTTGGGAGGCCGAGGCGGGAGGATCACCTGAGGTCAGGAGTTTGAGACTAGCCTGGCCAACATGGTGAAACTCTGTCTCTACTAAGAATATAAAAATTCACCAAGGGTGGTGGCGGGAGCCTGTGATCCCAGCTACTCAGGAGGGTGAGGCAGAAAAATCACTTGAACACGGGAGGTGGAGGTTGCAGTGAGCCAAGATTGCGCCACTGCACTCCAGCCTGGGCAACAAGAACAAAGCTCAGTCTCAAAAAGAAAAGAAAAGAAAAGAAAAGAAAAAAAAAGACATGCAGTATTTTCTTCATCTGTTTGTACTGCTATAACAAAATACCTGAGACTGGGTGATTTCTAAAGAATAGAAATTTATTTCCCACAGTTCTGGAGGCTGGAAAGTCCAAGACGAGGGTGGTGCCAGCAGGTTCAGTGTCGGGCGAGGGCCTGGTCTCTGCTTCCAAGGTGGCACCTTGCACACTGTGACTTCACATGGACCAAAGGAGGCCTCACTGGTTCCTTCCAGCTCTTTTCTGGGAGTAGTAACCCATTTCTGAGGGCCCCGTCCTCATGACCTAACCACCCCCAAGCACACGTCTTAATACTGTGGCATAAGGGATTACATTTCAACACGAATTTTGTAGGAGGCACAAACATCAAACCATGGCAGTATTTATCCAAGGTTTCATCTGCTCCCTTCCTGAAAGCTGAGTTCCTCAGCCTCGTCTCTGCAATCTGACTTCACAGCGCAGGAGGAAGGGGGTGGCGTGGTTTAAAAGCCGCTGGGCCATGGGCAGTGGGGTGCTGGTAAAGGTTTCACAACTGGCTCTCTAGAAGAGCAGCTCTGATTCGTAGTGTTTCCTGACTGCTGTGGTGTCAGTGTTCCCGCCATGGACGATTTCCACATGGCCTCAGTTAATGGAACTGGGGAGACACCCCCAGTCCGCTCCGGGGAGCCCGTGTGAGCTGCCAGCTTCACCTGCCTAAATGGATGCTTCCGGGCGCCAGCCTCAGAGGGTGGCCTCCTTTTCTCTAGACCTGAAACCCCAGAGGACAGAAGCATTGTGTCTGGAAGAAAGAGCTGGTCAGAAGGTGCCCAGGCTGGGAGCAAGGGCCGGAGCAGCCCCAATAGAGCTTGTCGGTGCTTTGCCGCGTGGGTTTACCAGGTTAGCTCATTGTCCTGTTGGAAGGAAAAGGGCTCTGAGCCTTCAGAAGATGAGCAGCACCCCAGGACGAGTGGTAGGGCTGGGAAGGCCACGGGGTACAGCCTCAGTGGGGTGCTTCACAGGGTCTCAGGCATCGAGGGCCCGTGGGAAGGACAAGTTCCTAGAGAGGCTCGGGGACAAGAGTTCAAGGCCGGCGTCCGGTGAGGATGTGGCTTGAGAAAAGGAACAGAGCTGATCATGGGAGAAAAAGTCAGCTAACGGCCACCTGCGTAATTTACTCCCAGCAGGTCCCTGTCGCCCCAACCTGCTAACCCTTGGCCAGAGGAAAATTACCAGCATCTCAGGGGCTCTCTTTGGATGCCTGGCCAAGAGGAATATTCTTCACTGTACCATCTCGGCCACACGGTTAAGCTGGTCTCTGCTGTGTGGACACTGCTGTGTACCCAGAATAACACTAGACTTCAGGGACCCCAGCCTAGGGCTGCAGTCTTCCCGCAAATTCCAGGTGGTTTACGCTGGGAGATTCCAGAACCATTTCCCTCCCAGGCATCCTCTGTCAAGCACCGGCTTTGCACAGGTACAAGGCTGAGAACGTTTACCTAGCAGTCCCTCACCCCGCCGCTGACCCCCATACACACTTGCATTAGTAACAGCCTTGGTGAGGACTCAACATTTGTGTCACTAAAACACAAATCCCTTTGCAAAACTGGATCTCATTCCCATCTGTGGGTGTTAGTGAACTGTCCTCCTCTTCATATATGACCAAGCTTTGTAGAACAGTCATGCCAATGTCCTAGAGTCCAACTACAGAAGACTACTGTAGGACATGGCATTTATGAAGCCCTATGGTGGTTATAAGAGAGGGATTCATTTTACAAAGGTAACTGGAAGAATACTCACTTATCTACACGTGCAAACACTCACCCACATGCACATGCATACATACCTACACAGACAGACACACGTGCACAAAGGCCACCTCCCGCCAGCGTCCTAAGTTACGGTGTCCCTCAGAAACAGAGGGGGCATTGTGGGATAGGGTAGTCCCAAATTGCAGTCATTCATACCTGCACAATTTTTATATCCGAGTGCAATTTTTAAGCTTATATTTATTTATTATTTTTAAATTTTTTTGAGATGGAGTTTCTGTCACCCAGGCTGGAGTGCAGTGGGTGCAAACTTGGCTCACCACAAACTCTGTCTACCGGTTTCAAGATTCTCCTGCCTCAGCCTCCTGAGTAGCTGGGATTACAGGCGTGCGCCACCACACCCAGCTAATTTTTGTATTTTTAGTAGAGATGGGATTTCACTATGTTGGCCAGACTGGTCTTGAACTCCTGACCTCAAGTGATCTGCCCACCATCCAAAGTGCTGGGATTACAACCGTGAGCCATTGCGTCCGGTCTTACATTTATTTTTAAAAGAAACTTTCTAAGACTAGCAGAAATGGAAAACCTCTAACATGGTTCACCATAAACTGTAAAAATAAACAGCTGCCCATCAGGGTAAATTGTGTCAGCTCACACACCACAAGTGGGGTGAACACTGATCAGGCCGGGAGGTCCAGCTTCTCAGGGACCTCCTGAGTCGTGTCACAGGGACTCCTCTGTTGAGGAGGGCTCCCTCCAGAACCTGCTAGCCCCCACTCTGAGGACAGCACCTGTCTGTGCTCCAGGACCATCCATATGGTGTGTGTGAGAATCCAGCCCCCGGATGCAGGGAGAGGGACTCTGAGGGAGCGGCAGACTCTGGGGCTAATAACGAGAATTATTCCTGGTGGCTGTGATGAGCTAGGGTTTGCTGTTGGTATTCGGGAAGAGCTCTGATCTCCTAGATGGGGCCTTTCCCGCCCACCCCCTCACCAGTGTTTTGGGAAATGTGTCTTCCACTGTCTGCCGCCCTCAGTATTTAGGTGACTTGGCAGCCACCTCCCCCTGTGAGGATGATGGCGTTGGGAAGGGGGACAGGGATCTGAAAATGGCAGCCACCACCTTTCCCTCCCCAGCGCCTCCCCCACAAGTCAGTCCTGATGCTGCCAGGGCCCAGACTTCCAAGTGGGGCCACCACCGCTTCCTCTCTCCTCAACAATAGTTAGGCCGGCGGTTCTCAAACTTGAGCAAGCTCTGGGTTCACCTGGAGGGCTGGGCCCCACCGCTGAGTTTTCCATTCAGTAGGTCTGAGGCAGGTTCATGAATGTGCTTTTCTAGCAAGTTCCTAGGTTGACCAGGACGCTACTCGTCCGGGAACCACTCTCTGAGCACCACTGGGCCAGGAGTTGAAGAGAGCTGGAGCTCTCTTGCAGCTAAAGGTTCTGATCAGCTCATTAGCCCAAGATTCATTTTCTCCATTAACAACGTCTTCACCTGAGAAGGAAATGAGTCCCATCCTGGCTAAAGCAGGCCACAGACGAGGAGAAAAGGTTGTCGGGGTGAAGAGGGCCATTTTTGTCCCTGCCAGGAGAGAGATACCGAGCAGTGATCCTGCCAGGAAAGGGAACTGTGGGGTTGAGATGTGGGGACAGCTAGGAACAGGGGCAGGTGGGGAGGGGACAGATGTCTCCCAGCACCCTTGTGTGGGACGGAGGCTGCCTGCCGCCATCCCTGGAGCTCCTCATACCCTCTTTTCAACAGCACCAAGAAGAGGAGCTGTGACATCCCCGGGTCCCAGGGAGGCTTGCAGGGCTGGGGGGCACAGAGTTCATCTGCCAGACTCAGACCCAGGCAGTCTAGCCCAAGAGGGAATATATATATATATATATATATATGACAACAATTGCATGGAATGATACCGATTTATTCATCTAATAAATACTTACTGAGCCTTTACTTTGTGCTGGGCACTGTTTTAGACATGGGGCTTTAAGAGTGAACAGAACTGTCAAAAATCCCTCGCTTATGGAGGTTACATGCTGGTGACAAAATAGAGACAACAGAAAGTTAGTGTATTTCAAACTTTTGGACCATGACGCACAATAGAAAGAATAGTAACTCGTGCGTGCATAGTGCTCACTGTATGCCAGACACTGAGCTGTGGTCTGTTCTCTATTTCATATCTGTTTCTATTTTATATGACCCACCTAAAATAATTTTGTGATTCACTCATGGGGAAGGGCCTCACATTCGAGAACCACTGCTCCGATGGACACCCTTACCCAGGTAGGAGGGTTTTTACCCCATTCCTCCCCACCTCTGCCTCGCCAAACCAGCTCCTTCTTCACATCATGGGTACTTTTGCACCTCTTTGAGGGAGCCGCTCTGACGTCCAGTCCACACGGCTTCGCAGAGTGGTAGAAGCTGAGAGCTAGAGATGAGGTGTTAGGGATGAAGTCACTCAGTATGATCTTCCCATTTTACAGAAGTGTACACTGAGGCCCAGAGGGAGCACCGGCCTGCCTGGGGGCCCTAGTAGTGAGTGACCAGTCTCTGAGGGACACTGCCACAACTTCTGAGCCACGCTCTTTCTCCGTCCCTGCAGCAAAAGAGGAGAGCTTCCCAAGGGCTTCCCCAACCCTTGGGAAAGGCCTGGGGGTGGGAGGAAACTGACTCATGCCTTCTTCGCCACCTCTTTCGACCTGCTCCTTCTACCTCCTTCTGCCTCTCCAAACCCAGGCCAGGAGTCAGGAGGCCCAGGCTGAGGCCTTAGAATCTGAGTCTTTAAAAAGCTTCTGTTCCTTGGAATTCTACAGAGTGGGGCGGCTGTGTGGCTTCCTGCCTCCTCCTCACCTTCCCTGGCTGGGTTCTGAGGACGATGGAGCCTTCTGCCATGACGTGTCCATGGATGGGAGATGTGAAGAGGAAGAATTTCCATCCGATCTTAACCAAAGAGAGTGTAGGTTTTGGCCTAGATGTTTGAATTGGGTCCAAGGCTTCCTGATTTGAGTCAGCTGATTCCAAATGAATCTATTTTGTTAATTTGGTAATAAGTGGTCTCAAGTTCCAGTTTAAACTTCCTTGGGAGGCCTCACCCCAGTGGGGATAGAGATAAGGCTGTGTGATACCAAATCCCAGAACAAATACTCAAATACTCAGCTCTGGGAATAGGAGTGCAAGCAGAAATCCATTTATTCTCTCTGAAAACACACCAACTAGATATTGCTTCAACTTTACTCCATAAATTAGTGGGTTTTTTGGTGATGTCATTCATGAAACTTTTGGGAAAACAACAACGAAGCCACCAGGTTTGAAATTCAGAACAACAGCTGTAGCCGTGTGATGGCGCAGCCTATCTTCAGCTTTTCAACGCCATGTTCCTTAGGAATGGTTGGCCCACCAGTTCCTTGCAGAAACCACAGAACTAGAATGAGGTGTCTCATGTATATCAGCTTCAGAAAACGACAACATGAAACATAGCCCTGCTGCTGTGTTCCATCTGCTTTTATATGCAGCTTTGTTCCAGGTTCTAGACATGTGGACTCTTAAGTATTATCTGTGTACACTGCATGTCTGTGTGTAGTTCATATAAACACTTGTGGGTACATTGAGGCTTGGAACACATATATTCACGCCCAGAAATCTGTGCACGTAGATATATAGACACTGTGTGTTTGCATGACTAAAAGTGTGGCCTGCTTGTATGTGTGTCTTTCAAATGCCTGGTGTGTTGGCTTGTTGGCCTGCACGGGTGCACCCAGATTCTTGAATTCAGATGGAGCCTGTTCAGCAGTATCCAAAAGTAGGGACAGGGAAGAAATGGACCTTGAAGGGAATCCTACAGTTTACTTGTTTTCTGTCCTAAAGACACGTTTCCACCTGAATTGTGAAGATCAGAGTTGCTTAACAGGGAAATTTGCAGGCAAGGTGCTTATCAATGAGCTCCATGCATTTTTTAGCAGCACATGTCAGATGACTTCTGTGCTTTTTTCCTTCCCTGCCTCCACCACTATACTCCTCAGCCTCCTCTGCTTCTCGGCAGCATCCCCATGCTACCATCGCTACTTACTATCACTACCTACCATCACTACCCATCACTACCTACCATCACTACCCATCACTACCTACCATCACTACCATCACTACCTACCGTCACTACCATCACTACCTACCATCACTATTATCACTACCTACCATTACTACTCATCACTACCTACCATCACTACTATCACTACCATCCCTACCTACTGTCACTACCATCACTACCATCATCGCTTACCATCACTAACATGACTACCTACCATCACTACCCATCACTACCTACCATTGCTACTATCACTACTTACCATCACTACCATCACTACCTACCGTCACTACCATCACTACCTACCATCACTACCATCACTACCTACTGTCACTACCATCACTACCTACCATCACTACC
>NW_012115154.1:19841284-19841680 GCF_000951035.1 Colobus angolensis palliatus | reverse complement strand
CCATCACTACCATCACTACCTACCATTACTACTCATCACTACCTACCATCACTACTATCACTACCATCCCTACCTACTGTCACTACCATCACTACCATCACCACTTACCATCACTAACATGACTACCTACCATCACTACCCATCACTACCTACCATCGCTACTATCACTACTTACCATCACTACCATCACTACCTACCGTCACTACCATCACTACCTACCATCACTACCATCACTACCTACCATCGCTACCATCACTACCTACCATCGCTACTATCACTACCTACCATCACTACCCATCACTACCTACCATCGCTACTATCACTACCTACCATCACCACCATCAGTACCTACTATCACTACCATCACTACCTACCGTCACTACCATCACTACCTAC
>NW_012115154.1:19838856-19840711 GCF_000951035.1 Colobus angolensis palliatus | reverse complement strand
ACTACCTACCATCACTACCATCACTACCATCCCTACCATCCCTACCTACCATCACTACCTATCACTACTAACATCACTACCATCACTACCTACTATTACTACCACCACTACTACCATCGCTACAGTGGCTCATGCCTGTAATCCCAGAAGTTTGGGAGGCTGAGATGGGAGGATTGCTTAAGCCCAGCAGTCCAAGACCAGCCATAGCAACATAGGGAGACCCTGTCTCTACAAAAAATAAAAAACTTAGCTTGGTGTGGTGGCAGGCACCTGTAGTCCCAGCTACTCAGGAGGCTGAGGTGGGAGAATCGCTTGAATCCAGGAGGCCAAGGGTGCAGTGAGCTGAGATCGCGCTACTGCACTCCAGGCTGGGTAACAGAGTGAGACCCTGTCTCAACCAATCAATCAATCAATTAACCGGTCAATCAGTCAATCAGATGGGGTCTCACTCTGTCTCACAGGCTGGACTTGAACGCCTGGGCTCCAGGGATCCTCCTGCCACAGCCTTGCAAGTAGCTGGGACTGTAGGTGCCACTGTGCCCAGCAGCACTTTATATTCTTGAACTAACTTAATGCCCACAGTTGATAAATGAGGAACCTGACGCTCGGGTGGGCAGCTCCTCGCTCAGGTGTACACCCCTCCGTCAGAAGCAGGCCGGCTTGGGGCTGGAGCCCTTGTGCACCCTGCTAGACCACTCTGGCGACTGAGGTCCGGGGGGTTCACAGTTCAGAGAACACTAAACTTCAGTCTTGGGAGGACCTCCCATTCCTACTCTTGCTCCTGAGGCAGTGAACTGACAGAAGCCACATCTGCACAGTGCGGGTCTGGGGGCCAGATGCATCTGTAGTCTCAGAACTGCAGGTTGGGGCCTCAGAACCGGTGCACAGAGGCAGGAGGCTGAGATGGGAGGATCACTTGAGGCCAGGAAGTTGAGGCTGCAGTGAGCTATGATTGTACCACCCAGCTATGAATGAGCCTGGATGATGGAGTGAGACCTCATCCAAATGAATGAGTAACTGGTGCATGGTGAGGGCCCTTTGCAGTTGGGCTGTTGGACCCGCTGCTGCTTTTTCTACACAGGCGGCCTGGGGAAGCTCAAAGGCACCTTGGCCGGCCAGTTGCATTCTGGGCATGGAGGACCTGTCCTCCCTCGGGGCCTGTGCTGTCCAGGCACCTTTTCAAATGCCTCCCTACTGCCACCAGCTCCGGGGAGATGAATCTGCCACTCCTAACAAGTAACTTAGATGATGTCTTCTTTTGAAAGTCTACTTTTCTGATTACAAATGTAATGTAAAATGTAATGCCCTCAAGGACTGGCGTACACACTCAGGGTACAAATACAGTCACTCCTCTTTCAGTGTCCACATTCATGACTTCAGCCCCCGCTGTCTTTGTTAGGGGGATATCTGGCCTCCCTCTTGAGCCGTGCCCCCAATTGTCCAACAACCCCTGGGGCACAGGTGCAACCTCCCAGGTAGCCACCCTGCTCAGCTTCCTCTGCTGTGGCTCCTGAGCCACACAGTGTCCCTGGGGAAGGCCGACCCCTGCTATGTTGGGCTGGCTGGCCCTGGATGGACCACTCCCCAAGCTCAATGACATTGTAGGTGTGACCAGTTGGGGCTCAGCACTCTTGGGCTATGGACAGAGCTAGAGCCTGGAGCACCAGATCCCAAGTCAGGACCAAGTGTCCCTGGCGTTCCTTCCCTAGTGGTTACCAAGGCCCGAGACAGCGTCTCCCTGACACCCTCATTCCGTGCTGAAGGAATTCTCGTGGGTGAAGCATTATGTAAATCATCAGACCAGATTTAAATACATGAGTAAGGTGTGGAGAAAGCGTTGGAACTGTAGACACTA
>NW_012115154.1:19785342-19838505 GCF_000951035.1 Colobus angolensis palliatus | reverse complement strand
ACAGTGTCCCTGGGGAAGGCCGACCCCTGCTATGTTGGGCTGGCTGGCCCTGGATGGACCACTCCCCAAGCTCGGTGACATTGTAGGTGTGACCAGTTGGGGCTCAGCACTCTTGGGCTATGGACAGAGCTAGAGCCTGGAGCACCAGATCCCAAGTCAGGACCAGGTGTCCCTGGCGTTCCTTCCCTAGTGGTTACCAAGGCCCGAGGCAGCGTCTCCCTGACACCCTCATTCCGTGCTGAATGAATTCTCGTGGGTGAAGCATTATGTAAATCATCAGACCAGATTTAAATACATGAGTAAGGTGTGGAGAAAGCGTTGGAACTGTAGACACTACTATTCTCATTCTAAACAGGCATTGAGTACAAGGTTGCTGATTGAAAAAATAACAGACTCACGAACAATCATCCTTCTCCAGGTGGGGAAAGTGAGGCCCAAAGAAGTCAGGGTTAGGGCTGGACGGCAGGGGCTGCGGACGGCTTCTGAGCTGCAAACCAGCACGAGAGTTCCGACCGCGGTGCCTGGCCACGCTGCCTGGCCCCAGCATCACTTGGCTTCCTCCTTCTACTTTCCTTCCTTCTGCAGGCCAGTCTGCAGTTGGCTGATGTCTGAGAATATCACGACTTTTCTGATTCTTAACAGAAAAGAACTGGTTTTCTAGGTAGCTTCTGGTGCAGCGAGCCCTGGTTGGGGTGGGGCTGGGGGCAGTTAAAGCCCAATGTGCTCCTGCCAAGCAGTTCAGGAAATGGCCCAGCTGAGATGTCAGGCAGCTGCCAGTCTGCAGAGCTGGCTTCAGAGGAAGCTGCCCCTTTTCTCTTTTTTTTTTTTTCTCGAGATGGAGTCTCACTCTGTTGTCCAGCCTAGAGTGCAGTGGCTCAATCTCTGCTAACTACAACCTCTACTTTCTGGGTTCAAGCGATTCTTCTGTGTAAGCCTCTTGAGTAGCTGGGATTATAGGCATGAGCCAACACACCCAGCTAATTTTTGTATTTTTAGTAGAGATGGGGTTTCACCATGTTGGCCAGGCTGGTTTCTAACTCCTGACCTCAAGTGATCTGCCTGTCTCAGCTGCCCAAAGTGTTGGGATTACCGGTGTGAGCCACTGTGCCTTGCCTTCTTTACTTGCTTTCTTTTTTTTTTTTTTTGAAACAGGGTCTTGCTTTATCATCCCAGCTAGAGTGCAGTGGAGCAAACACAGCTCACTGCAGCCTCGACTTCCCCGGCTCCAGCGATCCTCCCACCTCAGCCTCCTGAGTAGCTGAGACCACAGGCATGCACCATCCCACCTGGCTAATTTTTGTGTTTTTTGTAGAGACCGGTTTTACCATGTTGCCCAGGGTGATCTCCAACTCCTGGGCTCAAGCAATCTTCTTGCTTCAGCCTCCCAAAGTGCTAGGATTACAGACGTGAGCCACTGCACTTGGCCTGCCCCTTGTCTTGGTGGTCTTGTATCCAGGAAGTCAGGTGAGATGTGTCCGGGATACCCGTCTGCTGGAGACCAGGGCGCTGAGGGGACTGAGCAAGGCTGTGGGGCCGAGCCTGGCAGGGTCAAGGGTGTCTAAGTCCAGGGACACCAGGCCCTTCGTGGAGTCATGCAACGCCACAGCCCCGCTGACCTCGGCTGAGTGTTGCAGCAGTGGGAGCTGGCCTCCTCTTCCTCTTCTGGTGCTGAGTCTACTGTGTTTCCTTCGTTGCTTCTAGAAATAAAGGCACCACTGTGGAGGGAGAGGGAACAGAGATTAAATGTGGGCCCAGCCTCTCCTGTCCTTTCCAGCCCTGCCTCTGCTGGTGCCTGTTCCTAAGGCCCAGGCGTGGCCTCCTCCGGGGTCCTCTGCGTGTTCCCGAGGCCCAGGCGTGGCCTGCTCCAGTGTCCTGTCTGGCCAGCACCGCCCACAGGAGTGGCTGTCTGCTCAGATCCCAGCTTTTCCCGAGGAGAAGCTGCTGTGGGTTTTGTTCCGGGGGCGGGAACTCTGGATTAGCTGTGGGAAGTCATTCCTCCCTAAGACAGGCCCACTCGGTAGGGGAGCTTCTGAAGGTGCTGGTATGAAGGGACGTCAGCCAGAAACAGTGATTAATAGATCATTAGCATCTTAAGGGGAAATTTTAACGGTGTTAGGGCTTAAGAGCCCCTGAGAAAAGCGCCTCATGTGTGGCATTCAGAACTCTCTAAGTCGCTCCCCTGCTCCCCGCAGTCCCCCTTGCGGCTGCCTGATTGCCCCTTTCCCAGTTCAGCTTCTAATCTTTAAAAAGGTATTTAAGGCTGATATTAACTATGACTATACCAATATCAACCATTTCTCTGCGTTTGTGTGAAGCACTCCCTGGGGGCATCGAGGGTTGGATGGAGGGAGGGTTGCCTGGGTTCACCCCCAGCCGCCGTCCCTGTAGACCAGCACGGCCTCTTCCTTTCCCTCTCCTTCCACCTTTATATCTTCCTGCCCACTTTCCCCCTTTCCCTCCCTCATAATTGACCCCAGTGTGGAATTGAGGGCCATTTCAAAATATTTCTGATATTATTTGAAGAAAATAAACTTTATCTGTTTAATGAAAAATACCAGATCTCACCAATTTGCCTTCTCCAGTAATGATCGGGGCGGGGGGTGGGGTGAGCTGTGGAGCCCCGAAGGGCACTCTGCCCTGGCTGTGAGTGGCAGTGGCAGGAGGACACACTTTCTGGGATCCGGTCCGTCTCCCCACTGCTCCCGCATGACGATGTCTTCCAGAGATGTGAGGACGGCCGTGCACGGTGTGGTGTGGCCTTGTTTTCCCTGCAGCGCCCAGGGCAGGGCTGAGCTGGAGGTAACCGGGGTTCAAACTGAATTTAAACAAAGAGCCTCAAATAAACATTGGCAGTCAGGCAGGGACCGTGCCTGGGGGTCCCCACAAGCTGGCTGGGCTGGGCCCTTTTGTGTCTGGAGTGCCCACTCTGTTCTGTTTCTGCTGTTGTGGGTGATCCAAGAACTGAATATTCTGAGCAGCTTCTTAGTCCTAAGTGAATTTGTCACATTTAGGTAGTAATTTGTCACTTACTACCTAAAGCCAGAGAACCTGCCAGGAGGAGAGGGCAGGGGACCCTAGGGGCTAGGTCCTACCTCATGGTTCTCCAGCCCAGGAGCTGTGGCCTGAGGACCCACTTACACACCCTCCTGTTCCCCGCCAGGGCTGCACCCAGACAGGAGGCCAGAGGCACAGCTGGGACACCCTGGAGACTACTCCAGCCTCCACCCCCGTCGGAGGGGATTCACAGTGGGAAGGGAGCCAAGTTCTGATCCCCTGGAGGCAGAGGAGCCAGTGATGGGTCCGGCTTCCCTTTTCCTTTGTCGTTGTTGTTTCTTGTTTTAGTGACTGAGTGAAGGGATTTGACCCTGGATCTCCCAGCTTGAGCAGGAGCATCACTGCAGAGGTCAGGAAGCTGCCTGGACCAGCTGGCCCGGGGGAGCCACCACCCCATTCTCTCGCCCCTCTCGAGAATCCAGCCTGTGGCCCCAGATGTGTCAGCCTGCAGTCAGACCACGGTCCGTCTTGGGCTGGTGCTGGGGGTGGCAGAAAGGGGGTCCCGACCCAGCCCCTGCTCCTCCGAGTCTCTCAGGCTCGTGGGGAAGAGATGACAGACACAACTTAAAAGAGAAATCGTGCTACAGCCGAAGACAAAACTCAGGATATGGGAAGTGGTCGTGGATGTTCATTTTAACCAGATCTCACTGGTTTAAAACCAAAAAATGTCGGGGTGAGTTAGACCCAGGATGTGCACTGGGTCCTGCAAGTCCCCTAAATTAGATGCATTCACAGGGAGCTCAGACAGACGCGCTGGTCCACGGAGCAATCAATGCCTGTGGATCGGCCTCGTCACAGTCCCCACCTTCCCACCTTGGATGCCTCCCTGAGCTGCACCCCACTCTTGAATATGGAAAGGCTGCCCTTTGTGGGACAGATGCACTCTCATCATGGTGAGCAGCCAGAAATCTGCCATCACAGTGGGCCCTTCCTCCTGGCATCACCAGGCCACCCACAAGAGCCCCCAGGGTGTCCAGCCCAGACCGGTGGAAGCCCAGGGTGGGGCCGGGGCGCTGGGCAGGTCTGTTCTGCAACAGGACCTGGGTCAGTCTCCTTGTGTGTCTGTCCATACAGCAACCTCTCCTTATCTGGCAAGTGATGACAATTTAAAACCACAACAAGAGTGGTTCCTAAGGGCAAGCTTACACCTTTAGAAAGGCTCCCAGGCTTAGGCCAGGGAGGATGCTGTTAGATGCCTCAGAAGGGTAAGCAGGCAGACAGAGAAGAGCAATTTTTGAAAACTTTCTAAGGACGTCGAGTGTGGTGGTTAAGGCCTGTAATCCCAGCACTTTGGAAGGCCGAGGTGGGAGAATCACTTGAGCTAAGGAGTTCGAGACCAGCCTGGGCAACATGGGGAGACCTGTCTCTACAAAAAAAACAAAAAACAAAAAACAAAAAAAACCTGGAGGATCGCTGGAGCCCAGGAGGTCGAGGCTGCAGTGAGCCAAGATCATGCCATGGCACTCCAGCCTGGAAAACAGAGCAAGACCCTGACCCTGAAAACAAACGAACATAACGCCTTTCTAAGGGCACCCTGTTCGGAGTTGAATTGTGTGTCTCCCAAAAGATGTGTCCAAATCCTAACCCTCTGTACCTGTGAATGTGACCGCATTTGGAAACAGGGTCGTTTCCGATGAGTTTTGATGAGGCCACACTGGAGCAGCCTGGCCCATTTCCTTATGACTGGTGTCCGCGTATGAGGGGGATTCTGCACACACGTGCCCAGGGAAACCTCCCGTGAGGATGAAGGTGGAGATTGGGGTGATGCCTCTACAAGCCAGGAAACCCCAAAGATGGCCGGCAGCCACCCGTAGCTGGGAGAGAGGCCTGGACAGATTCTGCCTCTCAGCCTCAAAGAGACCCAGTCCTGCCGACATCTTGATCTCGGACTTCCGGGCTCCGGAAGTGGGAGATGGTGCGTTTCTGTTGTTTGAAGCCCCCCAGGAGACTCACCCACAGCGATGGAGAGGGGCCGCACTGCGCCATAGCCCTCCACACTCCCTCCACGCTGTTCCTGGGGTGGGGGCTTCAACCTCTCTGCACCTCATCAGATGCTTTCCAGGGTCCCTTCCGACCCCAGATGGTCCACATTCCAGCAGGTAGGGATAGTGCTGGGTGTTTCTCCTCGCACCATGTCGAGATGGGATGTTCAGCCCGGAAGACTCTCACCTGAGGGTGTGCTGTGCCTGCAGACAGGGACGCCCATGCCTTTCTTTTAAACAGAAACACACCAAACACGGTGATGTACTGATTGGTTGACAAAAACGTTGTGGCTAGAGGCTCCCAGGAAGCTAACCGGGCACCTCCCCTGAAAACAATGGCTCAGCATTTGCTAACTCAATATGCCTGACGACTTTGTGGAGCAGAACCGCCTGGAATAACGGGAATCACCTGTACCTAGTTACAGGACTTAATTTACCAAAAACTGTGGCTCAGGTCATCTTGGGTGTACTTTCTCATTCTCCTAGAAGTGGGAGTCAGTTTAAGACAAATCATGATCATGAAATTCTGTGACTTGAGCTGACACCTTGTTTGAATTTGACCTTAAGTTTTCAGGGTCAGCCCTGTTGGGGGCTGCTGGGCAGAAACATTGTTCTTTCCAAGGTGCATTTAACTGCTGTTGGGGAATGATCCACCTGCTGCCATTTTCTATTTTTTTTTTTTCCTCCAGAAACTGGCAGTAAGGTGAGTATTTGGCAAAGGTAACTTTTTAGGTAGATTTGCTGTTCTCTTATCCCTGCCTGGCCCCCGCCATGGGCGAGACCTTCTCCTGGAGAAAGGAGAGATGGACGGTGAGGTGGAAATGCTGGCTGTGGCCTCAGGCTCCCAGCAGGGGCCGTGTGCTTGTGTGCCAGTGCACTGGCACCCCACAGAACGCACCCCCCCGCCATCTGGGGAAGGCACAGCGGGGAGGCTGTGAACCTTTTCCTCATTAAGGACTTATTTTTATGCCAGCTGGATTCTGGGCTTGCCTCGTGCCAACCTCCCCTTTGCCCCTTTCTGAATGTGTCAATCACAGGGGAAGTGTTATTTCTCCAAACTATCCCCCACCCCTGCAACAACGGAAAAGCCCACAGAAGTTAGAAGGACCTTGGCTGGTGCCGGGGGTGGAGCGGGGTGGGGACCAGAGGGGTTTCTGGAGCGTCCGTCAGCTTAGGAGCTGAGACAGACACTCCTGCCACCCTGCTGTGGCTCCCCTTTCCATAGCAGAGCGCAGGTGAGGGCAGCAACCACAGGGCTCCCTCTCACCCACACGATCCCTGCAGACTTCCCAGGGCCTTCCTTGCCGCTTCCACCCTCTCCTCTCCAGCCCCTCCTCCCCTCAGCAGCTGAAACAGCCTTTGAGCATCATTCGCCACACCCTGTCCTGCCCCTGGGATGAGAACCCTTCTCGCTGCACACTCCCAAGCCCTGCCTCAGGGCCTTTGCACTGACTACCCTCTTGCCCGGGGTGCTCTGTCCCAGCTTCCAAATGGTCAATTCCCCTTTTCAGGTCCACCCCCCAAATCTCCGTGAGGCCCTCCCTGACCATCTAATCAAAAGACTCACATGCTCTCTGTTGCACCGATCACACCTGATTCTCTTTAACAGTTCTTACCGGAATGAAATTAGCTTTTGATTTTGACATGCGCCTCTCCACTGGAATGCCAGCTTCGTGACGGACACTCTTTCTGTTCCTGAATCTCCCAGGGCTGATGTGCCATAAACGAGTGAGTGCCAGCGACCTCAGACACCTGATCTGCCCACCTCCTCCAAGATGCCCCCCACTTTTCAGGAGACGGCGTGGGTGTTCTGGGAGAAATACCAGGCTAGTCTGGAGCGGGTCCTGCAACGTGGGGTCAGGGCATGGGGCCTCCCTGAAAACGGCCACCATCCTAACTGCTCGCCTGGGATAGGGGTCTCTGGGAGGCTGCCCATTTATTATCTAGAGACGAGGGAGGGAAGGTCTGAGGACTGGCCTCAGAGATGGGCTCTGAGGTTTGGTCTGCTCAGTCCCAGGTAGCACCTGGAGAGTACCTGAGAGCGGGCCCTTCAGAAGTGGACATGATTTCCGCGTACCCTTGCAGGCACGGGGGTCTCACGCTGTGGAAGGGACCCAGGGTGGGCTGTGCTGGGAGGCCCCTAGAGATGTGTCAGTGCCCTGCGGACCAGCCCCAAGGGAAGGGGGGAGCACCCCTAGGCTCCTTCCTCTGAGGGGGTCTTCAGCCATCCTGACCCTCCTCCCTTTCTCACAGACCTAACCTCTGACAGCCCCTGCTCCAAGCCTCCCACAGCGGGCAGGTGTCTATGGAGGGTCTGCTGGCTGCCTGGGAAGGTACTGTGAACACTGTCGAGAAGTCAGAGCTTCTGCTTCGCCCCCAAGAAGCAGGTCTCCTTGGTGGGGACTGGTGTCCACAAACTCAGTGGGGAAAGGAGTGTCAGATTTATTCCCTTCCTCCTCCCTTCCTTCCCTCCTCTTCCTCCCTCTAATCGGTCACTAACGTCCACCTTATTGGGTTGAGGGGAAATTCACTTCCAAGCATTCTGGGAGGGGCCTTCCTCCCCTTCCCCCAGGCCTCAGAAGGGTCTGGGTTCCAGCCATCTGGTGGCCCCTGTACTCTTCTAGTCCAGACTCCTGAGGTTCCTCCATCTTGGAGGTTTCCGGCGGCAGCCAGGCCTGAGTTTGAGATTCTTTGCCGAGTGGAGGCCCCAGTGTGTGAGTTTGTGCTGGTGGCTGCAGCAGCCAGCCCGCTCTGAGATCTGGCCTCTCCCTCCCATCTTGGTTCTGGGGAAGTGTCTTCTGCTCCCCACTCCCTCCCCTCCCTAGCAGCCTCTGATCCTGCCAGGATGCCCCAACCTTGGTGCAAGCAGGCCAGTGACACAGCACCTGCCTGGGACACAGCACCTGTTGGGCACACAGAACTCCCTCCAAGGGGCAAGGCCAGGACCCGAGACCAGCTTGGAGGAGGGGCAGGGCATGCAGGGGGCAAAATACAAATGAATATCAACACGTTTTCCTGCCATATCAGTGAAACGAGGGCATGTGTTTGCCTAAACCTGCTATAAGGATCGGCCCAGAACTCCACTGACCATAGTCATTAACTCTAAAGTGTGATGACCAGAAACCACTTTAATGGACCACGTCTTGGGAGAATTAAGTGAGGGAAACTCCTTCACCTAAAAGAAAGGATTTTTAGTGACACTGGATGACTCCAAGTCACTCCAGGTGAGAGAACACAACACATGTAGAATAAGTGGAAGAAGGGACCACACTCCTCCCTCTCATCACAACCACCCCCGCCCCTCATTCCTAAGAAGCATAAAAGAGGGAAGTTTGACCAGAGGGAGTTTTCCAGAACAGCCTCCGCTGCCCACCATCCCGCAGGAGGCCTCAGGCCAGGCCCTAGTTCCTCTTCCTTGCCACCCCGCAGCTCTTTGCTGCCCCTGATGAGTCCCATCGAGGGAGGGCTGGGAAGGCCCAGATTTCTGGAAGCTTCTCTGAGAGATCTTCTCAGATCACACTGTAGGGGCCTTTCAGGGCTCAGAGTTTCCGTCCCCCGGTCCTTCCAGCTCCGTGTGTTACCTCAAAGTTGAGTGAGATGCTGACGGAGGCCAGGTGCAGCCTGCTTAGACTCAGGGCTCGGCTCACTTCTCTCCTTGGCCTCCCTCTTTTCAGCCTGCTCCCTGCACCTCAGGGCACCCTGAAGAGGAGAAAGGCGCACCCTGGGCCACTTGGCCTTTCTGTGGCCCACACAGCACAGTGCGGGTGGCGGGACGTGGCTGTGGCCCACGCAGGTGGCGGGAATGGTGGCTCCCAATCAGCCTGTGGACAGATGGGGTCCTCTCAGCCTGGGCCGGGTACAGGGTTTCAAGCCTGAGAATGGCGAATGGCAAACTGCTGAACTTCTATCAGCCACCTCAGGTGTCCCCTCGTGAGCATGGTTTAAAAAAAAAAAAAAAAAAAAACCAGGTGGAACAGTCTTCAACATTTGAACAGAAGGCATTCCATTTGATTTCTCTGTCTAGAATGAAATCCTCAATAACCTTGGATTCTGTAACAGCGTGGTTCTGTTCGGGCCCCTCACCAGCTGACATCACTAATGACCAATCGAGGCAGGCTCATTGTCAGATGGCCTCAGGGGGGTGTCTGCGCCTGGGTCTCCCCAGGAACTCTGGGCGCTGCACAGGCTGTGCACAGGGCCACCGTCCCCCTCCAGGACTCTCCTGCCTGGCTTCCTCCCGTCAACCCTGTCCTCTCATGCCCTCCCCACCTGCAGGGTCCCCAGGAAGGAATTACATGATATTCGGTCTTTTATGACTTATTTCACATAACGAAATGTTTTTAAGGTTCATCCATGTTGTACCATGTATCAGTCCTTTTTATGGGCTGGATAATATTCCGTTGTATGAATATGCCACGTTTTGTTCATTCATCAGTTGAAATCTGGGTTGTTTCCACCTGTTATGAATAATGCTGCTATAAACATTTGTGTACAAACTTCTGTATGGAAACATGTTTTTGTTTCTCTTGAGAATACACCTAGGAGTGGAGTTGCTAGGTCGTATCGTGGCTTTATGTTTAACTTTTGAGGCACTGCTAGGCAGTTTTCCAAACTGGCAGCACCGTTTTACATTCCCACCAGCAATTCCCAGGATTATGAGGACTGCAATTTCTTTGTATCCTTGTCAACACTTGTAATTGTCTCTCTTATGTTCTAGCTGTCCTAGTGGATGTGAACTGGTTTCTCATTGTGGTTTTGATTTTCATTTCCCTGATAACTAATGTTGAGCTTATCTTCATATACGCATTAGTCATTTGTGAATCTTTCTTGGAGAAATGACTTTCAGATCCTTTTCCTGTTTTTAAATTGGGTTGTCTTTTTACTGTTGAGTTGAACAGTTCTTTATGTATTGTGAATACAAGTCCCTATCAGATACATGATTTGAAAATATTTTCTCCCATTCTTTGGGTTGTCTTTCCATCTTCTTGATGGTATGCTTTGAAGCGTAAAAGTTTTTATTTTGGTGAGGTCCAGTTGCTTTTGTTTTTTCTTTTGTTACCTGTGCTTTTGGTATCCCATTTAAGAATCCTTCTAACACATTGAGAACACGTCAAATAAACACAAGTATCAGCAATTATTTCTTATTATTCTGTTTTGGTCTTTAGAGACAAGGTCTCTCTTTGTTGCCCCGTCTGGAGTACATTGGTGTGAATATAGCTCACTGCAGCCTCAAACTCCTGAGCTTAAGTGATCCTTCCACCTCAGCCTCCTGGGTAGCCACCATGCTCCACTGACTTTTAAAGTTTTTTTTTTTTGTAAAGACAGGGTCTCTCTGTGTTGTCCAGGCTGGTCTCAAACTCCTGAGCTCAAGCAATCCTCCCGCCTTGGCCTCCCAAAGTGCTGAGAGTTACAGGTGTGAGCCACCATGCCAGGCCCAAGTATTGGCAGTTTTATATTGGTATCGTGGTGAGTCAAAGGCCCTTAAAAGAAGGGAAGAAGAGATGAGGCAAAGTCACGGTCAGTTTGTAGGCTTCTAAGACTGTGAAAATTCCTTCCTTTCTCTCCTAAGTTTGCCTTGCTAGCCTTTATAGCAGTGTCACCTCTGTGAGATGGCTTTTAGGGTCATTCTTTTTCTTCATGCATTAAACTATTCATTCTCTCTTTCAACAAATATTTGCTGAGCATGCACTGTTTGTCAGGAACTGTGCAGAGATGAATACAACATCGACCTGAATTCGGGGAGAGTCCTGCCCTCACCCCTTGGTGGGCTAGGATTTGATATCCATCACAGGACTCTCTCAAAACCCCCAGAATGCCGCTCTGTCCAGGGACCCATCTCCAGGCTCTGTGGGAAGGAGAGGTAGCTCTTCCTCACAAAAGCGTGGAGACCCCTGGACAAGGAGCTGCACTCATTCCAGGGCCAGCCTGGGGTCGGGGCTGCCCTGGGTAGCAGGTGTTTGCTGTGTGCTTGCTGAGTGAGTGGGTGACCCGGCACACCTGTATCCACTTGGGACTCCTCCTTTGTTCCAAGGGGAGCTCACACCCCAGCCTCATGTTGACCTGAGTAATCACCCTGGGAGTTTTCCTGGACTGGATGGGAAGGGAAAGGAAGCATCGTGATGGGGAACCCATGGCATCTGCTGCGAAGCTGGAACCCAGGGAAGCCCCCGCATCCATTGTTACAATCTCAGGAAGAACAGCACCAAGACGGAGGCCACGTGGTCCTCCTGGGGCTGTCCTTGGAGGTACACAGGCTCTGGCATTGGAAGTCATGCCACGACAGGCTATAGCAAGGCAGTTTTTTGTTTGTTTTTTTTTTTACCTAAGGCCACCTCAAGAAATTTTTACTGAAATGTGTGTTTGGAAAAGCTGTGCCTCTACCCAGGACCTTTTCCTGGTAAAAAGCATATTTTCTCTTTATATAAAATAAACATCCTGCAACCCATTGTATTTTCCTTTCTCTAGGTCTACCTACCTGTTTTGACTGCACGTTAGAATCACCTGAGGGGCATTTAACAAACCCCAGTTCCAGCTGGGTGCAGTGGCCCACGCCTGTAATCTCAGCATTTTGGGAGGCCGAGGTGGGTGGATCCCTTGAGGTCAGGAGTTTGAGACCAGCCTGGCCAACAGGGTGAAACCCCGTCTCTACTAAAAATACAAAAATTAGCTGGGTGTGGTGACGGGCACCTGTAATCCTGACTACTCGGGAGGCTGAGGCAGGAGAATCGCTTGAACCTGGGAGGCAGAGGTTGCAGTGAGCTGAGATCGCACCACTGCACTCCAGCCTAGGCAACAGAGCGAGACCCTGTCTCAAAAATAAATGGATGAATAAATAAATAAAAATAAATAAAAATCCCAGTTCCCACTGGACCCCAAATGGATTAAATGAGAAACTCCAATACCAGGCATTGCAGTTTTTGTGGTGGTGGTTTTGAACTCCACAGGTGATTTCCGTGTGCATCCGAGGGTTGAGAGCCAGTGGTCTGCAGGAAGTCTGAACCCAAATATACGACTTAGCTGTAGTGTTCCGTCCTATACAGCTGTGTTCTCTGGTTCCAGCCTTCCATGTTGAATTTTTTCCAAACCTGATTTCCATTGACCTATGGAAAGGTGGCCTTTTTTTTTTCAATACAGCCTTTCCTGACCACAGCCTCTGCTGTGATGTGTGTGTGCAACACAGAAACACATTCTGTTGGGTGGATAAATAAGTGAATAGAGCAATTAGGAAGCAGGAGAGAAAATGGAATTGCAGTGGTGTTTTATTTAACTCAAAAGTGGTATTTTGTGAAAAACAGGTTTGATTAGTGGAAGGAAAAAATAGATAATGTTGGAAGAGGGTTCCGAATATTTGAGGATATATCACCTCTAATATTTGTTTAATCTCCCTTTAGAACATTTATTTTCACTTATAGTCATTACTTTTCCTTGATAGCATACAAATCCCCAGCTCTTTTCTTATTAATGATTAGGGTACATTTTCACCTCATAAAGGAAAGAGAGAGGAGGGGAAGGTGAGAGGGAATTTCCTCCTTATGAAGAGCTGGAAATGGAAAGAGGAAATGGGTGAAATTAATGGAACTGAGCCAGGCGCGGTGGTTCACCTCTGTAATCCCAGCACTTTGGAGGCCAAGGCGGGTGGATCACCTAAGGTCAGGAGTTCGAGACCAGCCTGGCCAACATGGTGAAACCCTGTCTCTACTAAAAATACAAAAAAATTAGCCAGGCATGTTGGTCAGTGCCTGTAATCCCAGCTACTCGGGAGGCTGAGGTGGGAGAATCGCTTGAACCTAGGAGGTGGAGCTTGCAGTGAGCCGAGATCACACCGCTGCACTCCAGCCTGGGTGACAGAGCAAGACTCAGTCAAAAAAAAAACGTGGAACTGGAAGTCAGGAGAGACAGAGAAAGAAGGAATGGATGGGTGGGGTGTTTAGGGCAGGGCAGTGGTAGGTGCACAGCTGTGCACACCAACTGGGGGAAAGGTACTCTACCTGTTAGGGTGAGCTGCTCCAGTTCTCTGGGATGGAGGGGCTTCTTCGGATGTGGGACTTCCTGTTTTAAACTCCCACAGTCCTGGGGAAACCGAGACTAGTTGGTCACCCTGACTCTGGCCAAGGACCTATTGGCCGCTTGCTTGCTGATTTCTGTTTGGAGGCAACTGGGGCCAGGAAAGGGAGTAAAGGAGCCTTAGGCTGGGATGGGAAGCTTGACCTGGCTCTGAGCCACACAGCTTTATGCTCTGGTGTCTGTAATTCTGGACATCCCTTCACTCGATGCATTTGTGCTCAGGAAAGAGCTCGCTGAACAAATGCCCAGCTCGGGGTGGGACATGAAAGGAGACGTGGGCCTGAGGAGCGTCCCAGAGACAAACAGGGCAGGAAGTTCTCTGTTCTAACATGAAAGGGGAAAAAACAGACTTCAAATGTATTCTTCCCACTGTGCTGGGAGTTACCTGGAGGGCGGAGACTTTGTGCTTCATCTGGTACCCCTGTCACCTAGGGTGCCCGGCGCACGGGGAACAGCCAGTGCGTGTTAAATGTGGGCCAGAGGAAGCACGCGTTTGGTGTCTGGCTCTGTGTCAGGGTCGGGAGTATTTATTATACAAAAAGACTGCCATCCTCACATTATTTTAAGGTATCGTTGAGGGTAAAAATCATATACTTGAAGTCTTTATAATCAGAGAATAATATAAAGTGAATTTGATGAAGAAAAACACAACATCGCGTCCTATTTGGATTTAGGACTTCACTCTCAAAGGCCCTTTAATTCGAATTTGTTTCAAATAGCAATGCCAGGGCAAAGAAACCAAGTAGATGACCGTCTGTGTTTTTTGAGACAGAGTCTGGCTCTGTCACCCAGGCTGGAGTGGCAGTGGCAAAATCTTGGCTCACTGCAACCTCCACCTCCTGGATTCAAGTCATTCTCCTGCCTCAGCCTCCTGAGTAGCTGAGATTACAAATATATGCCACTACACCCGGCTAATTTTTTTGTATTTTTAGTAGAGGCGGGGTTTCACCATGTTGGCCAGGCTGGTCTCGAACTCCTGACCGCAAGTGATCCGCCCGCCTCAGCCTCCCGAAGTGCTGGGATTACAGGCGTGAGCCATCGTGCCCCGCCTAGATGACCTTCTTAAGCGCTGTAAGTTACACTAAGTTTATTTAGGATTAGGGAATAGACTCAGAAGAAAGAGAGAAAAGGGGGCGGGAGAAAGATAGTGCACAAGGGTCAGCTGAGTTCCGCTGGGGTAGTGAGTGGCCCCACATCCTCAGCAGAGCCAGGACAGAAGTGCATTTCTCGCTACTGCTGTACATGCATAGGCAACAGCTGTGGCTCTGCTTTGTGTCCTGTTAATTTTGGGAACCCAGGCTGAAGGAGCGGTTCCTGTCTGGGTCCTTGCTGTGAGAGGAGCAGAAGAGAGGTGTCAGACACGGGACAGCTCCAAAAGCTTCCACTGGAAAGTGGCACACATCACTTCTGGGAAACGCAAGGCACATGGCCAAGTGTGATGGGGGTAGTGGGGGTAATAACCCTCCTAGAGGGAGGGGCTCCACACACAGGCTACTAAGATCTCATTACAATCTCATCACGATTTAAAGGATCAGTCGATACCATTCACCACGGCTTAGGAGTTCCAGCAACTATCGGCACTACCTTCCACAAACCTTGATGTTAATACAAGCAGCATAATCCAATCACTCATGTATCTTCTTAGAATGTGGATGTCAGGAACCAGGCAGGATGACAGGAAGTGGGGAAAAGCCAAGGGGAGCAAAACGCAGGCTGAATTGGGATCTTTGACCTGAACCAGTTACGAAGCTTCTAGCTAAGAAGCTTTCCAAGTCATAGAATATTATGAATATTCTGGACCAAGGGCAATTTACGGCATGCCCTTGAGTCCCCGAAGTCCAAGGGACTGCTTCCCAGTTTACTTGAAATCAAAAGCTGATTCCTTCTTAAAGGGAAAGCTCAGATTTCCGACTTCACAGTTCCCTTCTCAGAGGCTCCTTGGGTTCTGCCTCCATAAGTTATACCAAGAATAACTGGGGGCCTCCCACGTGCCATTTTTCCCTCTGTGCCTGTTTCCCCATCTTTACAGCGAGGTGGGTGGGTGCTATCAGTGGTTCTTACTTAGCAGAATATTTCAATCACCCAGTTCTCAGCCCCAGAAATTTTGATTCAGTACTTCTTAATTGGGATCTAGTTTTTGAAAACGCTCCAGAGATTCTAATGTTCTCTCTAGCTAGATAAATTATTTAGCCAGGTACGGACTTGACCACCTTTCCAGCCCCCATCCACCAGGAATGACTCTGGGCGCCACGTCCCTGGGCACAGACCTGGTAAAGGATCATAGGATCAGGCTACAGAAGGCTCCAGAAACAGATGGGGGGTGTCGTCTCTTCCCACCTCCCTCCCTAGCCTCTGATGTGGAGTTTGATGTTTTAATCAGAGATGAGGCCCCCAGATGGCCCAGTAGGCCAGGGCTGGTTAGGCAGAGGGTGAGCGAGGTTCCATCTCCTTGGGGTCTACTTTCTTGTCCCTGGACTGACTTGGGAGAGGGGTCTGCACCCACCACGGTGTCTGGCCCATGTGACCACTCACAAATGGGGCCAAATTCAACAGCCCCTATTTCCAAGTAAGGTCACATTCTGAGCTTCTGGGGGTGAAGACTCCAATGTCTTTTTTGCGGGTGCGAGCACTTTAACCCGTACCAGCAGAGTATAATGCATTCTGAGATGTTTCTTTTAAAATCATTAAAACATTTAAGAAGTTTCAGCTGAGGTTTTAGTGTTTATTCAAGTTTTGGGGGAAAAAAATGTTGATACAAAATCCCTGTAGCCAACAAAACTGGATACACATTTTTCCTGTTCTTCCTGAGTTTCACAGAGAGTGTCCCCAGGCGGCTGTGGGGAGAGGGGCCACGCCTGGCAGAGTCCGGCTGCGGCCTGGCCCCTGCTGCTGTGACAAGCCAGGGGTCAGGGAGCAGGTTCTGCAGCTGAGCTTGAGTTTTCCACTGTGGGGTGGGGTGGGATAGGGTGGGGTCTGAAAACCAGGTCGCTGGGAGGAATTCTAGGAGCCCTAGATTTTCAAGTGATAGAGCCGGGCTTGGCGGCCACTCAGCTTCCCCAAGCTGATTAGTTAGTTGCTGGAGGTTGTTTTCTTGTTTGTTTCAGTTTTGAATCAGGGCTAAACATTCTGTGCTGTGGACTCATCGGGCACCCATTCCCCCGTAGCCTTTTGTGGGGAAGGAGGGAGTGAGACGGGGGTGTGGAGGCGGGTCCCTGTCACCTGACCCAGGGTGCAGGTGGCGTCCACATGGGTCTACGCCCCTGACCCTGGCCCCACACAGCCAAGGCTATTGCACTGAGCGTGTCTGTCGGAGCTTGGGAAGATGCTGTCCATCTTCCACCACCGGAAGCAGCACCATCTCACAGGCCAGCTGCCCCAGGTGCCCAAGCCTGGGCAGCAGGGCCGGCTCACCCTTCCTCTCAGCCTTCCCCTCGCCCTCAGGCCCTCAGCTTTTCATAGTCTCAGCTGTGCAGCCCAGCCCCAAGGGAGCCCCTGGACCTGGGCCACCCACTTGAGCCAGCCTTGTCCCGAGACTGGCTCAGCGCCTCCTCAGGGCCGCGCCTGCCTTTTGCTCCTTTTCACTCCCACAGCGCCTTCACCCAGGCAGTGCTGGGTACGTGGTGCTCAGTCAGTTGATTAAAGGAGGCCTTGGGGACAGTAAAGTCACCCCCGGCCTTCACCCTGGCCTGCTGCCCTCCTGACGCCACCTCATTCCTGGGCTTGAGGCTTCCTGGGGTGGTGGCAGTTGCGCTCTGGCCCCAGTCCTGGTCAGAACATCATCCCACCCAGGGGAGGCTACAGGTGTCTGTTTCTGGAACATTCTATTATTTACTTTCTGCCATTTCCTACCTTGCCTTAAGCTTCAGAGTCTCTGTATCTCTCCCCAGTGGCAGTTGTCATGCGTGAGTTCCTTAAATGGGCTTCTCTGACACCTGAGTCACACGGCACTGGAACGCACTGGGGTGCCTCCCAGATCCTTGGCTCCCAGCAGCTCCCAGGCCCTGTTTGCCTCCATAAAACTCAGCATACAGATGTGCACATGTGTGCGTGTGTGTATGTGTGTGCGTGTACATACATACATATGGATTTAATCCTCAGTAACTCTGTGGGGTGGGCATAATTATTAACCCCACTTTACAGATGGGGAAACTGAGGCCTAGAGAGGCTAAATGACTTAGCCAAGGTCCCAGCACTGGCAAAGCAAAGCTGGAATTTGAACCTGTAGAGAAAGAGCATCCACATCAAAGGGCGAGTGGAGGCATTTTTCTCCTCTGTGGCATGCTCAGGACAAGGAATCCAATGTGTCTTAGAGAGGACTTCTTAGGAGCATCGTTATAGAGGGCAACTTGTGGAAAAAAATTGGTTTTGTGCACCAGTGTGGTTTCTGTTGATTTCCATTAAATTGAGGAGCCTTGTGCATGCTAAACGACAGCTTGGCCTTCTACCACCTGGGCAGCCCGGGGCCTTCTGCTCAGCAGTGCCATTGAAGCTGTTTTAGGTCACAGGCATTCAGCCCTGGAGCACCTGCCTGAGACTAGCCGGGCTTGTGCTACAGCCTGTCGGCCTTCTGCCAGTGCCAAGCCTGGGCCCAATCCTGGTTCCCAGCTTAAAAGAAAGATCGAGTCGCCATAAGCCTTCCAGAACCTTCTAGAGCTTTCCAGAGCCTTGGCAGTGTGTCTAGGGAACAAAAGAGGAGGATGCTCTAGGGCCTTACAAAATGCAAGGACCCTTCAGTGCCTCTGATTTTTACTTGATCTTGCTTATCTTAGCCTCAGTCTTACTCCTTTCATGAAGTTCTTTTTTAAGACTTTCTTCCAAAGTAGCCCCTTCCTTCTGGAGACTTCTATGGTGGTGGCTGCTGTCCGTGCCACACACGATGCTGTGTGGACTCTCAGCCTGCTTGTTCCCTGTCTCCACAGCTTTCCTTCCGGCCAGGACTGAGGTCCGTGAGGTTGGAGGCTCTTCCACTTTTCTTGGGTCCTAGCAATGCAGCATGAGGCAGATACCTGGCTTGGGGGGTTCCTCAAAATATCCATTGACCTGGAGAGGGGGTGCCTAGAGACAGAGTGGGAGTGGCGATAGGTCACTGAGAGCTGTTAGGGCAGGGTGGGCCTCAGGGTTAGGAGAGAAGCCCGGCTTATTGTTGTTTAAAAAATGGAAGAGGAAAGAAAATGGGGCTTCCCAAGTGCCAAGTGCTTTCTGTTGAAGGTGGCGCTTGTCTCCAGACAGTGGCTCCTGCTTATCAGGTCTGAGGAGCTCTTCCCTTGACTGGCTGTTGTCCCTGTGGGAGATGCGAAGTTGGAGACCACAGAGTGGTGTTCCGAGTAGAGTGTGCCCTGCAGGAGCCACAGGGGCCGGGCCCCAAGCATCAAAATGATGGAAGTCAAAGGAGCCCACGGCAATGGATGTGGGGGAGTCATCGTGATGGGGGTAGGAGCGAGGTCAGAGAAGTCCTTGGAAGGACTGAAGCTCTGACAGCTGCTTAAGCCTGTCCCTGTTGAATTTACACTAAGCCCATCAGCACTCCTTTTGGCATGCACCATTTTTTAGAAAAAGGTTCCAGCTGCCGGCATGAATGGCGAGTCCTTCCTCCTCTCACTTCTGCTCCCCGCACACATCGGGCTTGTTCAGACTGGAGTTAGACAAGTCACTGTGGGGTCACGGGACAAAGTCTCAGCTGGTTTCCCAGTGGATAGGCCTATCTCTTCCTTATCAGGTGCTGGCATAAAATCAGGAGCACCTGGTCTTAGCCTTGGCCCTCTAAGGACACAGCCGTGTGACCTTGGGCACATCACTTAAACTGATTGGTCACATATGACTTAGCATTTATAGACCTGCTGGCTTATTGGGTACAGGTGGGTCCCTGACTGGGCAGGTGACACGCTCCGAACCCAAGTCAGCCACCGCAGGAGCTGTGTGCACACTCAGTACACATGGCTCTTCTTTGGACAGAGGGCTCTGGGGCCCCATCCCACATTTGAGGCTCAGGGGACCCTGTGACCTGGGAGCGGTTTTCACCCATAAGGCTCCAGGCAGTAGCCCAAGTATCTCCAGACCTTCAGGTGTTCAGAACTTGGCCTTGAAAGATAGAGAAACTGTTATCCTTTGCGGGGGCTGGTTTGTTTTTGTTTCCACTCCATTAAAATCAGGACACAAGGTCTTAATGACTCCAAACGTCTTTGCAATCCTGCAGCTTTAGAGCTACTAGTTCTGCCTGGATGGAGGTACTCAGGGAGGGGCAGGGTGGCAAACTATTCTCAGCTAATCTCATCTCAGCTCAGCCGCTCAGCAAACATCTGGTTACTTTGGTAAATATTGGCGGTCTCTAGCGACCGGAGGTGGGTGAGGCTGGGTGTCCCCCTGACAGCCTTGGGACTGGTGGTCTGTGACAACTAAAGGAAATCCTAGAGCAGGGTTTGCCAAATCCCTGCAGGCAATTTTAGGCGGCAGGCCCAACCTGTTCTTGTCGCTCAGAGGAAGTCTCAATGCTTCCCTCTGGCAGATGCACCCTGAGCAGGACCCAGAGGTGTTAGGATGGGCAGGACTGGTCGAGCTAATCGCAGATGCAGCAGCTGGGTCTGTGGAGGTGGAGGATGCAAACCAACAGCGTCCAGGTCACCAGGGCTGCAGCTGGGTGGGCTGTGGGCCGGCCAGATTCTCTGTCTCTTCATCCAAGGGGGCTGCAGCCTGTGCCATCCTCCTGACTCACTCTGCACACCACTCATTTTGCCAGGGAGCTGATTAACAAGCCCTCTGCTGTGGATTTCAACAAGGATGTTCACGGTGCAGAGCAGCCCTCTTTGGCACATTGGTTCCCAATCGGGGTATTTCAGAAGCAACCACAGGACGTGGCATATTGTAGAGTTCATGAGTGCAGGGCACTGGCCTCAAGCTGTCGTAGGAATGGGGTTCCGAAGTAAAATGCCACACCGTCTACATCCCACCAGGCCCAGTCAAACTCAAATGCTGGCCCCAGCCAGTGCCATTTCATGCCCCGAATCCCCAGCTGCCGGCTCCTAAGTGAAATAAAAGTGTGGTCAATGAGGCTGGGCCTTGAGCCCAGGGGGTTCCCTCTTCTTTCAACTGCCCTGGCCTCTGGCTTTCCCCTGCACAGATCTTGCAGGACGATGAGGGCAGGGACAACATTGGCACGTAAAAGGGGGGTAGAATATGGGCTTTATTGATCAGCGTCTCTGCCCAGGGCAGTTGCCATCAGTCCTTTTACAGATACTCCCTCTGCAGGCTACCCTGCTGGCCTGGTGCCGAGATTGGCTGTGGACACAGGGTTCTGGGCTCCTGTTGCCACTAGGCCTGCAGCAGTATAGTCCTGCACAGCAGTGCCTCGTCGCAGGGACGTGAGCTTGGCATGCAGCATTTGACTTTTAGGTGAAGGGCTGAGGGTGGCATGGGATTTGGCAAGGATTTGTGCTAGATCTCTGGGATGCTGAGAAATCTAACCCAGGACTGTTATTCGGGGGCTCGGGGGTGGGGCTGGGAGACACACCTTTTACACATGCGTGCTCACGTATGTCTAGTTTTCTAGGCCACTTACACAGCTCAGGCAGTACCACGCCTCGTTTGAGATTTTCCTGTCACATTTGCCATTTGTAATTCTTTGAAGTCACTGTTTTGACTTGTTATGTAATATCACAAGGCCCCAGTGTCTGGCTCTATCAGAACATACTTGACAGTATCCCATTTCTGCACACTCAGGTGGTACCTGATCCTTTCCGTGTTGCTGCAGACTTTGTTCATTTCGGATGTTATAGGCCAGACCTGTAAAGGGGGACTCTCAGCTTGCGGTGTGTGAGCGTCTTCCTCTTATTTTTAATTATGCGAGTAATAAACAAGCATGGGCCACAGAAAAACTAGATGATAAACATAAACAAAAATGAATAAAGGGACAGTGGCCCTGCAGGACGTGCTGTACAGAGCCAGGCTGGGGAGGGGAACATAACTGTGATCGAATCCTGGCTTTGCAACTTGTATGTTCTGTAACCTTTGTGACTTCACTTCTCTGGGCCTCAGTAGATGGTATTTTGTGCAGGTTGAGATAGGATGTGTAAAATACTCAGCACTCAAAATACACTCAAAAAATAAGTTCCAGGAGAGGGGCCTGGTAATAACCTACAGGTGCCAGGGAGGGGCTTTTAGGGGTAGGGCTGGGCTTTCTAGGGATGCCAAGCTCTAGGGTCAGGAGGGTGCCTACATGGGGGGCCCAGGGACCATGAGGCCTGACAGCCTTGGGAAGCTTGGGGGCGTGGAAGGATGACTGTGGGCCAGGCTCCTATGGGCCTGGCAGCCCAAGCTGAAGAAGTGGGGTTTGTTCTGTAGATGGCATGGAGCCCGTGAAGGTTTTCTGGTTCTGTTTTGTTATTGCTTTGTCTGGTGCGAAGAGTAATGCCTGAAAAACAGAGTTTAGGAGGATGAATTAGAGCGGTGAGTCAGAGGGGATGTGCCTCAGGAAGGCATTTCCTTTCCACTTCTGATTCTGACACCAGCCCGATGCACCAAAATGGTCTTCAGGCTTTGCTAAGTATCTGTGATCTACTGGGCTCTGTTGTTCAAGACAGCTGACTCTGCCCTCCAGGGACAGTAGGTGGAAAGCTCAGAGCCACCTGCATGCGGAGTGCAGTGGAGGTTCTGGAAGCAAGGAGAAATGCAGGTGAAGACAGTGACCGTGTTTGCGGATGGCAGCTTGCAAGCGGGAGTGGAGTTGTTTATGTTCCTTAATCTCTAATGGATGATCCCAGTCCCTGAGATGTGGAATTGCTGCCGTGAGAACTGCAGCGTCATCACACCCCATAAGTCACTCTCAGACACTTGTCTCCAAGTGCAGCAAACCTCTGAATCCTTTGGATGACGGTGCCCATTTCCCTGACATTTCCAGCTTTTCCAAGCAAAACCAATTAGGCTTTTTTCCTCAGGCTTGCATGTATGCTTTGGAATAAAGCACACAGAAAATAAAACAGGCCCAGCTCACCCAGCAAGGCTAGTTCCAGAACCAGCAGGAGAAAATACTGAGATTGGCCAGATCTCTGGTCAACCACTTGCATCAGTGCCCATGGGGCTGGTTGCAGGCTGCAGGTGGTTTGGCCCTTCCATCTTGGCCAAATGGCGCCAGCTTTCTGCTAAACCTCAGGTTTATGCTAGCACTGCCCTCTGGTTCCAGAATAATCCCGCACATCCCAAGATGATGCTTATTTCTGTCCTGATGCTTGTTCATCCATGATCCCAACAGCAGCCCTGGGAGGTGTGCGGAGCAAGCGTTTCCACTCAGCTTGGTTTTTCAGAGGAAGAACTCAGGTTCAGAGAAATGACTGAGCCAGGACTTGGACTTGGTTTGTTGACACAGAATATTAGTGCCCTGGTCTGAAAGAGACCTGAGGAACATCACATAACACATGGCTCATTCTACAGACCAAAAAAAGAGTTTCCGCTTAAAATGGCCTGCTGAGGTAGGCAACGCCAGAGCTCAGGCTTGTGAGTTCCTGGAGCTATCTGGCCATGGCGCTCCAGGCCTGTGATTTGTCAGGTCTCCGGACAGCTGGATGGACCATGACTGCCTGGTACCCTCCTGGGCTGAAAGTGACCTTAAGAAAGCTTCAGACTTCCAACCCTTAGAGAAGTCCCCCCAAGTCCCAGCTGACTCAGCTGCCTTTTTGTCCATGAGTCTTAGTAGACGGCCATGCAATGTCCTTCTGTCCCCTCTCGGAAGCCTTCCTGCATATATCATCCACATTAATCTTTTTCCACCTTGTGCTGCCATCACCCTTACCTGAATAACACATTTGCCTTTGAGTCATAAGCTCGTGGAAGAAGTCTCCTTGTCTTGAATACCTGCAGGAACAGGTCACTCGATATCTTTGGAAGCAATTCCTCCACTGCTGAGAAGTTCAAGTCTTGAGCAAGTTTTATTTAATGAGGGACATGGTGGGGTTCTGAAATGGGGACCCTCATTTTCTCCTAACAATTCAAGTTCATTTTCTGCCCCACCAGCTTGTACATCCTTAGAGCCTGTTTTCAGGTCACCTGAGATTTGTTGTAATCAGGTACAGGAAGATATGCAGACTCAGGAATGAGTGTCACAAAGGAAGGAACTGATGATGCTCACAGATCCCTGGAAGCAGGAGGCTTGGCACACCACTGCCGCGTGGAGAAGCACCGGGGTTGGGCAGGAGGCAGAGGGAGCAAGAGGGAGATGCGGGCAAGACCCTTTATTGTGGTTTCTGTGAAGAATTTTAGGGGACTGTGGGTACAGGGGCTGTCCCTAGCTGTCTGGTACCTGCCCTGTGGTGATTAGGGTAGTGGGTGGTGGCCCAGGGTGTGAGAGCCCCCAGGAGGAGGCGAGGAGGGGGTCTGTGTGGGTTGGCTTGCATAGCAAAAGCAAGCTCACAGGTGAGTTTCTTACTATTTCCAGGAATTGCCCAGCCGTGGGAGGGCAGTCCCTCCAGGATCAGCAAGGTGCCAGGTATCAAAGCATCAGAATATAGAAAACCAGAGACATGGCTGATACAGGCAGAGACCATGTTGTCTCCTGGATGATGTTTGTAGGCCGTCTGGTTGGAGTTGGGGGAATGAATTGTAGATGGGGACTTCACTGGCAGAGCCTTTTGGAAAGCCTCACCCATCCTTCTGGCCAGAGGGGGAAAAAAAACCCTCATTCTTTATACCCCGAGGACAGGACTCCCCAGGGAGTTCAGATTTCTGAAGCCTTTGCCTGAAGTTAGATGGGAACAGTGCAGGGGTTGTGCTGGCCAGAGGACCTGGAGCCCAGAGCTGTCCACTGCTGCATCATCGGCCTCTGCTCCTGCCTCCCTCCATCCTGCTGCCTGTCTTTTTAAAAGCTCTGGTCCAGCCCTCCCTCCTGCTGGCTTGCCGTGTGGTAAGGAGTTTCCTCCCCAGCAGCCCCTGACACAGGTGGGAATGACAGTCTGCTGCAGTCCCATCAGTGAGGGAATCTGCCCGAGCTCTGCCTGCATTTTGAGCAGCAAACCAGCTCCAGCCACCAAGACCGTTGCCTGTGCTGTCTTAGGCCAGCCCATGCTGTCTGCCAGCCGCTTGTTGCGCTGCCTTGGGGACTGGGAACACACCCAGCCCCAGTCCCCATCTGTTGCAGACATGCAGTGGCAGCGGCTCGGAGCACAGCCGAACCCTAGAAACTGCCTGTGCTGAAGGGGCTAGGAAACCCCTTCTCTGATGGGCCTTTGGAGTGAAGCAGCAGGATTTGTCAGAGCTGGGAGTGCCGCCCGTCCCCGCCACTCGTATCCTGCCATCCAGCAGCTTACAAGCCTGCACTGCTTCTTAGCATCTGGAAGAGAGGACCTCCAGGACCCCTTGGGGCTGAGTAAGCAGACCTGCGGGAGCTGGCTTTCTAAATGCGTGGTGATTGTGCATCCCTGGGTGTGTGCTTTTCCCCTCACGATGCTTTGTCTCCTTGGTGTGCAAGACTGATGCTGAATTGTGGCTTTGTTCTCCACGAGCCTCTTATTAAATCAGATACCCCAAGGCTGAACAAAATGTTCCTTCTCTCCACGGCAGCTGTATGTTTTCTCCTTACATAACTTTTTCTTGGTGATTTAAAGAGCATCACTAGTGAAGGTGGTACGTGTGTGGGCGTGTTCAGCTCCATTCCTCTCTGAGTCTGTCTCTCTTCCCCTGCCAGGCTGCCAGACTGAGCAGAGCTGCTGCACACGCTGGGTCCTGGGCACGGGGTCTCCTCCCTGCCTTCCCACCCTGGCTTGAATTCCCCTTACTAGAGCTGAAATCTTAACGAAGTTGTCATTCTTTGCCAGGCCTTGCCTTTCCTGAGCCATCACTTATTACATTTGGCCCAAACGGAAAAGACTGGGGATGATGTGGGGGCTTTGGGGATGGCCCACCGTTTTCTGGGGACTCTCTTGACCCCATACACATTGAGGGGTATCTTGGCCTCCTGCAGATCGTGGAGCTCAACAGCTTGTTGCTTGCTGAAGTTATGGGGAATCCAGTGAAAATGCAGATGGGAGGGGAGTGGGGGTGAGAGGAAGGGAAGGAAGAGAAGATGGTAGATGGCCTCCTCAATGACTGAATCGTGGGCTGTCTGCGCTGTCTGGTGGAGAGGAGGAGGGGGAGGCTGGGAACCAGAAACCCTAACTGTTGAGTGAATTTGCAGCAACAAGTAGAGCTGCAGGCTGGAAAGTGCTAGATTCGGAGCTCACCCAGTATCCCTCTTCTCGCCCTCCACTGACATTGATGCATGGCACTTTGAGTAAGCCATGTCCTTTTTTTTTTTTTTTTTTTCATTCCTTACAATCACCTTCCATAAGCCAGAGGCTGTCTGTCTGCTTCAAGTCTGTGATTCAGGGTCCTTGAGTCCTGGTGATTGGGAGTGACCTAGGGGTCACTCGACCCTCCTCCTGGGGGGAGGCTTGATTTTGTGCATCTGAATTTTCAACCCAGGTGGAGAGCAAAGGTGATAGTCAACAATTGAAGCCTGGGCTAGCAGGGAATCCAGCGTTGATGGCGTTATGGATTGTAGGTTCTGGAAGATGGGGAGAGGCCTAGGGATACAACCAGGATGCAGGCAGGAGGCCCCAAAACATAAATTGAGAATTCGGGGACTGCTAGGTGTGAGTAGGTGAGAGTAAGTGAGAGGGGGAAGCTCCCTGGGATGCAATCAGAGTAAGCCGGCACCCTGGGGCTCCACACGCCCTGGGCAGGCTCTGACTCCCCAGACAGGCCTCACAGTAGGCCTCTTAGGTCTGGGGGCTTCTCACCTTCCAACTGCTTCCCCAGCTTGCATGGAAACTTCCAAGGACTAGAGAAATCTCAGGTGGTTTTTTTTTCAGCCCAGCAGTAGTAGACCTTGAGAGGCACACACTTATAAAGAGGAAACTGAGGGTTCAATGGTTAAATTCAGTGAATATAATTGAAAATCTAAAATATTTAATCTTCTTTGCCTAAAGTCACAAAGGGTTTCAGCTGGAAAGAGAAGCCAGGTGTCCTGCGGTCCAGCCTGGTCTTTTGAAGTCGAGAGTGGGGTGGGTGGTGGAGGGGAACAGAGGCTGGTGGACTGAGGTTGGGTGGACCCAGTCCCTAAGCCTGGTCTTTGTGTTTGTTATCCCAGCTCTGGCTTCTCTTCAGGTCCTGTCCCAGGGTGAAATTAAACATCAGCACTCTAGCAAAACAAACTCTTGAGTCCTGTGTCCCAGGCATTGACCTTTCCAACAAGAGGAAGATGCTTGACCTCCTCACTTGATAGTGTTGGATAACCAGGGGTCACTGGAACTGCGGGTTCTAATTTTGTGTTATTCTTTCAGCTCAGCTGTTAACTAATAGAATCCATCTTGGATTTATCCAACTCCCTCACAGCGCTCTTTCAAACTATTGATCTTTTTCTTCCTTTAAAAGTATTCAGGTCCTGGCCAGGCGTGGTGGTTCACGCCTGTAATCCCAGCACTTTGGGAGGACGAGGTGGGTGGATCACAAGGTCAGGAGATCGAGACCATCCTGGCTAACACGGTGAAACCCTGTCTCTACTACAAAAAAATTATCTGGGCGTGGTGGCGGGCACCTGTAGTCCCAGCTACTCGGGAGGCTGAGGCAGGAGAATGGTGTGAACCCGGGAAGCGGAGCTTGTAGTGAGCCAAGATTGCGCCACTGCACTCTAGCCTGGGCAACCGAGCGAGACTCTGTCTCAAAAAAAAAAGAAAAAAAAAGTATTCAGGTCCCTCCTCCCACGAGATGCCCCACAGACCAGTCTCACCACACCCCCTTCTAACAAACCCCCTTACCTCCTCTCAGACTCAGCCCGGGCCTAACAAAGGTGAATGCCTGTATTTTTATGCATTACTTTGTATTAAGTTGTGTTCAGTTCTTGTCGGTAGATTCAATTGATGAATCCTAATGCAGTCAGGTAGGGGTCTTATTTTCTTAGAAGGATCTGTCTCCACCTTACCTCCTGCACTGCTGTTAGCTGTCTGTATTGCATATTTTGGTAAATATTTATTGATTGATTAGGCATCTGGCACCATGTGTGGCAATTTCATGAATGTTAATTATTATAATTTTCATGATGATCCTGGGAGATTTCCCTTTTATACAAGGAAATTGAGGCTCCATGAATTTGAATAATGTACTGAGATTGCATAACCAGTAAATGGCAAACTGGAGCTCAAACTCAGGCCCTCAGACAGCTCCAAAGTTGTCCCTCCGACTGCACTTATGAGCCACATGGTAAATTGTCTGGTAGTGAAAACTTGCCTTTAGCTCTTGTTGGGGGCTGGTGACTTAGCAGGAAACCTAGGTTGGACCCACAGGCGAGTGGCTCGTTCAAGGTTCGATACCTTCCCTCCCTTCCTAGTGGGCAGGCTTGTCCTGAGGCCTTAGCAGCCCGGCACCAGTGGGACAGTGCACTGACCTGTCATCAGCCCTGCACACCTGTCAGCTCTGCACACCTGTCAGCTCTGCCCACTTTCCAGCCAAGCCTTTCATCAGCCTGAACCAAACATCCTTCCCACGAGTGTGAGTTAAGACCCTGGAGTCCTAAAAGGGTTTAATGTGAGACTGCAAAGCTCTAGACTCAATTACTGAAATCTGAGTTAAGAGAAAAATAGAATGGAATCAAAAGCACCTGATGCCCAAGAACTGGGGGTGTTCCTTCTTCACTCCAGAGGCCTTGGCCCCAAGAACTGGGGGGTGTTCCTTCTCACCCCAAAGGCCTCGTGGCCTGGGCCTGGCAGAGCATTCTGCTGTTCACCCCCTGGCTACCATGGGCAAATCATTTCCTTCTCCTGAGCCTGATTTTTCTTCTAAGAATGGAGACAGTACCTGCCTCACAGGACTAGGGGGCAGCTGCCAGCACATAATAGATGCTTAATAAATAGGAGGTCCCTCTCTTCAGGTGAGCCTTCAGCTGTGGCCTGTCCTGGCAGAACCCAGCAGAACACCTTCTAAAGCAGTGGGAGCAACTGAGTTTTTGGTGGAATTCTCTAGGTCTTAGCACTTTGATTATTCATCAGGCGACCGGGGCCAGAGGGCTCTGGGTTCTGCAGGGTCCCTGTAGTTCCCTTGCTGCTCCAATCCCATCTGTCCTGGCTGGTGGTTCTGCCCCACCTGTCACACATGGACAGGGTCTGCCCTCTCCGCCGCCTGGGGTCCCATGGTGGTTCTGCTACTGCCACCTTCTGCAGGTCACTGGGCATGTCCGTATGGTCTTCCTCGATCATAAATCTCCTCCTCGGTACCCCGTGCACCTCTCCCCCTGTGCTCTGGCACCGGGGAGGTAGGGAGAGAGCAGAAGAAAAGCAAAGCCAGACTTAGGTGTTTGTTTTGATTTTATTTTGTGGGCAAGGTATGTGGTGGCATTTTATTGTTTAATGTCTGCTTTTAGGGAGCCTGCCATCTGCCTGGTGATAATGGCTGCAGCTCCTTAGTCACCAGCGAGCTAGAGCCTGGCTGTGCAGATTCCAGTAAATAAGATAACAGACGCTCGGTGGGGCTGCGGGGACAGAGCCAGCCCATGGGCTGCAGGCGCTGCCAGGAGTTGCCCCACTACTGTGTTGTGGAGCTGGCAACTTTAGGGGGTTCCAGGCAGCCCAGGGTGGGCCCTCTGGGCAGAGTGGAAGGCTGTGGAGTTGGGGGCCCCTGCTCTTCCCCAACTTGGCTTTCCTTTCCTTTTTGGTCATGGGCTCTTAGAGTCTGGGGGCTCCTAGGACAGGGTTTTGCTGGTGCTCGGAGACAGAACCAGCTGCAGAATCAGGAGCTGAGGACAACGAGAAGCAGCACCAAGCCTCTGAAACCTTGTGGGCTTTTCTTTTCTCACAACCCAAACAGCTGATGTTTTCGACCTTAAATGAAGACGTTCTTGCTTTGCAAGCTGCGTTGGCCAAGTCACATTCAGAATCGTGTTTTAACTGGGGGTGGAATTGCAGCTGACAAATGTGAGCATTTGGAGGTGCTCTAAGGCTTTTCTAGAAGGTCTAGGGTCCACTTGCGTGTTGTCAGAAGGGAGAACTGGGGTGGCTTGTGTTAGAGAAAAAGTGGGAAGGAAACAAAATATTATCTTCACTTGGTGTAAAGAGAGTGCACAAGACTCCAGGTAACCTGGGGCCAGTGAGCAGCATCTTCCGTGGACCGTGGTAGCTGTGGGGCTCTTTCTCGGGGCCCATTGCTGTGGCTCGTACCCTGCCTGTGGCTCTGGGGTGGCTGACCTGGAGGCTCTGGCACTCTCCCGAAACCGTAGCCATCAGATGATTAGATCCTGCCCTCCCGTTCCGTTCATCAAAGCAGGGAAATGTGCAGGGACACTTTTAGAAATATTTTCACCAATAAGCATCTGAAGGGTGATTACTACTTATCCAAACAAATAGGTAAGAACGATAACCTTTAACTGCTATTCCCCAAATTCCCCAAAACCCAAAACTAGAGATTTTCTAGTACCTAAGGCCTTCCCGCCACAACTCTGGCAGGAAATAGGTAGCTCTTCAAAGGTGAGCTTTCTGGATAACGGAGCTTCCCCCTAATAAACGGTGCTTGATTTGGCCTCAGCCCGGTGAGCGCTGCCACGTCAGAGTCGAGTGAGCTGGCGGGGAACCTGGAGTATCCTTGGAGTGGGTGTTTGCATCTGAAGAGCAAGCAGGAATGACATGCTTTTAACAGAAGACCAATGTGAAGGCAACGTTCCTGTGCTGAGAAGACCGGTGGGAGGACCCTGCAGCGAGGGCCTGCCAGAGTCCCCTCGAAGCTCGCCAGGTAGAGCGGCCACCACGACCCTGGAATGAGGCCCATTCTGACACCTGCTGTGGAATGCGAGAGTTTCTGGATGATCCCCGCTGCTGATTCTGCACCTATCTCGGGGTAGGGGTATGAGGGAAGGGCTAGGCTGGCCTAGGGATTCACCTGTTTTGAAAGCAGAATTGTTCAGATTTGAGAAGCCCACTCGCCCCTCTTGGGATTTGCCCTTACTGTTAGGCCAAGACCCAAGCCAGGCATTTATGCAGGATGGCCAAGCCTGGCTGGGAGCCAGCCGCAGGCATCTGCCACCACCTCCTCCCTCTGAGTCACCCCACACTCATTTGCGCAAGGCGTAGAGCCCTGAGACGTGCTCACTGGCATCTTCCAACACGAACTCCACGGGGAAGACTGGAAGGAAGGGTGGCCCTGGAGTGGATGGGGGTTAGCGTGGGAGAGAGTTGTGCTCCCAGCAGGCCTGGGTCTGGGCCTGGGCGTGAGGACCTTTAAGAGCCCCACTGGGGCGTTAGGATAGCCAAGGCTTAGGATAGCCTTGGATGCTGCCCAGGCCCCTCGGGGGTCTCACAGGCTGCGGGACTTGCAGCTGCCCCTCCCTGGCTGCCTGGAGGCCGAGCCTCAGGCCGCGCGGCCATCTGTCGTGGTTCGCCTCCGAGGAGAGTCTTGGGGGAGGGGCTTTCTGAGGCTTCTTTTTTTTTTTTTTTTTCCGTTCACCTTCTCAAAGCCTGACTTGATCTATGAAAACCATCTCCCTACTTTCTCCTGAGTGGGGAGAAAAGATGTCAATGGGTGGCCCAAATTGGAAATTTCTCCAAATTCCCCGCAACCCACACTAGACTCCCTTGTTACAGTACACATTCCTGGGTCTTGCCCACCTGCTGAATGCGCGTCACCACTCAGCCGTGCCTTGTGTGCACTTCAGACTGGCTTTGCAGGAGAGAGGCCTCCTGTTTCCCTGCTGTTCTTTTATCTGAAGAGCAAGATCATTGGCCTTCTTGCCTACAGTCCAGTTGGTCATTGAGTCTAGCAGTTTCCCACCAAATCAGTTTCACCTATGAAGAGAGATAAGTAAATCCTTGTGCAATTAAAAAAAAAAAAAAGAATCTGAAGAGCATGATGATCCCAACGATCCCAAATGCCAGGGCACTGCGGTTCAGCCAGCTACGCCTTGTCTGGAATACTGTCAACAAACTAGAGTCCTGCCAGATGCACTTGACAATGAAATCAACCTGAGCATCACCCAATCTCTGGCGCTGGACTCAGTTGCCACCACTTTGACAAAGTCTGGAGTGCAGTGAGTGAGGACACTAGGTGATAGGTGGGGAGCCCAGCCCACTGTGGCCAGAGTTCCTCACATTTAAATATCCGCTGTCTTCTTGCTGCAGGGCGGTCCCTGTACTTACTTGGGCAGAGGGAAGGGCATAGTTTGTAGGGAGGGGTTAGGAAATTATGGCTTCAGCCCCTTCCCTCCTCCAGGCCCTTCCCTCGTGTCCCGGGTTCCCGCTACAGGCTTCCGCCGACTTTTCTTCGCCAAGTGATTTTTCTGTTTGGCCATCGTCTCCACCGCATCCAGATGTATCTCTTCTCTCCCCTAGGCCTTTTGGGTCTTCTTCGGAGAGTAGCTAATCCAATAACTGGCCAAGTCAGAGAAGGGTTTGGATGCACAAGCTCTCTCTCTTGGCTTCCTTTGGAATGCTGCCCTGACACAAGTGAGGGGCCCGGGAATAGGCAGTGGAAACGGTTGTGTAGGTTTGGGACATCACACCCTGCTGGGACTTACCTGTTGGAGAAACTGGGCTTCTGGTGGCGAACAAATCATTCTTCCTGCCTCCGTGGCAACTGTGCATCTAAGCTGGGTTCTGGAAGGCGCAGTGCTGGCCATTTCAGATCACAGGTTGGGAAGAAGGGGCACTGTGCCCGATCTGATAGGTGTAACACGCCATGGTGCTTTGGCACCAAGAGGCCAATTGAAACAGGAGAGTTTTAGAGAATAAAGTGTGACTATCACCCACAGCACAGCTGCTTCCTGAAAATTCCGCTCCCACTGCATGAAAAAGCACATGGAGTATTCCAGGATTCTTAATATAGGCATTTTCCCACGTTCTGTAGATTGCTTGTTTTTCTTTCCCTACCCCATGGGTCTGCTGGTAGTTGACTGGCTACTTTTTGGTCAGCTTTATTGAGGTATAATTTACATATAATGCCCCTCGATTGACAGTATACAATTAGGTGCATTGTCGTAAATGTGCAGAGTCATGTGACCACTGCCACGGTGTGATCTGGAACATTTCGGCCGCTCCAGAAAGTCCCTCTGACCCTTTACAGCCTCTGCCCTCCCCCACCTCCACGTTAAGACTTGAGGGTGGGTCCATGTCTTAGGTTTGTATATCCCATGCCCAGCACAATTCCGAACCCAGTGTGGACACAAGTGATGTTTAAATGAAGTACATTAGGAGCCTTGGCTTTTTGTTTTGTTTTTTCCAAGGCTGGAGTGCAATGGTGCAATCTCGGCTCACTTCAACCTCCATCTCCCAGGTTTAAGCGATTCTCGTGCTTCAGCCTCCTGAGTAGCTGGGACTACAGCATGCACCACCATGCCCGGCTTACCTTTTGTAGTTTTAGTAGAGATGGGGTTTCACCATGTTGCCCAGGCTGGTCTCGAACTCCTGAGCTCAGGTGATCCACCTGCCTCAGCCTCAAAGTCCTCGGGTTACAGGAGTGAGCCACTGTACCCAGCCAGCTCTGGCATATTTTAAAAATCCTCCCAAGACTCCTTCTCTCTCCTTCCATTGATCCTAAGTTTTGAAAGATTGTCCACCCAAGCATTTGTTAATTAGTAATTTCTTCATTTAGTCACTCACTCCTGGTACCAGGCTTCCTGATCAGCATGAGATAATCAGCGTGACCGAAGTTGATAACATTCCAGCTGAAAGCAGAGACTTGCTGTTCTCGTTTGCCTATGCAGTCACGGGTGAAATGTGCAATTTCCTTTCCACTCCTTGAGCACTGCGAGACCTTCCATTGTTACTTTCGGTTATCTCTCACCCTAGACCAGAAATCACCAGCCTTCATCACTGGCCTCTGCCTTTTTCTTTTTTCTTTTAATAATAAGTGAGGAAGTTAGCCCTTGAGCAATTTAGGAGCTCACCCGAGAGCATCCCAAAAGGCTTGAAGTTTACAGGGATTTTTCTCTGTCCCGAACTGTTTCTTGTTGTAGTTGTTGAGATGGAGTCTCGCTCTGTCGCCCGGGCTGGAGTGCAATGGCGCGATCTCGGCTCACTGCAACCTCCACCTCCCGGGTTCAAGCGATTCTCCTGCCTCAGACTCCCGAGTAACTAGGACTACAGGCGGCCACCACTACGCCCAGCTAATTTTTGTATTTTTAGTAGAGACAGGGTTGGCCAGGCGAGTCTAGAACTCCTGACCTCAGGTGATCAGCCCGCCTCGGCCTCCCAAAGTGCTTGGACTACAGGCAAGAGCCACTGTGCCCGGCCTGTCCCAAACTGTCACCAAGGATTTGATGTGTCCCTTCATTCTGCCTTCCTGAGCTTCCTTTCACTTGTACATTGGGGAAGGATCTTGGCAAACCTGAGGGTAAGATGGAATCTGCCTCTTTCCTCTCATCAAATCTCTGAGAAGGAAGCCTCTGTGGGATCCCGGGGTTCAGGAATTATAGCATATTGCCCCTAAACTCAGCGAAGTATTTTAAAGTGATAACTCATGTTTTCCAGATGAGTCCCAGGCATCACAGCCATGTCTTTGTTAACTCATACGTGTTTCTATACTTCTATATGCTAACTCATTTTCCAGTAGGAACTCCTATGATTCCCAGTTTTTAGATTAAAAAACAGAGAAATGAAGTAACTTTCCAGGGTTACATAGTCACAAGATCACCTATTGCTACATAGCAAACCACCCCGAAACTTAAAAATATGATTTGAAATCATCTTTTATGGATTTAGGGGTCATCTGGCTCAGCTGAGTTCTCACTGGGGGTTTCTCCTATTTGAAAAGTCAGGTGGCGGCTGAGCCTGGCTCATCCTAGAGGCTCCTTCACTCTCATATTGGGCCCCTGGGCTGGCTGTGCAGCTCTTCCTCCATCCGTGCGGCCTCTCTGTGTGGCTGGCTTGAGCTTCCTGATAACATGGTGGTCTTGGTGCAGATTCCTAACGTGGCAGCTGGTTTTACCCATGGCAGACATTACAAGAGATCCAGGAGGAACTGCGAGGTTCCCTCTCACCTAACCCAGAAGTCAGGTGGTGTGGTTTCTGCTGCATTTCTGTTGAGCACAGCTACCCAAACTCAAGGATGGAAGAACAGATTCACCGACTCAACAGGAGACAGCATATGTACGCAGGGAGGAACGACATTCCTAGTGGCTGTCCTGAGGACCACTCACGCCATGGAGCCCCTGTGCCTGCCATGCCTTGAGCCGCTTCCGCAACAGCTTTCAGACTTTGACAGAGAGCCACGCGAGGAGCTTCACATCATGACCTATTGGATATTCACATCCCAGAAAACTCCTGGAGCTCTGGTTTTGTTCCATGAACAGCAGCCACAGCAAACCCTGTGTGTCCTCAGTGGATTTTGTGACCTATGTCCTACTTGCAGTTTGAGAAGCAGTTCACACGATGCTACCTCAAGTGCCAACTCTGTGCTGCGATGGAACACCACAGACTAAAGAAAACAAATGTCAATTTGGGTTACACAGATGCCACTTCTCACCAACCCAGCAAAAGCCCAGCCCAGTGTTCAATGTTCATTCCTTTCTCCAGGCTGGGCACGCAGGTAGCCTGGGGAGACCTGACCTACTGTGATCTCTTGACTCTGCCCTTTAAGCCTTGAAAATAGGGCAGTGCAGAGTAAGAGGGGGCCAGGTGGGCCGCGGGGAGTATCCCCCAGGTAGCTTCGGTTTCCCTTCACCTGTGGAGTTCCCCTTTCTTCTTCATGGACCTCTCCAAAGGCTGTCTCCCAGATTCATTTGAAAACAGGTCTTTGGGAAATGTTGGCACCCTTGGCCATCTGGAAGGTCAGAGTCCACTCACTTTGGGTACAAAGACCTGGCACGTGGCAGCCTCGTGTTGCACAAGCAGGGGGAGGTATTCCTGGGCCTCATGAGTGCAAAGGGCAGAGGTTCATGATCCAGGGGGCTTCTGGGATCCACTGGTGAGAACCAAGAGTGAAGCCAGAAGCTCTGGCAGTGCCGGGGATGAACTACACAAAGGGGATGGTCCTCTGGCTCTAGGGATGTCCTCCAGGACCTGACCCAGAATCTTCTGTGCTTTCTCCATGAGAAAGAAAGTTTCCAAACCCTTCTGACAGATGTAGGTGACACACGCGGAGGCCACACTCAGGGAGGGGTTTCCTCCTGCCTCTCAGCAGCCACCAGGCCCTGCAGAGAGGCCTGGGCTGCATGGGGACTGCATCCTGCACACGGGACACGAGTCAGGGACACCTCAGTGACCAGGCCCTGCTCACGGAGGGGTCCAAACTCTGTCCTAAGAGATGATGACTTTTAACCCCATTCCTAGGACATGAGATGCAGGCTGTTTGCTTTTCCTTTTTTGGAAAAACAAAGCCGCAAACAACCCCCTGTTTTTTGTACCTGACTCCCCGCTGGCGCAGCAGCTGATCTGGAAGTCTCTCCTCCTCTGGTGACTCTGGCCTCACATCTCAGCAGTTTTCATCCCTCTCCTCCTTATGTAACAAGCCCCTCTAAAACAGAATGAGTTTCTTGGCAACAAAACACCAAAAAAGAAAACCTAGCAAATTCCCTTGTTTAGGTTCATTAGCGCCATGGTTTGCAGCCTTGAATCCCCAACCAAGAAACTCAAGCTTTTCTGCACCACGTGGTCTCCCCCAAAGAACCAGCTGCCCAGTGAGCCCTGTGAGGGGTCCTCTAGCCCCAGACATTCTGAGGCCACCTGGTGCCTGCAGCTGGTCCCTGGCCTCCATCTGGAGCCCTCTGTACTTGGTCATTGTCCCAGCCTGGGGGGCCAAGGGCCTGGGCCTGAGAGATGGGGACCTGGGTTCTCAGACCCTTCTCCCAGCTTCCTTGCTGCCCAGCCCCAGCAAGGTGTTTCATCTCCGAGTGTCTCTAATCTCATTTATCTTCTTGGTCTGGGCGCTAAGCCTCAGACCGGATCCCACCGATCTTCTGACCCTGAGCCTGGGAGCATGGCATGCACCTTCCTCTGGGTTCTAGAAGGACCTGAAGCCATGGACACAGGAAGAATTGACCTCTCCAACTCCCGTTTCCTGGTGAACCTATGACCTTCAGCATCTCCGAGGAGCTGGGTGGGTGGTCCAGGCCTGGCGTGATGGGCAGTTGTTTGGCAGATGAAATTGAGGCCATCTCTGGCCATTTGCTGCTATTGCTTTTTAAAAATTTAGTGGATTTTACTTCTGAGCAGTTTTAGGTTTACAGAACAATGGAGCAGAAAGTACAGAGGGTGCCCATCTGCCCCTCCCTGACCCTGCAGCCCCCATGCCAATTTCTCCTGTTGTTTGTGTCTTGCATTACGGTGGCATGTCTGTTACCATTGAGCTTCTATTGATACCTTCCTATTAATCGAAGTCCATAGTCGACCTTAGGGCTTAACTCTTGGTGTTGTACATTCTGTGGGTTTTGACAAATGTGTGATGTTGTGTGTGTGATGTTGTGTGTCCACTATTACACTCTCATGCAGAGCACTTTCATCGCCCTAGAAATCCCCTGTGCACCACCTGCCCATCCCTCCCTCCCTCACCCAAGCCCTGCCTGCCATCACTTCCTTCGGCATTTGTCCTGCCGCTGTCCTGGAACTGCTCATGCCCTGGAGCCTGAACACAGGCTGTATCCACCAGGTGGCAGTGACCAGCGCAGCCCTGGCACCCACCTGGATGTGTTCGAAGGAGTGTCGTTGCCGTGCTAGGAGGAGGGACGGCCTGGAACAGAATCTGTTGGGAAGGCCCTGGAGGAGCTGGAGGGGTAGAGTCTAGACACCTCCTGTCTCAGAGGAGGAAACTGATGACCAGAGATGGGAGGTGACTTTCAAATGACACAGCTGGTTAGGCAGAAATCTATATCCAGGCCTGCCTTGCTGAGAGGGGAGAGGTTCAATTTATCTTTTTAAACAAGAGTTAAACTTATAAAAGAGTTAAACTTATAAAAGAGCTAGCAGCATGGCTCTTTCGAGTGTTGTCAGCCCGTCTGTGAGGGATTCTGGCTGGTGTGAGGTTCTGGAGGGGCGGTATACCTGCCAGGCGTCTTCACATCCCACCTGGGAGCTGCCGGCAGAGTGGTCCTGGTGGTGTGGCCTGGAATGGGGAGTGGCAGACACCTTCTCCCGGCCTGGCTGGTCTCCATGCATCTGCTGCTGGCGCTGGCCGGCGGCACCTGGAGCCCCTCCGTGCAGTGTCCGCGCCCGTCAGTCTGGAGGACATGACGGGTTCCGTGGCTTCTGGGAAGTTCCTGGAGCAGCTGCTGCCTGCATGGCTGAGATCACAGGCTGAAGGTCTCTGGGGAAGTAACAGATTCACACACAGTCAATGGCACCAGAAAGGGATTTGGAGCACGGGCTTTGTCCTGTCGCTGGAGACAAGATGCAAAAGTGCCCACAGAACCCAAGTCAGAGCATGGCTTTGTAGAATTATGACATTTGCTATGTGCCCAGCATAGCCAGGCCCATGTGAGGGATGGCAAACCCATCGCAATCTTGTAAGGGTTGCTGTTGCCGGCTTATGTAGTGGAAACATAAACTAGAAAGTCAGAAGCAGCTAGAAGAGCATGATGTAATCAAAAGAGACCTTGGTTAGAAGTTGCAAGACCAGGATTTGGTTCTGGCTGAGTCACAGCTCTACCATGTGGTTTTGAGCAACTTGCTTGAATCTCTGGACATCTGTTACCCCACCTGTAACACAAGGGCCTTGGAGAATTTCTGAGACCGCTTCCATCCTAACACCCCGTGACTGCCCAGTTCTCTGGGTTTAGGTGCTAGAGATGAGGGCATCGGCAGCAGGCCTGGGCCAGTTGGGAACAGGCACCACTCAGCAGGTGGCTGGGGCGGGTGGTTGTCCCCAAAGGTATAATTGCTATTCTGGATCTGGGGTGGCCTGGGGACAAGGCCAAGCTGCCCTGCAGGTCAAAGGGCCAGGGCAGGAGCAGATGCGGGGGTTGAGAGGTGAGGAGGGAGGGAATCACCACATCCTTGTGGTAATAAAGAGATGTGATGTTCTGTGTTCTTAACTCCATGCGTATTTCTGGGCACAAAGTATGGAGAGGGGTCAGAGGGCTTCAGCCAGGAGAGGAGGACAGATGGTACCCATTGTTCCACACTTCTGGTGACACCTTGGGGACAGGTCAGCTCCTCTCTGTTCCCTGAAATCTACCTGCACAATTTCAAAGCTCATCTAACACAGGATTTTTCAGACTTTTTCACCCACAACACAATAGGAAGTACATTTTATTCCGGCCCTGTACAGCGGCTCATGCCTGTAATCCCAGCACTCTGGGAGGCTAAGGCGGGTATATCCCTTGAGCCCAGGAGTTCAAGACCAGCCTGGACAACATGGGAAAACTCCATCTCTACTAAAAATAGAAAAATGAGCCGGGCATGGTAATGCACACCCGTAATCCCAGCTACTTGGGTGGTTGAGGCATGAGAATTGCTTAAACCTGGGAGGCGGAGGTTGAAGTGAGCCAAGATTGCGCTACTACACTCCAGCCTGGGTGACAGAGTGAGACTCTATCTCAACAAACAAACAAACAGGCCGGGTGCGGTGGCTCACGCCTCTAATCCCAACACTTTGGGAGGCCAAGGTAGGTGGATTATGAGGTCAGGAATTTGAGACCAGCCTGGCCAACATGGTGAAACCCCATCTCTACTAAAAAATACAAAAATTAGCCAGGCATAGTGGTGCACACCTGTAATCTCAGCTACTCAGGAGGCTGAGGCAGGAGAATCGCTTGAACCCAGGAGACGGAGGTTGTAGTGAGCCGAGATCGCGCCACTGCCCTCCAGCCTGGGCGACAGAGTAAGACTCTGTCTCGGGGAAAAAAACAAACAGAAGGTACATTTTATTCTATGTGTGTGTGAATCATTGAGACACAGGCTTCATGCAACCACGAGATGCATTCTTATTGTAATTCAGTTTTTGGTGGTTGTGCAATCCACTAAATTGATTTCATAATCCACTAACAAGTTGGGACTGTCAGTGTGAAGAGCTGTGGCCAGATGCTTCGGGAGTGGCCGGCTCACCCCGGGATGGAAGTGAGGAGACACATGAAAGGTCCTCTATTCACCACGCTCAGCGTGGGAAGCCCTGGCTTGCTTTTTAAGTCCGTGGTATTTCCTCCTTCCTCTGAACTCCCTGTACCTTTTGATCTATAATGTGCCTGGCACAGAGCAGGTGGGTGAAACAAGACGGAGTGGAAGGAATCCTTGGGTACCCGTAGAAAGTGTTGGGGAAGAATCTTTTGATATATGGCTCTGTAAATATGGACAGTTGAGATTCTGAAAGCACTGACGTGGAAGCCTTTGCAGGCCTCAGCTCTGGGCCGAATCCCAAAGCCACATCTTGGGTAGCTGTTTGGGAGCAGAAATGAGGTCCCTGAGCCCTCGTTCAGAGGTGTCCTCTCTCACACAAGGTCCTCCTACGTAGAGGAGGGTATGTCTCTGAGCCAGCCAGCAACTCTGTGACCTTACAAAAATGTCCCCGGGGTGCCCAATTTTATTGTAGTTCACGGTGTCCCTCCTGCAGTTTGTCTTCAAGCATTAACCAAAACTGCTGGATGTGTACCCAGCGGGGAGCACCAGGCGGCGGTGGGGGGTGGGGGGTGGCAGGAAGCTGACTGTGGGGGAAGCCTCAGATCTGACCAGGGCCATTTGGGCCTATGCGGCAGAGGTCAGGCCGGGGCCATCTCACTTTCACCTTGTGGCTGGTTTTTTCCTCTCTGAAGTCTGGGCGGCCGATGACTGGAGGGTGTGGCTGCAGCTGGCAGCCGGGCAGGGTGTGGGGCCTCGGGGCTTCTCCCTTGAGTCGTTAGTGCCCACGGAGGGCTCGATGCTGGTATTAGCTGGTGGTTTGGCATTTTATTTGTGAGCCAGTAAAACCTCCCCAGAACCGCAGAGCTGGCCTCTTCACACCCTGTCTTAATAGCATCGTAATGTCAGAGCTGAAGACAGCCCTAGAAGTGAAGGGCTGTCCCTCCGTACAGGGGCTGGAGGTGGCGCATGAGGACGTCATTCCCTTATCCCCAGGTCTTGCTGTATACTGGCCCCTGGGCCATCCTCAGTCATTTACGCCCCGGCTTATGACCACTCTCCCAGTGGCAGCTCTGCAAGGGGGAAGGACAGAGCCTCATGGAATCCAGCCCCGGGAGGAGCCAGTGACTCAGGGGTGAATGAGACGCGGTCCTTGCCGAACTCCAACCGGGTGTGGAAGGAGACAGGCCCTCAGTGACAGGGTGACAAGATGCCGTGACAGACACTTGCGTGACTGTTACCGAGCTTGCAAAGGCAAGAGGATTGCCCCACTCTGCTGCCAAGGCTCCGAGATGAGGCTAGAAGGCGATCGTGGTGCTTTTCTTTCTTTTTTTTTTTTTTTTTAATTTTTTTTTTATTATACATTAAGTTCTAGGGTACATGTGCATAACGTGCAGGTTTGTTACATATGTATACTTGTGCCATGTTGGTGTGCTGCACTCATCAACTCATCAGCACCCATCAATTCATCATTTATATCAGGTATAACTCCCAATGCAATCCCTCCCCCCTCCCCCCTCCCCATGATAGGCCCCGGTGTGTGATGTTCCCCTTCCCGAGTCCAAGTGATCTCATTGTTCAGTTCCCACCTATGAGTGAGAACATGCGGTGTTTGGTTTTCTGTTCTTGTGATAGTTTGCTAAGAATGATGGTTTCCAGCTGCATCCATGTCCCTACAAAGGATGCAAACTCATCCTTTTTTATGGCTGCATAGTATTCCATGGTGTATATGTGCCACATTTTCTTAATCCAGTCTGTCACAGATGGACATTTGGGTTGATTCCAAGTCTTTGCTATTGTGAATAGTGCCGCAATAAACATACGTGTGCATGTGTCTTTATAGCAGCATGATTTATAATCCTTTGGGTATATACCCAGTAGTGGGATGGCTGGGTCATATGGTACTTCTAGTTCTAGATCCTTGAGGAATTGCCATACTGTTTTCCATAATGGTTGAACTAGTTTACAATCCCACCAACAGTGTAAAAGTGTTCCTATTTCTCCACATCCTCTCCAGCACCTGTTGTTTCCTGACTTTTTAATGATTGCCATTCTAACTGGTGTGAGATGGTATCTTATTGTGGTTTTGATTTGCATTTCTCTGATGGCGAGTGATGATGAGCATTTTTTCACGTGTCTGTTGGCTGTATGAATGTCTTCTTTTGAGAAATGTCTGTTCATATCCTTTGCCGTGGTGCTTTTCTAAACCTGTGATTGTGCTTCACGTACCGTGAATGTTCTCTGACAGTCAAAGGAGGGCATTTGGCTATTTCCTGTTGTTCTCCAAGCACTGCCAGGATGATGGCCCTTCACATCGGTCTTTGTCCTCTCGTCCAGCTGGGGCCATTGGGTGTCTCACTGGGGCCTGGGCAAAGTGAAGGCTCCATAGTGTGGATAGGGAGCCATAGTGTGGACGGAAAGCCCAGCTGATGACTAAGTGGACCCCATTCATCTACGCAGGGAAGGCTGAGAGCTTCCAAACAGTGGCCTGCTTTTACCCTGGACTCTCCCCATGTCTGTCCCCACCAGCTGGGGTGAGGAGGCCTGGGGCTCTGTGTTAGGTGGGGTCTCCAGAGAAAGAGAACCAAGAGGAGAGATCCAACCATATAGATCTCCTATTTTTCTTAATATACATATATTATATGTATTATATGTATATAATTACATATAAAGAAAAACGTATATTAAGGAGATATCACATATTAACTATAATGTATATAACATGATTAATATATACATATTATTGTTTATATATGTGTGTGTGTGTGTGTGTGTATATGAGATTTGTTTGAAGGAATTGGCTCATGCGTTGATTGGAACTGAAAAGTCCCGAATCCACTGGGCAGATGGACTAGAAGCTCAGGCGGTCGATGCTGCAGTCATGAAGCAGAATTTTCCGTTCCGGAACCCTCTGTTTTCCCTCTTCAGGCCTGCTGCGGATTGGGGGAGGCCCACCCACATCATTCAGCATGATCTGCTTCACTTCAGGTCACTGATTGTAGATATTAACCACGTCTGCAGATATGCCCACAGCAGCCACCTGACTGATGTTTGATTGAATCAGTGGGTGCTATGGCCTCGCCAGGCTGACACATCAAATTAGCCATTACCAACTCCACGATGGGATGTAGTCAGTGGAGCCCAGCGCTCCCTGTTCCATAACATCCCCTCCCCTGTCCCCTGGCTGAGGCCTAGGGTGCTACCTGTGGAGACCACAGCTACTCCAGATGGAGGCGGCAACCTGCAGCCCAGGCCACACCCTTGGAAGGGAGCTGGGAGGCTGCCTGCTACTGGTCCTCGAGGAGGCGGCTTCATGGACCATGCAAACACGCCCCCACACCTGCATGTCCTGGGGCCTCCTGGGTACTTGCCTCCTTCCTCATGAACTGTGAGCTGACCCAGACTCCTGTAGCCTCCACCCAACCTGCGCCCCTAGGTAGTGCTCCTGCCCCCCACTCTCCCTCCTTCTGGGGGATCTCAGACAGGCTGGAAGAAAAGTATGTGTGGTTAGCAGAGGCTGGACTCAACCTGGCCTGGGAGCAGCTGCCTGTAAGAGCCTGCCCTGGGGCCCTGAACTAGGAAGGGGCTCTCAAGAATCCCACAGCACAAGCCCTGAGGTCAGGACTGTTAGGATGGCCACTCCCAACTGGTCAGAAGAGGCACTGCTGGCCCCTGCAGAGCATCCTCCACCACAACGTGAGGAGGCCAGTGGGGTCCCTCCAAGCCTCCATGGAGCTCTGGTCAAGTAAAGGCTGCCCGGGGTGGGCAAGGAAAATCTCGGCTGCCCTTTGCACAAGGAGAGAGCCGGAGACTCCGGCAGCAGCCACGCTGTGATCCTCTTTAGAACTGCCGTGCACAAGTGATGAATCATCTTGGCTTTCACCTTGGGAAAGGGATAAAGACAGCTCTCTAGTTATAAGGGGGCAGCCAGTGTCTTTGCAGAAGCCTCTGAAACCCGATCTCAGGCCTTGGTTGAGTGTGAGCAACTGCCCTGGCTTCCGCGGGGAGCCACACGAGGGGCCTGGCTGCCCCGGTGATGATGCCTTTGTCGCTCCCCACGGCCTTCATCATCAGGCCCCAGTGTGCCCTTGGTCAGAGACCCTTGCCATCCCCAGTACCACGGGAGCTCACACTGCGGGAATGGCCTTTGATCACATCCTCTGGTCTGGTTTCCCACCAGCCCATGATAAGAAGGATGATGGCTTATTTTACACACTGGAAAGTGGAGGCTCCTGGATTTTCAAGGGCACACTCCATGTAAGATGTGAATGCAGAACTGCCGGGAGGATCGAGGTCTCCTGGGCACTCTGGGCCAGGGATTCTGCAGCTATTTGGTTTTGAGCAAAAGGAGTTCCATGTCTGGTGCTGATATGGAGCTAGGGAAGCCCCAGGGGGCCTCGGGCCAGATGAGGAACTGGGAATACGGTGGAGCAGGGGACTTACTCAAAGCCAGGGGAGGCTCAGGTTGCCAGACTGGGGTCTTCGGCCTTGGGGGGCGGGGAGGGGGAGCCCCGAGGCGGCTGTGGGAACCAGGACCACCAGGTGAAGGAGCCGGGGAGGAAGGGTGGCCGCAGGAGTGAAAAATAGCTGGATTTTTCTTTTGACATCAGGAAGTTGCTTAGGCTGCAGTGAGAAACTACTGTGTCCTCTGTGGAAAGTAAATGGCTCTGGAACTTCTCGGAGAGTGGAGCTTAGGCCTTCCCGGATTTGGCCACTGTCCCTCCCCTGCTGCCTGGTTCCAGTGATTCAATATTTGTTCCTTATTTTTCTGAGAGTGGTTATATAACATGAATGTTTTTCAAAGGCTCCAATTGACCTGGCTCTGGTCACCTCCTGCCGCCCATCAGTACCAAGAATTGCCCGTTTGGTGGTTTTGGGGATTGTGCAAGGCCGGCCTGTCCGGAGACACCTCCCCTGTGCCTCCCAGCAGAGGGGCCTGCCAAGGCCATCACCACTTGTGGTGAGCTCCAGGCCACAGTCACCACTCAGCCATGGTCAGAGCCTATGGGCCACTCCTCGGGCAGTGACTGAGGGCAGGCAAGGTGGACAGGACAGGGTCCAGGTGGGAACTGCAGGCCTCGGGCCTGTAGCTGGAGATGCCACACGCAGCTGTCCCGGGGTCACTAAGCATCTGATAGAATCCACCCAGCACTCGATCCCACAGCCCAGGCCCTTAGGATTGAGGGAGCTGAACAATCAGTTGAGAAACCTTAAGGGTTAGAACCTAAGAAGCGTATCAAGACACATGTGAAGATAGAAAGGCAGAAATGCCGCTGGGTCCTGGCCATTCACCTAGATAGCGTTGTGAAGGCAGCGGAGGAAGCTCCTTCCTTCCCCCGCGGTGCAGGCCCCAAGACTCCACCCGAAGGCCCTGTGGCTCTGAGAGCATTGGAGAGTCTTTGGTTGTTTGAGAGTAGGAGGAAATTATTTTGATGATGAAGATAGGAGATGAGAATGTGCATCTTATTCTGAATCTAATGGGGTTCCTTTACAATGTTCCTGATCTCACCTATTGTTGTCCAGTTCAGCGGGTAAAAACAGAGAACGTGTGAGCTAAAAGGCATCTTCACAGGTTCTCTAGTTCAACCCTCTCATTTGACAGATGAAAAGCTGAAGTCCAGACATGCCCAAGATGCCCCAGATCGCAGATCACAGAGCTGGGGCTCCGGCTCAGTCCCCGGCTCCCTCCCCGCTGCAGGCTGTGTTCTCGCGGGCGTGAGGGACACGGGGGCTTGAATATGCCAGGCAGGGGCCCTGGCCTCGGCGGACGCACGGCCCAGCAGCTCCAGATGGTGCTCTCTGTGCTGGGGTCGGCTCAGCAGGAGCGGAGAATGCAAACCATCCTCCATGTGTTGCTTCCTCGGTCGGAATCAAACAGGAATGTTGTATCATGATCCTGATATTTTAAACCTCAAGTTTACCCTGAGGTGGGGGCCATTGTGGGCCCCTGCCACTGGCAGCCTTTCTATTTGTCCTGTATTTGCACTCTTGTCTGTCTTCTTTCTGGGGTATCTCAGCTGCATCAACAAACGAGTTCTGTAAGACAAAACATCAAAAACGCTGGAAGGTCGGAACTGCATCTGATCAATACACACTTAGCACCTGCTGTCAGGGCTAAGATGTGAGTAAAACCATCCCCATCCTTCAAGAATACACAAATTAGATGATTGCAAACGTTAGAAAGTCTATTATCCCATGGGGAAATATTGGGATAAGTAGGGAACCGGGGGCAGGAGGAGCTGTATATGACTCCAAAATGTGGATAGTACAAGAACGCGAGTGATTGCATTTGGTGGTGGGATTTTTTAGACTTTCCTGTTCCTTGCAACACCAGCATGAGTTACTTTTAGTTAAGAAGAACTTGAAGAGAAAGTTAGTATGGTAAGCTGTCTGGGGAATGAATCACAGGACTATACAAATCCTTATGTATCCTTCCTTCCTTCCCCTGAGGTCGACTGTGCCAAGGATACTTGTTTTAGGAAGAAAAGCTCTCTTTTTATAGCCTCTGATACCAAATTGTTTTTCTGTTACTGGAACTGAGCCTCTCCAAGGAGGTGGTGGAGTTTCATAGAAAGAGTTCTGAGCTGGGAGTAGGTGGACCTGGTTACAGGACATGCCTTCTACTGTCTGATTCTCTGGCACTGGGCAAATGACTTAACCGCCCTGACCCTCAGTATCTTCATCTGTAGTCGGGGATGATAACGCTTTTCTTTCCTACTTGTATGGGTTGCTGTAAGGACCAAATGAGGCAACAGTTGGGAGATTTCAGGACATACTAATGTCAGATTAATGATGGCTCTGTTAATACCTCACTTTTTTTGTGATAGACTTTTGGGTTTTGCCTCGATTTCTAAGGTGGTGAGATGGATAACTGAGTTTCTTTTAAGGTCCGCTTACATCTCAGGAATTCTCTCGGATTTGGGGCTTTTCTCTTTGGTCCTGATGCTTTCCTGACAGGTGACTTTATCAGTCTAAATCCTGAAAATTCACTTTTTTATCTCCAACACATGTGGTCAAAGTCTAACTGACATTTTGTGCAGCAGGTGAAAATCAGAGTGCTAAAGCTGTCTCTTGGCAGAAATCAGGACTTCAGCATCTCTTGGTGCGTCAGCGTTGTCCCCTAAATACCCTCCCAGTCCTGTGAGGGCCTGAGTGGCCGGCGGACAGGAAGAGGAAGTGAAGGACTGGAATAGGAGTGGAGACCGGTAGTGGGGAAGGCGCAAAGCTCTGGCAGGAGTTTTAAATTTAGAAATCACAGGAATGGGGCAAATCCAGGAGCTTGGGCCTTCTGGCATGTCAGCTAAGAGGCCAGGTCCTAAGTATTCTACAAGCCAAGACTCTAGTTGCCGTAGTTGCAGTTAGAGATTTTCCCACACCGGCCCCAAGGTGCGTAATGTTTCCTGGTGAGCTCTGGAGATAAGAGCCAAGATTAGAATCCTGGGACTTGCTGGGAGGTGGGATTGGGGGTGGGGAGCCTTCCAGCAAAGCCTGCCATCTGTGCCAGGGGACTTCCCTGTCGGGCTGCATGACCAGGCAGGCACACACACCTGAGTCCAGCAGCCACGCAGCAGGCCACAATGTCGGACTTGACTTGATGCTTTCATACTCACGCCGGCCTGAGACACCTGCACGGGACCTGCCTCCGCCACTCCGGGCAGCTGCCTGGGGCCCGTGGGCAGCCTGAGCTAGCAGCAAGCCCTGCATCCTGCCCTCAGCTCTTTTACACCATTTTGACGTGAGTCCCTTTGAACTTCCTCAGCCTCAGTTGTTAGAGCAGGATGCTGCTTAGGGTTGCATGAGGAGCCAGCGAGGATTTGTGAAAAAGCTTCTGCATGTGGAAACTGCTGTTGCTGAACGAATGTTAGAGGGTAATGAGATTTGAAACCAGGGAGGAATGTGCTCATTAAAATGGGCGATAAGAGACCCACCCTGGTCCCTCGTCACTTCCTAGTGAATTGCAACTGCGTGTGGCCTGATCGTTCACTGGCCCAGTGGCACAGACTCTGCGGCCCCCATGCTTGCTGCAGGCACAAAAGGGTGCTTGGTCGGGGAGTTAATTCAAACACGTCTGGGACCTGCTGCCTGCCGGGTACAGTACGAGGCCAAGAATAGACAGGTGGGTAGATTTCCTCTTGCCAGTGATGGATTCAAAGTCTAGTTGGAGAAATAAACTGATAGGATAATACGGGGTTATGAGTCCGGTAATAAAGGTGTGTCTGAAGTACTGTGGGACACAGTCTAGAATAATAAGAGATAATTAATTCTGTCTGAGGGTGACCCTCAGCAAGAGAGTGTGTTTGAATTGGGCTTTGCAGGACACATAGGAGTTTACTTTGTGAGCCAGGATTTGGGGGCACGGGGCAGGAGGAGCAAGAGAAAGGAAAGAGAGCTCAGAGGAAGGAAAGGGCTAGGGCTGTTTGGTGAATGGCACCAGGGTGGTTCCTGCATTGCTATGGGCTGGGCTCTATGCTGGGGGCTGGGGATGGGACCCTGGAGCTGTCCCTGAGTGGTGAAGTGGGGGCAGTTCACAGGAGGGGTGGATGGTAGCCACGAACAGAAGTGTCTGAGGAGTTAAGACAGCATTCCAGGTGGGATGTCCATGGATGCATAGCTGTGTTTGGAAAATGACAAACCCTCTGCCTGGGCTGTTGCTGAAAGGAGGAGACAGGAACAGAGAACGTCAGAAATAAGGCTGCAGAGGTCAGCTCATCTGTGGGGCTTGGGTTGCAGTCTGCAGGGCTGGCTGGGAGCTCCTGACTGTGTCTGAGACTCCCAAGACTCCTCCATGGGAGGCACACGGCTCTCCATCTGGGCTGTGGTGGAATTTCCAAATGCCTTCGCTGTACCGAGGCCAGTGCACGCTACCCACGTTCCCCAGGTGATCTCAATGTGCCGCCAGGGCTGAGAACTTTGGAGATAAACACCACCAGAAAGGCTGAGTCTGGAATCTGCACACCTGAGATCTCACCGGCATGTCTCAGTCAGCCAGGCCTGGAAGCCATTGCTGAGATGACGGTGGAGTCTAAGGCTGGGGCCTTAGCAGGGGACTGACGTGATGGGGCTCACCCTTTCAGGGGTCGCTCTGTAAGCAGAGGTTTGGAGCACAGATCCAAACAGGTAAGGCTGAACAATTTGGACAATAATTAGGTGGCCCAAGAGGGAACTGGGTGAGAGTGGGTATAGGCGTGGACCCCCGGGGCAAGGACGTGGAGAGAAGGGAGTGGGTTAAAAAAAAAAAAAAGGTTAAGTACACAGAACACTACAGAAGGAAATGAAAGAACACAAATAGATGAAAACACATCCTATGTGCATGGATTGGGAGACAATATTGTGAAGAGGTCAAGACTACCCAAAGTGGTCTACAGATTCAGCGCAATCCCTATCAATTTTCCCAAAAATAGAATAATTAGTCTATCCTAAAATTCACGTGGAATCTTAAGGGACCCTAAATAGGCAAAATAATCTTGAAAAAAAGAAGAACAAAGTTGGAAGTCTCACATTTCCCAATTTTAAACTTACTGTAAAGCCACAATAATCAAAACAGTGTGATACTACCAAAAAAACAGGCATGTAGACCAATGGAATGGAACGGAGAGCCCAGAAATAAACCCTCAGAGATATAGTCAAATGACTTTCCATAGTCAGGCCAAGACTATTCAATGGGGGAAAGGACCATCTTTTCAACAAGTAGTGCCAAGAAAACTGGAGATCTACATGCAAAAGAATGAAATTGGACCCTTATGTTTATACCATATACAAAAATTTACATAGATCAAAGACCTAAATATAAGAGCTAAAACCATAAAATATAAAACTCTTAGAAGAAAACATAGGAGAAAATCTTCATGACACTGAATTTGGCAGTGATTTCTTGAATACAACACCAAAAGCACAGGCAACAAAAGGAAAATTAGATAAATCAAAGACTTCTGTACATCAAAGGACACAGTCAGCAGAGTAAAACAGCAACCCACAGAATGGGGGAAAATATTTGTAAGTCATGTGTCTGACAAGGGGTTAATAACCAGAATATATAAAGAATTCCTACAAGTCAACCATAATCAACCCAATTAAAAAATGGGCAAAGAAGTTGAATAGACATTTCTCCAAACAAGACAGACAAATGGCCTGAATAGACATTTCTCCAAAGATGATAGACAAATGGCCTGAATAGACGTTTCTCCAAAGATGATATACAAATGGCCAATAAGCAGATGAAAAGATGTTCAACATCACTAGTTATCCAAGAAATGCAAATCAAAACCATAATGAGATATGAACTCACAGCCACTTAAGATGGCTATCAGAAAACAAAGACCAAAGATAACAAGTGTTGGTGAGGGTGTGGAGAAATTGAAACCTGGTGTACTGTGGGTGGGAAAGTAAAATGGGGTAGCTGCTGCAGAAAACAGTTTAGTGGCTCCTCAAAAAATTGACAGTAGGATGACCTGATGTCCAGCAGTTTCACTTCTGGGGATAAATGAAAACAATAGAAAGCAAGGTCCTGAAGAGATATTTTTACACCTGTTATACTGGTTTGCTAGGCTGCCATAGCAAAGCACTACAGATAGGTGGGGTGGCTTAAACAACAGAAATGTGTTTTCTCATGATTCTGGAGGCTAGAAGTCTAAGATCAAAGTGTCGGCAGGGTTGGTTTTTCTGGGACCCCTCTCTTTGAGTTGGTGGCTGTCTTCTCCCTGTGTTTCCATGTGTGGTCTCTGTCTTGTAGGTGCCTGTGTCCTAATCTCTTCCTGGAAGGACACCAGTCATATTGGACTAGGACCCACCTTAATGACCTCATTTTAAATTAATTGCCTCTTTAAAGACCTTATCTCCAAATACAGTCACATTCTGAGGTCCTGGGGATCAGGACTTCAACATATGAAGTTTTTTGGTGGGAATGGGAGACACTAATTCATACAATAACACTCACACTCATAGCAGCGTTATTCATAATAGACAAAAGGTAGAAGCAACCCAAATGTCCATCAACTGATGAATGCATAAGCAGAATGTGGTCTACTCATACAATAGAACATTATTCAGCCTTCGAAAGGAAGGGAACTGTGGCACACACTACCACGTGGAGGAGCCTTGAAGACATTATGCTAAGTGGAATCAGACAGTCACAAAAGGACATATACTGTCTGATTCTACTTATATGAGGTACCTACAGTGGTCAGATTCAAAGACATAGGAAGTATCTCTTTGCACTGAGGGGAGAGGGATGGCGAGTTAGTGTTTGATGGGGACAGTGTTTTGGTTTGGGAAGATGGTTCTAGAGATGATGGTGGTAACGACTGCGCAGCAATGTGAATGTTCTTCCTGCCACCAAACTGCACACTTAAAATGATTGAGATGGCAAATATTATGTTTTGTGTGTTTTACCACAACTAAAAACTTTAAAATAAAAAAGAAAGGTTAGGGATGCAGGTCTGCTCGATTTGAGGATGACTGGGCGGGTTTCTGCCTGGTGTGGAGGCGTTCACAAGGCAAGATTCAAGAGGAAGAAGGGGCAGGGCTGTTTCAGACACAATGAGTGTGTGGTGAGCTACTTTCCCCCAATCTGTTTTAGACTCTGTTTTGGCCACGATGTCACTAGACTCTGCTGATAGTTTTGCCTCAGCTGCCACCCCAGTGTCACCCTCCCTATCCCTGTCCCATCATCTTCCCAGGCAGACACATGGCCCTGGACCCATGTTCCGTGCTGTGGGGTAAAATCATGTCCATCAGCAGAACAGTCTGAGACGGGGCTCTCCTCCCTCCACCCTTTCTGCCTGCCTGCCTGTCTCCTTTAGTCCCAGCCATTTCTTCTTTCTTCCTTCCCTGGGGCGATGGGAGGTCGTGGCTGCTACTGGAAGTTTGACTGCACATTCTGGAAGCAAATGTGCATGGCGGTCAGGGGCTTTGGGGGCTGGGTGTGGCTAGCACATCCACGTCCCTTATTCATGGTGGATTTGGAGGATAAGGACTCGGGAAGGCGGAGGTGACACCCACAGAGTTCCATGCAGCCCCTGGGTCCGAGGGCCACTGTCACTGACCATGTGCTCTCTGTCCACCCTAGGACCTGAGCTCCTTCGCCATGCCGCTCCTGGACGGAGACCTGGAGGGTTCCGGAAAGCATTCCTCTCGAAAGGTAAGGCCTCCTTTCCGGAAGTTGCTCACAGCTCACTTGAGGTGCCACGGAGGCAGGCAGAGCCTGAGACCACTTCCACCTGTGTGTTCACCCACACGCCGACCTGCATGCCCGCTTGCATGCCTGGCCGTAGCCGAGCCCATCCTGGGACAGCTCACCTACCATGGCCAAGCCTGGCGTATCAGCCAGGCTGTCCAACTGGAGAACCTCCTGGGCTTCACTCCTTTTTCTTCTCCTCGCGTGGCACTGACTGTGGCCTACTAGACCCCTCGAATGTGGGCAGAGGCAGTGGAGGAAGATGAGCAATGAGCTAAGCCCGGTGGAATGTATCGGTCCCTGCAGACCATCTGTGGTCTTTGGGCTGAACTCGACTGGCAGGACTTTGCCCTGCTGTCCACCAGCACCCACCCCCAGTGCTGGGCTCTCTCCTTCCACCTCGTGTTGTACCCTCTCCACATGCCTTTTTCTCTCCTTCCACTTTTCCTTTCCTCTCTTTAGCTCATCGCTGTCCCTCCCCTACTGGTGAATTTCCCTCCCATTAGGAAACTAGTGTCTCAAGGAGGCTGTTGACTATGTAGGGTCAGGTGGCCAAGAAAGAGTGTGGGGTGGGGTGGGGGGCTCTGGAGAGGGAGGCACAGCATCAGGTGAGGGTCGAGGTGGCCATGGCAGGGCACAGAGGTCCAGGCTTCTTGCAGGTTTCTCCTGCAGCCAGGGAGTAAGGATGGGCGGAGGCCTGGTAGGGGACATGCTTCCTGGCATTCTGCCACCCACAGACCCCTCCGGCAGGTGACAGCGGACAGAGCTAGTGATCTGGGAGCAGCGTGCAGGGTCTAGGCATGGGTTCTGGGTGCTGGGCAGCCTGGGATGAGGGCAGGAGTTCCCATGCTGGAAAAAGCAAATCTCCTCTTTAATCATTTGAATGACACACAACTGAATCAAATTGGTGTTGGCCTGTAGGGCTGCATTGGTGCCAGCGCCCTCCCTGCCCTGTCCTCAACAAGCAACCTTATTAGCTCTTGTGGCCCATCCAGCAAAGACTGACAGGAAATGGCCCTGAGCTTCTGGGCCAGAAGAGAGTGGAGTGGCAGGAAGGGGCCACCAAGCCCAGGCCCCGTGCAAGGCCCCACAGGCGCTGGGTCATCTTCCTCCTGTTTGACTCTGCAAAACCCTGCTTTCCAGTGAAAACCTTGCATAGAATATCTGAGACTGCGGAAGAGACATACAGGCCACAGCCTGGCCCTAGCCCCAGCTTCCTCTCCAGCAGCTACATGACAAATGGCCCCATAGGCAGAGCTCTGCTCCGCAGACGCCTGAGTGCCTGCTCTCCATTAGCTCTGTGGAGCCAGGCACACACTTGGGAGTCTCGTCAATACCCGGGGAATCATCCGATTGCATTCACCAACATACCATTTAGCTATAGCTTGCCCAAGAGCAAGGGCTGAGGCCCTGTCCCTGGTGGCTTCAGCTGGCGCCTGTTATCTGCACCGCCACACAGCCCACCCCAGCAGGCCTGTCCCTCCGCCTGGCTTTCCCACTGTCTGGGAGTGTGAGCTGGCCCCCGAGGCTCCCGGTGAGAGGGGTCAGGCAGGGCCCAGCATTCACCATGCTTCGGCTATTTTCCAGGGACAGGACTAGCAGGGCTGCTTCCTAGGGCTCCCTCACCAGCCCTGATCACTGGGCACCCAACTCCACTGGTCAGGATTCAGAATACAGAATGGAACCCCATTCAGGATAATCCTGGGGTCCCCCTTGCCCATCATATATGGTTAAACTGGCCTTTCGTGACTGGTTCTCCAGGGGCTCATGGCTCAACTTACCCCATGACCCCCATCCTCATGGTGGCCCAAGTGAATGGCCCTCTGTCTCTGTGCTTCACACCCCTTCTCCTCTGTCTCTGTGCTTCACACCCCTTCTCCTCTGTCTCTGTGCTTCACACCCCTTCTCCTCTGTC
>NW_012115154.1:19751642-19785292 GCF_000951035.1 Colobus angolensis palliatus | reverse complement strand
TGTCTCTGTGCTTCACACCCCTTCTCCTCTGTCTCTGTGCTTCACACCCCTTCTCCTCTGTCTCTGTGCTTCACACCCCTTCTCCTCTGTCTCTGGGCACTGGATGCCTCCCCGGCCCTGTCATCGCCTCTGTGAAGCCCAGCTAGCTGTCAGGGCCTCCTCCGCGTTGGGGCCTCTGTTGAGGGGCAGGTTTCATCTCTGGGCCCTTTATCCATCTGCATGGTGCTTATGGTGCTTTGGCCTTGCGGGCACTCTGCAGGCTCTCCTGGGGCCCCGCTTCCCTGTGTGTCTCAGTTTCCCTGTAGGACTGGACGTTTGCATTGTCTCGGCCCTCAGCCCCAGCTCCCCAGCAAGCTTGCTCTGCGGTACACAGAGCACATCCATGCACCAAGTCCAGGCTCACCTTTCCAGCAGCTCCAAAATCCCACCCCTCCCTCCGGTCCTCCCATGTGACCTCGGCTCCTCTTCTGGTTTGTACCCTCCAGGCTGCTGTCATGATTGTCACAGCCCTGGGAACGAAGCTTAGAGAACCAAGTCGTTGTCCACATTGCGGGAAACTGAGCTGTGACCAAACCCGGGCCTCCGCCCAGGACCAGCTTGTTGTATCACCTTGTGACAGGACCACCCTGGTCCCTGTGTGTGTTGTTCCTACTGGCTTCTCTCAGCCCCCACCCCACCCTAGACCTGCACACACAGCACCCACCTTTTGAAGAAGAACCTTTTTTTTTTTTTGAGACTAGGTCTTGCTCTGTACCCAGGCTGGTTGGAGTGCAGTGGTGTCACCTTGCTCACTGCAACCTCCACCTCTACCTCCTGGGCTCAAGTGATCCTCCCACCTCAGCCGCCTGAGTAGCTGGGACTACAGGCCACCACACCTGGCTAATTTTTGTATTTTTTGTAGAGACAGGGTTTTGCCATGTTGCCCGGGCTGGTCTCAAACTCCTGAGTTGAGGTGATCCACCCACCTCGGCCTCCGAAAGTGCTGGGATTACAGGTGTGAGCCACCACCCCCCGCCTGAAGAATCTCTTGTTTGTAAATTTATTCTCAGGATTTGTCCTGATTCCCATAGTTAGGTGGAATAGTAGCTAAATGGAATATTCTATAAACAGAGAATCTAAATGCTTTTCATATTAAATGGTCACGAAAAAAAATCAGCTGGGCATGGTGGTGACACCTGTAATCCCAGCTACTCAGGAGGCTGAGGCAGGAGGATTGCTTGAGGCCCGGGAGGTGGAGGCTGCAGTGAGCTGAGATTGCGCCACTGCACTGCAGCCTGAGCGACAGAGGGAGACCCTCTCTCAAAAACAAAAACAAAAAAAAGAACTACACAAAAAAATAAAAATTCAAACTTCTTTATAGCCAGGAGAGTTTTGAGTTACAAGGTCCTACAGAACCACACTCTTCTTCCTGCCAGGCCCACTCATGAAGGTGTCTGCCACAGACCGAGCCCTGCACCTCCACGTGGCGGCGCTGGCTCTTTCGGCTGGAGAGGCCACGCGGGGAGGCTGTGCTGCGCAGGTCCACGCCACGGGCATCCTGTCCTCCCGGGGCCGCAGGCTCGGGGCTTGGGCCGCCCTCTAGTGGCGGAAGAACGTCCCCAGGCTGCGGTGCGGACAGCGCACCCCGAAGTGGGACAGAGAGACCCCGAAGTGGCACCGAGGCTGCCTGTGGGGTGTCCTGTGCTCCGTTTTCAGCGCGGCCGCCGGAACGCAGCATTTCCCACATCTGCTCTGGTCCTGGCACCCTGTGAGCCCTGCGGACGAGTTACTCGGCCTTCTTGCTTCTGAACTGGGTCATCTCTGAGGTCCTTTCCACTCCGTGTAGCTTGCAAGTTTCCCAAGTGGTAGGGCAAGAGCTGTTTACCACGCCCGTGTGCTTCCTGGCCTCACGTGGCTTCATCTGATGTTCAAGCAGCCCTCGAGGTGAAGGCATGACCATCCTCATTTCATAGGTGAGGGAGCTGAGGCTCCGTGAGACCAAGTAACATGCCCAGGTTGGCTCAGCAGGTGGCAGAGCTGGGGCCAAATACAGGCGCTCAGAGGGAGGGCACGAGCTCCTCCACGCACCCAGCAGGAACACGGCTGCGGGCACGTGGGATGTTTCTCAAAGTCTACTGTGAGCTGTGTGCCTTGGCTTAAAGTTATGGGGTCTGATAATTTTTTAAGCCATGACTGGAATTTTAAATCATTGGTGAAGTGAGTCTCAGAGGTGTTGGGCTTTGTTAACTTTCTTTCTTTCTTTTTTTTTTTTTTGAAGCAGAGTCTCGCTCTGTTGCCCAGGCTGGAGTGCAATGGCACCATCTTGGCTCACTGCGAACTCCGCCTCTCGGGTTCAAGAGATTCTCCTGCCTCAGCCTCCCAAGTAGCTGGGATTACAGGCACCCACCACCAAACCCAGCTAATTTTTTTTTTTTTTTTGTATTTTTAGTAGAGATGGGTTTCACCATGTTGGCCAGAGTGGTTTCAAACTCCTGACCTCAGGTGATCCACCGCCTCGGCCTCCCAAAATGCTGGGATTACAGGCGTGAGCCACCGTACCTGGCCAGCTTTGTTAACTTTTCTCCTGACTTCTGTCAGCAACCTCAGTCTTTCAAATGCTGAAGCAGCTTACAGGTGAAAAATTCGTCATCTCCTAGGACTGAGGTCTCAGGATGGAGTTCTAGGCCCGCTCTGTTCTGGAACATAGGGATCTCATAGGCAGGGAAGAGAACTGCAGTCCTGTGTGGTCAGACCTTGGACGGACGTGAGGTCTTGAGAGGTAAAGGCAGGCAGGCCCGTAATAAAGGAGGGAGATGCTCATTTTGAGCTCTGCTTCTCTTCCTCCCCTCGACCTCCTGGAAGCCCCTTCTAAAGAGTGGGGCAGGTTGGTTGGTGGACCTCCAGGATGTGGTGCTGCCAGCCTGTGAGGGATTGTCCTTGGGGCAGGTGCTACCTGCAGACCGTTCAGTGGCCGCCTCTGTGGAAGAGCTTAGGGCTGTTTCTCGGGGAGGGTACTATGGGGGGCCCGCGTGGTGAGAGGGGACAATGATGAGAAGTTCCATACAGGGCAGGAGGCAGCGTGTCCGGGGCGTGGAGTGACTGCATCCATTCATCTGTTTTTCTGCAGGTGGACAGCCCCTTCGGCCCGGGCAGCCCCTCCAAAGGGTTCTTCTCCAGAGGCCCCCAGCCCCGGCCCTCCAGCCCCATGTCTGCACCTGTGAGGCCCAAGACCAGCCCCGGCTCTCCGAAAACCGTATTCCCATTCTCCTCCCAGGAGTCCCCGCCGCGCTCCCCTCGACGCATGAGCTTCAGCGGGATCTTCCGCTCCTCCTCCAAAGAGTCTTCCCCCAACCCCAACCCTGCTGCCTCGCCCGGAGGCATCAGGTTTTTCTCCCGCTCCAGAAAAAGTAAGACCTTGATGCTATTGTTTCAGGTGGGTGCTGGGATGCTGGGGGCCTCTTCTGCAGCCAAACATCCATGGTGGCACCGAAGCTGCCAGGTGGCTGTGAGCGGCTTAGTGCTGAGTGCCTGTGCCTGTTTCTCCCCACCGATACCCCACTAAACAAGTCTGTCTCCAGAACATCAGTTTCCACCTGTCACTTTCTTCCGATGCCAGTCTATCAAAGCATGATCCTTCTGGTCCGGCATGGTTGTTGGGTTAACTATAAATACCCCGATACTCACAGTACGGCTTGTATGGACAATCGGATGACACACTTGCCTCCAGCCTTCTCTGGAGACTGCAGGCATGGAGCCTCACTTGGGGCCATGAGACCAGACTGTTTTGGTCAGCCCAGTATGGCTCCCGCTCTCCGTGATTTGGTATTTGGGGGTTTGACTACACCTGTTTCTGGCAAATCCTGACTTTTTCTGTTTGGGGCTCTGGGCAGCAGGGAATGGAAGCTAGGAGGGATTTGCTGGAGAAACGGAAGAAGGAAATGTGAGTGTTGAAGAAAGTTCCGTAGGCTCATGAGGATTTGTGATCTGAGGATAAGGTATTTTCACTTGAGCGCCGTCGATGATAATGTGAAATATACCACTAACTGTAAAGTTCATGGCGTTTACTTTTTCCTTTCCTTTGTCTATTCTTTCCAGTTCTCTCTACTGACTTAGAACATTTGTACTGGGGAAGATAGTGATGTGGAAAACAAATTTGCCCTTGGGCAGCAAGAGGGGAATTTCAGTGTTTCTGACTTCAAACTCTTCCATCAGACAGCGTTGGCTGTAGGATGAGAAGCCAGGTCTCTGTCAGCCTCGCTTCTTCATCCACCACCTTGGAGGCGAGGGGTTTGTGCGTCGTATTGTGTATGAATGGAGCAGATCTATCTCTTGGACAGATTTTGTACTTTGTCTTTCTACGTAAAACGAATGAAAGTGCTCCTGCATGTGGATTGTGTGTGTTCTGGGGGGCAGGTCCTGACCATTCTCTGCACACAGCCCTCAAGGCTGTGGGGTTGTCACAGTTTCCTTTAAGTTTGTGCACTTTAGCCCTAGGATGCCGCTTTCTTCCCCCATCTCCCTGTATAAACATCGTCTAGAGATGAGGGCTCAAATGCTGTGCAGGGGAAGGAAATCAGGCCTGGCCTGATGGGAAAGCTGGGTGAGGGTTCCACATCACTCAGGCGGGATTTGTCGAAGAGAAGGAGGATGGGTCCACAGTTTGCCTTGTTGGGGAACTTGCGATGTTGTGTAGATGGAAAGTGCTGGAATTGGTGGATGAAAAGACAGAATTCCTGCCTTCAAGGGCTCCTAGTCGGGGCAAGCAGACTTTAGAAGAAAGGATGAGATTGTCTCCATGGTGAGGCCTGTGCTGAGTTAGGACAGGGAGGCTTGCTGAGCAGGGCAGACAGCAGCACAGGGAACCTGATGATTAAAAGGGAGCCCAAAGGAGTGTCAGAGCTCTGAGCTGGCTCCCATGGGAAGGTCTTGAAGCTCTGGCAGGAACCATCACCCTCTGCCTCCCTCTACATTGTTCTCCTGCACAGAGCCCTCCACAGGGGTGGGAGGAGAGGGCAAGAGGGAGGAGTGGGGAGAGAAGGAGGAGGGGCCCCTGCAGGCGGAGGGTCCCTTTTGGGAGCCCAGCAGTGGCACCAGAAGGTGCAGGAGAAGTTGTCCGGTCCCTGGGGCCTAGGCTGCAGCTCAGTACAGCATTCGGTGGGAGGTTTGGTGCTGCTCACTGTCCAGCCTGGGAAATGGCCTGTTCTTTTAGAAACTGAGTCCAGAAAGATCTCCTCTTGAAACCATATCAATTTCTTAAAAGTATTCCTCCTTTTCACTATCTTTCATTGTTATTTATGTTTAGATTTTCATCCTCTTTCAAATGTTTTCTTCCAGTAACTGACAGAATTGCAGACAGATAATCAAAACTAGAAGGGACTGTAAGGAAACCATTTATGGGGAAAGAAAGCATATGCATATAATAATTTGAACACAACATATATGGGGTGTGTGTGTGTGTGTATGTTGGATTTGTATAGATGTATGTGTGTATGTATGTGCATATATGTATGTGGGTACACACATATACCTTTTTATTTTTTTAAAGGACGTGCATTGGACTGCTAGCAGCAGCTTCTAAGTGAAGAATTAAGAGTGGGTGGGTGGAAGGAAAATGTTGCTTTAGATGACATTCCAGTTTTTTAAGACTATCTTCACTTATCGGTAGTTAAAAATGAATACATCCTGCAAAAAAAGTCAAGCTCCTAGACCTCAGCTTTGGGGCAGTGGCAAGATGTGGAACCGAAGTTGTGGGTGTTGGTAGCAGCAGGAGAAACAGAGCCAGCAGGAATGCCTGGGGACAGCCAAGGCCCTGTGCTCAGGCTTAGGGGCTGGCTGGGGAAAGCTGAGATGTAGCAGGGCTTGGAGAAGGCATGGGGAGAACCTGCAGAGGGCTGAGTGTGGAGGTTCAGGCTGGGAGGCGATGTTGCTCCATTTTGCATTGCTATAAAGGAGTACCTGAGGCTGGGTCATTTATAAAGAGAAGAGGTTTATTTGGCTCATGGTTCTGCAGGCTGCACAGAGGCATGGTGCCAACATCTGCTTCTGGGGAGGGCACAGCCATCCGATGGGAGCCTCATGCCCACTGCACAGATAAAACCAATTCACCAAGACCGTGGTGCTGTAGTAAAATATTTAATTAACATGAGGCCAGCCACATGGGAGATGGAGCTATCACTCAGGTCAGTCTCCCCAGAGGCTCAGAGCTTAGGGTTTCTATGGGCAATTTGATGGGCAGGGGGCTAGGGAATGGGTGCTGCTGATTGGTGGGGGACGAGATCATAGTGGTGTGGAAACAGTCCTCTGGCACTGAGTCAGCCTCTAGGTGAGGACCACAGGGTCAGTTGAGTCATGAGTCATGGGTCTGGGTGGGGTCCATTGGTTGCCAGAATTCAAGTCTAAAAAATTATCTCAGAAGACCGATTTTAAGTTTTAAATAGTGATGTTATCTACAGGAGCAACTGAGGAAGTCACAAGTCTTGTGACCTCTGGCCCCGTGACCCCAGAGCAGTAAGAGATCATAGAAACTGCACCTGCATGTCCGCAGAGTTCAGGCCCCTCCCATAATCCTAATCTGTGGTCTTTTATTCATCTCACAAAGCTGGTTTTTGGTCCCTGAGCAAGGAGGGAGTTGGTTTCAGGCAGGTACTATTATCATCCTTGCTTTCAAATTAAACTATAAACTAATTTCTCCCTGGGTTAGCTTGGCCTCTGCCCAGGTAATGAGCAAAGCCAGCCAGCCTATGAGGCTGGATGCAGGATGAAGTGAGCCAGGCTGGACCTTCTCCTGCTGTCATGGTCTCTGCAAAGGTGTTTGCAAGGGCTTCAGGCTGCTTCCACTCATGGAGGAAGGCAAAGGAAAGCCGGGGTGTACAGAGCTCACACGTGAGAGAGGGAGCAAGAGAGAGGGGAGAGGTACTGGAGTCTTTAAAACACCCAGCTAAGACAGCAGGACTCACTGCTGAAGGGAGGCAACCCAGCCATTCATGAGGCATCTGCCCCCGAGACCCAAACACCACCCAACAGGCCCCACCTCCAACACCAGGATCCAGTCTCAACTTGAGATGAGGGGACAAACACTCAACCTCTATCAGAGGCGGATCCGAGACTCCCAGCACCTCTGGATCTGAGCGGGTCCCAGCAGACCCTGTGCTCACAGCGAGGGAATGCAGGCATGGGCCTGGGGCGGACTCTGCCAGTGTCCGCATGGGGTGCTGCAGCGGTAAAGAGCTAGACCTTGGGGCCCAAGCTGAACCTGGCCATGGCCCCTTCCATCGGGGCCTGTGGTCTGCACAGGAGGATGCTCCCCAGACTCCCCTCCACCCTTTCCTTAAAGCCAGGGGCCAAGACAGGCAGGTGGAGTTGGAGAGTGAGCCCCCAAACCCATCTCCCGTACTGCAGGAGCTCCAGCTGCAGCCTGAGGAATGTGGGGGTTGTACCTTCAGGAGGCCTCACCCCGGCAGTGTCCAGCACCCAAGGGGTCCTGGGGATGAGGCTGAGGCTCAGAAGCAGAGACGGTGAGGCCCCTGATCCTCCTCAGCCATGCACATGAAGGCCTCACTGCTGGGTGGGGGCCCACAGTCCACTCATAGCTCCACACCCCTGTGCCCCCAATCCACACGCTGGGGTATATGAGCCCCTCAGCTACCTCTCATTCCAGAAACCTAAAACTGCTGCTGCCTCACCGAGGGGGCCTGCACTGCCCAGGCTAGGCCTGCCATTTGCACCTTCCTCCAGGCCTGAGTGCAGTCTGTGAGCTCGGTGAGCCTGCGAATTGCTTTTTCCTATGGCAGAAGTGCAGACAGCTATGAAGGGAGCGGGACCTGGGGCTGCTTGCTGGGGCCTGTATGCACCCAGGGCCTGGGCCCTCCCTTGGGACTCAGGGAGTCAGGCACTGTAGCTCTTTCTTGGTGGACGTGGTGGGACGCTGGGCACGGAAGATGGGCCTGACTCCTGGCTCTCTTCAGCTGCCTTTTTCTGTTGAGTATTTCCAAGGCCCTTCAGTGTCCTTGGCTAGGAAATCCCAGGTTCACCATTCTGGCTTCTCAGGTACCGTGGAGAAGGTAGAGCCTGTTACAGCCCAGTTTTGCCGTCGGGGTAGACAGCCAAGGGCCGGGCTCAGGAAGGCTATGGCCTGACTCTGAGCCGCTCACAAGGGCAAGGATTGATTAGGTTGGGGTGGGGGCATGCTTCTTCAGAGAAGCCCCCTGGGATGGGGAGTTCAGAACAGAGCAAGCCTAGTCCCCAGGGCATTGCTCATGTTGGTGCCCTTGAGACTCATCGAACCCAGCTCCTTGGCTTTCCCCGAAAGAAGCCATCCCTCCCCCAGCCCTGTGGCTGATAAGGCACGAAGCTCCAGGTCTCTGTGCTGTGGTGTTACTCGACTGGGAGGTCACCCTGAGCTCCTTCCAGATGGCCCTTCAATTGTGCTTGGCATGAGGCTGGCCTGGAGGAGGCACAATCTGTCTGCTTTCCTCTGCACTTGAAAATCCATTCCTGGATCAAGGTTCCCAGACTATAGATTGCTCCCCTACTGCCCCAGAACTAACTTCATGAAATTGAGCCTGAGAGTAATGCCGTCAGCCCATCTGGAGGGTCTCAGGAAGAAACAGCCCCATGAAAGCCACTGCGTCCACTGGGGGATGTCATGAAGATTTCATTCATTACACAGGGCCCCTGGGAGGAACTTACTGTCTGGTCTTGGTACCAAGAATAGCTAAACTTCTGATCAACAGGACTGCTTTTGTCTCTAGCAGACATGAATCGTGTAATAGCACAGTTTCCTCTGTCTGCACTGGTTGCTAGAAGCCTTTGAACCAAATCTGGGCAAAAGGCATTAGGAATGCATTTCCAGCCTTTCTGAATCCAGTTTCGCTCCCTTTTCTTTTATATTCACACGACTACTTTTTAATAAGCAGACAATGTATTGGAAGGATTTGGGGTCATTTATGGAATTCATAAAAGAGCTGAACCCTCAGGACTCAGAAAGGGAAGGAACCAGACTGGCCCTGAGGCCTCAGCAGCAAGAGTTCTTGGATCTTTACAAGAGATCTAGAGAAGTCCTAGTCTGTGTGTCTCTCCATTTACTGTCCTAAGTGCCTTGTCGCAGGATATCTGATTAGCCCAGTTAGGATCCCTGAATCAATCAGGGTCAGGTGGGGGTTGGGGGGGTAGGATCACACAGGAGAAGCAGAATGACCAGGAACCGGGAGGCAGGGCAGGAAGTTCCAGGTGTTCCAGCTGGCAACCGAAAGGGGACTGTGGCACTCCGCCCTCCTTGGCCAGCATGTGTGCATGCATACAAGGATGCCCTCATCACACATGGCCCAGTGAGCCTACATACAATTGTGTGAGCTGCTTCCCCGATGGAGGGCGATGCAGCCTCACATCCAGCCTTGACATTAAGGAGGATGTGGTTATGACCCCCTGTTTTCTGAGTCTTCGGTCTCAAGGTAATGCCCACTTCTCCTCAAGTTCTGTTTGCATCTCATCTTTCTGTCCTATAATTTATGGCCTACAGGACAAACGTAGAATCTAAAGTTTTGACAGGCTCCTCAGGTGATACTGACATACACCAGAGCTTGATCAACACTGTTTTCTTTCTTTTTCTTTTTCTTTTTTTTTTTTTTTTTGAGATGGAGTCTCACTCTGTCACCCAGGCTGGAGTGCAATGGCGAGATCTCGGCTCACTGCAACCTCTGCCTCCTGGGTTCAAGCGATTTCTCATGCCTCAGCCTCCTGAGTAGCTGGGATTACAGGCTCCCACCACCACGCCTGGCTAATTTTTGTATTTTTAGTAGAGACAGGGTTTTGCCATGTTAGCCAGGCTGGTCTCAAACTCCTCACATCAAGTGATCTGTCCGCCTCAGCCTCCCAAAGTGCTGGGATTACAGGCATGAGCCACTGTGCCTGGCCGATAAACAGTTTTCTATTATTAAGGGGAAAGAAAGCAGAAAGATGGACATTATGATCACTATCATTTCAGAAGGAGAAATGAAAAAGGAAAAAGAGATAATTCAGTCTTCAGACTCTAAGACAGGAGGGGGAACACAGGTGGAGACCACAGTTCTGGATTCCACAGCTGGTCTTGGGACCAGCAAGTACCTAGGTTGGCAGGTGTTTTTTGCCCAGGGAAGAGAACCAGACCTTTCTTCTGGAAGGATCTTACCTCTCGGAGGCTGCCTGTATGGAGTTGCCATAGTCTTTCACTAACATTTGCCTCTGGACAGAGGAACAGCAGCATGAGGATTCGTGGTGTGGCTGGCATTCTCATCATACTCCTTCTAGCACCGTGGAGTATCAAACCTACTTCCCTTTGATGATCAAAAACCCCAACCAAAACAATGCCCCACTTTTCCGTCTCTCCCTCTAATGCAGCGGTCAGCAAATGACAGCCCCAGGACAAAATCTGGCCTGCCACCTCTTTTTGTAAACAAAGCTGTCATGGAGACACAGTCACGCCCATCTGTGTGTTCCTCTCCTGCCGCTTCCACACTTCAACAGCGGAACCGAGCAGGTGCAACAGAGACCCCATGGCCTGCAAAGCCTGAAATGTTTACCTGGCTGACCTTGTGCCACAAGAATTCTTAAGTGGCTGGGTGGCTGCAGGAGCTTCCAGAACAGTGAATCTTTAGCTTCAAAAGATTTTGCAAGTTGGTTTAGGGTGATCTGGCCTTTGAAGATGAGGGAAGGAAAGTCCATGTCTGTGTGTTCATGAACTGCAAATAATAAGATTAAAGTCTTTTAAAAAGCAAAAAGAATCTCACATAGTCAGCATGGCATGACTTCCAGAATGGTTTCATTTCACGTGTTGCTAAATTTTGCTCCTTATAAAAATCTGTGTGTGTTCTAAGTGCATTGTATATAATTCTTTCAATCTTCGTAGCAATTCTTGTATTTGTACAGTGTTTACCAAACCAGAAACTGAGGCATGGAGGGCTTAAGTTGTTGAACAAAGGCCACACAGCTACCAAGTGGTAAAGCCAAAATGTGAAGTCAGGTGTTTGAACTCCCAAATCCACTTTTAGTCCAGGGGCTGAGACTCTGCTTTAATGGAATAGATCTTAGGGATCTATAAACCAATAATGGGATAACCAGCTAGCCATTTACGAAAAAATAGATAAAAGTGGCTCCTTGGTCATTTCCCTAAACTTCCCTCCCTCTTTCCCTCCCTCTCTTCCCTCCTTCCTTCCTTCCTTTCTCTTTCTCTCTGTCTCTCTTTCTCTCTCTCTGTCTTTCTCTGTCTCTTTCTCTCTCTCTCTCTCTCTCTTTCTTTCTTTCTCTCTTCCTATCTCTCCCTTTCTTTCTTTCTCTCTCTTTCTCTCTTTCTTTCTTCATTTAGAGACAGGGTCTCTGTCATCCAGGCCAGAGCACAGTGGCAGAATCACTGCAGAGCCTCAACTTCCCAGGCTCAAGCGATCCTCCCACCCTTCGCCCACAATAGGTGGGACTGCAGATGCACACCACCATGCCTGGTTAATTTTTTAACTTTTTGTAGAAATTGGGTCTCAGTGTATTGCCCAGGCTAGTCTTGAGCTCCTGTACTCGAGCGGCCCTCCCACCTCAGCCTCCCAAAGTGCTGGAATTACAGGTGTGAGCCACCACGCTTGGCCCTTGGTCACACCAAGATAATTTCCATGTGGAACTAAACTTTAAATGTTTTAAGTAATGTACCTCCAAAACATTTGAATATCTAAATCTTGGGATGTCAGACCTTTCTAGAAGATGCAAAAAATATGTTTACATTTGTGATATAAATATCCACAGCCTTTCTTGCCTTCTTTCAAAGTTTGCAGGCTTGATTCTCAGAGCTTTGCTATATTGATGAGGTAGAGGAGAACTGGATGCATTCCTGTTAGAAAGAATGAAGAACTATCTAAGAGAGAAATGCATAACTGGGGTCCAGGTGAGTGAAGGGAAGATTCTAGAAGGTGAGTTTTGGTTGGAGAAGATTTTGGAGAGTTTTAGAGCTTCATACCAGAGATTGAAGCCCAGTTCTTGTGCTGTGTAGGATGGTGGGAGAGGGATAGAAGAGATGACCCACTGAAAGGGGCATTATGTGTGTTGGGAATATAAGCCCACTGCTGGCTCCCAGGCAGCCTCTCCAGACAGCTCTTCAGATTTCCTGAAAGGACTCACCTTAGTAGAAAGGCCTTCCTTTGACTCCCTGGATAAAGTAGTAGCAATCTCCTTGCAGGCATCTACACTACTGATTCCCCATAGGATATACTGTCTATTTACTGGTTCACTTGCCTGTCTCTCCCCACCAGACTGTAAACTGTCTGAGAACAGAGATTCTGTTTTATTCAAAGCTTTCTTAGGGTCTAGAATGGCGCCCGAAGGCACTGAGCAAGTTGTTTGAAATTAATTCACCAATAACCGAACTTGTTTTTCAATGCTTTCTAAAATGTGGGCTGATGCTTCTGAATACAAGATGATGGCTATACTGACCAGGGATTTCAGTGGGTCATGTGTAAGCCTGACCAGGCACTTCAAGAATGGAAGACAGAGATTGATACTGAACACGGTGGTCAAATATACATATTCAACAGGTTATAGGAGGAGCTATGAATATTCAGAAAGAGGAAGCATAGACATGCATAACTGGCTAATGTGTGTGCAGCATGTGTCCATGTTCACTCTGGGGTGGAGACTTAACCTTTAAATGGATTACAGTAGGCCCTATATGTCAGAGAGTGAAGCTGAGGATGTGAAGACCGTCTGTGTGCAGCCTCCATCAACTGGTCAGAGCCACTCCATGGTCAGGGATCTCTTATCAGGAAGGAATGCTGGTTGGTTGTGTTGAACCTGCAAAAGGAAGGGGCAGCATTAGACAGCTGGCTAATCTTAGGAATGGAGCAAATCTTTCAAAAGGGCTGGTTTCCATTTAACCCTTGGGGAAGGAAGGCTAATGGTGGTTAGCAAGGGAGGGGGTATAATGAGGCACATCTGACCTCTCATCCCATTATGGCCGGGAATTCAGTTTTAAGGTTTCCCTGGGGTCCCCATGGCCAAGAGGGGGTTCTTTCAGTTGGTTGGGGGCTTAGGATTTTAGCTTTATTTCTCAAAAGGTACTGAACTTGGCCTCCATGGTCCCTAGCAGTGGACACACGCACTCTGGGGCCAGCAGGTTAGGTGCCCACTCTATGGGGTGGGGGTGAGCCCTCTGCTGTGTCAGCCCAGCACCCCAGCCCCGCAAGCAGTGCCACCTGCCCACCTTGTGTTTCCGCCACACCTCCCCAGATGCAGCTGCAGCATCCTTGCCTTCATGGCCCACAGGTTAGTTTCAGGGGCTGCCATACAGGCACCACAGGCTACATGGCCTAAGCCACCCGGATTCCTGTTCCCACAGTTCTGGAGGCTGGAAGTTGGAATCCAGGGTGTCGGCAAGGCCATGCTCCCTCTGAAGGCTCTGGGAGGGCTCTGTTCCAGGCCTCCCTCCTAGCTTCTGGCAGTTGCCCACAAACCCTGGGGTTCCTTGGCTCGTAGATGCGTAACTTCAGCTTCTACCTTCATCATCCCGTGGCCTTCCCTGTGTCTGTCTCTTCTCCTTTTCTTAAAGTGACAGCAGTCAAAGGAGATTAAGAGCCCACCCTACTCTACTGCGACCTCAACTTAAGTGACTGCATCTGCAATGACTCTGTTTCCAAATAAGGTCACCTTCTGAGGTTCTGGAAAGGAAATGAATTAGTGGGGGGCACTATCTAACCCAGCGCAGTCCACAACCACAGCGTCAAATGCATCCAAAGTTCCTGGGCCATTTTCTTTGATGTTTACTTTCACTTGTCTTCTCTTCTTTGCTTGACCGAGGCTTGTTCTCAGCTTTTCTGCCTGGGTTAGTTTCTTCTTGTGACTCTTAAATGCAGCAAAACACTGTGGAAAGCTGCCTGCCCAGCACAGCTGACACAGCCCTTTGGTGAAACCAGATAGGGTTATTGCTCCCTGCACTGGGGGAATACCCTCCACGGAGTTTGGAGCATCTCAGGGGGACAGGAAGGCCACAGTGCATTAGAACTCCAAGTCTGTTGAGGTCTTTCAAGTGGGGATTAGATTGGGAGTGGGTAAGAATCATGACACAGTGGCCCAGGATGGGAGGAAGGAGCAAGGCTACAGAGTTACTGTTTCTTCTGGCATAGGCTGTCCTTGTCCAACTGACTCCTGGCACCACCTGCAGCCTTCTTGGTCTGTTTGGAAAAGTCTTGAAAACTGGCCAGGTGCAGTGGCTCACGCCTATAATCTCAGCACTTTAGGAGGCTGAGGCAGGCAGATCACTTGAGCCCAGGAGTTGAAGACCAGCCTGGCCAACATGGCAAAACCCTGTCTCTACTAAAAACATAAAAAGTAGCCAGGTATGGTGGCGTGTGCCTGTAATCCCAGCTATGAAGGGAGGCTGAGGCAGGAGGATCACTTGAATTCAGGAGACAGAGGCTGCAGTGATACTGCAGTCCAGCCTGGGCAATACAGTGAGACTCTATCAAAAAAAAAAAAGGGAGGGAGGGAGGGAGGAAGGGAAGGGAAGGAAGGAAGGAAGGAAGGAAGGAAGGAAGGAAGGAAGGAAGGAAGGAAGGAGAGAAGAGAGATCTTGAAGACCAAGGGTTCTAAGCTTTATTGATGAAGATTTACTTCTGATTTATTTATTTAAGCTTTGCCATTGCTAATGGGGTTTTGGTGGGGTCATTGTAGGCCATATTCCCCTTACCTCAAGAATGTCCTAAAATATGGGCAGGAAGCTTGGCCTCTTGAATGATGACGAGGGGCTGGATGACACAGCCTAGAAGTATGGGGGAGTTTAGCTCTCCACAGAGTAATATTTGACCAGTAGGAACTGTGGCTTTGAGGAAGCTGGGCAGAAACCTCCTTCTCCTTGATGATGGCTGTGGATCCCCCCAGATATAGTTCCTTTCTTGAGCCCTCCTGGAGAAGGAGGAGCCCTCCTGGAGTAGTCCCATGGGACAAGTGAACACACTTTCTGAGCTCCCCTGCTCTTTATTCTGATTATGTTATTATTTGCAGCTTATCATGCATCAGCAGCCAGCATGACAACTCATTTCATTGCTGCTTCTCCTGCCCTACCTCACCCTGATCTTAATCCTTGCCTCAGGCTCTGCTTCTAGAGGAAAATGGCTGAGAGAAAAAGGAGGCTGTGGAGAAATGAGAATCTCTGGGCAGCAACACTTAATTGTGGCTCCATAATCAGAATAAGAAGGAACCGGAGCTTCAGCCAGTTCTTCCTTTGAGCAGATCTAAGAAACATTTGATTTCAAAAAAGTCAGTGAGTAATGACTCACGTCACAAAGTAACTTGCCACAGGATTTAACAATTAGCTGGTACTCCTTGAGCCTCACTCATATGCACTGATATCTGAGTGAATGTGGATGACTACAAATCATGACAGGTGTATTCATTTGCTGGGGCCACTATAACAGCAGCACAAACCACGTGCATTAAACAACAGAAGTTGGCCGGGTAAGGTGGCTCACGCCTGTAATCCCAAAACTTTGGGAGGCCAAGGCAGGCAAATCACTTGAGGTCAGGAGTTTGAGGCCAGCCTGGCCAACATGGTGAAACCCCATCTCTACTAAAAATACAAAAACTAGCCGCATATGGTGGCAGGTGCCTGTAGTCCCAGCTATTCAGGAGGCTGAGGCAGGAGAATCGCTTGAACCCGGGAAGCAGAGATTGCAGCAAGCTGAGATTGGGCCACGCACTCCAGCCTGGGTGACAGAGTGAGACTCCATCTTTAAAAAACAAAACAAAATGGAAGTTTATTATCTCAAGAGGCTGGAAGTCTGGAATCAGGGTCTGAGAAGGGCTGGCTCCTTCTGAGGCTGTGAGGGGGTCTGTTCCATGCCTCTGTTCTTTCTCCTGGTCTGCGCTGGTCATCATTGCCATTCCTTGGCTTGAAGGCACAGCACCCAGTCTCTGCCTTCATCTCCACAGAGGTTTTTCCATGCACATATCTCTATGTTCAAATTTCCCCTTTTTCTAAGAAGACTATCCCTATTGGACTATGGGACCCTCTGACTCCAGTATAACCCTCATCTCAACTAACTACATCTTCAATGACCCTACTTCCACATAAGGTCACGTTTGGAGGTGCTATGAGTTAGGATTTCAACATGTGACTTTTGGAGGGACACAATTCAACCCATGACATAGGCCTGTCAAGGAATGGATATGTCCTGCCTTCTCCACGATCAATGTGCTGAATGGAACAACACAGCCGGTAGGTATGGACAGAGTTGGAGAAAGATGAGTTTGTGGTAGGCCAGACTGGCTAGGAAAGGTGTTGTGATAAACAAAGACACTTTAGCTGGGCCTTGAAGGATAAATGAGAGGGAGCCTTCCACACAGTAGCAGACCCCACTGTCTTCAGGTGTCCGTGAACTTGGAATCCTCTGACGTCTTTTTCTTGAAACACACTAGTGCCTGGGAATAGGTCATCGCCAGTTCTCCTTTCTAAAGTGGCCCAAGCCAGTGTTCCGCATCAGAGTGATAGCTGGTCTCAGCACTCTGCTTTTACTCTCTCCTGGGACTTATCCACGATCCGGGCTCCTCGCCTTTGGTTTCCTCCTTTTTAGTGAGATGAACATGTCTCTTGTTACCGAACACAGGTTGTTAAGTGAACTGCGTTTGAGCCTCACTTCCCACCAACCTCCCACCTACCATTGTTGACTCCAAAATGTCTCCTTTTGACAAGACTCTTCCTGTAAGTTTCTCCCCCACCTCACTTCTCCCCCCTGCCCACCATCATGTAAAGGAAATGGATTCTGATAAATGGGCTTTATTGCTGTAAGTGAAGTTGGAAGAACAGAGGTTTCAGATCTGCAGCCCAGCCAAGTCCTTGTGCAGCGCATATGTGAGAAGTTACAATGACACTTCTGTGTCCTTTGGGAGACTTTGGCATGGGTTGAGTGTGCTTTTTGGTCCATTGTGTTCCTGTTCACACAGTGTCGCAGATAAAGGAGATGAATTGAGTCTGAAATTGCTGTTTATTACAGTTCCTGGAGATGCTATAATACCTGAGTAGGATCTGCACACAATAGCTACTCAAAACCATTATCAAATGAATTGCCTGTCAATGTTAGGGAAGTCCCCAGTCCAGACACATGATGCCATCATCAGCATCAAGTTAGTGGGTCAGGAGTGCCAGGGGTCACACAGGAATGAAAATCAAGTTATCAGGCCAGGGCTAATTGGGGAATTAGGCAAGTTGAAGAATTTATTTTAGGTGCAATTAGGTAGGATTTTAAAATACACTGTAGGATTTCATTTAACCCTACAGTAACTGTTATGGGTTGTACTATGTTCCCGGCAAAAATGGTTTGTGGAAGTCCTGACCCCCAGGACCTCAGAATGTGACCTGACTTGGAAATAGGGTCATGGCAGGTGTAATTATTTAAGATGAGGTCATTCATGTGGCCCCCCAGTCCAGAATGACTGGTGTCCATAAAAGAAGGCCCAAGGAAGACGGAGACCCAGGGAGCTGGTGGAGCTGAGATGGGGATGCCCTGGTGCCTGTGATCCCTGGAGCTGCAGGGCAGGAAGGGCTCCACCAGGTTTCAGATGGTGATATGGTTTGGCTTCTTGTTACCGCCCAAATCTCCTGTTGAATTGTAATCCCCACATGTTGGAGGAGAGGCCTGGTGGGAGGTGATTGAATCATAGGGGCAGACTTCCCCCTTGCTATTCTTGTGATAGTGAATGAGTTCTGACGCGATCTCGTTGTTGAAAAGTGTGTAGCACTTCCCCTTCGCTCTCTCCTTCCTGACACCATGTAAGACGTGCCTGTTTCCTCTTCGCCTTCTGCCACGATTGTCAGTTTCCTGAGGCCTCCCCAGCCATGCTTCCTGTACAGCCTGCAGAACTGTGAGTCAATTAAACCTCTTTTCTTCATAAATTACCCAGTTTCAGGTCGTTCCTTCTAGCAGTGTGAGAATAGACTAATACAGATGGACTGCGGGCCCACACACATCTTGACTTAGGCTCCCAGCCTCCAGAGCTGTGAAGGGATAAATCCATTGCTTAAGCCCCCCCGGCCATAGTCAGCAGTCAGAGAACAGACATAGCAAATGTCTGGGAAAGCTATGGTCGCATAGCAGACAGGATGCTCGGCCTCTCAGCCATGATCTTCTCTTGTTTTCAGTGAGGCAGAAGGCAGGTGTGTTACCTTGGTGTCCCCACTCCAGCCTCCCCGTGCTTCACAGATGGGAAAGGAATCCCTGTCTCTCCCCAACCTTGAGGCCTCGCCTCCAGCTGCTCACCCTGCCCCACATCCTGGGGCTAAGCCCTGACCATCCTGGCACCGCCTCCACCTCCTGGCTCTGCCCCAACCCACTTGCTCCTGGGAGCACTGTTGGGTGAGAGGGAGGGCGGTGCCAATGGGTCATGAGGTCTGCAGACTCCTGGTGGGACTCATGAACTAAGGAGTTGACAGCACCCACGTAGCCTTCGCAGCCCTGGGATGTCTCTAGGCACCTCCCTGCTCTCCCTGGGTCATCTGACAGGTGGAGAGCTCTTGGCACTGGGAGTGGATGGTCAGAAAGTACTGGGTGGTGGTAGCAGGTCCCTAGGCCCTCAGCCCAGGTGTCAGCAAATCGGAGCTGGAGTTGAGTGCTCGTTAGCTTAAAGGACAAAGCAAAATGAAAAAGCACCCAGGGAAGGGCGCCACTCTGGGTCTCTGGACAGCTTTTCTCCCTCCTAGAGTGCTGGTCTTTCCATCACTCTCCTGGGCTGGGCCGCGCTCTGGCTTTGGCCCAGGGCAGTGGCCTGAAGTGTCCTCTGTGGCCATTAGAGCTGTGATTGCAGATTTGTCAAGCGGCTGCTGCACAGATGTCTCCATCACCACTTTTCCTATGTCATTCCCTTGCTGGAGACGTTAGAAAACTCGAACTGCTTGCCAGATCAGAGCCAGCCCCACCCTCCAATTCAGACCCTGTCCACCTGTGCAGACACTGCCTCCCTCCTCTGCCAGGCTCTCTGCCCATCCCAGCCGTGTCTAACTTGGTTTTAACTTTATTTGTGCCCCTCTCCACCCGGAGTGTGCCTTTGTCCCTTTTAGACACCAACTCCTATAGAGACGCACAAGGAGGAAAGCAATGAGGCTGCATGTTCTGTCCAGAGCTTGTGGGTTTCCAGCCTGCAAGCCCCAAGGGGAGCCTGGGCTCAGAGCACTGTCAGCTGCAGATGGGTGTTAGAGCTCATCAGGTGACACAGGCAGCAGCTATAGCCCTGGACAGCATCAGCCAGACCGGGCATGGCAGCTGGAGACAGACAGCTGGGTATGGCTGGCACACGAGGGAGAGCAGAGGCCCAGGGTCCATGAAAGAGGCCAAGGAGGCAGGTGGGTCACAGAGGCCCAGAAGAGTCCCTCAAGAGAGGGGATGGTCAGCCCTGGAGGTTCGACCAGGCTTTGGACTTGGCAGGTCATTGGTGATTTCCAAGAGAGCAGCTTCAGTAGCCAGGAAGGGAAAGAAAGCGCATGGGGCAGTGGCTGAGGAGCCAGCAAACTTCTTTCAAGACCCTAGGGTCAGAAGTGCAGGTGGATGCATCTGTGCCAGGAGCTTGGTGCTTGTGCAAGAGCCAGGAGCTCCTCTGCCTCTCCCAGCCCACCCCTGCTGTCAGGGTGGGACCACATGATGGAGTTTCGCCAAAGGGAGAGGACAGTTGTCACTTCCCACCCAAGACATCAAGAGCAACCTGTCCGGAGACACAGGTGAGGAGGGAGCAGGACAGCAGGAGACCTGCCTCAGCGTGAGACCTGCCTTGGCTGCGTCTGACTGTGAATGGCCTTTTTAAGTCAAACAGCTGAGATTCTGGGGCTTAGTTCTTACTGTGGCACTTCCGAGCCCATCTGACAATGAAGGCGAGCTGGTAGCAAGGGGATGGATTCATGTTAATGGACGTTTTCAGTTGGTTCATTGTAAGATGGGAGAATCACATGCAAGCTGAGAGGGAGGAGCCGGTAGAGGGAGCAGGGACAGAGCTGTCACGACTCGGGAGCCCTGCCCAGCTCTAGTGCTGGCTTTTGTCCCGCTCAGGCTGCTGGCTCATTTGCTTTAGGGGATGCCTCCTGTTTGTCTCCATGGTCCTGATGAGGCTGCTTGTCCTCCCAGACCTGCCCTTACCCCAGCCAGCCATCAGTCAGGGAGCCGCGCTTTGGGCATGCGTCTGAATGTGCCGTCTGCTCTGTAAAGGATGCTTCTTAGGGTTACAGATGGACCTCTCTTGTGTCCCTCACCCCTCAGTGTTTAGCAGTGAGCTTCAGTGGGGTCTGAGTCCAATTCTGAACACATGGCAATCCTGCAAGGCAGCTGCTCGTCCTGGCAGAAGGCAAGTGGCTTGTTTACAGCACACAGCTCAGGGGTGCTGGTCGATGTGCATGGGCTAGTCTGCCCCAAACAGGATGCTTGGCATAGTTTGCCTCTTTTCCACCAAACCCGTGTATTTTGCTCCCACGAATAGCTGACCTGCCCATGCCAGCCTCCCTAGCCCCTGTCCTCACTGAACTGACACTGTCTCTCAGTGGTGGCTCCCTTAGAGGCTCCCAGTGGGCCACAGCTAGGCTTCTTGTGCCTGCCTGCTCCTTAAGCTTACATATACATTGTATATGTAAGAATTGACATACATATGTGAGCACGTGTGTCAATGCTGTGAGATAGCCAAGGCTCCTCCCTTCATTGGCCGCATTCTTGCAACGTTTGCCTGCCTACTGCAGAAAGTCATTTTCCACCCTGGAGATGCGTGTGGGGGAAGCTGCTGCCCTCGGCTACCACACAGGGCCTTCCTCTCGTCTTCTCCCCACCTGTCCTGGGCGCTTTCTCCCCCCAAGTCCATCACATTTCTCCGTGTGCACAGTTTCTTCCTCACTGAGGTGCGCAGCAGACTGTGCTAACCCGTCTGACAGTGGCTGCCTCTTGTTTCTTCGTAGCAGAACCTGGTTTTACTCAGGGCCTGGCCCCAGGCCATGAGCTGTAGTTGGTCTAGTTCAGTCAAAAGTATCCCTTTCCCACATGCCAGTGAATGGGAGAAGTCGGCTAGGGTTTTAAGAAAAACGTGCCTCCCCTAACAACAACAAAAAAGACACACGAGGATAAATTTCCTTTTCTTCCTTTGACTGCGGTGTGGGGACGTGGTTTCTAGGGCCACGAGGATGAAGGTCGAGGCACAAGGTGGCTGAGCAGAAAGTTGGGCAGGTGATTCTCCACGCAGTTGGCAGCACTGATGTCACTGCCTGATGGGTCCTCCCGCCTGTTGCACAGGGAAACTCAATCCACTGAGACCACAGCATCGCAGCAAAGAAAGAGTTAACTGACATGAGTTTGGCCACGCCATGCAGGAGACAGTTATCAAATCAAGTCAGTCTACCTGAAGGTTTGGAAGTTAGCAGTTTTCATGGATAGTTTGGTGGGCAGGGACTAGGGAATGGGTGCTGCTGATTGGTTGGGGATGCCTTCAGAGGGGTGTGGAAAATGACACTGACTCCACCTCTGGGTGGGGCCACAGGACCGGTTGGGTGGTGAGTCAGGAGTCCAGGTGAGGTCAATTGGTTGCCAGAAATGCAGAAGTCTGGAAGGACATCTCAAAAGGCCAATCTTAGGTTCTCCAATAGTGATGTTATGTACAGGAGTAATTGGGGAAATTACAAACCTTGTGACCTCGGGACAACGGCTGCTTATCACTTAACTACACCTACATCATAGCAGAATTTAGGCCCCTCTCATAATCCTAACCTTGCGGCTTCTCAGTAGTTTTGCAATGGTATTTTAGTTTGGGGAATGGCTAGTATCATCCTTGCTTTAAGGTTAAACTATAAACTAAATTTCTCCCAAAATTAGCTTGGCCTGTGTGTGCCCAGGAATGACCAAGGACACTTGGAGGTCAGAAGCAATATGGAATCAGCTATGTCAGATTTCTCTTAACAGTGATAATTTTGCAAAGGCAGTTTCACTAAGCTGACCTGCTTTGCAGCTGCCTACCTACTAACTGGTCATTATTGTAGGTGATGAGCATCCTTGTGGTTTAGCCTCCTTCCAGTTATTTTTTTCTGTACATGCCATTAAGCCGTCCTAACTTTATCCTGACACATCTCCTTGCCCCAGGTGAGCTATGGACAAGGTGTGCTGTTTGGTTGAAAGCAATCATGGCCAAGCTGGTAGAGCTAGTCTGGAATCTTCCAGACAGAGGGCTGGAGGACGGGTGGAGCACGGGAGCACAGATAGACTTTAACTGCCCCCATGTTGTCAAGGAAAGAAAAGCAGAGTAAGAGAGTGGGTAGTGGGGTGGGTGCTGCTTTGGATAGAATGGCGAGGGAAGTCTTCTGTGGTAAGGAGACCACAGTGCAGCCAGAGAGAGAGCCCCTCAGAGGTCTGGGGCAGAGGAAGTGCTAAGTGCATGTTAGCAAAAGCCTCATGCTGTAGGGCAGTCCCCAGCTTTTAAAAAACTCTCTCACCCAGGCACAGTAGCTTATGCCTGTAATCCCAGCACTTTGGGAGGCTGAGGTGGGCAGATAACCTGAGGTCATGGGTTTGAGGTCATGGCCAACATGGTGAAACCCCATCTCTACTAAAATTATGAAAATTAGCTGGGCATGGTGGTGTGCACCTGTAATCCCAGCTACTCGGGAGGCTGAGGCAGGAGAATCGCTTGAACTTGGGCAGCAGAGGTTGCAGTCAGCCGAGATCCTGCCATTGCACTTTAGCCTGGGAACAGAGCAACACTCTGTTCCAAAACAAACAAACAAACAAAAAACACCCAACTCTTTCTCAAAGAAGTAAGCAAGCAAGCAAGCAAGCTGATGGAGACAGGCTTCTGGGAGACCCAGCTGCTCAGGTCTGAGCTCTGCCTGCTGTATATTCACTTCTAGGTTCTCTCTGGCACGCCTCCCATCTCAGCTTCCTTTTTTTAAAAAAGGAAAGGCTAATTTTTGATAAATTCCCACATAATCTGCAGTGAACAGAGAAGCTCTGTAGGAATGACCTGATGCTACCCCACCACAGTCAACATCTTGGGACAGCTGCTCAACCTGGAACCCCGTACTAGAAGGAAGAACGTCGATGTTCAGTCTCTCCCTCATTCAAGACAATGTTGCCTCAATATTGGACGCCTTTTCACCTTTATTTTCTGAATGTTTGTTTACATCTGATTTCACCTGTAGAAAAAGTCTGGGTGAGAGAGTAAGTCTGGGTTCCCTTGGCCCTGGGAACAACTGGCCAGGCTGAGCACATCTCTGGTTTTTCTGGCTTTGTGACAGAGTGACCACTAGGGGGTGACATAGCCTCACATGCTGAGTCTGGTGCTGGGAGCAGGTTGCTCCTGCCTGGGGGAAAGCAGCAGGGGTCGTTCCTGCCTGGGTTTTTTCCAGCGTGTGAACCTTCAAATGTGCCTCCCAGACAGAAGAAAGCTAGTGTTAGGAGCAGACGAGGATACCTGCCTGCCCAGGCCTTTCAAAGGGGAGTTGTCTGGCACGGAGGACATTCACCTGCACCATGTTACGTGAGAACCTGCTAAGTGCTGGGACCTGGGGATGCAGCCGTGAATGAGCCCATCCCTGCCCTCATGGGGGTTCCATTCTAGGGACAATCGGTACCACATGTGGAAAAGTGTCATATGTCCCAAGTGCCAAGAGGAAAAACAGTCAAAGGAGAGGGGCTGCAGGGGTGCTGCTCTATGTGGGCAAGTCAGCAACAGTCTCTGACATGGAGACGTTTGGCCAGTGGTGAGATACAGCCAGGGAGAGGACAGGTGGAGGCCGTGGCGTGCCTGGTGGGGGACCCATAGTGCAAATGTCCGGAGGCGGGAGCGGCCTCTGAGCTTGCAGGGAGCTGGTCAGTGTGGCCAGAACCAAGTGGGGAGGGAACAGGTGCAGGAGTGAGGTCAGGGAGTGGGGCGGGGCCTTGCAGGAGAGGTCAGGATTCCAGGTTTTAATTGAGCAATACAGAAAGCCATCAGATGTCGATCGGATGCAATGCAGAGAGATGTCTGGCAGCTGTGCAGGAACGAGATGGTAGAGATAGGGCTGGGGTGAACAGCGAGGGGTGTCTGCAGTGGATCTGGAGATACATTAGTGTGGTCTCCCGCCTCCTCAGTGACCTCCTTCAAGTCCTGCCCGCTCCAGAAAGCCTTACTGGATTCTGTTTGCCTTGAGCAATCTGCCAGAGCCCTGAAATATAGCTGTTATTTTAAGTCTCTTTGCAGTCTGTGTTCTCTCGTGATAACTTCCTATTGCCTTCTTGTCTCTTTAAAAATCACGTATTGAGCTTTTCATGCACTTGCATCTTATTTTCCCAAGCTCTTCCGGTTCCTACCTCCTCATCCCCCCAGGACTAGTCAGTGCCTTCGGGGTTTGGTACCTTCGGGGTACACTGATGGTCACCCAACGTGGAAAGAACGCCGTGTCTCTGGGGACTTTGGATCTCCCTGCTCTGTGTTCCTGTCTGTGGGCTCCCAGCTCCTAGAGCTCAACGTGCCCCTTATCCTTTTCCCTCCTCCCTCAGATGGAAACGGTTCTGGCAAAGATATTTAAGATGGACATTACAGAACTTAAAGGTGACATATTTCAGGGGCAGTCAACACATTTATCTCATAACTCAGAAAGAATTCCTAGCATCAAAACCAGATGCCACAGATTCTCTTTTTGTAAGCGACTGTCTTCCCAGAACCCTAAAATCATACAGTGGTGGCTTTTAGGGAGTGAGACAAGGTGGCCTTTGGCCAGCTGGCCCCCACGGAGCAAGAAATGGCATCTTGTCTGATGGGGGCAGCAGGGCACACCCAGTGACTGCTACTGATGGACTCAGCCCTGCTGGACGTTGGGACATTTCCTCTGTCCTGCTAGAAAAAAAAGAGTTGAAAATCACTGACCTAGACAGCCACGTACTTTGATTACACTGAAGGCTACTCTACGTGATGACTGTGGTGTCTGGTAGGGACAAGCACAAAGCAAAAGGTGGAGAATGTACTCCGACAGCCGGGGAGTTTGCCACTGCCCAGGGAAGATTTGTGGCACTGAGATGGTAAAGCAGGGCCACAGGGCTTCATCGCAGCAGTGGTTTGAAAACGTTTTGACTGCAGCCCACAGTAACAAATCCATCTGATGTCATAATCCAGCACGTACAACACATCAACAAAAACCCCATTTTTTTTACTAAACAATATTGATGCCCGACTATGTATTTTATTTTCGATTCTATTGTTTCAGCTGCTTTATCTGACCCACACAGTTGATTTCATGATGGGTGGCGGGGGCAGTGGTTGCAGTTTGGGAAACACCACCCTAGATGGTCAGAGAACAGCAGAATGCGTCTGGAATGTCTTTGAGGCGAGTCTGGTTTGGGGGATTCTTAAGGCACGGAGAATCCACTGGATGGAAGTGCGTGCTGGGTTTCTGCCAGAGATGTGGAATGGTACATGCTCCCCCTGTGCATTTCCAAGACTAGCTCACAGCTACGACCGAGGTCATGTGTATTTTGAACATCCAAAAGAAATTTAATTTTCTCTGTTTGTGGTTGAATCCAAATCTCCCACTCCACATGGCTGACCCCCACCCTGGAGCGGGCGCTGTATCTCATTCTGCTACATCTGGGGATCTTTTTCAGAGGGTCTGTGCTGAGAGCTGTTTGAAATTCGAATGAGTCTTTCAGAGAAGTTTATTTAACTTGTAAAACTTCGAGTCCTTTCACACCATTTCAGCGTTGGATCACAGACAGCTCTTCCTTTATATCCCAGCAACTCGAGTTTATTTTTCAAATAAAAGTCTGTTTTCCCATAAAATGCCAAAGGTTTTGTGCTATGTGTGGAGGAATGAGCCCAAGCTTTTAAGACTTTAATCTAGAGCCTCTGAGTCTTGCATTTCCATGCCGCGGGCTCCCGAGGCTGAGGAGCACCCCACTCCAGCTTTCCCTGCAGAACAAACGCCAGGCAGTGGTTCAGCGGGCATCAATAGGGCCATTGTCCCTAAATACAGAGCAAGACCAAAAACCAGGGGGTCAGACTCGAGTAATTTTAGAACTCCAGAATTTAGACCTGAAGCTCACTGCTGATTACTCTGCACAATAGCAGCACTGACCCCTTCCGAATCGTCCGTCTCCTGCAGATGGCCCTAGCTCAGCTGTCAGCCAGGGCCTACCTGGAATAGGGTTACTCTACATACTAAAAGCAGATGGAGTTTAATACAAGGACGTCACAGTTCTGATTATGTGACTGCGCTGTGTGGTTATAAAGGTGAGGAAAGAGCTGAGACTCCAGACTAGAGTTTGGGAAGCAACCCAGCTATGAGTAAGGAAAATCCTTTCCCACTCCAGGTGGGAGAAGTGAAGAGGGCAGCACTGGGAGCCCTGGCGGGGCTGGAACCAGGAGCTGCAGTTGGTCTGTCTGGCAGGAACGGGAGCCAAAGGGACTGTAGCTAAGGTCGGATGTTGCCCAAGGTGTCTCCCTGTCCCCTGCCCAGTGGGAGCCTGGACACCTGGCAGCAGGGGTCAGAGGTCAGCCCCTGCATCTAGGCAGAGTAGGGGTGAGGATTGAGCGTGAGAGCAGCGCAGGGTACCCGCTCGCCTGGAGGCACCACTGAGTCATTGCGTGTGCCCGAGCCATGTGCTGAGCTGGGTGCCGGAGATGCACCCACAAATCCATCTAGGGTCCCTCCCAGCATCGCAGGGACAGGAAACCTTTGGTGCCTCGGAGGCAGAGAGGTTCCTAGGGGAGCTCTGGCGGCTCCTACATTAAAAGGAACCCACACTTCCTTTGTTGCAGTCACATGTGTGATGTGTGCTCCTGGGGCGTTGCTCACGTGCCCCACACATGAGTCATTTTACTCCTCATTTTCAGAGAGGCCACTGGGGCCTGTGGGACTGTACTGAAGCTGCAGAGGTGAGACCTGCTTTGGGGGCAGAGGGACCTGTGGCTGCTGGCATCACTGCTGGTCCAGGAGGAGAGGCCTGAGAAGAGGAAGAGACCAATGGGGGATGGGAGAGGAGGCGGGAGAGGGCAGTGGAAGTATTTGTGTTTGCACACAAGTAGAGACACTGAGGACTTTTCTCCACTTCCACCTGGGAGGGCCCTGCAGCCTCCTGGAGGAACCTCGTGGCGTGCACAGGTGATTTGTATCATTAACACCAAAGAACATGAGCGACTGCTAAACTGAGTAGCTTTAGGCACAGCTGTGAAGCTGGGGAGGCTCGTGAGGGGCCGTGGCCCCCGTGGGAGCCCCATTGCTGCCTTGGAAATGACTCTGCCCAGCAGAGAGAGGGGTCTCTTCGAACAGGAGCTGACAAATGTTTCCTGTAAAAAGCCAGATGGTAAATGTCTTAGACTTCGAAGGCCACGTGGTCTCTCTTGCAACTACGAAGCCATAGACAAAGCATAAACTAATGGTGCAGCTGTGTCCCAATAAGTATTTATAAAAGCAGGTGGCCAGCAGGATTGGGCCATTGGGTAGTCATTTGCCAACTCCTGTTTTTAAAACATAAATCTGATCATGTCATCCACTGTTCAACCCCTTGACGCCTCCCCAGCACATTTAAATTAAGTCTCCAAACCCCACCACACATGGCCTCTGAGGTCCTCTGAGGTAACCCTGGGCTGGCTCTGACTTCGTCTGGTGCACACCCACCCCCCGTCTTCCTCTGCTCAGGCTCCCTTAGATGCTCAGCGTGTCCCCCAGGCCCTCTGCCTGAAACACCCTGAGATGCTGAGCATGTCTCCGGGCCCTCGGCTCAAAACACGCTGGAGCCAGAACACCCTTGAGGCTGTGCTGTGCCTCCCAGCTTCCCGATTCCTTCAAGAATGAGGAACTCACTCCCAGCTGTGGGTGTGACAGACAGATGGCCCTCAGCTAAGGAGCGCCACGTCGCCAGCCTTCAGCCCCTCCCCGAGCCGGTCTGTGCCCAATAACCGGCTGATGTATGCACATAAAGGACCAGCCCCCGACCCCTGCTCAGGACAGCTCTGAAGGGGCATCCGAACGCCAGAACTCTCTGTCAGGGCCTCACGGGGTCTCCATCACTCCTCTGTCGGGCCCAAGAGCACTCCCTGATGTACATCCAACGTGCTCATTTCCATCCCAGAGCCTGCCTCTCAGGGAGCCTGCAGCGACCCTGCCTGCAGATAGACACAGGTGGGGTCCCTTCCTTAGGTCTCTGCTCCATCACCCCAATAACACAGTGGCCTTCGGAAGGAAGGGAGGCAGGGGAACTGAGGGGGCCCGAAGGTAGGGCCTGGAGAGGTGCTGGGGAGTGAGGTGCGGCAGAGTCGCGGCAGGTGGGCGGGAGAACAGGGACCATATGAAGCCAGAGCCCAGCCTCCCTCAGGGCTGCACCCTGTGAGTTGTACAAAGGGCCCTGGGTCTGTCTGAAAATGTTGCCATGATCCAGAATTACTGTGAGCTTTACCCTTTACCCGACAAAAAAGATCGACTCTGGCTCGCCCAAGGTTGCCCCTAAGCCCCAGTGCTGGCCCAGCTAATGCGGGCACCCTGGTCCCCCGTTCACTGGCCCCCCGCTGGAGCCTTCCAGACCAGGGCAGCTGATGAGGTCTGAATACTGGGGCTGAGCAGACTCCAGAAAAACGTGACTCATCTCGCCTGCCCACAAAGAAAGGAGAAGTATGTGTGGCATCCAAGTTTCCTGAAAAGTTCAGCCAACACATTGCAGAGTTATGTGGCCTGGCACCCTGTGTGGTCCCTGGGGACAGCGCCCTCTGGCGCCAGCCTGGCACATGTCCCCCACCAGGGCTGGTCTGCACCTCCTGTGTCCAGGCCGTTATTATTGTTTGGGAGAAGCCAAGGAAAAATTCCCGGAAGAATCTCCTCGCCCTGGGTGAGTCAGAGAGTCCTGTAGTTCTCTCAGGACCTGCTTCAGTGATGCTCCCACCTTGGGAGACAGTAAAAGGCAGCGCTAACACGTGCTCTCACTTAACACTGTAAGTAAGAGTGTTAGTAAGTAAGACCTGCAAGTAAGACCCACTGTAGCTCTTTTTCTTTTTTCGAGACAGGGTCTTGTTCTGTCTCTCAGGCTAGAGTGCAGTGGTGCGATCACAGTTCACTGCGGCTCAAGCGATCCTCCCACCCCAACCTCCTGAGTAGCTTTGACTACAGGTGTGCACCATCATGCCCAGCTAATTTTTACATTTTTTGTAAAGACAAGGTTTTGCCGTGTTGCCCGGGCTGGTCTCAAACTCCTGGGCTTAAGCGATTCTCCTACCTTGGCCTCGTAGGCACAAGCCACTGTGCTTAGCCTGTATTTCTTAATTCCTTTTTTAAAATAACGCTTTAGGGCTGGGCGAGGTGGCTCACGCTTGTAATTCCAGCACTTTGGGAGGCCAAGGTAGGGGGATCACTTGAACCCAGGAGTTCGAGACCAGCCTGGGCAACATGGTGAGACTGTCTCTAACAACAAAAAAAAATCATTAAATAATAAATAACATTTTATTTTGACAATTTTAAACATAAAGTCACAAAAATAATACAAAAAGTTCTCATATCCTCTTCACCCACATTGCCCGATGTTAGCATTTCAGCAGATCTGCCCATATCTCATTTCTCACCATCTCTCACTGTGTGTTTATATGAACTCCGAACCCCTGATAGGAATTTGCAGACATCATATCCCTTTACCCCTCAATATTTCAGTGGATATTTCATAAAAACAGGGTCATTCTCCTAACCACAGTATAATTGTCAAAATCAGGAAATTAACGCTAATATCATGCTATCAGCTAAGACACAGGCTTCATTCACGTTTTGCACCTTGTCTCTGGGGCGTCATTTCTTGGAAGAGGGGACCCCCAGCCACACGTTTTGTTTCATTGTCCTTTCTCTTCAGTCCCTTCATGGGGAACAGCTCCTTAGTCCTGTCTCATCTGTCGTGTTTTTCAGGGGGAGCATTCTCATCTGAGCATTTTTCAGGGGGACACAGGCCAGTTCTTGTGTCACCCGCCTTTGGCTTTGCGTTTACCTGACATTTCCTCACTCACCATCAGAGCCAGCCTGCACCCTCAGGAGGGCGTCCACCCGTCCCTGTGCTACCCTGGGCTTCTGCATCTCAGCCGGGGCACCCAATACGGCCGCGACACCTTCCCGGTGAAGTGGGTGCCAGTCACTTGGTGAAGGGGGTGTCTGCCGCTATAAAGTTCTCTACTTGAATAAAGTACTTCCCCCTTGTCACCAGTCAGGGTTTCAGGGGAAGCTACTTTGGGATTGTGTAAATATCTTCTTTCTCATCAGACTTTCACTTGCTACTTTTAGGATCGATCCATATTTCTTGCCTGAATTGTTACTATAGTAATTACAGTACTATAATTAGTATAGTAATTACCAAAAGGTGATTTTCTAAATTTATCATGAATTCTACATTGACTAGTGGAGCTCCTGAGAACCTGCTTTCAGGGACAGAGAATGGCCATGTCCTCTATTTGTGAAATGCTCAGCAGCTTACAGAATATTTTTGCTATTCTATCTCATTTAATCACCTTGAAACCCTGTAAAATGGTCTCTCTTATGGGAGGAATGTGGAAGAATAAACTAGCTCAGAATTGCATGCCAATGGATGAACCAATGTTGCTTTAAGGTTCTATGTTTGACCTAGGTGTTTTAAACCTTTCTACCTGTCACCTTGTTTTCAAATATATTTCATTGTAAGAAGAAACAGATCTGAGGCAAACTTCAGCTCAGCCCGCCTCATAATCTAAGCTAGGGGTTTCCTCATGAGTGACATGCAGGAGCAGGTGGATTGCTCTGTGACCAGCCCAAGTCCGGACACTGGAAATCCTGCCCCATCGCCTGGAAGTCAGAGCCCACAGACCAAACTGGCTTTCTGCTGAGCCCGGGAGTTAACCGGGTCCTTCTCCAAGGCTTAGGTGCATTCCCAGCTTACTTCAGCATTTGTAAGAGAATTGAATAACTTAAAGAGAATTAAACAGAAAACCCAAATGGCTGGCCTGCAGAGTTTCAGAATCTGGTTTTCAGAAACCGTTGCCTGGTGGCCTCCGTTGAGCCAAGGGCTCAGCTTCTGGGCCATGGAGCAGCTGGAATCAGGGCAGGTACTTGCCGGTGGAGCCTTCAGAGCTCTTGGCCTGGTGTGCTCTTGGATGCTGAGCAACTGCAGGGATGCCAGGCACCGTGAGAAGGGACTGCAAAGGGTCCCACTGAGCCCTCATGGGGAAATGCGATGCCCCTTCAAGATTTTAAGGAGATCCAGGGATTTCTTACTTTTTGGGTGCTGCATTTCGGCATGCTAAAAATAATTATTGCTATTGTTTTTTGCCTTTTTAGTACTTATCTGTGTTTTTAAAATCAAGATGCCCCTGTTGTCTCTGCCAATTCTCAGTGGCGTTAGATATCGCTGGTGTGAGTGGAGCTGTGTGAGCTGAGGTGGTTTGTCTCTGCCAAAAAAATCACCCTCTTGTCACTCAGAGACTCAGGCTCCAGTTCCTGTGGTCACCACGAGGCTGTGCGTGACCGTGTGTCGGGCTGACGTGGAACAGAGGCATGGGGGCCTGAGTCAGGACGGAGGGCGCTCCGCAGAGGTGCCGGCTCATAAACACCTCCTGGGCAGGGACGGGGAGGCCCCAGGGAGGCAATGTGGCGATCTCAGAGTCAAGTGCAGCAGTGACCTTTAGAACTTTCCATGAAATATGACACAGTATTTTGCAACCGGCAGGAGAGCTCTAGCAAATATGTGCTAACGCGTGTTGCTGCTCCCCGGCCTGGAGGGGACCCGTGCCCTCTTACATAATGAGATGTGGTTTGGAATGCAGCCGTGCAGGGGACTGGGTGCTTTTCAGGTACTGCCTCGTGATCCACAAACGTTCAGGAGGAGCCGGAAGTGTTTGAGTGGTGCGTCCTCACCTGCTTCTGCAGCCGTCCACCCAAAAAGTCACCCTCTTGTCGCTCAGAGACTCAGGCTCCAGTTCCTGTGGTCACCAGGAGGCTGTGAGTGACCATGAGTGTGTCGGAGCAGGGGCAGCCCGGCTCCTGATGCCCCCTGGATGAGGAACCAGCAGAGCCAGCCGTCGACCCCCACAATCCCACAGGCTGCCCACGGATACTGGGCAAATCATTGAGCACCTCTGAACTCCTGGGTTTTTAAAAAATGTTATTTCTTGAACCGAATAGTCATGGCTGGCCTCCCTACCATACAGCGTGGTTGAGAAGAATGTAGAAACCGCTGTGGGCAGTCTCCAGCTCTGTACAGCTGCAGGGTGTGGGTGACTAGGGGTCCCGCTGCCCTGCTCTGCTGGCAGATCTCTCGGTCGGCTCCCAGGCCTCAGCAGCCCTGCCCTGGGAAGCGCCAGTCTCATGAATGAATGGAGGCGTGTGGACGGAGGGGGGTTACACCGAGTCTCAGTGACTTTTCTCTCATCTGGGTCCCCAGTGACAACTTCAAGGAAACTATTTGCAGTTTCACATAACATGCAAAGTGGCTTTGATGAGAAGGAAAGCTTGGGGTCTTTTCAAAAATTTGGTTTTGATATAATTGGAAGTCCAGAGATAGGGTGAGCTTCAAGGGGCTTGACCCTGTGGGTATTCATGGGCTGCCTGGAGGAGGAGGCAGTTTGGCCTGATGAGGCCCTCGGCTCTCAGACACCCACTGCAGGGGTGGAGTGGGGAACAAGTGGAGGCTGGGCACCAACCATGGTGTCTGCAACAGAGACCCAGAGTCCCATTCACCAGGTGACAAGGCTAGGGTGGGGCTCCAACCTGCAGCCTGGACTAGCACCAGGTTAGTGGGACAACATGTGCCACATGTCCTAGCACTTCTCCCATGCCGTTGGAACGTGGCGCCCAGGGCACTGGTGGAGAACCTCCAGCGATTAAAGGGTTTACTGACACGTTTTAGGTCACCAGAGTCTGGGGGTGGGGGTTACCTATCAGAGCCACAGGAGCGCCATCACGTCTCTCTCGTAGAAGGGTGGACACCTTTGTACCATTTATCCTAATGCGCAGGAAGCAGGGGTGACCACACTCCATCTGCGAGCCCATCTGCAGTTCCCCTGACTTCTCCTTCCTCACCTCTCTTGCCCCCAGCTCCGCTGTACAGTGCACAGTCTGGCTGTGGAATGTTTTGCAGCACCCAGATGGGGGGGTGCTGGCACACCTGGTAAAATCCAAGTATTAGAGTGAACGGGACCCAGTGCCATGGCCTCCTGCAGCCCAGCCCTGGCTGGCCAAGCCTGAAGCCCTGCCGAGGGCAGGGGTGCAGTCAGCACAAACTCCCTGGCTCCAGAACAGCCGCAAAAGTGTCCCCCAGGAACAGGACATGCTGCTTGCAGGGATGCCGAGCGTGGAGCAGCAGCTGGCTTGCTGTTCCCTGGCCCATCGAGCACTGAGTCACCTGGATGAACTCAGTAAGCGCTCCTTTCCTTTCTTCTGTGGGTGAGATCCCTGCCATGGGGGAGCTTTCAGTCTCGCTGGGGAGAAACTTAAACCCAAAGCCAGAAAACAGTGAAGCACACTAACAGTGTGAAACTCCTCGTGGTGGTGTTCTTCCACACTGGTTTATTTTTCGAGTTGTCAAAGGTAGGTTTGTAGTCAGAAATCTAAAGAACAGCCACCAGAAGACACATATAAAGAACATGTGTTGCGAGACCATCCTGGCTAACACTGTGAAACCCTGTCTCTACTAAAAAATACAAAAAACTAGCCGGGCGAGGTGGCGGGCGCCTGTAGTCCCAGCTACTTG
>NW_012115154.1:19723960-19749472 GCF_000951035.1 Colobus angolensis palliatus | reverse complement strand
TGTTGGTCAGGCTGGTCTTGAACTCCCAACCTCAGGTGATCTGCCTGCCTCGGCCTCCCAAAGTGCTGGGATTATAGGTGTGAGCCACCGCAACCGGCCTTGAAATGTTCTTGCTGTCCGTTGTATTATATAGTGTAAGAATAGTACACTGTGACTTAAACAAAACCTCTTCATTTTCCTTTTAATCAAATCTGTCTCTTTCTTATTGGGATACTTGTTCAGGTCTTTTCATAAAGATGTTTTGCTTTGTTTTATTTTATTTCATTTTGTTTTGTTTTGTTTTATTTTTTGAGACAGGGTCGCACTCTGTCACCCAGGTTGATGTGCAGTGGCAGGATCATGGCTCTCTCTAGAGCCTCGACCTCCCGGGCTCAAGCAATCCTCCCGCCTCAGCCTCCCAAAGTGCTGGGATTACAGGTGTAAGCCACCGCACTGGGTGTTATTTTATTTTTAACTTGAGAAAACAATTTTTGTTAGAAGCTGATTTTTTAGAAAGAAAAGAAAAAGACATCTAAACATGAAACTCCTAAACTTACCTACTTCCAGAATTTAATCACAGTAAGTTTGGGCTACTATATTTAACAACAGAAATAATCCAACAGTATATCGAGGACCCAGCTGGCGGTAGATTTTGTGGCTTTTTTCTGAAGGCTGGGGTCCCCCACTCCAGGTGTTGATTTGGCCTGGCCTGGGTTCTCCCCTCTTCTTCACACCCTCCAACCCTGAAGGCCCATCTCAAGTTCCCCTTCTCCAGGCAGGGCCACACAGGCCTTCTCCTCTCCTTCCTTTGTGCTGGCGACACTTGCAGCCACGGCTCACATACTTACAGCTTTTGCATGCAGTTAGCATTGTTTATCTTTGTCTCCGGCTCATTTGCAAAGTCACTGAGAGCAAGACCTATTTTGTGTGTTCATTCATGCATCTGTACTACAAATATCTGATCCCCATATCTATCTATCAGTCCCAGCAGGAGAAAGGAGGCACACTGAACTTTTTGGATCATTGGAGGAGAATTGAATAAAGACACTACTCTCAAAGGTGTGGGCAGGCTGCCAGGAACCCCCAGGGCTGGTGCAGTAACTCGGGTTCGTATCAGCAGGGCTGCTGCCAGTGCTGTGCCCGAACGATGAAGGAGAGGGTCCCTGACCCAAGACAGAAGGCTGGGGGAGGGTTCCTCTGAGAGGAGCTGAATTCTTCTCTTGGGAGATGACACAGTGAGGCCAGAGTGACTCTGCAGGGATGCAGGGGGCTATGACAGCCTCAGCTCCTCCCTCCTTCTGGCGTCTGCTGTGCCCACTGTTGGCTGCAGCTAACCAGCGGCCTGGGAGGGGCCTGGCCGTGTAGCCCCTCCAGTTGGCTCCACCAGGGAGCAGGGGCAGATGGAGGGACTGCAGGGGTTCAGGGTGACTGTCCAGTGCCTCCCAAAGTAGATGCCTTGCTGGAGGCTTGGGAGATCCTCACGATGAGTGAGGCCTGGGCCCCTACCTTTTTGGGGTTCCCAGTCTTCTCTGTGGTAAGGACCACATTCACATATAGAGTTGAAGAGCTAAAGTCTTTCAAAGGAGGGAAAAGTCCCTTCTTTGGGGAGTGATGAGGGAGGTTTCACTTGGGGGAAGGCATGGTCTCTGAATTGGGCTGTAAGGGTTTTACAGGGTTTCAGCAGGCAGAGCTGAAAACCACAGGCTAAGGAGGCAGGGCAAATGGTGTAAATGAAAGTGGGTAGGTTAGAAAATTCCAGCCAGGTGTGGTGGCTCACACCTGTAATCCCAGCACTTCAGGAGGCCGAGGCAGGTGGATCACTTAAGGCCAGGAGTTTGAGACCAGGCTAGGCAACCTGGCAAAACCCCATCTCCACAAAAAATACAAAAATTACCTGGATGTGGTGGCGTGCACCTATAGTCCCAGCCACTTGTGAGGCTGAGGTGGGAGGATCACTTGAACCCAGGAGACAGGGGCTGCAGATTGTGCCACTGCACTCCAGCCTGGGCAACAAGAGCAAAATTCTGTCTCAATATAAGGAAGGAAGGAAGGGAAGGAAGGGAAGGAAGGGAAGGAAGGGAAGGAAGGGAAGGAAGGGAAGGAAGGAAGGAAGGGTCATGCCTTGTAGAACTTCCTGACCTTACAACATTCAGCACAGCACCAAGTAGACAGTTGTCACTCGGTCCATTTGGTAGAAATTGCACGAGAAAAGTTGAGACTGTAGTTTCTTGATCTGCTGAGCAATGGTATGACTATGAGGTCATTCTAGACAGAGATGGGCCAGGTCCCCTAGGCGGGGAAGGACAGACTCACACATCTCGACAGAATGGGTCAGGTCCAATCACGTGAGCAGTTGCTCTACCAGTCAATGGCATCTGAAGTGCTAGAACCAGCTCCAGCCACACAGGAGCCATGCCAGGGCCGACCAGGCTTCTTGGGAGCTGGAGTGTGTCCCCTGTGGATGGTGGCCCCATGGCAGTGGCAGATCTGGGCATCTCTGGCTTCTGTGGATGGAGGCCCCATGGCAGTGGCAGATCTGGGACACGTCTGGTTTCTGTGAATGCTGGGCCTGTGGGAGTGGCAGATCTGGGGCGCCTCTGGCTTCTGTGGATGGTGGCCCCATGGGAGTGGCAGATCTGGGGCGCCTCTGACTTCTGTGAATGGTGGCCCCATGGGAATGGCAGATCTGGGTATCTCTCACTTCTGTGGATGGTGGCCCCATGGGAGTGGCAGCTCTGGGACATGTCTGACTTCTGTGGATGCTGGGCCCCATTGGGAGTGGCAGATCTGGGACATCCCTGGCTTCTGTGGATGTTTTAACCCTGTGGGAATGGCAGATCTGAGGCGTCTCTGGCTTCTGTGGATGGAAGCCCCATGGGAGTGGCAGATCTGGGGTGGGAGCTGAGATTCCAGGGGTTCATCTCACAGGGATAGAACCGAAGACTTCCCTTGGTCTCCCTCCTACTGTCCTAGCCTGGAGCCATCTTTATCTCATCAGGCATCTGCAGTGACTGGGCCAACAACTCCAGTGGCACTGAGCCCTGCAAATGAAAGAGGAGAGAGAAAAGGCATGAAAAGCAGCCAGACCCAAGTTGGGAGGCTGGACCCATGGTTCCTGAGGAGGCCTGGGCTCCAGTGGCAAGTTGCTGGGGTGCTTCCACCCCACACCCCATCCCCTCGTTTTCGGATGAACCATAGATAATAACAATTCCACTGAAGAAACTGATGGCGTTGCAGTTTTGGGAGGTTATCCCACCCTAATGGGCGGCCAGGAGAACCCGGGCTACTAATCTTTAGCTCGGGGGTTATTTAACTGGTCTGACATCGTCTCCTCCTCATGTGCATAGTCATTGGAGAAGAATCCATTACTGTGAGAGGTTCAGACTGTTGGAACTAGGCTAAATCTCTCGCTCTCTCTTTTTAAAAAAAAATAAGAGATATGGGTTTCATTATGTTGCCCTGGCTGGTCTTGAACTCCTAGGCTCAAGCCATCCTCCCACCTCAGCCTCCCAAAGTGCTGAGATTACAGGCGTGAGCCACTGTGCGTGGTCCTAGACTAAATCCTAAAATGACCTGGTCTTGTCTTAGTTCACTAAGGGGGAAACTGAGGTTCAGAAATGGGAAGTAACTTTCTGATGGTCACAAAGCTGGTCAGTAGCAAAGCAGATAACTTTAGTGAGGCTATCAGCCAAAAAGTTGAGGATTTTTTTTTTCTGTCTTGCGCTTCCAAAGTTTGTTTTATTAGTTGCAAAACATATACAAATTATAAATGTTTTAGGTTTTATTTGATCAGCGGTTTGGCTTAGGAGTCAAGGAGATTAAAACGCCAGTCCTGGTTCTACCATTGGCCACAGGATCTTGGGGAAGTCACCTCCCTGTCCTGAGCCTGTTTCCCCATCTGTCATAGAAAGGAGTTGGACTAGATCTCTCTAAAATCTCTTCCAGCTCTGTCATGCTGCAATTCTCAGCAAGTCCAGAGCTCAAATTACGCATTTGCTGAAGACCTTCCATTAAATTCCAGTCGGGCAGCCGTATCCCCTCCTTGAAGATGGCGCTGCTACTTTCATTGAGTGGAACCGTGAGTCAAAGTAGATTCAGCAATTTCCAGCCCAGGGACTTGTGTGGCTTCTCCACCCAGCAGCAGCCGGAGCCTTCTGACCCCGTGGGGCCCTGGAACCCATGAATCAAAATAGTTGTGTGATGTCATGTCACAATGGGAATGTGCTCCGGCCAATTGGTGCCAAGAATTGTCTGCCCAGGGTGGTTTCCTTTTACAGTCTGTTTAAAGAGACATCATGCACGGCTGCACATGACTTGCAGGCTTGTGCCTCCTTTGCCTATCTGGTCTTCCCTCCTTTTTTTTTAATTTTAAGGAGAAAAAAAAAAAAGCCCTGGAGCGTATCAGTGAGCAGCTGACCTTAACTACATCAACAAACCCCTGCGAAGTCCTGTTTGTGCTTCCGGCAGCTTCTTGCTACTTAAGGACAGCCGAGCTGACGCTCCAGCGGCTGTGGCCGGAGGTGCAGCCCCATCAGGACGGCTCTGCTCCCTGGTGCCTCACAGACTCTGGGGCTGCGGTGAGGTCGCCCTGAAGACCCCCTGGTGAGGACGCTTGGACCCAGGTTGTCACCTGAGCACAGGCTGCCACTGTGAGCTTTTGGGGTGCCCCGTGCCTGTCAGGCTGATGCTCCTCTGGCTCGCTGCCACCTGGGGCTGACGCCGGTTCTGTGGGCCCTGATATGTTCACCTGTCGCCACTGCTGTGGCCACAGCTACCCATGAGGCGCTTTGGGAGTCTCAGGAGCAACAAGAAACACAAGGACCAAAATCGAAGCACGGAGAGGCGCCAGTCGGAGCCCCATGGCCTTTTCGGTAGGACTCTGCCCATTCCCGAGCCCCTGGTGGTCTGTCCTTGGGAGGGAACCCCACGGCGTGTGTGCACACCCTCCTAAGCAGTAGCTGTTTCCAGCCACTCCCTTCCAGCGGGGGTATAACGTCAGGCAGTGGTTAGAGGAATACGTGGGAAGTGTTTCCTTGCTGTTGGCAGTGCTGCTGTGAGGAGCCGCCTGACAATACTCTTTCTGAAGCTGTTTCCTTTCTTGCCCCACCTGGCCCCGGGAGGCTAGTGATGGATTGGATTGTCATTCATTTATGCAAAAACTGTGGCTGGGGAAAAGTAAGAGTGGATTGGCACTGTTGTTTTCAGCTGTTAAAAATGAAACATGTGTGTTTAGAGGAATCTATTGGAGGTCAGGAAGAAAGAGGTCTTCTTCCCAGGTTCTGTAGCGGGGTAATCTGACAGATCATGGGCTAATGTGGGAGGGGAAACACCTGCCTAATTTGCGCCCCCTGGGGAGAAGCTTGCATTGTGGTCTCCCTGGTCTCTGGCAACTTCTGCAGCTCCTTCATGTGCAGGGGGTTGGGGTCTGGGCAAATGGAACAGATGGTGAAGCATCTGTGGTTCAGTATTTCCAAGGACCTGCAGACTTGGAGTGGGTTTTGCCCTTGTCTGTCTGCAAACACACAGGTCGATTCCAAAGCTTTCTTAGCTCCACACCTGGTTAAGACCTGCCCACTCAAAATTAGATGGCAGATTTCATTTATTAAGAATCAGAGAGGCCGGGCATGTTGACTCATGCCTGTAATCCCAGCACTTTGGGAGACCAAGGCAGGCGGATCACCTGAGGTCAGGAGTTTGAGATCAGCCTGGCCAAGGTGGTGAAAACCTGTCTCTACCAAAACTACAAAAAATTAACTGGGCATGGTGGCGTGCACCTATAGTCCCAGCTACTTGGGAGACTGAGACAGGAGAATCGCTTGAACCTGGGAGGTAGAGGTTGCAGTGAGCCCAGGTCACACCACTGCACTTCAGCCTGGGCAACAGAGCAAGACTCGGCCTCAAAAAAAAAAAAAAAAATCAGATTTAGTCTGGGCCTATAATACCAGGACTTTGAGAGGCCAAGGAGGAAGAATCACTTGAACCCCAGGAGTTTGAGACAAGCCTGGGCAACATAGTGAGACCTTGTCTCTACAAAAGAAAAACTAAAACATTAGCCAAGCATGGTGGCACATGCCTGTAGTCCCAGCTACTCAGGAGGCTGAGATGGGAGGCTGCCTTGAGCTCAGGAGGTCAAGGCTGCAGTGAGTTGTGATCGGGCCACTATACTCCAACTTGGGTGACAAAACTAGACCCTGTCTAAAAACAAAAACAAATCAGAGTCAGCCCATTTCTGGCATTACTGCTTGCATGGCATAGGTTATTTCTGAAGAGCCCGCCGCAAGATGGAACAGCAGAACCCCCATGCCAGTGCTGTCATTTATCGGCTCAGTTTCACCAGGGCTGGGGAGACACAACCCAGGGGATGAGTAAAGATGAGGCTCGGGGGTACATGAAGCCGTGTCCCCTGACTGGAATGTGATGTGTTAAGTGGAAAAATATTGTCACTATGTGTAACAGGGAGGTGACTTTGGCAAAACTTCTGAACTGTAAATGAAAACTGGAAGAGCATAAAAAGAAAAAGATAAATTTAAAATCTGCCTGTATTTCTTGCTACATCCACTTCAGCCAGCACTTCTGGAAGCCTCTGCAGGCTCAGAGCGTGCTGAGTCCTTGGGGGAGCAGGTGAAAGAGACAGCAGTTCTTGAACCCAGAGGGTGTTCAATCTTGTGAAGAAGAAAGTCTCATAAAGAGAACTAGAGAGCAACGTCTAATCAAGTAGAGTCCCAGCTACTCAGGAGGCTAAGGTGGGGGGATCACATGTAGGTGAGTATAGGCCAGGCATGGTGGCTCAAGCCTGCATTCCCAGAACTTTGGGAGGTTGAGGTGGGAGGATTGCTTGAGCCTAGGAGTTGTGAAACCAGCCTGGGCAATGTCATGAGACCCCTCTCTACAAAAAAAAAAAAAAAAAATTAGGCAGGCATGGTGGTGCACACCCATGGCCCCAGCTACTCAGAAAGCTGAAGTGGGAAGATCGCTTGAGCCTGGGATGTGAAGGCTACAGTGATTTCTAACCATATCACTGCACTCCAGCCTGGGAGTCAGAGCAAGACCCTCAAAAAAAAAAAAAAAAAGTGACTGTGCACAGAAATAGGACACTCAGCCCTGAGCAGGGAGAGGAGGGATGGAATCCTAGACGGGAGGCTCACTGGCATGGTCTAAAAAGATGACTCTTATTTAAGTAATAAAGTAATAAACACTTATATACTGTAGAATTAAACCAGAACCTGTTATTAACTAAAAATCTGGTTTTGCTAATGGGGATGGACAGGCCCATTATTAAGAGCCACTTATGTGCCAGACAGCGGCTCCCTCACTTGTGTTTACCGGTTGGCTGTCATCCTGTCTCCTACGCTTCTGAGATCAAAAACAATATTTGCATCTCAACCAAGTTTTGTAAGAGCCTGGATGCAGATGCCAGCTCTGACCCAGGGTCGAGAAAATCGGAGGTCCCTCCAGAGCCTTCCTCTGGAATTTGGGAAGCAGCTAGAGGCCACAGCCCCTGCTCAGGCTGAGGCTCCTCTTAGGCGGCAGGAGCCCAGGGACCTGGGTTAATAGTATGTCTGACTTGGGTTAGTGTCCCAGTGAGAAGAGCCAAGAGCTAGGCTGGGTGGGAGGCGGAGCCCTGTGCCGCGCCGCGCAGACAGTGTTGGGTGTGGATCACTGAGTGAGGAAAAACAGTCCAAGAGTGTTGACCAAACCCTCCCTCCCAAGCCTGTGCCTGTCTAAACCTTACCCATTTCTCAAGACCCAGCTGAACGATCACTGTCTAGAAAATCACCCTGAGGGCCGGGCGCGGTGGCTCACAGCTGTAATCCCAGCACTTTGGGAGGCCGAGGCAGGTGGATCGCCTGAGGTCAGGAGTTTCAGATCAACCTGGTCAACATGATGAAACCTTGTCTCTACTAAAAATACAAAAATTGGCCGCACGTGTTGGCAGGTGCCTGTAATCCCAGCTACTTGGGAGACTGAGACAGGAGAATTGCTGAAACGCGGGAGGCAGAGGTTGCAGTGAGCCAAGATTGTGCCATTTGCATTCCAGCCCAGGTGATAACAGTGAGACTCCATCTCAAAAAAAAAAAAAAAAGAAAGAAAGAAAAACCACCCTGGGTGCCTTTTCTGTGATCTCCTGGCTGCTCGTGGACAGGGGCGATGTCTCAGGAGCTCGGTCTGTAGCTCTAACCCGAGGCCTTGTAGTATCACAGCTTCTCCATAAAAATCCCTGGCTCTGTCATGGCTGGAAAATGTTCCAGCCCGGGGTCACTCCCTGTTCGCCAGGAAGGATTGCTTCAGGGTTTTGTGTGTTAAATTCCCTCTCCGCAACGCCCTCTCCTTCATACAGTTATTCCTGGAGCTAAAAGAATCTCAGGGCTGGGTTCGGTGGCTTGTGCCTGTCATCCCAGCACTTGGGGAGGCAGAGGTGCATAGATCGCTTGAGCCCAGGAGTTTGGGACCAGCCTGGACAATGTGACAAAACCCCATCTCTACAAAAAATACAACTAGCCAGGCGTAGTGGTGCATGTCAGTAGCCCCAGCTAATTGGAAGGCTGAGTTGGGAGGATTGCTTAAGCCTGGGGAGGTCAAGGTTGCAGTGAGCAGTGATCATGCCACTGCACTCCAGCCTGGGTGACAGAACTAGACCCTGTCTCAAAAAAAAAAAAAAAAAAAAGCCAGGTGCTGTGGCTCTTGCCTGTGATCCCAACACTTTAGTAGGTTGAGGCAGGTAGAGGAGTGCTTGAGCCCAGGAGTTTGAGACCAACTTGGGCAACATGGCAAAACCCCTTCTCTACAAAAAAAATAGTTAGTGGGTGTGGTGGTGTGCACCTGCAGTCCCAGCTACTGGGGAGGCTAAGGTGGGAGGATCACTTGAGCCCACAAGGCAGAGGTTGAAGTGAGCCAAGCACCACTGCACTCCAGCCTGGAAGACAGAGCGAGACACTGTCTCAAAAAACAAACAAAAATCTTAGATGAGACCTCTTCTGCCTGAGAAAGCTTCTGTGAGGGTCATGAAATCCCTGTCTTTGACTTCTCCTCCCTCCTCTCCACGGGACACCCACCTAGGCAGTCAGCACAAGTCCCTCCCATCCGTTGGGTTTCCTCTGCGGCTGTGTCTTATCCAGGAACCGCAGGCTCCTCTGCCTTAACTCAGCGTGGAGCTGCTTCCCCGGGGACAACGTGCACCCTGTTTCACCTGTGGGCTTCCTTGCGGTTCCCCAGGTCAAGAGATATACATCCGCACACACATGTCATGTACCTGTGCACACACACACACACACAGCTCTCCCCACAACCATCAAATCAAGGCCCGCAGCCCCAGAGTCACCAGGTCCATTTGTAATTGCTGTAGATGGCGTTTCCACTGGAAAGCCCATGACGCTCGCTGGAAATGTTCACCCGCCAGCCTTGTGACAGCCCCCTGGAAGCTCTGACTCAGAAGCACTCAGCCCCTACCCCTCTCTGGCTGCAGAGCCAGGCAGGGAGGCTGTGTCTGGCACAGAAGGGAAGCTCCCCACTCCAGCTTTCAGGCTCCAGGCGATAGACAAGTGACGAGCTTGGCTAAGCCTTTCTTTCGGCCTCTTTGGCAAAGAGAAATCCAGATTATGTCGACAAAGGGTGTGTGGCAACAATAATAAAAATGTAGAAGGAAGATTAGGAAAGGATTATATTAATCAGATCAAAGAGCAATAACTGTAGTAGCACTTTCACCCTCTGCAATTATAGGACAGCAATTAAATAAAAACCATTTAGCGTCTTAAAGGCTCCTTTCTGCAGGCCAGCACTGGAGCCAGGAGTGCAAGGAGTGTGTCAGGAAGCTGGTGTTTCATCCTTGGGTGCCCAGTGTCCCAGTAAGACTGGAGACCACATCCTCTGAGGACGCTTGCACCTTATACCCACCTCCCCTTCCATGAGCCCGCGCGACATGACTATGCAATGGCTTCCTGACCACAACGCCAGCATCCTTCCTGGCCCAGAACATTCAGGTCACCCCAATACCATGTGCCATGGCTCTCCCACCCTTGGCTGAGTGTGGCCCTGCGGGGACTATCTCGTGCTCTTCACCTCAGCAGAGGACAGGGCTGAGAAGCCTGTGGTTTATCCTGCCCCCATCCAGCCCCCCTGCTCCTCCTCACCCCTCACAGTCCTCACACTGCCTCTGGTGCCCATCTGCTGACCTGGCTGCTGGTATCTCGATTGGTTCTGCCCTGAAATATCCCAATATATGTTTGTCTTTTTCCAATAAAAATTTTCTTTTTTACTTTTTAAATTTATTTTTAAAAAGAGAGTTTCCCTGTGTTGCCCAGGGTGGTCTCGAACTGCAGGGCTCAAGCGATCCTCCACGTTGGCCTCCCAAAGTGCTAGGATGACAGGTGTGAGCCACCACACCTGGCCAGAAATTTTCAAAAGAATACAGAAGTAGGGAGAATAGTATAAAAGCATCCGTCTTCCAGGGTTAACAATGCGTCCTCAGGGTCTTTGTGCCAGCTGCTGTTTCCATACTAGGGGCAGCAGTGAGTGAGAGACGCGTGCACCCTCGGGGGCACACGGGCTGGTGAGGGTGGGCAGATGAATGAGAGGATTTTAATTGTGGTCAGATGTACATAACATGAATTTACCATCTTCACCATTTCAAGTGTGCATTCCCATTATTGTGCAGGCATTCCCACCTGCCATTTCTTCCATCACCCACAGCTGAAACTGTCTCCTCTAAGCCCTAACTCCCGACTCCCCTGGCCCCAGCCGCTGGCAAGCACCGTTCTACTTTCTACGAATGCGATAACTCCAGGGACCTCATAGAAACAGAGTCACATAGTGTTCGTCCTTTTGAGTCTGCTTTGTTTCGATGGGCAAACGTGTTTTCATTGTCAGGTCAGGTGGTGGTGATGCCGTTGGAGGCAGGGTGAGGGGTCAATTCATTGGGTGATGGGGAGAGGGCTGTGTGGATGCCTCTGCTCAGACCCTTCTGAGAGCTGGAGAGGCCAGGCCCCAGGAGGGAGCCTGCGGTGTGTTCTAGGGACTCTGAGAAGCCTGCGGGGCTGGATGGCAGGAGGCAGAGCCACAGGAGCCTGTCTCTGGCAGATGGGAGATGAGGCTGAGGCCAGGCACAGCAGCCAGTGTATGCCGCTCTTGTGGATCATGGGAGGGCTCTGGATCACACCTGCTTGAGATGAAGGCCCTCTGGGGTCTTGAGCATGGATAGGCTGAGGACTGGGCCTGCCCAAGGCACAGTGGAGTGAGGACAGAGCTGGGGCTGAGCCTGTCCCTCCCCCAACCCCTTTAGCTCCAAGGCCCTGCCCTAGCCCCCACCCACCTCTTCTTTTGCCAGTTCCTACCCAAAACCGTCCAGCCTTGGTGCCCGTTGTTCTGCTGGATGTGTCCAAACAGAAGACTCCTGGCGTGTAGCATCCTTGTTTGTGAGGATGGGTCTTTGGGGGATTTCGGACACTGTAGCCAGTGAGTAGAGAGGCATTTGGGATGATGAGGCAGTGTTCACACAATCTGAGGACGTTCCACTCCCGGCTGTGGATTCCGTGAGGCCCGCCTGCCACCCCCTGTCTGCCCCACTCTCATCCATGCCTGGAAAAGCTCATTACCCATCTGCCTGTTCTCCCTACGTCACCGTCACCAAGCGCTGCCTGGAGGAACCCTGGACAAGTGGCCCAGCTCTCCCGGAGGTGCTGCTCCCGGAGGACTCCCAGAGTCACTCAGCAGGTCAGGCAGCTGTCACCTCACAGGGTGGCAGGGGAGCAAAGCAGCTCTGGTGCGTGTCCTTGGATGTCACAGTCAAGTGCCCCTTTCCCTTTTCTGCCCCCATCCCAGTCACCCAGAGCTGCTGCTCTGTGTGTCAGGAAGACTAAAGCCTCATAAACAGGTGAGCATCACCTGTGGACAGGGCTGGGCGCTGGTGGGGCATCAACGACCTACGTGCTCTCGCAGGGGTGCTCATCAGGGCTGTGAGAGGTGAGCTGTCCTGACAGTGGCGTGGCTCTGGGAGCAGCCGCCCTCTGGGAGAGCCCGGGTTCTGAGCAGAGAAGCTGGACACTGGACAAACAATTCCAGGACTGCAGCGTCTGAAAGGATCCGAAGACGAAAGGGCAAGATTTCAGAGCCTGAGGGGTAAATAATGAACCAGGGAGAAAGGAGATTCAAAAGAGGGTATATTTTTAAAATGGTGACTCTGGACGGTGACAGAGAAACCCCCACGGCTTGGTGACCTGGGGTTGGGGCCGCAGCCTGGTTGGGTGCTGGCCAGCCCCTGCTGCTCTGTCACCCCCATCCTATGAGACAGGACCTCGCTCAGGGCATGTGCATGGGCCCAGGGAGCCTCGGCACCCGAGGGTGGTCACTCAGGCTTCCAACTTCCAGATGAGAATGAGCACTTGGTACATTCAGAGAGCAAGATGAATTCTGCCCTGCGGTCATAATTTGTCTTTTAGTGATTGAGAAGAAAAAAAATAGGCAAAGTCCTAGTGCTCTCAGCATAAATCAACGTGAATGTTCCCTGAGGGCAAGGCAGTCTCTGGTGCTTCTGTGTGTTCTCGGCCCAGGCCCCGGGACTGCTGGCCTCCGGGTGTCTCATGACGGTGGTGGTGCTGGTTGGGGTGCAAGCCCCCAGGAGGTGGCGTCTCCCCTCCTGGTCAGGCCCCTGGTCAAACACTCTGCTGGGCCTGGAGGGATTCAGGGAGGACGGTCCCCGGAGCTGAGCAACGCAGTGGCCTCTGGAGAAAGCAGGCTGCTGGGGCAGTGTCCGGGCATCCGCCCCAGGGCCCCGAGGCTGAGAGCACTGCTGCAGGAGGAAGAAGGTGGGGCTCAAAGCAGACCCAGGAGGAAGTTTTGATGACTCACGTCACTAAGATGCTTGACTGGGCCCCACTTTTGGCTGGAAGAGATAACGAATCAGCTAATGCTAGTGAGTTCATCAATGAACAGCAAATGAGTGATTACACGACTGGGGCTCAGCTTCATGCATTTTCAGCCTTTCCGTAACTTTTGTGTCCATGATGCAAATAATGTCTGGTTCCTCCCTTGCAGACATTTCCTGCTTCGTGCAGGAGACAAGCCTGAAACAGCCAGAGAACAATACCCCTGACGGCTGAATTCTAAGCTTTGGGCTCCTAGTGGCCTAGGAGTTGACTGTGTCTCAGCAGCCAGCACCCGGGAAAGGGAGGCTCTGGGAAGCTGTGTCAGCAGGGCGGGCTCCATCCAGGGTTTCCAAAAATCCTCTGTTAGATTTAAATACGTGTTTTCCTTGAAGCACTTATGTTGACAAACAATTTTTTTTTTTTTTAATTGAGACGGAGTCTCACTCTGTCACCCAGGCTGGAGTGCAATGGCGCGATCTCGGTTCACTGCAAGCTCCGTCTCCCGGGCTCCAGTGATTCTCCTGCTTCAACCTCCCGAGTAGCTGGGATTACAGGCGTATGCCACCATGCCCAGCTAACTTTTGTATTTTTAGTAGAGACGGGGTTTCACCACGTTGGCCAGGCTGGTTTCAAATGCCTGACCTCAAGTGATCTGCCCACCTTGGCCTCCCAAAGTGCTGGGATTACAAGCGTGAGCCACCACGCCGTGCCTGACAAGTAGTTTATTGAGTGAGTGAGTGAGTGAGTGAGTATGTTGTGTGTTTTAGAACATGTTAATGTCTGCTAGTTCAGAGCAAAGGAAAAGGTAGCGGCCTGGTATGGACAATGGGGAGATGTGTTCTAAAACAGAGGTTTTGTTATTCAGGTATGGCGAGGCCAGCAGATCAGGAGACAGCTGCTGTGAAAAAGATAGCTTGTTACTCACAGTTCCCAAGGGCCATGCCGTGGCAGGGGAGGGGCCTGGGGAATCAGCAGGGTCTGTTGGGAGGCAGAGGAGTGAGGCGAGAGTGCGGCCAGAGTCTTTGCTGCGGCGTCTGAAGGGACAACAAGGCAGAGTGTGCAGGCTTAGAACTGGCGAGTGTGGATCATTTTGGTGGGCTCTGGGCGTGGGGACCATCTCGAGTTATCTGGTCCCGGGCCCTGGGATGATTATGCAGGGAGCATTGCCTCCTGGCCGTAAGAGCTAGATAGGTGAGTGGCAGCAGGGGCTCTGGGTTGGTTGGTTTGCACATCAAAGGTGGGCTCCCAGTGAGCCCCTTGCCATCTCTAAGAACTGACTGACCCTGGGAGCACCCATCGCTCTCCACTCAGCAGGGCTCCAAGGTGCCAGAGCACCAAGAACGCAGAAAATAAGGAAACAGAGTTCATGCAAGATGGCGCTCCCTACGGTGCTCGCTTGTTCTCTTCACCTTTCGTTTCTGAGTGTTTGGGGCTCCGGCTGGCTAGGGAGTCCACATTCCTCTGAGCCAAGCCGAGTCTCCAGGCAGGGAGGGCCTAGGGAGCGGGGCTGGCGTCCCTAAGCCCAGATGCTCTGGACTCTTCTCTGGGCCTCACACCCCCAGCAGCTCAGCCTTCTCCAGGGATGTGTTTCTCAGCCAAGATGAGACCAGTTCCCTTTCTTTAAAGGACTGTGGGGCCTGGGGATGCCTTTGACACCTGAGACCAAGTTAAAGAGCCATCAGCTCCTGGCAGGGCTGCCTCAGGTCCTCGCCCACCTAGCTCCAGGCTGCAGAAAATGCCAGTGCAAGCGGCAGCAGCAGGTTTGTGGGTGCCTCTGTCTCCCATTTGCCACTAATGCTGCTTCATGGAACCCGGAGTCCGCTCTGACAGTGGCTGGAGGATGGGTCAGGGATCCGGATGGGTCAGGGATTGGGACGGGGATGGAAGCATTCTGAACACTACCCTGCTACCGTGGGTACAGACATAACCCAGTGCTGCCTGGAGTCTGGGACGCACCTAATGGTGGCCTTCTCTCTGCATGAGAGTGACAGGAGGGCGAGGCCATGCTGAACAAGGGCCCACTGAAGATGGGGCGTCACCCTGTGAACCTGGCAAGGTGCAGAAGAGACGTTGTGATGCCAAGGATCCTTCCAGCGGGCTCTCAGTTTACCACCCGACTGCAGCTTGGTTTCGAGCCCCTCAGCCCTGCCTGGAATTTCAGTTCTGTGCTCTTCTCCCTAGTTCTCATCCTGGTTCCACACCATATTCCTAGCACCTAGATCCATATCCAGCGTAGGTGCCTGATGGAACAAATCTTGCTTCCCCTCTGTCCATGAACAGGAAGAGAGGGTGCACCGGGGAGGTGGCAGGGGGACACGCAAGCCCCAAGGCCAGTCGAGGTCTGGGCAAGAGCAGGCCCTGAGGAGCGAAGCGGCCATGGCAGGAGGGAGGGGACGGAGTAGCGGAAACACAGCCGTGGGGACATTCCTGCAGCAGGGGCAGCCTGGGGTGGGGACCACTTAAAGGAGTTGCCCAGACAGCACGGGTGTGTCTTCGGCAGGTGCCTATCCAGTCACACCCCTCCCCCAGGGTGTCCCCGCTCCCGACTCTCCTATGGAAATGAGTCTGGGCTTGTAAGTGTGGGCTCAGCCTGAAGGGCAGGGGCTGGTTAAGGGCAGCGGATGAAGGGCAAAGTGGGTTTTCTTTTTTTTTTTTTTTTTTTTTGAGACGGAGTCTCACTCTGTCGCCCGGGCTGGAGTGCAGTGGCCGGATCTCAGCTCACTGCAAGCTCCGCCTCGCGGGTTGGCGCCATTCTCCTGCCTCAGCCTCCCAAGTAGCTGGGACTACAGGCGCCCGCCACCTCGCCCGGCTAGTTTTTTGTATTTTTTTTAGTAGAGACGGGGTTTCACAGTGTTGGCCAGGATGGTCTCGATCTCCTGACCGTCTCGGCCTCCCAAAGTGCTGGGATTACAGGCTTGAGCCACCCCGCCCGGCCCAAAGTGGGTTTTCTCAGTGACATCGGGCCCACAGCTGCCCTTTCAAGGTTCCTGGGCCCAGCATGGTCCCCGCTCCACCTCCGCATTGCTTGGTGCTAAGTGCTGGGGCCGAGATTCCAGCGGCCCCCCAGGCATCTGCGGGAGGCTCAGGAGAGCCACTGCTCAGGTCATGTGGCTGAGAGGGGTCCCTTCCAGCTCCGCCACCGGCCTAAGAAGGTCATGAAGGAGGATGGGGCCGAGTGTGCTTTCACCTGGTCTGAAGGCTCTTCCTGCTGCCCTCCTCCTCCAAGTCCACCACCCCTCCCGGTGTTTCCAGACTCTCCTGGGCGCTCCAGTGCCTGCCACTGTGCCAGCCATGTTTGCGGTTAAATGATAACTTGCATCAGGTCTGTCTAATGGGGGCGCCTCATTAAACTCCTCAGGTATGGAGACTGTCTCATTCTTCCCTCTGCCTGTGCCAGATTGCTATTTGTTATCCACATTCATGTTCCCTGTCATCTTCAATAGCAAGACCCCAGGTTTCATAGTGTGTTGTGTGGCAGTGCATGTGGCCCAGTGGCCATGGGACTTGAGTATTCAGTAAGCTTTTGAGACTTATGGGAAAGCTCTTAAAAGAGGAGAGAGGTGAGTCCCTCCTTGTCACTTTTTTCCCCCTTGTCTTGGATGTAGATGTGATGGTTGGAGCTCCAGCAGCCACCTTGGACCTTAGAGTGAAGGCACATGCTGAGGTTAGTGGAGAAAAAGATAGGTGCCTGGGTTACCACTGTGAAGTTTCTATCGTGGTCCTGGACTGCCTGCCTATCAGGTGTCTTTTATGTGAAAGAAAAAGAAATATCTTTCTTCCTTAAGCTGTTTTAATTTTGGATTCTCCTGTTAAATGCAGACAAACTTTATCCTAACTGATACAGCCTAGCACAGAACTTGATCCATACTAGGCGCCGTATAATTACTTGGTGACTGAACCACTGAGTAGGTGGGGTGAAGTGGGATTGGGGTGTTGAACTTCTCTCCATGTGTGGTCTCGGCTCCTTTAGACTGAGGATGATGAGGTGCGGGGTGAGGGATGCCAGGACTGGGATGAGGCTCGTCTCTGAGGTCACCCCCAGGGACCTTTGTCCCCTTTCGTGTGACCTAGAGCTGTGTGTTCACTGTACTGCAAGCAGACTTACTTTCAGAAAACTCTGATGTTCCAAATTTAGACTAAAATAAAATTAGACCGGTTGATGCCTTAGTGTCTCTATTAGTCGGTTCTTACGTTGCTATAAAGAAATACCCGAGACTGCGTAATTTATAAAGGAAAGAGGTTTAATTGACTCACAGTCCTGCATGACTGGGGAGACCTCAGGAAACTTAGAATCATGGAGCAAGGAGGAGAGGCACGTCTTACATGATGGCTGGCGAGAGAGAAGAATCTAGGTGTAGGAGGAACCGCCAAATACTTATAAAACCATCAGATTTTGTGAGAACTCACTCATTATCACGAGAACAGCATGGGAGAAACCGTCCCCATGATCCAATCACCTCCCACCAGGTCCCGCCCTTGACACGGGGGATTATGGGGATTACAATTCAAGATGAGACTTGGGTGGGGCCGCGGAGCCAGACCGTATCAGTGTACAGACAGATCGTTTTCTGGAAATTGCTGTATCCCTCTCTGGGGACTTTTAAATGACTTGGTTTGAGAAGCGTTCACCCATGGAGACATGGGTATGCCGTTTCAGCTGCAGGTGCACGGTGAACTTCAGACTGGCCTTTTGGGTACCTGTGTCTAGCTGGGAAGTAGGCCATGAAGGACAGGCTCCTTATCAACCTGATGCCTTTGTGACACGTATCTGACTGTATGCATATCATCGGATAAGCCAAACTGGCCTACAGAATATTCAGTCTGATAAATATATTGATTATGCTTGTGTGTCAGGCTGGCTCTGCAAATGAAGTGAAGACCTACAGGACATGGCTCAGAGCAGCTTGTAGTTTAGCTGGGGGTTAAGGAACACCTGGCCAAAGAGAAGGCCCCAGCAATAGCTGTTGATGTGACGTGCTCTGGGGCTCCGTGAGATTGGGGATGATATCTCTGCTGGGCCCTGTGGGTAAGGCTGAATGGGTAGAGACCTGGGAGGGGAGCAGTCAAAGAAAAGTCCAGAAAGAGAAGACAAGGCCAGGCTCTAGAAACCCTTGATTGCCAGGCTGGGGAAGGGGTCTGAGCAGGGGTGGAGTGTCAGGAGATTGTGGTGTGGGAGAGCTACAGGCTTTGCCTTGTGTGGACCAAGGGCGGTCTCTCCTGTGAGCAGTTGTCTTCCAGAGATTCTGTGTCCCTTTTCTTTCACTGTCCCTGAGAGAGGGACCCCTGGAGCAGCCCTCCCTGTACCTCCTGCCATTTGGTGATGGCAGCCCCATCCCCGTGGGCTGGCGTGACTCCAACCCAGGCCACATGTGGGGAGCTGCGTTTCGTGCCTTGAGAGACAGACGTGAGGGGGAAGAGGCTATGCAGTGGCCAGGCCAGGACTGGGGGCTACATGGAGTCCATCATTTAGGGATGCAGAGGAAGGAAGGCCATTTGGGGAAGGGAGGCTGAGACCAGAATGTGGCCAGGGCTGTGAGTGCTGGCCTGGGTCGACGCCACCCTCAGCTGCTGCTGATGATACCACATGGCACAGCTTCTACTATGTTTTTACCTTTGATAACTCTGTTAAGGCAGGTAAAGTCGGTGGTGGAGGTGGTGCTCCCCTCTTACAGATGGGGAAACTGAGGCCCAGAGAGGCCAAGAGATGTGTCTGTGACACCTGGCAGCAGCAGATGGGCAGAAGAGGAGGAGCCCCTCAGCCCACCTCCTGGCAGTGGTGCCCGTGGGTGATGGTCACTCTTCCCTATGGGGCTTCCTGTGAGGTAGGCCCCTCTCCTGCAGCAGCAGCAGAACATACCCCCTCTGCCACGTTCCTCACCCACACTCCAGCTGCTGCCCCGTGCTGCCCTGCGCCTCCCAGGGGATACAGGGCCTGAAGGCCCCTCCGCCCTCCCTGCTTCTCGCTCCTGGGCCTGGCCAGCCCTGGTTTTGATCACAGAATAGCTCAGGCTGATGGAAAGGGAGTGGCTGCAGTCTGGGGTGACCTCTGAGCAGCTGTGGCCAGTGACCCTGAGGAGGGATGTCCAGTTGGCAGCACAGAAAAAAGCAAACCCCTGTGTCTCCAGGTGGGCACCCGTGGGCCAGGCATCCCTGAGGTGTGCCAGCCTGGAGGGTGATCAGCCTCAGCTTCTGAGCCTTCCGGAGTCCCCGCCCAGGGTCACCCCAGCTCTGGTCTCCTGCTACCCCAGCCTGCCTTCCTCTACCACGGGGCTCCTATGGCTGCTGGTGGCTCATCTGGGGTCCCCCTCCCGATCCCAATGTCTGGGTGCTTCTGCCTCTGTACTGATTACAGCCTGGAGGGGCGTAGGGCCCTGCCTCCTCCTGGAGGTCCCAGTCTCCCACAGGCAGGTCTGCCTCAAAGCCCACCAACACCAAATACCTTTAAGTGTTACTTTTTTTTCTTTTTGAGACAGAGTTTCACTCTCACTGCCCAGGCTGGTGTGCAATGACGCGATCTTGGCTCACTGTAACCTCTGCCTCCTGAGTTCAAGTGATTCTCCTACCTCAGCTTCCCGAGCATCTGGGATTACAGGCGTGTTCCACCATGCCCAGCTAATTTTGTATTTTTAGTAGCGATGGGATTTCACCATGTTGGTCAGACTGGTCTTGAACTCCTGACCTCAGGTGATCCGCCCACCTCAGCCTCCCAAAGTGCTGGGATTATAGGCATGAGCCACTGCACCCGGCCAGTATCACCTTTTTGATACTTGACTAACAATGCCATCCTAACTTCTAAAAATGTTTGAGGCAAAATTTGCTGAAGTATTAAGCATATGGAGAAGAGCACAGATCATAGATGATGAATTTGCACAAACTGAACACACTCATGGAGCCAGCACCCCAGAAGCTCCCCACACTCTCTCCCAGCTACTTCCCCTCAAGATTGGCATTGTGTGGTTTTGAATTTACATGATCTTTTTTATTTGTCTGGCTTCTTTCACTTGCACTTTGTGAGATGCAGCCGTGCCTGTGCGCGGTGTTGAAGTTCATCAACTCCATTTCATTGCTGCAGAACCCTCCACTGTCTGCACAGACCACGACTCCTGCATCCATCCAGTGGTTAATGGACTCCGTGGTTTCCAGTCGGGGCTGTGACAGAGTGCTGTCAAGCACACTCTTGTGCATTGGCGTGCCTTTCTGTTGGACTTGTACTAAGATTGCTGGTAGTAGGGTATGCACGCACGCAGCCATAGTAAATAATGTGGCATTAGCTCTGCGTGTGTGTGTGTGTGCGTGTGTGTGTGTGTCCTGCCTCCCTGGTGATTCTGTAAGTAGGTGCTGTGTCTTCACTTCCCCAGGCTTCCTAACCTGGCGCCCTACATGCCAGCCCTCTTCTGCCACCATCCAGCTCTGCACACATGCAGGTGCTTTGCCTCACCTGGTAGTAGAGGCTCAGCATGCATTTCTGCTGAAGCCCTCGGTTCCTCTGATGGGCAGTGCCCAGCGCCCCATATCCTGAGCTGCTTCCCCACTAGCAGGACTTAGATGCTGCCTATGAAGGACACACCATGAAGATAGCAGGTGGGACCCCCATGGAGAGGGAGTTCTGTCTCTGAGGCTGCCTCCTTCCTCGGGCTCAGCCTTGGGATTTATTCATGGGAACTGTAGCAGGACCTGGTTTGTAACCACCAGCTGTCGCTATAGCAACTCCTTATACCAGCCTCTACACTAAAAATAGATCACCTTCATCCCTAGGATAGAAAAAATCAAAGAAAATCAAAGTGGGGGAGGGCCCAACCTGCTCAGCCACCGGCATTTCGAGGTACAGTGACATAGCTCCTCCCGGCCTCTTTCTTCTCCCACCAGTGGCAGAAAGGGCACAGGCAGGGTGCAGACCAGCCCCTGTGCAGCCTCGGGGGCCCGGGGCACTGAGGTCTTTCCCACGCTTCAAGCCTTGTCTGTCTTCTCCTGTCTGGTATGAACTGTCTGTATACAATTGAATACAAATGATAAATAATTGTATTTTTGCCTAGGTTTTGTTTGGTTTCTTGATCCTGGCTCCTCTGTGGAATGGTAAATGGCCACCACACCCAGCCTGGTTTTTTTTTTTTTTTTTTTTTCCTGCTGTGGTAAATATGCATGACATAAAATTTACCAGCGTACCCATCTTTAAGTATATAGCTCAGTAGCGTTAAGTACCCTCCCATGGCTGTGCAGCCATCCATCCGTCCCCAGAACCCTTTTCATCCTGCAACACTTAAACTCTGGCCCATCAACCTGCCTCCCTATGCTCCTCCCCAGCCCCTGGAGACCACCCTCTACTTCCTGTCTCTATGCATTCGATGACTCCGGGGACCTCTCGTCAGCGGAATCAGACAGTATTTGTCTGTTTGTGACCGGCCTATTTCCCTCAAGCATCATGTCCGCACGGATGTGCTTCGTGTGTGTGTGGCGGGTGGCAGGATCCCCTCCTTTTGAAGGCTAATATTCTGCGTGCACGTGGACCACATTTTGTTCATCCGTCGATGGACGCGTGGGTTGCTTCCCGCCTGCTCTTTGTATCATTGCGCTCGGCAGGGAGATCGCAGGCCCTTTGAGGCAGGGCGGACCTCGCTCCTGTTGGCCCGTGAAGGGGCAGGAGTACTCAGGTCAGGCGCGGCGAAGGGGGTTGATGCATCCACAGGCCAGGGTTGGGAGGCCTCCCCTGAGCTCACGGCCACGGTGGCAGCCCCCTTGGGCACTGAGGAGGAGCTGGGACGCAGTGCGCAGCCCCGCCGCGCCTCGAGTCCCCACTGTCGGAGTTTCTGAAGGTAGAAGTCCAGGCTCAGGGGGTGCTTTCTGGTCCCGGTGCCACCTTCTGTTCCACTGTCACTCCCAAGGGCTCTGCAAGTCGGCACTTGGAGCCCGAGCAGGAGGGAGCGCGGCGCAGACAGCAGTACTTGTGGGGTGGGCAGGTAGTCACTCTGGCTAGGGAGTATGCAAGCTCTGGAACCCCAGCACAGCCTGCGCAGGGGCCGAGAGCACAGGGTCCTTTGGAAAGAGGGAAGCAAGGGTGCCCAAGAAGCCTGGGAGGGAGTGCCTGGGAGGGCAACGTCGGGACCTGGAGACAGAAATGAGCCAGCACCGTCTCTACCCTCCAAGGACCCACACAGGAGTTCCCATCCTAGGGTTCTGAGCAGCATGGCCTGTGGGAACCTTCCTGCCTTGGCAAGTCACCAGTCACCCCCTTCCTCAGGAGGGGAGAACAGGAGCAGGTGCAACCTCTGAGGGACAACAGGGCCGACAGACTCACTGTGGAGACGCCCAGCCTTGGGCTTGCTGAGAGGATGACAAAGGGACTGGGAGCTGGAAGGGCCCTGCAGTCTGTCCGGCTGTGTCTGTGAAAGGGCCCTGTATGCAAAGTGACCCCCAAATGCAGAAAGAGCCCAGAAACCAAAGAACAAGATAAGACAAATTCATGTATGTTGTTACAGGGTGATTTTTTGGGGGGGAACTTGGCAGAAGTGTGGTCTTGGGCAACCACAAGACAGGTAGGTCCCCACCATCACCCCCCAGACCCAGGGCTTCTATACATAGGGCAAGGGTATGGTGCTCCAGAGGGAAGGTGTAGGAATATGCCTAAGGGCAGGATTTACCGTGGAGTTTATCAAGGTTGATTTGCCCTAAGGGCAGGATTTATGGCAAGTACTTGCTCTTACACAGGAACAATAGATCAGCTAGAACCGGGGTTGATCGGAAACCAGGTGGAGGATTCACTCCCAAGATGGAGCTGCTTCAGGCTCCACGGGTGGGTTGGCTGAAACATGGAGCCGAAGGTGGCCCATGTTGAATGGAGTTGAAACACCAGAACTGCCTGGGTCTGCTGCAGAGGGAGGCGTCATGGCTTAGGGAGACTGGAGAGGATTTGCCATTTGAGATCAACTCACCCACCACTCACATGCCTTTCACCAAGACTCTGCTGAGGGAGCCCAGCGCCCTGCAAGAGCTCCTTGTAGGTTGGAAATCACAGGGGGACCTACTGCCACTGACCAGGGGGATCCTAAATGAAGTGGAAGGATCTGGGTCCCAGCGTGGCAGGGGCCAACTGGAAACAATCACCAAAGGCAAGGCAGGTGTGGCCCATCGGCGAAAGCAGGGGCCAAGCCGCCATCAAGAGCGTCAGACTGGACGCCTCGGGGTGGGTCATGTGACCTAGGGCCTGGGCCAGTTCACCACCATGTTCTTAGAAGTGAAATCGATGGGACGCCTACTACATTCTAACTTGATCTGTATAAGCCGAAGAGTAGGCCAAGTGAACAAAAGTCTAGCTCGAATGCATCATGGTCCTTCAATCAATTCTTAGGCTTGAGCCAGTTTCCAGATCCAGAACCCTTTGAGTGGAAGGGAGGCTGGGTACCCTTGAAGAAGGACTCTACTGCACTACCAAAAATGTATACTGTTAACCTCTCCTATTCTTCCCCAAAGGGACTTATGGCTTTTACCAGGGCAACTGGGCATTAGGGAAAGGGTATTGGAGATGACAGAACACCAATTCTAAACTGACATTTAGCCAAGGAGACACACAACGTCACTGTGGTCCACCCATCAGAGCCAGGGCTGTGGACGCAGAAAGAGACAGTGACTAGCACAGAATTTCTGCAGTTCTTCCTCCGTGGAGGGGAGGAGTGGGCGGACTGCGGGGGATGTCTTTCCGTTTTCCACTTTTTGGGAGGCGGAGACCTAGGAAAAGAGGAGCCAAGGATGTGGTTGTGGGGCTGGGGTGCTCAGAAGCGGGGAGCAGCTGGAGGATTAAAAGGCCCCTGGGGCAGGGAGGAATGTCCTTTAATCGGGACCTGCCGGGCCTGTGCCTGTCTAATCAGTTTTGCTGTGTGTTAGTAGCACGTCCATAAGAAGAAGTGCCCGTGACAGCCAGGACTGGGAATCGGTGTTGAGCTGTTGGCCCACGGTGGGGAGGCGGCGGTGCACACTCTCGGCTTCCCTTGCACACGAACCTCGCAGAGCATGGGGCTGCGTGTCCACGTGTCCCCACTGGAGTCTCATGGCATTTCTGGAGAATAGACAGGATCCTACCCCCGCCACTGGCCTGCTGAAGTCTAGCATTCCTTTATCAAAGCCGAGCCCCTGGGGACGGAGCGGGGGTAAGTGATGATAGTCCTTTTGCTGGAAGTTTTGATGCCAAGAGTAGGAGAGGAAAGGATGCCAATGGCAGGACATCCTTGGCTGAAAGATGGCTGCTTTCACCTATCCTAATGTTGGTAAACTGATTTCCCCTTTTCCTAAGGCGAGGTTGGCAGGCAGTGCCATGTCAAGCAGATAGCGAACTAATGCTCCCCTGACCATAGCTCGTCAGGAGGAAGGGTGCTAGGAAAACCAGACTGCAATGGACTGAACCCCTTTTATAAGATAGCAAAGTCTTGGTCACATCTGAGTCTACACCTGCATTGTAAAGAATGTCTCTGGGGGTAAATGAGAGAGCCAGCTAATGAGACATACAGGTTACAGGCTCACGGTGCTGTGGGCACTAGGCCTCCTGTAGGAGCTATGCCAGGAAGTATTCGACAACATCCATCATATTCACATGCAGGAAACAATAGCCAGCTCACCCACAAGACAGAATGCCACAGCTACACTTGAGGAATTCTGCAAGGTGATTGTGTGGGAAGGAGTAGTCAGGGTGGACTGCATGGAGGAGGTGGCCTTGAACTGGGCCTCGAGGGAGTAGCAGGGTTGGGATAGGCAGATAAGGGGAAATAATCTAGGACAAGGAGTATGTGTAGTGTTTGTACAGAGTCACCATGGGAACTAGGGGACATGGGTCAGAGAGGAATGGTAAGGCCAGATAACGTCTATGAAAGCAAACGTAATTGGCTGGTACATGCTTGATGGGACATTGGCCTGACACTGTGAATACCAGAGGCCAAAACGTCAGCCTGCTCCAGACAAACTAAATCTCTACTCAGATTTTAGAGGGACCTGCCCTGCTGCTCCCTGGCTAACAGAGTAGAATGTCCTTGACTGCCCCAGAGGGTCCTAGCACGTGTCCCCCACTGTCACAGGGGCAGGCCTGGACTGGAGGGGGACATTAGGTGACCGTGGGGCAGAGGGGCAGCACGCCTCCTGTGGGAGGTGGCTGGTCACCCTCGGTTCTGCATGAGAGGCCTTGGAAGGACGTGCTCTGGGGTAGCCAGGCCCTCAGGCACCCAAGCTGGGCCCCATAGCGCTGTGCTGGCCTTGGCCCCGGCCCTGGCCCTGTCTTCAGCCCTTTCCTGCTGGCCTTGGAGCTCCAGTTGTAAACAGAAGGCAGCTCCACAGTGACCAAGGAGATGGCAGAGGAAGCAGGAAGGGGCATTTTCGAGATGCAGAGAGGGGAGAAGGGCCCCCACTTCAGGATGCAGGATGGGTGGCTGCAGGGATGGGACCGCAGAAAAGCTTGAGTGCTGGGTGGCTGCTTCTGGCTGCAGGGTTCTGGCTCCCGTGCCCAGGTAGGTGGCCAGGCTGCCCCATCCAGCCCTCTGACATCCTCTATCCTTGTGTCCCCCTCTGCCCTCTCTGTCCCCTCCATCCCCTCTGCCCCCTTTATCATCCTCCACCCTGCTCTGTCCTCTTTCATCCCCCTCTGTTCTTCATTCTCCTCCATTCCTTCCATCCCCTCTGCCTGCTCCATCTCCTTCTGTTC
>NW_012115154.1:19718153-19723580 GCF_000951035.1 Colobus angolensis palliatus | reverse complement strand
CTTCCATCCCCTTCCATCTCCCTCCATCTCCCTCCATCTCCCATTCCCGCCCCCCACCACCACCTTCTGTCCTCATTCATCCCCTCTGGCCCCCTCTATCCCCTTCCATTCTCCTCCATCCCCTTCTGTCCCCCTGTATCCCCTCCAAACCCTCCAATGCCCTCTCTCCCCTCAATCCCTTGTCCCCCTCCATCCCCTTCCATCCCTCTGCCTGCTTTATCCCCTCCATCCTCTCTGTCCTCCTTCATCCCCCTCCATCCCCTCCATTATCTCTGTCCTCCTTCATCCCTCTCTGTCCCCATCCATCCCTCTGTCCCACTCCATCCCCCTCCATCCTCTCTGTCCCCCTCCATCCTCTCTGTCCTCCTCCATCCCCCTCTGTCCCCCTCTGCCATTTCTGCTCATCTGGATGGGCTCTAGAGCCCTGCATGCATTTTCCAGAGCTTGACAGTGCTTTGTTTTCAAAAGAGGCTGTCAGTGCTTGACTTCAGGGTGTCAAGGTCTGTTCTGAGTTATCTATTTTAAGAAAATTGTTTTCCACAAATAGCAGTAAGAACGCAGTCTGTGTTACACCCACAGAGATTTAATTGCCTATAGACCGACCTCCTGAGCTAGCAGCCTCCGCCCGTTCTGGAAAGGGCCATGGTCTCGCTGTATTAGGTAGACTCTCCTATCTAGGGTGCTTTTGGGGCTGGAAGTAACAGAAACTGGAACGCGAACTGGCTTGAACAACAATACTTGTCCCAGACCAGCAAGTCCGTGTTCTTTTTCTGTCCATCTGGGCTTCCACTACCTTTCCTCATGGTCACAAACGGCTATCTGCAGCCGCTGGAGGAGTTTGTAGATTTATGATCAGGTAGGGAGAGAAAGAAGAAAGGGTGTTTCCCCCCACTGTGGAATGAGGGTCCTTCCCTGATTCTGATTGGACCATCTTGGAAGGGCTCGCCCCTGGGCCAGTGCTAGCGCCCAGGCCTCACCCTAATTTAAGCACATCCCCTGGGGGTGCTCATAGACCTGGAGGAGCCCGGGACTGGGCCAGAGCTGCCCCTGGGCTGGACCTGGGCAGAGCAAGCACAGCCGATCAGAAGAGTTCCATAGGAAGGTGCAGATCGAGTGTAGCGGCCCCAGTGAAATAGCAGGACTACCTCAGTAGGCACAGGGACCAGGGAAGGTGTTACTTGGAGCCCCGACTTACAGGCTGCCTGGCAAACTCAGGGGGAGGGACAGGCTCCAGTTTCTTGTTGGGCTCAGATCAGGGCGCCAGGACCACACAGGCTCTGGGAAGCCAGGTGGGAGTGACAGCTCCCATCGCAAGACAGTGGTGCTGTGGGCAGGACCCAGGTAGGAATGCAGGTCCCTTGAGAGGCAGGCACCAGGACCGGACTCAACACACACCAGACTCATTGGGGGAACTGCCCAGGAAGGGTGAGGATAGGAGGCAGAAGACAGGGAGCATCTTCTTTCTGACCTCTGTGGCCACGGTGGCAGGGAAGATTGGACAGTGAGAGTCTCAGGGTGGCCCAGCACCCGGCGCTTAGGCATTGGCTGGGAGCAGCCCAGGGTGGGGGCTGAGGGTGCTGGCGGGTTTGAGTGGGTTGGGAGCATGGTCTCTGTGTGAAGAGGGAAGCAGAAGTTGTAGCCCAGCTTCCCCAGCAGGAGGCCTGAGCGGTGGGTTTCTGTGACTACCTCCTTCATAAAGTCCCACTTGCCCGAGAACTTGTATGATAAGTTGGGCCAGGGCTGAGCATGCCGGGGCTGTTAAACGTGTTGCAGAGGCCAGGAGTGGGGCGGGACCTCTCTCCCCTCTGCCATGGGGCTTTCTGTCTGTCTGCACCTCCACTGCTTCTACCGCTGAGCTGGTTGCAAGATACATCTCATCTCCCAGAGCAACGCTCAGGGAACAGGGTGGCACGCATCTCCTTTGGTCCCCTCCATTTCCCTGAGTTTGGGGCCTTGTACTTATCAGGGGCTTAATGAATGTTTGTGGGTGGGTTGGAAAGTCTGAGCATGTAGAGAACAGGAATCATCCGAGTCTGAGAAACCACTTGGCAAGATGCAGGCTGGCACCTCAGGAACACAGGGAAACAGGCAGCCCTTTAGGTCTCAAAGGCCGATGCTGAAGAGAGACATGAAGCCAGCTCTTGAACAGAAGGGCCATGGGAGGTGGGCAGACTTGCTTTCTGATTTGATGGACAAGAACGAGAGAATCCCACTGAGCAGTCATCTTTGGACTCTGCGGAAGGTGCCTCCCGTCAGGTATTCTTAGCTATGGGCCCAGAGATTCACTCTGGCTAGTTGTGGATCCCAAAAATGTGTTAAAAGCACTGAGTAGCTCACAAAGCCCCTGGGATGTAAAAAACCTGTTTTGTTTTGTTTTGTGTCCTGGGGACTTTGTGAGCTACTCAGTACTTTTACTGGGGACTTTGGTGGGTTTCCGAGAGGAGCCCACCGTGACTTCCAGAGCGGGGACACGGAGGCCCATGTGGCACTGGGCACAGCCACCATGACCTGCATGCAGCTGGAGGACTTGTCCCATGCTATGGACCAGATTGTGTCCCCCAAATTCATATGTTGAAGCCCTGAGCCTCGATGTGGCTTATTTGGAGAAACGGCTTTGAGGAGGTAATTAAGGGTAAATCAAGTCATAAGGGTGGGGCTATAATCTGATAGGACTGTGGCTTTATAACAAGAGGGAGAGATCTACCCCCCTCCACCTACCACCATGGGAAGGTGGCCATCTGTAAGTCAGGAAGAGAGTCCTTACCAGAAACCAACCATGCTGGCACCCTGACCTTGGGCTTTCCCGCCCCCAGAACCATGAGAAAATCAACTTCTGTTGTGTAAGCCACCTCATCTATGTGCTCTATTCTGCCAGCCCAAGATGACTAAGCCTACTCTGGAAGCCAGGACCTCCTGCCTGGCATCTGCTTCCAAGTAGCAGAAGCTGAGTCTGGCCCAGGACGACCCTCCCATCAGAGCTCCTTCCCCCCACCACTCCCAAGGCCAGACATAGGGAAGGTGTAAAAAGACACTGCATGGGCAGAAAGGATGACAAGCACTCACCCACACAGAGATAGCGAATTTGAGGCAGGTCCCCAGCAAGGTCAAGGCCAGCTCCTTTCTCATGAGGGGATTCTTCCCTGGTGGGTCAGCAAAGCTCAGGATGGCTCATCAGCTTTAGAGGCTCAAAAAACCCACAATTTCCAGCGCACCAAGAACAGATTTATTACTTGGTTCACTGAAACTTAGATCCAAAGTTTTTTCATCCCAGTTGGCAGGCATAGTGGGCAAATATGTGGGTGGGCGTGGCTACCCACGCATGCCAAGGCCTCCCCATCCTGTTGGCTGGGCCACACGGGAGCCAGACCAGAGCTGCCGCGTGGTCACTGTATCAGCCGGTAAGTCTGGGGCCGGGGCAGCCCTTCTCTTAAAAGGCATCTGGAGCCTCCTGTTTTCTGCCCTTGGGTCACCACCTTTCTGCCATTCTCTTCACCTGGCATTTCTCCAAACAGTTCCTGCATATGAAATTCAAGTCAAATGTTATTCTTGCCTCCCTGCAAATGACCCCAGTCACCTTGAGTGGAGTTCTAGGTGTTTCCAAATTCTTTAACCATGTAATTACAGTCTCTCGGGTAACTCTCATCAATGACTGGTTGCATCCTCTTTTTATGCGAGTCTACAGCTTTATGAAGGCAACCTCTTTCCTGCTTCTTTTTATTTTATTTTTTTGACATGGGGTCTTGGTCTGTTGCCCAGGCTGGAGTGCAATGTCACGATCTCGGCTCACTGCAACCTCCACCTCCCAGGCTCAAGCAAATCTCCTGCCTCAGCCTCCCAAGTAGCTGGGATTACAGGCATGCATGACCACACTCGACTAATTTTTGTATTTTTAGTAGAGACAGAGTTTCACCATGTTGGCCAGGCTGGTCTCGAACTCCTGACCTCAAGTGATCCACCCGTCTCGGCCTCCCAAAGTGCTGGGATTACAGGCCTGAGCCACGGCACCTGGCCTGCCTCTTTCCTTCTTTTTTGCCTCAAATTCTTGTGGGGCAAGTCACCGCTGCTTCCCTTCCTGCCAACACTCATTTCCCTAAAATGCTCTGGAAGCTGAAGGTGTGGGGTGTGTACCCGTCTCTGCTGCATGCGGGCTTGGGGGCTGGAGCAGCTGCATGGCTCGGGCCTACGTGCTTTCTGCAGGACTCTGTTTCAGACACTGTTTCCTTAGAGGAATTCAAACACTGACTGCTCATTTCACTGGTCTCTGTTCTTTGCAGAATGAGTTTATATGAAGTCCCATTCTTAGGTTGATTACGTTTAAGGCTCAGTTTCCACATCTACAGAATGGGGAAACAATGTCCCGCAGCCTGCTTCCTAAGAGATTATTATGCACCTGTTAAGTGCAAGGCTGGGCGGGGTTCTGTGCGTGTTGAGTGTGGGAACAAGTGTGTAACTGGCTGGCTGCTCTTTGAGCCTGGAGCAGTGAGGCCAGGACTTGTGGATCCAAGCCCTGCCTGGACAAGGTGGGCTTGCTCTGTTGGGAGTCCACACACGGACCCCTGCCCAGCTCCTGCTTCCTTGACAGATGCCCTGGGTCACAACGGGGGCTTGAATATGAAGCGTTTTCACCTGACGGAGGTCTCGATCCATTCAGTTGGCAAACATTTGCCTGACGTGTCATAATCAACACTTTCACACTCAGACTCCTCTCATCTCTGGGTTTTCTTAAAGGCCAAGGGCACCTCAGGTTCGGCACCACATCTGACCCATGGGGCTGACATCAGCCTGTGAGCTTCCTGATTTGTGTATAGTTGTGAATTTTTAAACTTCTTAAACTTGTATTAAGCAAATCTCCGGCGCATATCAAAGAGAAAAGAGCGTACTGAAGCCCTGTGTGTCCTCCGCTCAACCCCACAACTGCAAACTCAAGGGCAATCAAGCTCCATCCCTGCACACACCCACCTCCCCTGCCCCTTGGGTTATTCTGAAGCAAATCCAAGACATATCATTTCATCTATAAATATATGAAAGTGCCTCTCGAAAATCCTTCCTGGAATCCTAAGACGCCGTGAGATAGACCCGCCATCCTGTGAGCGAGGAGAGTGGAGGAGACCCACAGCGAGGCTCCCGCCCCGCCCTCTCTCCCGCCTTTGCCTTTCGCCTTGAGCACCTGTTTTCTGTGGTCTCGGCTTTCCTGTTCGTTGCCTCCCTGGCATGATCTTTAATTCTTCAGCCTTCCCCCCTAGTTTTCTCTTCTTCCACTCAATCCTCCTCCCTTTCTAGATCACAACTCAAATTGGAAGTTTAAAAGACATTTACTTTTGGCCAGGCACGGTGGCTCACGCTTGTAATCCCAGCACTTTGGGAGGCCAAGGCAGGTGCATTACCTGAGGTCAGGAGTTTGAGACCAGCCTGACCAACATGGTGAAA
>NW_012115154.1:19717709-19718103 GCF_000951035.1 Colobus angolensis palliatus | reverse complement strand
TTGAGACCAGCCTGACCAACATGGTGAAACCCTGTCTCTACTAAAAATATAAAGAAATTAGCTGGGTGTGTTGGCATGTGCCTGTAGTCCCAGCAACTTGGGAGACTGAGACAGGAGTATTGCTTCAACCTGGGAAGTAGAGGTTACAGTGAGCTGAGATTGTACCACTGTACTCCAACCTGGACAACAGACAGGAACTCTGTCTTAAAAAAAAAAAAAAAAAATGCTTCTAGGCCAGGTGTGGTGGCTTATGCCTGTAATCCCAGCACTTTGGGAGACTGAGGTGGGTGGCTTATCTGAGGTCAGGAGTTCAAGACCAGCCTGGCCAACATGGTGAAACCTCGTCTCTACTAAAAATACAAAAATTAGTTGGGCATGGTGGCGTGCACCTGTA
>NW_012115154.1:19696622-19717350 GCF_000951035.1 Colobus angolensis palliatus | reverse complement strand
CGTTCTGTTGCCCAGGCTGGAGTGCAGTGGCACGATCTTGGCTCACTGCAACCTCCACCTCCTGGGTTCAAGCGATTCTCCTGCCTCAACCTCCTAAGTAGCTGGTATTACAGGTGTATGCCACTACACCTGGCTGATTTTTGTATTTTTAATAGAGATGAGGTTTCGCCATGTTGTCCAGGCGGGTCTCAAACTCATGACCTCAGGTGATCCACTTGCCTCAGCCTCCCAAAGTGCTGGGATTACAGGCGTGAGCTACTGCGCCCAGCCCACTTATTCTTAATTTTAGACGTAGAGGTTTAACAATGTATTTCACTTTTCTTTTTTTTTCTTTTTTTTTTTGAGACGGAGTCTTGCTCTGTTGTCCAGGCTGAAGTGCAGTGGCGCGATCTCAGCTCACTGCAAGCTCCGCTCCTGGGTTCACGCCATTCTCCTGCCTCAGCCTCCCGAGTAGCTGGGACTACAGGCGCCTGCCACTACGCTTGGCTAGTTTTATTGTATTTTTAGTAGAGACGGGGTTTCACCGTGGTAGCCAGGATGGTCTCAATCTCCTGACCTTGTGATCCGCCCGTCTCAGCCTCCCAAAGTGCTGGGATTACAGGTGTGAGCCACCACGCCCGGCTATTTCACTTTTCTTTAAAATGAAAGGAAACTTGCTTTTTACTCGTGTGGCCGCAGAGTAGTTTTTTCCTCTGTTGGCCAGTGGCCCTAAACAGATACACAACAGGCCCTAAACAGATACACAAAGGGCATGGCCACCAGGGAGAGGCAGCTGAGTGTGGATGGGAGGACCGCGGGGCGCGGATGGGAGGATGGCGGCGCATGGATGGGAGGACGGCGGGGTGCGGATGGGAGGACGGCAGCACGTGAATGGGAGGACGGCCGGGCGCAGATGGGAGGATGGTGGCATGTGGGTGGTAGGACGGCTCTTCCAGAAACCCTGCCACCTCCCCACCTTGGCACAAATTTTCCTCAAGGCTTAGGAGTCAAATGTTTAGGCTGGTGAGTGGCTCATAGGATGTTAATGAGTGCTGACCCTGTGCTCGGTGCTCTTCTCATGAGAGCTTGTTTATTCCGCATGACAACCACGTAAAGCCCATGTTCCACTGGAGACACCTGTTCAGCTACCCAGCTAGTAAGTGGCAGGGCTGGGACCCCAGCCTGAGTTATCTAACTCCTACCAGTGACCAGTCCCCCACACTTGACTGTGAGAATCCTTTGGGGAAATGTGCTGATTCTTGGACTTGTACCCCCAAATTGTGGTATATTTGATCTGGGGTGGGATCTAGGAAATTTGCATTTTTCATAAGACTTGTAAGGGATTTTGATGCATACGTCATGGTAGCTTCATTTAAACACGGGGTCAGGCGCGGTGGCTCATGCCTGTAATCCTGGCACTTTGGAAGGCCAAGGTAGGAAGTTCACTTCAGGCCAGAAGTTCAAGGCCAGGTTGGGCAACATAGACCCCTTCTCTACGAAACATTTAAAAGTTAACTGGGTGCAGTGGCATGCGCCTGTAATCCCAGTTACTCAGGAAGCTGAGGCAGGAGGGTCATTGAGCCTGCTGAGGTTGTAGTGAGCTGTGATCACACCACTGCACTCCAGCCTGGGCAACAGAGTGAGACTGTCTCAAAAAAAAAAAAAAAAAAAAAATTAAAGCAAAACCAAACACCATCCTCATGAGTTAACAGTAGTTGAAGTGGCATGCTAGAGAAGTGGAGTTCATTATTCTGTTCTGTCTACTTTTATGTATGTGTTTAAATTTTTCCATACTAAAAAAGTAAAGAAAAAAAATCTGCATGACATGTATGCGTGAGCTGTGGTACCATATCCTTGTTAAAAACTGCTGATTCACAGCCTGGCTTGCAAGCCGCGATGTGTCCCACCACGTCAGAATTAAACAAAAGGGTCTACTTTTGTTGGGGGGAAAGATACCAGAGCAGAAGAAAACAAAGTCCACAATTCTTGCCGTTCCCAGAAGACAGTGTGAGGGGTGTAGATCTGCAAACTGCGTGTCCATTTTCTAAGATGTCGGGCTCAGAATTCCTTCTTCCATGACCCCCGTATCCTCCTGGGAGTTTTGCCCTGGAGTCTTCCTTCTCTGTTCACGATTTCCCATCTCTCTGCCTCGATTTGACAGTGCCATACAGGAGAAACGGGAACTGCTTCAGCTCCGAGGAAGGGCCATCCACCGGGCATTGGCAGGGAAGCAGAGAGAACGCCCGAACCCAGCTCACGCCCCTCTGCTCTTGGCACGTTCCAAGCACACAGGGCTGGCTCTCCATGACAATCCTGTCTTTGCTTTGCATGCTGGGAAAGTGCTGAAAATATCCTGCACCCAAATGAGTGATGGAAAACGGAATGAATTTGCATGGCCAGAGCATTTTCCCCTGTCAAGCATCACACTGTGTGTAAATCTCCAGGAGGCCTCAGAACCTCTCCCAGGAAAGGCAGAGATGGAGGCTGGAGAGGACTGTGGTGTATTCCACACCCTCCCTCAGCACAGTGTGGCCCCAGGCGACTGAATGTGGCCATGGGGCACACTCGTTTTGGTTACTCTGCATGCACTCCCTTTTTTGGCAACAGGAGCCTGATTGTGCCTGGGTCCCTCCTGGACCTGAAGCCCAGGAGCTGGTGTCCGAGGTCAGACCAGCAGGTACCTCCCATCCCTGGGCTTGGCTCTGGCCAGGTGTCAGCTCATCAGCACATTTGTTTTGTTACATCAGTGGAGGAAGGGGACTTTCCCTTTCACAGTGGGCCAGAGCAAGGCCCCCTCAGGGCTGTCCCTGTGGTTGCCATTAGCCGCCTCGTGGAGCCTGAGTGTAGAGTCACTGCCAGGGAGTGGAAGAGAGGGACCCCCTGTCCCGCAGTGGCCACTCCATCTGATTCTCACTTCAGGCCACACAGGATGTCCAGGCTTTGGGTGCCAGGCCCCTTCCTGCTGAGCCAGCAACGTGCCCCTCCCGGGAGAGTGAGCCTGAGCCCATCCCATTGTTCACACTACCCAGAGCTCTCAGAGTGTCGGGCAGAGGCCGGGTGCCAGGAGGGCACGTGAGGGTGGGGGCCACACTGAGCCGCCTGGTCATGTTACACCACGTGATGCACACGCTGCAGAGGAAGGCCCGGAGTCCCTGGTGGCACCTGACATTTTGCCACCACTGCCTCCGGGCAGTCACACCCTGACACAGGATCTGTACAGCTCCTCCGTCACCTGTGACACAGCCCAGCTACCTAGGGCACCTGGGAAACCCACAGGAGGGTGGCTTCCGGGTGATGGTGCCAAACCCAGTCGGTGGCAGGCCACCAACACTGGACCTGTGTCCCCATGTCTAGAGTTAGCACCAGGCTGTGGCTAGGAGGAGTCCTGGGGTCCAAAGATTTCTAGATTGTAGAACTCGCATCTGAGTTGAGACAGGTTAGTGGCTCTTAGGAACCTGCATCCGAGTTTAATCTTCTCACAGTGACCCTAACAGGTAGTTTAAACACTTCTGTCATGGACAGCCTGTTCTCTTCCTCATTCCTTCAACACATTTGATAAATATCTACAGGTTGCTTAACTTTCCTGTGCCTCAGTTTTACCTTCCATAAAATGGGGATAATATTGCTGTCCTCCTTGGTGGACGCGGATTAAAGGAAGCAATAGATTTAAAGTGTTGAAATATATTAACCTATTTGAATATTAACTCTTTGACTATTTTCTGAAGTGCATACACTAAAGTGCTTAGTAATCACTGGTACTGTTATGCCTATTACTGTTACTACTAAGCCTAGCACTGTTAGTGCTCTAAGCCTAGCACTCTTAGTACTCTAAGCCTAGTACTCTTAGCATTCTAAGCCTAGCACCCTCAGTACTCTAGCCTAGCACTATTAGTACTCTCAGCCTAGCACCCTCAGTACTCTAGCCTAGCACTATTAGTACTCTCAGCCTAGCACCCTCAGTACTCTAAGTCTAGCCCTGTTAGTGCTCTAAGCCTAGCACTCAGTACTCTCAGCCTAGTACTCTTAGCACTTTAAGCCTAGCACTGTTGATCCTCTAAGCCTAGCACTCTCAGTACTCTAGCCTAGCACTATTAGTACTCTCAGCCTAGCACTGTTGATACTCTAGGCCGAGCACTGTTGGTACTGTAAGCCTAGCACTCTCAGTACTCTAAGCCTAGCACTCTTAGTACTCTAACTCTAGCATGTTAGTACTCTATTCCTAGCACTCGCAGTACTCTAGGCCTAGTACTGCTGGTATGCCTAGCACTGTTAGTACTTTGTAAGCCTAGCACTCTTAGTACTCTGGACCCAGCACTGCTGGCACTCTCTGCCTACCACTATGAGCACTATGAGTGCTCCGTGCCAAGCAATATTCTAGATTCTGCTGACACAGAGGTACAGAGGACAAAGTCCCTGGCTTCGTGGAACCTATTTGCTTGTAGGGGCAGGCAGAGTGTGTTAGACGTCATGACATCTCCATGTGTGTGTCTGGGCGGGTAGTGACAAGTGAACAGAGAAAAACGAAGCTGAATGAGCATGTGGCGAATAGGGGTGTATGAGTGGTGCCCGCTTAGATGGCATGCTTAGGGAGGCCTCACTTTGGTGGCTGGGCCCTGGGAGAGATGCAAGAGCAGGGAGAAGGCAGGGGTCCCGGGGAGGGGAGAACAGCACGTGCACGGGCCCTGAAGGGGCTGCCCCTTGAGTCTTCCTCTAAGTGTGATGGGGTCACTGCAGAGCTTCAAGCAGAGGAGTGACGGGATCTTCTCTTCCCACGAAGGTTTATGTGGCCTTGGTGTGGCAGCACAGCAGAGGGGAGGGGAGTCTGTTGTGGTGGGGACACTGGTGGGTGACCACATGGTGTGCTACCTCGGGGTAGGGGGCAAGAGCGAAGCCTCGGGCAGCCAGCGGACAGGGGTGCCATGCACTGAGATGGAGACAGGCTGGGCAGGGCGCGGGCGGCAGAAAGTCCCGGACCTAGAGTTCTGGTTTCGATCCTGATGCAAGAGGTGCCTCCTGAGTCTCCGCCTGCCTCTGCCATCTCTCCACTGGTGCATGCAAGCCTCAGCTCAGGGGAGAGGCGGCACCCAAAGATGGGCCCTTCTGCTGAGGTAGCTGCTCCAACTGGGAACTGAGCTGAAGACACCAGTGCAGTTTCTATTCGCTGGGCTCCGGTCGTCCTTCTAGACTCAAGAGTGCTCTGTGGGGCTCTACTGTAAATGCCTTTCCTCCTGAAAGCCCTCTGGAAAGCAAAGTGGCCATTGAGTCCCCCAGGCACGCAGTGTCACACGTCACTCAGTGTCACACAGTATCACATGTCAGTGTCACTGTCACATCACTCAATGTCAGTCTCACATCGTCATTGTCACTCAGTGTCACACATCACAGCATCACACATCACTGTGTCAATGTTACACCTATCACTTAACATCACTCAGTGTCACAGTGTAAACATCCAGTATCACAATGTCGTGCACTTCACTCAGTGTCACGCAATGTCACATGTCAGTGTCACTCAATGTTATGCACGTGTCACACAATGTCACACATCATTCAATGTCATATCACGTCACTGACAGTCACATGTGTCAGTGTCACACGTCATTCAGTATCACATGTCACTGTCACACATCAGTGTTACAGAATGTCACACACATAGTCGCTCAATGTCACAGTGTCACACAGGTCACTCAGTGTCAATCTCATGTCACCAACACATAATGTCACAGAATGCCACATCACTCACTGTCATCACTCAACGTCACCAAGTGTCACACAGTCACAAATAGCACTCAGTATCACATACATCACTCAACATCACTGTCATATAGTATCATATATCAGTGTCACACATTGCATATCATGTCACACATCACTCAATGTCACACATCGTTGTCACAGTGTCAGTGTCCTGCAGTACCATACCTCCCTCATCATCACACAGTGTCACACATTGTCACACCTCAATGTCACACAGTGTCACAACACTGTCACACAGTGTCATTCAGTTCATACATCAGTTTCACAGTGTCACTCAATGTCATATAGTTCATACATTGTTCATTGTCACAATGTCACATGCCATCATAAAATGTCACACATATCACTCAATATCACGTGTCACTCAGTGTCACACACATCACTCAATGTCATGCAATGTGACAGTGTCACACAGTGTCACCATTACCCATCACACAGTGTCATGGTTTCCGGCCCCTCTGCTTCTGGTATTCTCACAGGACTGGGTAGCTGGTCTGCTGGGCTCCGATGGGAGCAGTGGCGTGCCCTGGAGGCTTCCTTTCGGCTCTGTCCATGGGTGCCCCGAGCTGAACCTGTGCTGGGGTTTAGTGTCAGGTGGCAGCACCAGGCTGTTGGCTCACATGGAACTTAAAAGGCCCTGCATCACCAAGGGCACTCGGGAGAGGCAGCTGCCAGCCATTGCACTTACCCAGTGACTTTGCTGTGCTCAAGTTCCCTATGAATTGCTGGACATTTTACCTTTGTCATCCCCTCTAGTCACTGCCCACATTACATGGCTAACATGGGGTACAAGAGGAAAGCCCTCCGTGTGGACAGTGTATCCTCACTTGCCGGGCCCCTACAGGTGTACCATGAGGACCCTCCAGCTCCAAACTCCCTTTACCTGGCTGGCTCAGTGGCTGAAAATCCATCATTACAAATGCACTCCTTTGCTAAACAGAGAAGGCTGTAGAGTGAAAACAATCTTTACGCTGCGTAAAGGATACTGGGTACATTTACTGTTTTTATTTTTTGTTGCTTCTACTCTCTTCGATGGCTAGCAGGTGACAGGTTGACATGGGTTGAGGGGCCACACCGTGCCTCACTGGACGATCATTCTGAGGGTGAGGCCTGACACCAGGAGTTATTAGAGTCCCCAGTTCACTAATGCGGCCTCTTGGAGTCTAGTAAACCAAAAAAGAAAAAATAATAAGATTCATCAGACTTTCCTTTCACAATACCTCACAGTAGCTGGCTGCATGGAGAGTTTGAAGTGAGAAGCAATTTGAGGTTTGGAGCCTGACAAGCCTGGGTTCAGGTCCAGGTCAGCCAAATGATGCTGGGCAAGTCCCTTCATCTCTTCCTACTTCCATTTCCCCAGTTTTCAACGGGGACAGCACCACCCCTGTGGACGGTGGAGGCGAGTTCACACCCAGTGATCATGTCCGGGGGCCTTTGCAGGTGGACAGTCTGCACATTTTCTCTGTGCATCCTCCCCCGCCCCATCTGGGTTGGGCCGAGCGTTCTCTGGGTAAATGTCCACCGCATTCGCTATTGGGCTTTCCTGCCTTGGGATTGGCGCTGGCTCACGCCTGGGCTTTCTTTGGCCCTGGTGGCCCTGAGGGCAGCTGAGCACATCACAGGCTCTGTGGCTATTCTGAGCCCCCTACTGACGCAGGCCCAGCTCCCTGGCTGGCCGGTTTAATTTGGTTCTTGACCAGCCACTCAATTATTTTTGTGTCCTTTGTTTGCCACTACAGGAGTGGCGAGGACCCAGTCCTTTCTCAGGGCTCCTTCCGGAGATGAGGTGGTGACATCAGATGGCTGCACTTGGCTTGGAGAACTGAGTCACCTTTGGGAGCACCCCACCAGAGAGGAGAAAGGGTGATGGGTGCGAGCCAGAGAGCCTCTGGCCTTCAAATTCCTGTTCATCTCCCCCAGAGCCAACAGTGTCACCCTCCCGCGCTTTGGAGAGCTCTGGAAGCTGAAATGCAGGCTCGCAGGCAGCAAGAAACATTCTAGGAACATCACTGAATGGTTATTATATAGTGGCTTCTCCGACCACCATTTAGTAGAAGGGACCTGCTGGGAATTTGCAGCCACACCTCAGCTACCCTGCTCTACGCTCCATTTTGGGGACTGCCCTATCAGGGACTTGCCTTATCGGTGTCCCCTGGTCGTCTGTTGAATGAATGGGACACTGCTCTTCATTCTCCTGCCGCCAGGCTGCCATCCAGCCTGGACAATGGCAGCTCAAGTTTGGGCAGCGTTGGAGGGAGGAGGACTGGGTTTCATGACATGGTCCAGTTGCTATCCAGGTGCTTGGACTTGTCCTCTGACCAGGTGCTAAATGTCCTGGGGACTTGTGGTCCCCTGTGAGTATTTCCTTCTGAAACTGAGACAGTGCTGAGCTCAGTAAGCCCAGGGCACCCAGGATGCAGCCAAGGGGGAAGGCCTCCTCTGCATGACCTCCGGCAGGTCCCAACATTTGAGGCTGATGCAGCGCTGGGCCAGAGGCACCCTCTTCCCTCATGGTAGATGCCTTTGGAGGGCATATTTGAGTGCCCTACTCTGTCTTTCCCTGGTCAGGCCAGGTAGCTCCAATTGACTGAGATGGGTGGGGGACCACTGTGGCCTCTGGCTCAGGTTGGAGAAGCAGAAGCCATTGCCGGAACATATTCTAGACACAGCCTGTGTTGAGCATTTGCTGAAGCTGCTGTTACTGCCATAGCTAACGCCTAGTCTGGGAGACAGCCAAAATGGGTTTGCATCTTTCCTTTGAATACGTTCCTTGGAAGAAAGTCAGAAGATTTCAGCTTGAAATTCTATAAAAACCATCATTTGCATTTCCAGTGCACACCTGCTCGAAGCAGGAGGCAGGTCAGGGTGCTGGTTGCTCGCACTCTGGCCTCCAGCAAGAAGCTTGGTGGTGGGAGATCTCTGTCTTCCTGGGACTTAATCTTTACAGCAAGGTGCTGTCCCAGGCGGGGAGACAGTCCTGACCCTTTCAGGCCCCTTGTTTCATGGTCCGGGAGATGAGTGGAGTTGGATGTCTTAGAGAATCTGCCTTGTTAAAAGCAGGGCGAGGCAGGAGCCTGACCTCCAGGTCCCGGGCTATGAGTGGGTCTCTCTGCAGCCTTGATTGCAACAAGTCATTACCACCTATGAGGAAAGATTAATTTCTCCTTTGGTCCCACAGGGCAAAGAGGCAGGAGGAGACAGCAGTCAGGAGCTTGGATCCAGAGCCAGACTTCAAGGCTTGGCTGGAGCTCTGACTGACACTAGCCAGCTGTGTGGCCTTGGGCATGTCCCAGGGTCTTCTCTGTGCTGCAAATCTGCTGTGCTGAGTCACACTGAAGTTGTGTTAGTAGCTGGCACCTAACCTTTTACTCCAGGAAGCATTTTCAACATGCTTTGCAGGGTACAACGTGGTTTCACATACCTGTCATTTCATCTTAACCCTGACCAGCAGGACTTGAGAGACCCAGGCTCCCGGCTTGAAATTCTACCCTCAACAACAGTGAACTTGGGAGTTGCAGGTGCAGAGATAGGGAGTGGGGGGTTGTGAAATCATAAAACATGTAGGAATGTCATATAAAACACAGCGGGTGAGATGAAGTCGGCTAAGAAGGGCCACTGTAGAACTGACCCTGTCCATGAGACTTCTACAAGGAAGTGCCACCAACCTGCAGAGGGCAGTGGGAGGAGGAGTCAAGGCTCTTGCTCTAGGAGGGGACCCCAGAGCCTGGAGAGTTAAGCAGGGAGACTGAAATTAATTTGAATAGCAGACCACCCTCCCATCGAACTCCCTGTTCTAGGAGGATCTTAGTGAGCTGATCTTGGACACATAGAATTGTTTTCTTTATGGGCCCTTGGGAAAACTGTGCTTACCTCTTATGTCTCTTTCTCTCTGAAAAGATGTAGCCCCCCCGCCATCTGTCTCCCTAAGGAGTGTCTGTCACAGACAGTCCACTGTCCCCACGCCCAGCTGTGTGTGATAGATGCTTGCGGCCAGATGCCGGTTGCGTGTTCGGCATACCAGGGTGATCCTGCTTGGGACCTAGTGCTCGCCAGCCAACTTTCCCGGCTGGATTAATTTCCAATCTATGTACATCTGTGTGTGTGTTTTACAACCTGATTGAGAAAAGGGAAAAAACACCATAATCCCTTGTTTCCTTGGTGTTGCTCAAGAGGAAGTGGGCTTATCGGTAGGAATGAAAAGGGAGCCTGATGTTCTCAGCCAACTCTGAGACCAGAGGGATTTCCAGAGCAGCTTGATAACCTGAACATTTTATCCGGTACGTTTCAGACACCAGGCCTCTGTTCAGAGCAGCTGGAAGTATATAACTCAATTACATTTACATTTTATCAGAAGGTTGAAAAATTCTCATTAACCTGCTAATCGTCAAAAATGTGTTCAGCGTTTGGCTGGTAATTTCAGTGGTATCTCTGATAGAAGATAGCATCTGACACACCAAAGAAACCTCATTTCATTCATGGCTCTTTTATTATTCCCGTTGCTGAGGCTACCAGGGGCAGGACTTCTAAGCGCTAACATTTTGGAGACGTGCTCTGTCCACTAAATCATAGGCTTTGGGGTGGTTACACTTGGGTTCAAAACCTGCTGCACCGCTGAGCAGCCTTGCTCTTCCTGTGCCTCCCTTGGCAATACTCACTCTCTTTCTCTAAGCCGTGGCACCCCGGGAGGCAGAGACTTGTCAATCCCTACCCGGTAGGCACTGTGTGGATTACAGGAGATATGCAGGCCCAGCGCTTTGCAGATGTTCCACAAATGCTCAAACTTGGGCCCCTCCCTTCTCCTCATCTCTCTATAATGTCTTCTGTGCTGAATAAATACATCAACTAAAAGCAAGCAGCAATTCTGGGGGAACATATGTATAGAATGTTCATACAGCATCATTTATAATAGCCCCAAAGTGGACGCTCCCCAGGTGCCCATCAGCAGTGGAAATGGCAAACACATGGTGGTAAATTTGCATAATGGAACCTCCTGCAGCAATAAGGAGAAACGGTCTACAGTCACACGTGGCAGCGTAGCTGCATCTCACAACCAACACTGAGCAAGAGAAGCCTGAAGCAAAAGAAAACAAAATGTGTGGCTCTGGGTCACAAAATACACTGCCAGGCAAAACGTGTGATGTTGGAATCATGACAATTAGTTAGAAAGAATGAATGAGACCTACTATTTGATGGCACAGTAGGCTGACTGTAGTGAATAATAACTTAATTGTATATTTTAAAATAACTCAAAAAGTGTAATTGGATTGTTTATAACTCAAAGGATAAATGCTTGAGGGGATGGATCCCCATTCCCCATGATGAGCTTATTTCACATTGCATGCCTGTTTCACAACAGCTCATGTACCCCACAAATATATACACCTACTATGTACCCCCTTTTTCTTTTTTGAGACAGAGTCTTGGTCTGTCACCCAGGCTGGAGTGCAGTGGTGTGATCTTGGCTCACTGCAACCTCCGCCTCCTGGGTTCAAGCGATTCTCCTGCCTCAGCTGCCTGAGTAGCTGGGATTACAGGCGCCTGCCACCACGCCTGGCTAATTTTTTTTTTTTTTTTTTTTAGTAGAGATGGGATGTCACTATATTGTCAGGCTGGTCTCAAACTCCTGACTTTGTGATCCGCTCACCTCGGCCTCCCAAAGTGCTGGGATTATAGGCATAAGCCACCACACCCAGCCAAAAAAAAATTTGTAAATAGAAAAAGAATTATGATGATTATCTGAGGAGGCAGGTGGTACCTCGCAGGGAGATTGAAGGGGGCTGCCGTGGGGGTAGTGACCTTCCTTTCCTTCTCTGGGTGCTGGCTACATGGATGCATGAACTTTGTGCAGATGTCAAGCTGTCCTCTCTCAATGCGTGCACTTTTCTATATTATGCTCCAGTAAAACATTTTTTAAAGCCCAAGCAGCCAGATGATGCGGGAGAAGTTCCTTGAGTTATTTTCATCAGTGAGACACCCGAGGGGCTTGATGGAGCCATGCAGTGCTCTGGCCACGGTGGAGAGCAGAATCGCTGCTATCTGGGCAGAAGACACTGCAGGGGAAACACCCGTTTATTTGCTCATTGGTAAAATAAACTGAAGACACACTGAAAAGCAGCCAGAGGAGCTCTGAAAACAGATTTCCTTTCTGAGAGCAGCTGCAGTCCTTTGCAGGGCGCCATTCATTGTGACGGAAAAGGGGAGCTTTTCCTCTTTCCTTCTTTGCCTCGCGTGCACTGATGAGTGAGTCAAAGAAGGCGTCATGGCCTTGAAGAAAGATGAGCGATTTGAGCAGCAGGCAGTGTGAAAGGCTGAAGGGCTGGCAGAGGTATCTTCTGCCAGGTGTTCCCTTTTCTCTCTGGACAGGCAGGTTAGGGAGCCCAGCATAGAGGCTGGGTCCCTGGAGAGATGAGCAGAGGTGAGTACATGGACGGATGCTCAGCGGCAAAATTGTGCCTTTGGCAGTTCGACATTCACTTTACTTGCTCCAGTTCTCAGAACTGGAAGGTGAGAGGTGTCATCCCCAGCTTCTGGCATTCCAGACCTACAGTCCTGAACTTGGACCCTTCCCAGGAGACCTTTAGCCTCTGGTCCTTGCCCTCCTTGCCATCACCTCATCCCCTCAACCAAAACTTTGCTATCCTCGGGGCTGTGCCCCCCAGGCCTTCACTCTGATCATTAATTCATGCTAGAGTCTTATTATCCAATAACGGGACTTGGTGTTTCTCCTGAGAGTATTTTAACTTGGGACTGTGAATGCCTCCATCCTAAGGAATACATTGTCAGCTGGTGAGTGTGAAACTTCAAAGTTGCATTTGTCTGTGCACAGCGCGGACCCGGCAGTGCCCTGATGGGCTTCCTGGCAGATGGGGAGAGGAGACAGGCCTGCACAAAGGGGAAGGAAGGCAAGCGGGTGGGCAGGGACCTGGCGAGACTGCTGTGGGGGCTCCCTCTGTGGATAGGACTCTCGGGATCAGTGTGGACCTGCATCCCTACCCGTCTGCTGTCGGTGTGGATGAAAGCTCTGGCCTGAATGTCTAGGTGGACTTTCTCATGTCAGGGAGGAGAGTCAGTGTGTGCCTGCCGATGATGAAGCCTCTTCTCTCTTCCGGGGGACTGGCATTAAGGACATAAAGGATGTGGAAGATGCAACTGGGCTACCCCAGCAACTTTTTCTGAAAATTAAACTTTTAAGCTTTACTTCTTTCTTAGAAAGCATTCTGCAGAACACCACCCTCCAATCGATCTCCCTGCACAGGGGGAAGTGTTCTTATCCGTGCTGTCCATCTTGGTAACCGCTAGCCACATCTGGCTGTTAAGCATTGGAAATATGGACAGTGCAGTTGGGTTCACACCCAGGGCTACCATACGTAACAGAGCACCGCACACTGGGTTTCTTCAAACAGCAGAAACTGACTCTCTTTCACAGTACTGTGGGCCGGACGGCTGAAGTCAAGGCGTGGGAAGGTTGGTTCCTACTGCAGGTCCCAAAGGAGAACCTGCTCCCCACCTGTCTCCTGGCCTCTGGCAGTTCTCAGCAATCCTTATTCTTTGGCTTAAAGATGCGCCACTCCCAATCTCAGCTTCCATCTCCCTGTGTATTTGTGTCCACGTTTCCTCCTCATAAGGACACCAGCCACTGGATGAGCACCCACCCTAGTGTATGACCTCATCGCAACTTGACTATATCTGCAATGATCCTATGTCTGAGGTCATAGGCACAGGTACCAGGGTGAGGGTTTCAGTGTATATTTTTGGGGAGACACATTTCAACCCATAATAGCAACTAAGGAGCTGAACTTTAATTTTATAACTAAATAGCTATATGAGGCCAGTGGCTGCCTCTTGGACGGCACAGCTAGAGACTGGAGGGAGAAGGTGGCTAATTTAGTGTTTCTGTTCAGATCCTGCCCTGGCCCAGTGACTCGGGCCCCATGTCAAGGTCAGGTGCCTGCTCCAGTGGGGCTTCCCTGGGCGACAGCCCCTGAGGAGTGGAGGTGGAAAGGGGTGGACTCTCGCACCTGACAGATGGGGGGAGGAGAGGATAGGCGTCTGCTGGGTGCTCGTGTGTGCAGCGCACTGCACGACTCAGTTGGCACATCAAGGCTGTGTAATGCTCCGTGGTCTTGCCTGTGTGGGAACACCCGGGACATCCTGTGTGATCTCTGCTCAGATTTCCCGGCGGGCTGGATGGGTTCTCCATGGATGTTTGGCCTCTAAATGGGCAGGCCAAGTACTGAGGATTATTTGGGGCTCAGCACAAGGCCGGGTTCCCCCTGCGTGGAGGGGATGGGTGTGGGAGGTCAAGGGAACCATGGCCTGGCCACATAGGGGAAGTGTGGAAGCTACTGTCAGCTTCTCCAGGGCCTGGGACACGTGGCCAAGATAGCCCCGATCTTCACTCAGAACTCAGATGATCTCCTACAGCAGGTGGCTCTCAGGGTGTGGGTCCCAGACCGGCAGGCCTGGCATTACCTGAAACCTTGTCTGAAAAGCAAATTTCTGGACCTCTATCCCAGTTCCCAAATCTGAATCTCTGGGGGTGGGACCCAGAAATCCACAGATTCACAAGCCTGCCTTGAAAAGGTGGTCCTGATTCTTGCTAAAATTCGGAACTCCTGGCCGAGAGCCACGTTTCTCATCCTGACATGTCTGTTGGTCACTGAAGAGTCTTGTCAAAGGGTGGATTCAGGCTCCATAGGTATGGGGTGGAGGCCTGGAGGTCTGCATGTCCAACACACAGGCTGCTGGTCCTCAGACCATACTCCAGGGAGCCAGAGTCTACAAACCCGAGCTCCACAAGGGCTGGGGCTCTTCTCTGTCACGTTGACTGTCCCCAGCACCCAGAACAGAGCCCAGCACCCAGAACAGAGCCCAAAACGCCTCTTTTCTAGCCTCTCAAAACACTGGGGTGCTGCAGAAGGAGCTGCTAAACATCACCTCCTATTTCCTTTGTTAGGGAGGAAACATCATTCTGCAATGATACAATGACTTATTCAAAGACCTGTTTCCTATGACATGACAAGACAAAAACCACATTGCCAAGAACTCCATCACCAGGTTTCAGTGCAACCATTTCATTAATCTCGTATGCAGCAAAATGTTGGCCGGTACACAAGGCTCCTATTGAGGCTGTTTCTGCAGTGTGGGAGCACTCATCTGTGGCCACCTGTGGCAGCAGACCACTGCCCCTCTACTCCCTTCTTCCTCCCCTATGTCCCCAGTTTATCTTAGTCCTAGTCCTTCTTAAAGACCAGCCTATTTCAAGAACCTCCCCACTGCCTCCTCTGAGGGCCTAAGCACTTTGCGGTGTCCCAGCCTCCTCGTCCTGCTTTCACTGATTGACGAAAGGCTTGATGTGTCCTCCATCAGACGCTTCCTGCACTGTCTTAATGGCTCATGTATTTCTTTCTGGCCCCTGGGCTGGCTTCTGTTACCCCAAGCCCAGGTCCTGTGTATTCCACTTCCAGATCCTCCCTGTACAGCCGGTGCCCAGTAAATACTTCTCATCTCATTGATTCACTGATTTATTTCAAAGTAAAAGTAGTCTGAAAGGCCCTTTGCCATTTCTTAATCATAAAAATAAACATCTTCAACAGGAAGGAGGGGCTTCCTGTGCTGGCCTTCATGATAAAGTTGCTGAGATGATCTTAGCCCCAGTGAAGTGAATCCACGGCTCTGGAGCCACCTTAGCGCCTCTTTCTCAGCAGGGGGCTGAGATGTAACTGGACCGTAACCACACGGGCATCCGGCCAGCAGTCAGCATCTCCCCCGAGATCCGCTGGGACTGGGCCCGCAGGCAGCCACACCCCAGGGAAGGAAGCAATGTTCGTGGGAGATTTTCAGAAATATTGTTCATTTGGTTCCTCAAGAGTCTCCAGCTACAGTGCAGTTTAGCTTTCACAGCCTACATCCCAGGTGTCAAGGAGACAGCTTAGGGCACTGAGGGGCACTCCCCGGAGTTTGCAGACCAGCTCTGCACACTTGCGGGTCATTTCCTGTACCCTCTCCTGAAACCCTGCCAAGGCCCATTTGAGCCTGTCAGTCATTTATACTGTAGCGAGAGGTGACCTGATTTCAGGACCTTCTTGCAGAGGTGGGTTTCCCTAGGGTTCCACACTGCATCTCGGGGTGACTTGGAGCGGGCCAAAGGGCCAAGTCCTTGTATCTGGATAGGTCTGCAAGGGGCTGATGCTGGTATCCGTTGCACCCATTCCCCTGCCTGCAATGTGGATTCTCTCAAAAGCAGAGCTGGTGACAAGGGTCAGGGAGTTGGTTTGGGAGATTGTGTTAGTCCATTTGTGTCACTATAAATATCTGAGTTTGGGCAATTTATGAAGAAACGAAGTTGATTTCAGTTCACAATTCTGCAGGCTGTAGGAGAAGTGTGGTGCTAGCGTCAGCTCCTGGTGAGGCCTCAGGAAGCTTCCAGTCATGGCAGAAGGCAAAGTGGGGAGCTGGGGTGTCACATGGTGAGAGGGCAAGAGACAGGGAGGAGGTGCCTGTTTCCTTCAAACAACCAGGCCTCGTGTGAACTCCTAGAGCGAGAACTCATTCACTACCACGAGGACAGCGCCACGACATTCACCCCCAGGACCCAGACATCTCCCACGAGGCCCACCTTCAACTCGGGGGTCACATTTCAACAGAGATTCGGAGGGGACAAAACCCCTAAACCATACTAGCGATGACCCCAGGAAGCGCGAGCGAGGGGGTGGGGATGGGACAGTGAAGGGAAAAACCAGGTGGAGTCTCAGAGGGACCAGTGGGGACAGCTGAGGCCTCACAAGGGACCTGGTGAAGTACTGGCTGAATGTGCCCCCAGGGGCATTTGTCTGCCCAGGGGGCCCTGTGGGGACCAAACCCCTAGTTCCCCAAGCTGGCGGTACTCCTGAAGGAACTCCTGGGCACCAAAGGAAACTCTCACGCAGGGTTGAGGTGGGTGGGAAGCTGCAGTGCCCATGGGAACTGCCCCCCAACTGCAGGCGAACTCAGAAGTGAGACCTAGGGACAGGGCATCAACAGTGCCTGCTTCCCAGGGGGTTGGCAGAGAGGAAAACAGCACAAAAATGCGCCTCCCCTGCCGTGTCTCCTGAATGCACCTGCGCTCCCATGGCTGTGGGCACCACACAAGAGGCCTCTGTACCTGCACACCTCAAAGCTTGGATTCGCCTTGACCCGTTACACCCGTCCTTCTTTATCCTGGCAGCCTTGAGCCATTGGGTGGATGAGGTCGGAAGGGAGGGTGGAGAGAGGCTCGATTTCTGTGGCATTTTCTGGGCTCTGATATCTGTTCCTGGCACCTGCCTCCTCCTCCCTGTGTCCACACTCCCTGCACCCAGCACACCTCTGTGTCCCAGCCGTGCCTGTCCTGTGTGCCCCCCACAGCCAAGGGGTTACGTCAGACCCTTGCTCACCTATCCCCATCCAAAGTGGATTGGAGACACCCTGTCGTGTGTGGACCCCATGAGGGTTGGGCATCATTGTGTACCCAGCTCTCCAAGCCAAGAACCAGGGGCTCCTCGGCTTCCCTTCTCCCATGACCCTCACTTTCAGCGGGTCTTTTCTGGTCCAAGGCCCCGCAGAGTTCAGGCTCCCCCTGCTGTCCCCCAGGTGGCGGCAGAGCCTCCTCGGAGGGCTCCTGGGCCTGTCCCACCCTCCACACCCCTGGAGAGTGACGGTGCCCCTGCTGGGCACCCAGCGTGCCCACTTGCAGCGTCCCCTGATGCTCGGACACAGGTCCACCACTTCTCCCTGCCTGTCGGGACCCAGAGAGCAGACCTGGTGGGCCGCAGCTGGTGCCCATTCTGCCCTGACCACCCCAGGGTGTGCAGCTCCCTACGTGCCACCCGTTCCCCAGCAGCTGCTCTTCCTCTGCCAGTTATCACGTGTCCTTAGGGAACTGGCTCTGGCTCTCTCCCCAGGGATGCTCCCGCCCAAGGCCCCTCCCAGGCTACACACCCCCTCCCCACGCCAGGCATCTCCATCCCACTGACTCAGACTGGCCACCTGCCTGCCTCTCCCTGGGCCTGCACTCTGGGAGCAGGGTCCACTTTTTCTGCCTGGCTCTCAGGGAATCTGTGGCAGGTGAACAGGGCCTGAGCCTACAGGTAACAGCGCCCCATCCTGAGGAGCGGCCTTCCGTCTGCTCACAAGAGCTGCTGCTCCCAGCTCCACAGGGCCCCTCCCAGCCAGAGGAGACACTCTGGGCTGCTCCCCTCTCTCCAACTCTTTTTCCCTTCAGCTGCCCCTTTTCAGGCCTCTCCTCCCGGGTGTGATCATTTTTATCTGACTTGAGAGGAGAGGAGAGGTTTGCCCTGACCCTGCCTTCCCGTGGATCTGAAACTTGCTTTTCAGACAGGGGTTTAAAATCCCAGACTCTCTGCTTTTGAAAGTTTGATGATGGCAGGTGGAAGATTGAGGGGGGCTTCCTGAAACCTCTTGTAACTGGGGGTGATTTCCTCTTAGCTGTAGGATATTTAGGCAAGGAAAGAGGTCCTTGTTCTCAGTCAAAGGAGAGATGATGACGTCAGGGCTGAGGCGCCGGCAGGCCTGGGCCCGCAGAGACCACCTGGCTCTGTTCCTGAGAAGCCCTCACTTCCTCACCTGCCCCGGGCCACCAGAGCAGATGCTTTTCCACATCCACAGCAAGGTCCTGTGGCGTCGCGCGGCCCCGGAGCCCCGCTGGGGAACCCCATACTCTCCTGATGCTACCAGTTGCCGTTGGAGCTGGGAGCAGCCCAGCCCGCTGCACGATGGCCGTGAGAAGGCCCTGGGCACGCCACGTTTCCCTCTGAAAGTGCTGTGAGCTGCCGCTGAAGCTTGCCAGCATCATGCGCTGAATTTTAAAGAATAGGGAGGAGGAGGAGGTATTAGGTGGGGGTGAAATAGAATAAAGGCTGGCTGAGCTCCTGGCAGCCCTGGCAGGGGCTGCAGAGAAGGCACCAATAGGAGGCTAAGCCACTGGGCTTTCGGGGATGTGTTGGCGATTCTAGCTGGCAACATCAAACCTTATGCCAGCATCAGGCCCGCCCACTCAGACCCCTGAAAAGCTGGTGTCGTGTAAATACAGGGTGGGGTCTGCTTCCTCTACCTGGATGAACACCAGAGTGTTTTTGCTGTTCTAAGGTTTGGAGGACGCAGCGCCTACGATTTCCGCCATCTACAGAGAATTTAGACCACAAAGTGGGATTAGTTCAAAGGTCTGTAAGCCAGGGACAGCTAAGAACAAGGCCAGTGCCTAGCCTTACAGCTTCTGCTCAGACCACAAAGAGGAGAGCCCGCTTGAAGCACACCTTGGAAGCAGCACCACCCTGCCGCCCGGGGGAGGTGGCCCAGTCAAGAGTTCCTATTGGATTTGTCCATTGCACTGATGGCCAAACTGAGGCTCTGCTCATAAGTGAGCAGCTCTGGTTAGTGATAGTGCTAAAATGTGTTCCTGAAGCCCTTGCAAAATCAGTCGAAAGAGGGCAGGGATGGTGTCTGCCACCTGTGTGCTCCCAGCCCCAGTGCAACGCTGGCACTCAGGGCACCCACACGAGAATGTTTGCATGCGCAAGTGCACAGAAAGGCCATCACGAATGCCTGCTTCCGGCTGGGCTTATCCTCTCGGGACTCTCTCGAAAGAATGCACATGAGGGCATTTGGCCTTATCCTCCTACAGGCAGTGGATGGGTGTTTATCAAATAGCTTTCTTCAGAAGGAAGACAGAAGAGTCCCAAAGATCCAGGTGACAGGCGGTGTGATTTTATGGTCACGTCGGAGGAAACAGGTTTGAGCCATGACTTAGAGAAACAGGTGACTGTTGCTTTAATTTACACAACACAGTGTCATCAGACTCTGCCGGGCTGCAGGCTCTGTGCCCAGAGACACACCCCCAACCCCCCTGTTATGTCACTGGGCAGCCCCGCCAGGCATCATGTAAATGTCACATTACCCTTGGCAGGACTCCTCCAACAGCGCATCGGAAACTTGGCTGCAGGAGGGCAGGAATGTCTGGCGTAGTCCCGGGCTCCCTCCCTGCCCGGGCCTGCTGACCCAAGTCCTGTGAGCATGGCCCAGAAGGAAGGGATCAGCATGGGCACAGACTGACGGATTCTGACCCAGAGGGACTGGGGCATCCCCAGGAAATGTGTGGGCACAGTGTTTGCATCGGATGTCCTACTCCTTGCTCTGGCCCTCGGCATTGGGGGCACGTGGGGACACCAGGCCATGCAGACGGCAACCATAGTTGCTGTCACCACAGGAAAGGGAAGCTGCAGACCTAGGAGGGGCAGCGATCTTCTGGGAGAAACAGAGCAATAGCAAAGCGATGGCAAGGCTGGGAGGGAATTGTAAGAGAAAGCCCTCCGTGCTGTGTGTATATGTGGTGGAATAGTATTCAGCCTTCAAAAGGAAGGAGATCCTGACAGGTGCTACCTTGTGGATAAAACTTGAGGGCATTGTGCTGAGTGAGAGAATACAGTCATGAAGGGACAGATGCTGCCGGGTTTTACTCATACGAAGTCCCTAGAGTGGCCAGATTCCCAGATACAGGAAGTAGAAGATGGTTGCCAGGGGTTGCAGGTGGGGAGAAATGAGTTATTTTTTATGACGACGGAGTTTCAGTTTTGGAATATAAAACAGTTCTGGAGACGGTGGTGGTGGCGGCTGCACAGCAGTGTGGTTAATGCCACTGAACTGTGCGCTTAAAAATGGTCAAGATGGTCAATTTTAGGTTGTGTGCATTTTAACAGAATCAAAAATGTTTAAGAAGAGTGGACTGTTTGGATCAACAAATTAACTAACTCGGTGTCTTGGTCTGTTCAGGCTGCCACAACTATACCACAGGTTGGGTGGCTTATAAAGAACAGAAATTGGGCCGGGCGCGGTGGCTCAAGCCTGTAATCCCAGCACTTTGGGAGGCTGAGACGGGTGGATCACGAGGTCAGGAGATCGAGACCATCCTGGCTAACATGGTGAAACCCTATCTCTAATAAAAATACAAAAAATTAGC
>NW_012115154.1:19678945-19696417 GCF_000951035.1 Colobus angolensis palliatus | reverse complement strand
AAAAACAGAAATTGTGGCCGGGCACTGTGGCTCATGCCTGTAATCCCAACACTTTGGGAGGCCGAGGCAGGCAGATCACTTGAGGTCAGGAGTACAAGACCAGACTGGCCAACATGGTAAAACCCTGTCTCTATAAAAAACAGAAAACATTAGCTGGGTGTGGTGGCAAGCAACTATAATCCCAGCTACTCGGGAGGTTGAGGCAGGAGAATTGCTTGAACCTGGGGGTCACAGGTTGCAGTGAGCCAAGATCGCAGCCTGGGCAACAGAGCGAGACTCCGTCTCAAAACAAAAAAAGAATGGAAAGTTCTTTCTTACAGTTCTGGAGGCTGGAGTCCAAGACCAAGGTGCCAGTGGATTCTGTGTCTGCTGAGGACCCGCTTCCGCTCCTCCTGGCTGCATCCTCACGTGGTGGAAGGAGGAGGAGTCTCTCTGGGGTCCCTCTTGTAAGGGCTTGGGGGCTCTACCCTCCTCACCTCCCAAGGCCCGGCCTCCTAACACCATCACCTTGCGGGTAGAATTCAGCATAAGGACTTGGCAGGGACCCACACATTCAGACCTCAGCCTTCAGAAAGTTTTACTAACATATTTCTTGGGTATTCTTAAGTATTTTTATACTCAGTATATAGATTTCTTTAAAACACAACTTTTAAAGCTAAAAATAAAGCAAGCTCTCAAGGTGCGGCCGTTGCATAGAACCCTCTCGTGGGCCTGGCGTGGCCGCTGATGGCCCGGGGAAGTGATGGGACTGGAGGAGGGACGGGTGGAGCATGGTCAGGCCTGCAAATGCGTCTCTGGGATGAGCAGCCTCCTGGTGAGGGCCTCACCCTCTCACTTTTCCCTGGAACCCCTCGTGTGCCCCTCAGAGGGCCTTGGGTCTCTTTATGGCTGCCTTGGGCCTCCTGTGCTACGGGTCTTAGGCCTGCCCTGGGCAGCAGGACATCATCAGGTTTTCTGCCTGCTCGGACCTGTGCCAAGAGCCCCTGTAGAGAAGACTCATTGACTTGTCCACACCTTTCAAGGATATGCAGAGATACACCAGAGACCCCTGTCCTCGGGAGCGCTGGGTGACTGAGTCTGGTGGAAGGTGAGGGCGGGTGAGCCTCCAGCCAGGGCCTCACAGAGGAGGAATGGGATCTCCATTTCTGCTCCCAGCCTAACCTTTCAGCTCTCTCCTGCCCCCTCCCCTTTTCCCAACAGCAGGGGGAGGCGGGGCACAGGCTGTCTGAGCACAGCTGTCTCTAGGAGGGGAGGAGGTGTCAGGGTGACAGGCCCCGGGCTGCCTGAGCCTCTGAGACCTCACTCCTTCCCCCTTGCCCTCCCCCACCCCCTGGTAGTGGCTCCATTCTGTCACCTTCAGGAGATGACCTTTGGACCAGAGGGACAGGGATTTCAGCTGCTATTTTTATTTGAGCAGGTCTTGGGCCCCAGGGTGGAGGCAAGGTTTCCACCATCATGCGGGGGCGTCTCCATCTGAGTCCTGCCTGTCGCTCCTTCAAGGCCCAGGGGGAAGAGCATCTTTGCAGAGACGACCCCCCGAACTCATGTTAGAGCACTGTTTTAAAAGTCAGGACTATTTAGCTATAAGTTACATAGAGTAAAACTCACCCTTAAAAAAAAAAAGTACAGTTCTAAGAGTTTTGAGAAACATCTGCGGTTGTGTAATCAGCACCACCGTCAAGACAAAACAATTCCAACACCCAAAGAAATTTCCACATCCCCTTTCATAGTCCATTTCTCCCCTCATCCTCAGCAAACACTGACTTTTTTTTCTGTCCGCTATAATTTTGCTTTTTCCAGAATGTTGTATAAATGGAAATATGTAGTATGTATATATTTGGACCTGGCTTCTTTCACTTAGAAAACTGCGTTTGAGATTAATTCATTGTGTTGCATATATTAAGAGTTCTTTCCTTTTTATTACTGAGTAGTATTCTATTGTAGAGATGCACCAGTTTTTTTGTTTTTGTTTTTTTTTTTTTTTTTTGAGACTGTCTCAGTTTGTCACCCAGGCTGTAGTGCAGTGGCACAGTCGTGGCTCACTGCAGCCTCAAACTCCCAGACTTAAGTAATCCTCCCACCTCAGCCTCCCAAGCAGCTAGGACAACAGGAATGTGCCACTGCACCCGGCCAACTTTTTTATTTTTTGTAGAGATGGGGTCCCACTATGTTGCCTAGGCGGTTCTTGAACTCCTGACCTCAAGCGATCCTCCTGCTTCCACCTCCCAAAGGGCTGTACCAGTTTATTAATTCACCCGTTGAAGGATGTTTGAGTTGTCTCCAGTTTGGGGCAACTATGAATAAAGCCACTGAAAACATTTGCGTTCAGGATTTTGTGTGAACAAGGTTTCATATCTTCTAAGAGTGGCATGGCTAGGTTGTATGGTAAATGTATGTTTAACTACGGAAGAAACTGTCAAACCATTTTTCCAAAATGGCTGTACTAGTTTGTATTTCCACCAGTGACATATGAGAGTTCCTGTTGTTCCAAATCCTTGTCAGCCTTAGTATTGTCAGGTTTTTATAGCTGTTAGTTGGTCTAATAGTGATGTTTCATTGTAGTTTTAATTTATATATCCCTAAAGATTAATGATGGTGAACGTCATATCGTTATTTGTCATCTGTATGTCTTCTTTGCTGAAGTCTCTGTTTAAATCTTCTACTTTTTTTTTTTAACTGAGAACTTTTTTTTCTTGTTGCTAAGTTTTGAGAGTTCTTTATATACTCTGCTACAGGTCCTTTATCATATGTGTGTTTTGCAATACGGTCAGCCCTCCATATCTGCAGGTTTCGCCTCCTCAGCTTCAACCAACTGCAGATCAAAAACATTCAGGGGAAATAATAATACAACAATAAAAATACAGATGAAAAACCAGCACAGCATAATAATTATTTGCATGGCATTTCCATTATATTAGGTATTATAAGTAATCCAGAGATAATTTAAAGCATACAGGAGGGTGTGTATAGGTCCTATGCACTTATTACACCATTTTATATCCGGGACTTGAGCAACCTAGGCTTTGGTGCCTGAGAGGGGTTCTGGAATCAATTCCCTGCAGACACAGAGGGATAATTGTGTTTTCCCTCTGCCGTGTTTCTTGTTTCATTTTCCTAACGGTGTATTTTAAAGAACTTAAGATTTAAAGTTAGATTTGTCTACTTGTTGAGCACTATGTACAAAGCAAGCTCCGCAAATCTTTCTTGAGCTGGGACAGCGCGCCAGGCCCCGTGGGATAGCGCTAAGTGAGACTCACGGCCATTCACGCTTGGTGGAAGGATTGAGATGCATCAAGAAACAACGCAGCACACCATCATTGGATAATGTTGGAATGTGCTAAGTGCATGAAAAGGAGGAATGATTCACTCTAGAAACCAGTGAGGGCTTCACAGACGATGAGCTTAGCTGACAATAGATGTGGAAGCTGTGGAGTGAATCAGAAGATAAGTGGAAAAAACCCAGCTCCCCTAAGCACTGTGTTCAGATATCATTTTTCATGCCCTGATTCTAGAAACCTGACACCAAAGAGAAAAATACATAGAGGCAACATGTATGATGTGGTACAACTAAATCGGGGAACCCTGGCCCTGTTCTTCCCTCCCAGCCTCGCACCTTCCTAATGGCTGCTCCTCTCTTGGGTCCTTTGTGGAGTATCCAGCCTGCCTTCTGCAGATTGACCAAGAATAACAAAGCAGGAATCTTCCAGGGAAGAGCGATGTGTAGAAAGGGGAGGCAGGGCGTCTTGGAAGTTTGTCAAGTAGATGAGGTATCTGGAAGCGGGCAGGGGGCTTTCCAGACCCTCAGATTATGCAAACAGAGGGCTGAGTTCTCCCTCCCCAGCGAGCTCTACCAGTGGTAGTGACTGTGCGTCAGACACAAGAAGTATTAGGAATTCCCAGCTCACCAGCAAGAGGGCTCCCTTCCCACCTCCCTCGGGGTGAGTGGCTACCTCTCTATTAAAAACACTAGCAGCAATTCAGGTGTGATGCTGTCATTTTCTGTCGTGGCCCTGAACTCCCAGAATTGTTGTTGCTCTCGAGGGGCAGAGATAAACCCTAGGTTTGAGATTCCAGATCGTCTTTGAAAGGATGCAACCAGTACATTTGTTTCCACCACGAGACGCTTCATTCCCTTTCATCTGCAGCTTTCCTTCCTCTTCTCTTCCTCCTCCATGGAGAATCGTACCGATTAATCACTGGAGGCAGACAACCACTAGAGCTCACGATCCCTGCCTTCGTGATGTGAATGAGGAGAGCTCAGAGCTGGGAACGGCACCATGGAAACGAGCTCTGGGGCAGAGGCGGCAGTCTGGACACCATCCCAGCCTCCCCAACCCGTCTCACTGGCACCTGACACCCAGAGGGCCTGCCGCGGTGGCGTCAGATGATGTGTTGAGTCAACAGAGCCCCAGGAGAGCCCTGGTTGGAGTCCCATGGCAGCCGGCTGCAGCCAGCACCCCAGGAGGGGAGTGTCTGCCACCGGCTGCAGCCGCCACCTGGCCTCCTGGGAGACCTGGCAGGAAGGGGAAAGCCAGGCAGGAACCACACTCACAGATGGCCTCCCCATTCCAGCCTCTGCCGCCTTCTCCTGCTTTGCTGAACGTGGCTCTCCAAAGTGGCGGTTTGGGAATGTGCTTCTGTGGCCCACACGCCATCGTGCCAGGTAGAACAATGCACTCTTGTCTCCCCTGAGAGCTGTACACCTGGAAATGGCCTAGGATACACTTCCAGGAGGGGGCGGTGGCTCAAAGTCCTCCCTGCCTCACCCACAGCCCTTCTCACCTGTGCCTCATCCAGAGCAGTGAGCCTGGGTGATCTGAGGGGGCCCCCCAGGGTGAGGATAAACAGCTCAGGAACGGGACCATTGTGGGGGGCCACGGGAGCCCCCCAGGAGGGGATCTGTTCCTGAGCAGTGAGCCGCCGCCACCAAGGGTTCAGAGCAGACTAAAAGAGCTGAATTGTAGAAAGCATAGGAAAAAACTCCAGGTGCTATTACAGATTTTTAAAAGTATTATGCTCTAGAAGCTTTAGTGTGGTAGGGTCCCAGCAAGGCGTGATCTTGATTTGGTTATCACACTGATTTTCCACTTCATTTTCAGCCACATTTTCTCCTGTTCAGGGTTCCTCAGAGACTTCTGAGTTTGGAGGTTCGGGGTGCAAAATAGGCATAGCTCCTCTCAGACGCTGGGACAGGGAGGCAGATCACCCTGGAGGAGAGGGGAACCACGAAAACATTTTGAGACCGCTCGGAATACAGATTCCTAAAACCTGACTTTTGGGGAGTTAGAAGTGCCCCAAACTGATTTGAGAGACAGAGAAATCTGTACCAATGCTTCATTTATCACTTTCATCAGATGATCAAAGTGTCCTGGGATTCAAGAAAGTTGAAGAACTACTTCTTCCCCTGTTTTAGGAAGTTTCCTCAAGAGCTGGAATAATAAACAATTTGTCAACAACCAGAAATTTCAAGAGGGACTGGAAACAGTCCGAAGCAAGCAGTGTCCGAATCCCAGGCACAGTGCGGGAGCCCGCTGCGGAGTTCCCTGGCCAGCACAGGGCAGGGACGTTGCAGGTGGAAGTTCTGATGATGGGGGCCTCCCTGGAAGAGGCATGCTTCCAGGGCCTTGCGGCCACTGCACCCTCCCCACACCCCATCTCATCGGGGTAAATTCCAAGTTTACCCTCACATCAGATCTGCTGTTTTACATCATAGCGATACCCATGTATACTGGCTTTGCCAGAACAATTGGCGTGAACAGGCATCTCAGAGAGATCGAGGTGAGAATGACCTTTCTGAAATCTTGAACTCTAGTCCTGATCTAAGAACATGTTCGGGCAGGACAGGCCACCAGGGGGGCTCCTGCCCAGGAATATTCTGGCCCCATCCTGCAGCCAGTGCCAGGAGGCCTTTCCCCTGCTCACTGGGCACCTTGGCATCAGCTGAGAGTATGAAAGTCCCCCAGGTCTCTTACTGAATTGGTGTCCTTCCTTATTTCCTTCTAGGAAATGAGAGTCACCATGCTGACTCAGCAAGGAGCCCAGGGGTGGCCTCATTTCCTCCTCCTCCTCCCTCCCCTTCCAAATCCAAAGTGCCAAGTCTTGGCCTTGCACTACCCACTCCACCCTGTACACCCTTGGCCCCTGGCCAAGCGAGCCCCGTTGGGGAGGAGGGCGGACACAGAGCGGCAGCCCAAGGCAGACACACCTGTGACCTCAGGCACCCACCTCGCCTGGTGCGACCCACCGTGTGCTTTTTCCTGCTGCCCACACAAAGGGTCTTCTCCTCAACATTCCACAGGGGTGAGGTCACCATCGGAAACCTCCTGGAATGGAGCAAGCACCGTGGGCTGCGGCCTGAAGACCTGAGTCATGGCCATGGACCTTCTGGCGGGGGGTAGATCCTCGGCTTCACACTGCACCTCTCAGAGCCTGCACTTCCTCCACCGAAAATGAGGTTCTGAGACCTTTGTCCCCCAAGGTCATGCCCATTCTTGCCACCTGTGATTCTCGTGCTGGGGCCCGTCCCAGTTCTGTCACATTCAGCAGGTTTCATCTCCACAGCACCAAACAATACCTGTTGCTTTTGTAATTCCACAAATACTGATCATTAGAGGGACGGAGGCTGCTAACATTTCCCTTTCATTGACAAATTCTTAGCAAATTGTTTTTCCGAAACCGCTGTATACAGGAAAAGTTCTGTTGCAGAGTTTCTCTCTCTCACAAAGCAGCAGAGGGGCCTCCCCTGTGCCTCCCCAGGACTGCTTTCTAGTGGCAACATCAAGACGCACATCTGCTGTTGTCTTTTGCTCAAGCGAAGTATCTAGGGTTACGTTTTGGGTCCGTGATGTAGAACTCTGACCTCCAGGCAAGCATGAAGAAGGAATAGGACAGACAGCAGAGGCTGGGACCACATTGTCAGAGTTGGGACTGTTCTAAAATTAGCGCCTGTGAGATTCTAGTTTCCTTCCCCTCCACCACCATTTCTGTTTTGTTTTGTTAGTTCCCGTGGAAATACCCACATGCTAGAGCCAACTGTTTAATAACTAGGTGCAGAATGTTATTGAGTATACAAAGCCCTATAAAACTGGATATTTTCTGGATTCCTTTTAGGAGAATAAGAACCTTGGAAAAAATCCTAAAAGTTTTTTTTAAATAGAAATAATTTTTCACCTTCCACATTACCATGATGCTTTGACTCCAAGATCACTCAGATATTTTCCAACATATTTTGAATAGTTTCAATGACAAAAGATCATAAAACAGATTCTTAGAGCCTAGAACCAAAATCTGCAGCCTGAAACCTCACTCCAGATTAAAATGCAAATTGAGAGTGGGCTCAGCCAGGGCCAGGGCCAGGGCCATTCAGCTATAAAGGGGCCAGAGTCCAGAAACTCCCGCTGAGAGAGGGGATCCTGAAGGGCAGGGCTGGAGTGGGGTGGAGTGGGGTGGGGAGGACAGCAGGTGGGTGTGAAACTTGTCTTTTAGGAACATTCAGAGCGAGATCTCAAAGCAGCTGGCTGGAAAGGAGCAGCAGAGCTCAGGAGAGCTGGCCGGGCCGGCGGCTGCATACACACCTAGCACCCGGGGACGAGGCATCATTCCAGGGTGTTTCTGCATGAGGCTGACCTTGGCTGCAGGGAGAGTCATTCGCATCAGAGACCAGGCAGGGGGCTGGGGACTCGGAAGGAAGGGAATTTGCTCTTCCATAGAAGGGAGCCGTGAGACAGAGGACGGAGGCACTGGCACTGGCACTGTGTGACCATAAAGAATGGGAACTAAAAATTACTGTAGAAGTTTCCTATCTATGAAATAGGGAGTTGGATTAAATGGATGGTTCCAAAACGTGTCTGGCCACCCGCATCACTTGGGGAATGTCAGACAGCACATCCCCAGGCTCCTCCTGGCCCCATCGCTTAGGATCTTCAGGCCTATGGGCACATGTGTTCTTAATGCTCCCGGGTGATTTTCGGCCCAGCCAGGTTTGGGAAGTGCGGCCTGAGAAGCATCCCAACTGTCCCTGTGGCTCAGACGCTCTACTCAGCATTTCGGGTTAGACTCGGTGGGGACCGGGACTGGGGACTGCCCAGACAAAGGTTTAGAGCAAAACCATCCCGCAGGGAAAGAGGGCACTAACAGATACATAAACCTAGCATCTTCGATTAAGCCAGCTGTTCAAGACATTTGCAAAAAGTGAAAATGCCACCCCTTTTTTGTTTCGTTTTAAAAAATATAGACTGGTGAGAAGTTACTTTTAAAAAAATGAGGATCCCAAAGAGCTTTTGTTTCTGTGGGTCATATGAATCAATATTCACCATATTATAATTTTTTTTTTTTTTTAGAGACAGGGTCTTTCTGTCACCGAGATTGGAGTCCAGTGGTGCAGTCATGTCTCATTGTAGCCTCAGCCTCTCAGGCTTAAGCAGTCCTCCCTCCTCAGCCTCCTGAGTAGCTGAGGCCAAGGGCATATGCCACCAAGCCCAGCTAATTTTTTATTTTTTTGCAGAAATGGGGGTCTCACTTTGTTGCCCAGGCTGATCTTGAACTCTTGGGATCCCAGCTCCTCCCTTCTCGGCCTCCCAAAGTGCTGGGATTACAGGCCTAAGCCACCAAACCCAGCCTATATTAGAAATTAAAACTGAGAAAATTTTAGACATTAATTCATTTATAAATGACAGCCATAAACGTATTATATGTTAATCTATTTTTGAAGAGCGTAAAGGGGTGCTGAAGCTGAAGTGTTTGTCTACCGCCGCGGTTCTCAAAGAGAAGCTGAGCATGGGGTAGGGGTGTTGGTGGCGCGGCCCTGAGGACAGGCTACTTTCAGAGAAGTACTGGGCGGTTGGGGCTGTAGGAAGTAGGATAGTTCAGGTTGAATGGATCACTCTGGAATGCATCCACCAACACAGAGGGTGGAGAATGGTAGAATGGTCTTGAAGATGACCTCGCCACACCCACCTTGGGCTCAGGGGTCAGAGAAGAAATGGCTGAAGGCCCAGGCAGGCCTGCTCTGCGTAGGGTATTCCTGCCTCTGTGCAAACGGAACCGCAGCCTGCAGTGGGTTCCAGAGCAGGTGGACTCCTGGGCCTAAGCGGTACTGTGATGTGATACCTAACGCCACCCTGGGCCAGGCGCTGTTCAGCGAACTGCCGTGTGGCACCTGGAGCTGGTCTTGGTAGTGTCCAGCTTTTTCACATTTCTTACATCTCCAAGTGATGAGAAACCAGGGACTGGCCTCCACGCCCTCAGAAACAGCTTTCAGAGTGCATCATGGCCAACTGTGGCTGGGGGCGCTGGGATGGCTACGGCCAGAACTGCCTGAAGGAGACCCTAACTTGTCCGAGAGGGTTCGACTGGGATTTCTCACCTCCACTCCGCGCCTGTGCGGAGGGGCCGCAGGGTGGAGTCGGCCAGGGGTGAGCGGCAGCTTGAACTTCAGGTGTACTACACTCCTGTCCCCCAGGCCAGGCAGAAGCTAGAGCTAGCTTTGAGCATCCGACAAGCAGGGTCTTCTCCCAGAGACGTCACCTGCTATCAATGGCAGTTGCCCATACTGAATACGGGCCCTATCCTTCATTGTCCCGGGGTGCTTTGCTTGTTACCTCTTACTCATCACACAAATCCCACGGGCAGCTCATATGTTCAAAGAATGAACCAAACCTCTGAGCTGACGACTCTGAGGCCACATAGCTGGCAAGTGGTGACTTAGGGTCCAGCCCAGGTTTCTGGCCCCAGAGCTCAGCTCCTTCCACAGTGCTGGTCAGTCCTTATCCTGGTTTGGGAGTGGAGGCTGGAAACTGTATCACAGGGGGCAGGAAACAAGGGTATGCAGCTGGAGCTCTGAAGGGGCTTTTCCCAGGGGTGTGGGCAGGGTTTCAGGAGTCATTACCGCCCAGGCCTGGAGGGACCAGGGGAAGAGGAGTCACTGGAGGCAAAGCAGGCAGGAGGGGGCAGCTGGGGCCCTGAGAATACTGCCCCTCTCTTCCCCGGCTCCCCCAGGCTCCCGCAGGTGCCTACGCTGCCCAGAGCCATTCTGGAGTGAGAGGGCCCAGCACTCAGCTCCAGCGGCCCTGGAGGGTAGGGCTCTGGAATGAGGGGTAGGAGAAGGTAAAACCTGCGGGAGATGGGGGCCATGCAGGGAGAAGGTGCAGGAGCCAGGCCAGAGGGCACCTGAGAAAGGGCCAAAACACTAAAGCAGTGGATTTGCTTCTTGAGAAAAGAGAGTCCTAAGCAGACATCAGAGGCTGGGTTCTGGGTCACCTGCCTGGCCTGAACTTGCGCCACCCAGTGTCTCCGCCTGCCTGTTGGTCACATCCCTCTGTGTGCTACAGCTACTCAGCACAGGTACTCCTGTCCCTCTCTGGCCGTGACACTGTCGCTGGGAACCCCCCTGGGCCACCGTTCCCCCTCACGATGCTCGCCATCCTCCCTCCAAAGTAGGGAACGATACCCGACTCCTCACTCTCTGATGAGTGGAGGGAGATTTCAAAACCCTGTATAAGCAATGCCTCCCTCCAGTGTCAATGGAAAGGCTGCTCTTCTCACTTTGCCTCTTGAAACAACAGTCAGCAGAATACATTATTTCCTTCTTGTCATTCCAGACCTTATGCATGTAAAAGGCAGGAATGAGGCTCCAGCTCATTCCATGTATGCAGTGCAGGGGCCAGATTGCACCAGATAGGCATCTGGTCTACCTGGTTTATTTTTACCAAGGCAAGAGGTGGATTTGTCCCAGAGCCCATGGCTACTTGGTGGTAAAACCAGGTCTAGAGCTTGGGGCTTCTGAGGGCCAGGCCTCCGTTTCCACCCCACACAGCTGCTCCACGGCCAGCAGGGCTCAGTTCCCTTCGGTGGCACCTCTGTTCTCCTCCTCTCCAGCGCCTGCCAGCAGGGCCAGGCCCTGTGAAGTCACCAGCCCATGGCTCCCCAGTGTCTGGAGCCCCTTTCGTGGTGTTCTGTGTGGCTGCCAGGAGCAGTTTCTTTTCCCTCACTGGGCCTGTTCACTGGGCCTGGCTACCGCCCTGGGAGAATCAGAGGCATTGTTCACCGCAGAGGCTGGCCGTGTCCTAAACAAAGCCCTTAAGGAGCAGGAGAAAGGAGGAGATGTCTTCTCAGAAGGAACAGAAAGGGGGCAGCTGTCTGTCCTTTGGCCAGAGCCTTCTTGGGTGACAGTTGCCATGGCCCAGTCCTGCCTGGGCCCTTAGGAGAGGCCCCTGGGCTGGGGCAGATCTGTGTCCTCCTCCACCATCGGGGCCCAGCTCTTTCCTGGGGTTTCTGAGCCACCTTCCCACCCCTACCCTCAGGCTCTCTCCTCTTCCCTGAGCTCCCCCTGCTTTCTTGGTTCTCAGCTTTATTGCATGGTGGTGGTGGGGTTGCTTTTTTGTTTTCATCCCCATTTCCCCCGCCCCAGACTACAGGACTTGCCCTAATCCATCTTCGCACCCCCTTCCTCAACACCCCCAGCATGCTTGGCCCACGGCAGCTGTCCAGGAGCTGTTCATTTCCTGATCAGACCCAAGGTTGAGTTCCCCAGTTGACCCTATGATTGAGAAATAAATTGGTCTATTTAAAAGTAATGGGGGGCCAGGCATGGTTCACACATATGGTTCACACCTATATTCCCAGCACTTTGAGGGGCTGAGACAGGAGGCGACTTGATACCAGGAGTTCAAGACCAGCCTGGGCAACATAGTGAGACCCCATCTCTACAAAAATAAGAAATAAAAAACTTAACTGGTGTAAGGGTATTTGCCTGGAGTCCCGGCTCCTCAGGAGGCTGAGGTGGCACCTCTTCTTTCCCTGTGCAGTCACCCAGTGTCATCCAAGCTCTCCTTCCTGTTGGCCAGTGAAGCGCCACTTCTGGGAGAGTAACTCACACAGCTGAAATGTAATTTTAAGTCTTCACGTTCTTTCTCTTGGTGATACCCCAGTTTGATTGTGGCAGAAAGTGTCTGGGTTTTAGAGTCAGGACAGGAGCTGAGGTGTGGCCCCTGCCGTGTATTCGCTAAAGGACCGTGGATAAGTAACTGAACTTTCTCCAGCCACCAGTTTCTTCATCTGTGAGGGGCAGATGGAGCCAGTGTGTAAACCCTCTGTAAACAGGGTGGCACTGTGGAAAAAAAAAAGTGTTGCCAGATTGTGTAAGCCCTCTGTAAACAGGGTGGCATTGTGCAAAAAAATAAAAAAGCGTTGATGCTGCAAGACTCTACCTCCTCTTAAAAACATTTCAGATATCAGTCAACAGAGAGGGCGTATGTTTGGTTCCGGGAAGATTCCCTCCCTGTGCCCCTAAACTACGCACACATCCCGAATGCACACACTGTGAGTCTTAGCATGTCTGTTCGCCTAAAAGCTTCCCTTCCCCCTCTGTGGTCCAGAGTGTCACCTGTTCTCCCCACAGGAGTCACCAGCTCTGGAAGGAACAGGAAGGAGCAGGAAGGCCAGGTGGAAAGATGGGAGCAGCCTCTGAACTTGGAAAGATTGTAATAATAGAGAATCGTTCAGCCCCACCAGAAATGAGGTGTTCCCACCCCCAGAGGAACAGTCCACCTTCTCATCTCCTCGCCCCCAAGAGGTTCACTCCTGCGTCACGCCCCCTCTCTCACCTCCGTTGGGACTGGGTTAGGATCATTCCAGTACCCACACGGGGGCAGTCTGCAAGGGGACAGGGCCACGGGAGGAGCAGACGCCGTGGTTTGTGCTCTGAAGAGCCCTTAGCGGCGGGCAGGGGGCTTGGTCACAGTTCCATTCTCTGTAAACTATTTACTCGAAAGATGACCATTCTGTACCCAAAGAACTAGCAAGGAGTTTTCATGGTCTGTGAATATCCCTTACACAACAGTGACTAAGCTTCATCCCTGAAGAATGTTGGAAGTGGAAATGCTTCTCAGAGAGAGAGAGCAAGGGAGAGGGGAGCTCAGGAAGACACAGCCATGGGCCTGGTTCTAGCGGGAGACAGGACAGAGGTCCTGGTCCTGGTCCTCGTGGGAGACACCCCTGCACAGAGCTGGGGGCCGCGTCGGGGCAGTCAGGGCAGGAGGCAGGTCAGTGCTTAAATACGGCCTTCGCCAGCCTTTTGGCTCAAAAGCAAAACAGTGGCTGAAAAGAAGTCATTTCCTGAATGGATAATCCATTCCCATGATAGAAAGTTTGAAAAATCAAAAAGGGGATATGATGAAAGCCCTCCCTGCCAGTTGTTCCCTTCCCTGGAGACAGCCAGCGTTTCCAGATCCTGCCAGAGATAGTCTAGGCAAAATCAGACAGGCAGAATATAGATATTCTCTTTCCTTTTTTTGAAACTACAAATGGTATCATTCGATACAGATGGCTCTGCAGTGGCTTTCTTCACTTACCGCTGCATCCTGGAGATGAAAGGAACGCGGATCCCTGTCATGTTCCGACAGGGATGGCGGCTGCCCGTGCCTACAGATGGGCCATGATTTATCTAACCTCTTCTTGAGGAGCCTCTGTGTCTCCAGGCTCTGCTTTTAAAAGCACCATGGTAATGAATAAGCTGTACACTCGACACTTAGCAATAAGTCTATGGAAGAAAGCCCCAGAAATGGAATTACTGGGTCCAGAAACATGCGCGCTTGTGGTTTTGATAGGTGTTGCCAAGATAGGTACCACAGAGTACCTGTTTCCTCTGGGCCTTTGCCCAATGCCTGCATGGGTGCTGTTTGGGCTCATTTTGTTGTGTTGTGTTTTGTGAGACAGGGTCTTGCTGTGTCACCCAGGCTGGAGTGCAGTGGTGCTATCCTAGCTCACTGCAGCCTTGAACTCCTGGGCTCAAGCGATCCTGTCATGTTAACTGAGACTATAGGCATGTGTCACCACATCTGGCCAATTTTGTTTTTAATAGAGACAGTCTTGCCATGTTGCCCTAGATGGTCTCAAACTCCTGGGCTCAAGCGATCGTTCTCCCTCAGTCCCCCAAAGTGCTGGGACTGCAGGCATGAGCCACCGCACCTGGCCAGGGCTAGTTTTGATCATGCCCTGCTCAGGGACGGACATAGGTCCTTTTCAGCATTGTCCATGGAGGAGGCGTTCGAGCTCTCTGTGGCTGGCCCCTTCCTTTACACACGAAGACCCCAGCCCCCCAGAGGGGTTTGCCTGCAGGGCTGTCGCAGGTCGTGAGGATGTGGGGGGTGGCACAGGGTTTTGAACCTAGAATGCCCCCCACTACATCCTATTCAGCTCTGCCCCATCAGGTCCCCACACATGCCTACGGGAAACGGGGGCACAGCCCTTGGGAAGCGTCACCGAAGGGGCCTTGTGTCCAGTGGGGGAAGGGGCTGGGAGAGGAAGATGAGAACATTCCCTCTTGACTCTCGGGAGAGGAAATAGCCTGTCCTAGGTCCATGGTGGGACCCGGACAGGCCCCTGCTGGGGACTCTGTCGCTGCAGGAACCACTGAAGGATGTGGCTGTGGAGTCTAAGGCCCCAGGCAGTGCCCCACACTACAGCCAAAACAGCACACAAGGCTTCCTTGCTCTGCCCCTGCAGATTCCCCTGAGAGGCCCCAGGCAAGCCTCCCCGAGCCCTGGCTACTGTCTCCATTTCTCAGTGCCAAGCAGCTGGAGCCTGGCCCTGAGAAGGGTCCGGATGGTCCGGCAGCCCCTTCGTGGTCCTGCCTGCTGACACACCCCCATCTCTGAAGAGCTGCTAAACCACATCAGGACCTTTCCACTCTTCCTCTTCCCTCTCCTTCCTTTCCGCCCCACCTCAAAGCAGGGCTTTCTTCTCAAGACCTTTTGGGAAAAAGATTCTTTTTTCTTTTCCTTTTCTTTTCTTTTTTTTTCTTTTTTTTTTTTTTTTGAGGCATAGTCTCACTCTGTCACCCAGGCTGGAATGGAATGCAGTGGTGCAATCTTGGCTCACTGCAACCTCCGCCTCCTGGGTTCAAGCGATTCTCCTGCCTCAGCCTCTGGAGTGGCTGAGACTACAGTCATGCGCCACAATGCCTGCCTAATATTTATAGTTTTAATAGAGATTGGGGTTTGCCATGTTGGTCAGGCTGGTCTTGAACTCCTAACCTCAGGTGATCCACCCGCCTCAGCCTCCCAAATGCTGAGATTATAGGCATGAGCCACTGCACCTGGCCTCTATTTTTCAAAAGAGTTTGGGGCTTTGTTGTGAGGGCCTTTTACATTTTAAGTTTCGGGTCCTAACCATCTCCTGCTTCCACCCAGAGCTGCCTCCCGAGTGGCAGCCCGGGGCTTCCAGAGGGCTTTCCACTCACACTGCTCGGTCTCCTGAAGGGACTCCCTGGAAAAGGGGGCTCCTTCTCTAATAGGTAACTTCCTAAACCTCCCCCCGACACACAAAACAAAACATGCGCCCCACTCTCCACAGAGGGAGAGCAGATCACCCTGACCTGAGGCGGCCCTCTCACTGTTCTTTCTGTTCCTTGCCTGGTGGCAGCAGGCATTTGCCAGACCCCTTGGCTCAGGACAGCACTGGGTGCCATGGGGCCCAGAGAGCGTGGCAGGACCCCCGTCCCCAAGACAGACAGTAGATCTTGGTGGGGAGAGGGGACTTACATACTTTTATATTTGGTTTGAACGTTAAACAGTTTGTCATTAAGTGGTAACATACGGGACAGTGAAAAGGCTTTGTGAGTTCGGTGACACGAGGGACAGGAGGACAGGTCCTTCCCCATGAGGATGGAGCAGGAGGGGCACAGGTGGGTCTGGAAGCTGTGAGGAGGAGGAACCCAGCACAGGTGCCTGGGGAGGGCAAACCAGGCCTGCAGCTCTGTAGATGACCCAGCTCCTCCAGACAGAAGCAGTGACTGGTGGCTCTTGGGCCTGATAAAAGGAAAACTTCTGCCGAATTACATTGAGAGGAGTTTAATTGAGCAATGAACGATTCGCGAATCGAGCAGCCGTCTGAGCCAGAGTAGACTCAGAGACCCCAGCTCAGCCGTGTGGTGGAAGAAGATTTATTGGCAGAAAAAGGAAAGTGACCACAGAAAACGGGAGTAAGGCACAGAAACAGCTGGATTGGTTACAGCTCAGCGTTTGTCTTATTTGAACACAGTTGGAGCAGTTGGCTACATGTGATTGCCAAAACTCAGTGACGGGCACACGTGTAGGCTACCGTCTGTTTACGCCGCCACCTGTTACAGTTCACAATGCACAGAAAACCCTTTGGGCCAAACTGAAAATATTTACGGAGTCAGCTCCAGGCTAAATGTCATCTAACAGGCCATGTCCACTGGCATCTTTGGTTTGACTTGTGTAATTCAAAATTTATTTTAAAAGTTTTTCTACCTGTAAGATGTAAGATATCAGACGATGAGCACGGCGGCTCACGCCTGCAATCCCAGCACTTTGGGAGGCCGAGGCAGGCAGATCACTTGAGGTCAGGAGTTCAAGGGCAGCCTGCCCAACATGGTCAAACCCCAGGTCTACTAAAAATATTTTTTAAAAATTAGCCAGGCCTGGTGGCAGGTGCCTGTGATCCCAGCTATGCGGGATGCTGAGGCAGGAGAATCACTTAAACCCGGGAGGCAGAGGTTGCAGTGAGCTGAGATCACACCACAGCACTCCAGCCTAGGAGACAAGAGTGAAAACTCTGTCTCAAAAAAAAAAAAAAAAAAGATTTGTGATATCAGACCCAAAGCCCGATTCTGCTTCTCTGAGAACACAATTCATGATTGTACCAGTCTCCTCAGGCTGCTATAACAAAGTGCCACCTACTGAGTGGCTCAAAACAACTAAAATTTAGCCCCGTCCTGAAGGCCAGAAGTTCAAAATCAAGGTGTTGGCAGCACCACGCTCCCTCCGAAACTTGTAGGGGAGGATTCCTCTTTGCCTTGCCCTGGCTTCTGGGGTTGCCAGCAATCCCTAGCGCGCCTTGGCTGCCGCGGCATTGCTCTGATCTCTGCCTCTGCCAGCACGAGGCCTTCCCTCTGTGTATCAGTTTCTGTGTCTCTTCTCTTCTTATAAGGACACAGTCATGTTGCATCAGGGCCCACCCTAGTCCAGCAAAATCTCATCTAGACTTGGTTGATCTGAAAAGACCCTGTTTCCAAATAGGGTCACATTCTGCCTGTGCAATGTGCCATGATTTATTTAACCTCTTCTCGATGGGCCTCTGCATCTCCAGCTCTGCTTTCAAAAGCAGCATGGTAATGAATAAGGCATACACTCGCCACTTAGCAATTACATAAATAAGTCTATAGAAGAAATAGACTTGTTTCTATTAGTTAGAAATAAGTTGAAGTGGACAACGTTTAACTCCCAGAAGATTCATGTCTCCAGTCTTCCTTCAGGCCTCCACTAGCACCATTGCCCCTCCCAGTATTTGCCCCCTCCCTTTTCCTGACCATCTAAATCTGTTTCACTTTTTAGACCCCATCCCAGTCCCACCCTTTCCCTGAAGTCTTCTTGGGTATTTATCTTCACAGTGAAGTCTTGCTGCTGGGAACTTACAGTGGTGATGTTCGTATTGCACGTTTTGGTAGGAATA
>NW_012115154.1:19644037-19678459 GCF_000951035.1 Colobus angolensis palliatus | reverse complement strand
CTCCCCTCCCCCTCCCCTGCTTACTCCTCCTCCCTATTCCCTTCCCCCTCCCCTTCTCCCTCCCCCTTCTCAGGTACATGGTCCCGTGGCTTCTGCAGCATTGGCTGGCATCTCTGCTGCACACTTTCTGAACTTTCCCATGTTTTACCTCAATAAATATGGCACCACTGCGTTTGCTCTTGGCACCATGTCCGGGGAAGGAAGGAGAGGAGATCAAACGATATTTGGCTGAATGGAGGACAATAGCATCTGGAGGGTGTGTGTAAAAATTCACCAGAAAACTCGGGACTGTGTGAGCACCCCCTTCCCGACGAGGGGATGCTGCCCACAACCGAGGGTGGATAGTGAGGCGTTTCTAGACACTGATTCTAGGAGACTAGAAATCGGTTTTTAAAGCTTTTCCTCAACATTCAGAATAATTTGGCTTCTTGCCATTTGAGGTTTTGGGCACCAGGAATGGTGAGAGCCTCCCTCTGCCATGGCTGGACCTCTGACCACCTCTGATGGCCCTTCCTGGAGGCCAGACCTCTGACCGCCCCCGATGTCCCTTCCTGGAGGCCAGATCTCTGACTGCCCCTGGCATCCCTTACTGGAGGCTAGATCGCTAACTGCCCCCAATGTCCCTTTGTGGAGGCCAGACCTCTAACTGCCTCTGATGTCCCTTCCTGGAGGCTAGACCACTGACCGCCCCTGATGTCCCTTCCTGGAGGCCAGACCTCTGACCGCCTCTGACATCCCTTACTGGAGGCCGGACCTCTGACCACCCCCGATGTCCCTTTCTGGAGGCCGGACCTCTGACCGCCCCTGACGTCCCTTCCTGGAGGCCAGACCTCTAACTTCCCCTGATGTCCCTTCCTGGAGGCCGGACCTCTGACCGCCCTTGGTGTTTCTTCTGCAGCCTCCGGCCTCTCCTCCTCTCCATCAACACCCACCCAAGTGACCAAGCAGCACACATTTCCCCTGGAATCCTATAAGCACGAGCCTGAACGGTTAGAGAATCGCATCTATGCTTCGTCTTCCCCTCCGGACACAGGGCAGAGGTTCTGCCCGTCTTCCTTCCAGAGCCCGACCAGGCCTCCACTGGCATCACCGACACACTATGCTCCCTCCAAAGCCGTAAGTCTGGGCCCTTCTGTGAGTGGGGCTGCCGGGTGGCAGAGGGAGGGCAGAGCAGTTATTGCCCCAAGCCACACAGTCTATCTGCAGCTGAGGCCAAGGCTGTGTGCTCCCAATGTCTTCAGGATATTGTATCCTAAATCACAGGCTGAGGGAGAAATGGTGAGGGCACAATAGCAAATGGAAATAAAAAATAGCTGGGTGTGATGGCTCACACCTGTAGTCCCAGCACTTTGGGAGGCCAAGATAGGCAGATCACTTGAGGCCAGGAGTTCGAGACCAGCCTGGCCAGCATGGCAAAACCCTGTCTCTACCAAAACTGCAAAAATTAGCTGGGTGTGGTGGCGTGCACCTGTATCCCAACTACTCAGGAGGCTGAGGCACAAGAATTGCTTGAACCTGGGAGGCAGACACTGCAGTGAGCTGAGATGGCGACACCGCACTCTAGCCCCTGTGTAACGGAGCAGCCTCTGTCTCAAAAAAAGAGAAAGAAACAAAATGAAAAATGATAACATCTGGGACATGACCCGGAGGAGGTTTTTTTCCCCTCGGCTTCTTAAAATTCATTCGTTGAAAGTTTTGTTTGAATTTACCTTGATTGGGATACTTCAGTATTTGTAAAATGTCACAGGAAAAGCAAAAAGAAAAAAAGTAAAACAAACAGACGTGTTATTCTAGAGGTTTAAGATTTTGAGTCTGATATCATCAGACTTAGGATGCGCTCTTCGGAAGGGGAGCATTTCACAGAGGTGTGGGATGGAGCAACAGACCCGTGCAGCCTCCAGCACTTCCTGAGACCGAGGCAGCGAATCTCCACAGCTTCACTAAGCACTTAAGCACTGTCCATTTCAACACAATGGGCCCTACCGAGACCCCAGCTGTCACTGCTGGTTTAATTAGCACAGGTACCCAGTGTTATTCCAGCGCCCAGCAACAATGTGAGAGCCACATCCCTGAGTCAACCTGTATGGCTGGAACCACTCCATTCAGTTGTCACATTAGCTTCCTGGAGCATGACATAGTGCCACACACTGGATGGCTTAAAACAATAGAAATTTACTGTCTCACTGGTCCTGGAGGCCAAAAGTCCAAAGTCAAGGTGTTGGCAGGGCTACACTCCCTTCAAAGCCTCTAGGGAGGGTCCTTCCTTGCCTTCTCCAGCTTCAGCTGTGACAGTGTTACTCCAGTCTCGGTCCCGTTCTCACATCGCCATCTTCCCTTTGTCTTTCTTTGCATCCAGATTTCCTTTTTATAAGAACACAAGGCTGGGCATGGTGGCTCACATCTGTAATCCCAGCACTTTGGAAGGCCAAGGTGGGTGGATCACTTGAGTTCAGGAGTTCGAGACCAGCCTGGCCAGCATGGTGAAACCCTGTCTCTACTAAAAATACAAAAAATTAGCTTGACGTGGTGGTGGGCACCTGTAATCCCAGCTACTTGGGGGGCTGAGGCATGAGAACCGCTGGAACCCGGAGGCAGAGGTTGCAGTGAGCTGAGATTGCACCACTGCACTCCAGCCTGAGTGGCAGAGTGAGACACTGTCTCAAAAAAAAACAAAAACAAAAACAAAAACAAAAAAACCACACACACACACAAGCTACACTGGATGAGCCTGCACCCCTATCATCTTATCCTGATTATATCTGCAAAGACCCTGTTTCCAAAAGACACCACATTCACAGTATTGGGACTTAGAACTTCAACATCTCTTTTTAGGAGACACAGTTCAATCTGTAACAACTGTTATCTTTTAAAAGAAGATGTGTTGCCGTGCTGAGAACATACCATTCCTATTCTTCTTGTTCATTCAGTTATTTTATTAAACGCAGGTGTAGCAAAGTATTGTTTTAGGTGCCAAAAGTTAAACTGTAAGGTATTGTTCCTGCCTTCTAGAGCTTACAATCTGATTGGGAACTGAACAGTACTGGGGCGAAACAGCTCGGTAAAGGGGGAAAGCAGTTTGGCCGGGATAACAAGTGGCACAGTCGGCCCTACAGGAGGGAGAAACGGGAAAACTGCTGGTCGGATAAGGGCGATGACGGCTTCAAGGCATGTCACCAGCTGGGCTGAGCCTGCAGTACTGTCAGGGTTTACATTAAGGGAGAGGGAAGGGAGAACCTTCTAGAAAAGAAAATTAGGCTTTGACTAGAGATCAATGATTAGAATAACCCCATTCAAGGAGAGACAGTGGTTTGATGAGAAAACTACGATTTATTTGAGATCATTTGAAGTGATGGTGACAGATGCAGGGCTCTTCCACGAGTCCCTGATGTTTCATGGCAGCAGCTTTGTGCTGGGGACAAGCCCAGAGCCTTTACAGTTGAAAGAAAAGAGAATCCAGGGAGTGCTCTGGGTTTGCCGTCAGCTTCCTCCCCGGGAGTGTAACAGGAAAGTGATGTTCTTAACTCTTTATAACCCAACTGTTTATACCTCACTTGTACAACCATACAGCCCTCGGTCAAGGCCAACAAGTATAGGTCCTTCCAGGCTTGCCACGGTGGTCAGAGAGGGAGTGTCCTGGGGTCAGAGGGGGAGTGAGTGTGCGCAGCTGTGTCCCATACTCAGCAGCTGACCCAGAGCACATGACCTGGGCCCAGCACGCGGCTGGCAGCAGGAGTGTGCAGTCGAGTGAGATTTCAACAACAATCCAAATGTCGTGAATGGGTAAACAAATGTGGTGTGTACAGATGATGGAAGAGCACCCAACCTTACAAAGGGAGGAAGTTCCGACATAGGCAGTGACGCAGAGGGGCCCTGAGGACCTCGTGCTGAGTGAAATCAGCCAGGCACAAAAGGACACGTACTGCATAATGCCACTTATGGGAGTCCCTAGAGTCATGCAAACAGAGACAGAAGGTAGAATGGCGGGTGCCAGGGGCTGTGGGGAGGGGAAAAGATGAGTTAGTGTTTTACGGAGACAGTTTCAGTTTGGAAAAGTGAAAAAGTTCTGGAGAGGAATGGTGGTGATGGCTGCACAACAATATGAATGTATCTACCACCACTGAACACTTGAAAATAGTTCAAATGGTGGCTCACACCTGTAATCCCAGCACTTTGGGAGGCCGAAGCGGGTGGAACACGAAGTCAGGAGATCGAGACCATCCTGGCTAATACGGTGAAACCCCATCTCTACTAAAAATACAAAAAAGCACCCAGGCGTGATGGCAGACACGTGTAATCCCAGCTACTTGGGAGGCTGAGGCAGTAGAATCACTTGAATCTGTGAGGCAGAACTTGCAGTGAGCCGAGATCGCGCCACTGCACCACTGCACTCCAGCCTGGGTGACAGAGCGAGACTCCGTCTCAAAAGAAATAAAAAATAGTTCAAATGGTGACTGGGAGCGGTGGCTCATGCCTGTAATCCCAGGGCAACAAGAGTGAAACTGTCTCAAAAAAAAAAAAAAAAAAATAGTTCAAATGGTAACTTTTATGTATATTTACCACCATAAAAGGAATGATCTGGTCAACAGTCCAATTTTGATGTCATTTGAGCTTCTGAAAATCAGGCTGATGGCCCAAGGCTCCCCATTTAAATTTTGAAAGAATGTGTTTCAAGGAGTGGAAGAGAATGTCCCCTTTGGTTACCTGATGGTAAGCAAGCCCCTCACCCCACTTGTAAGTTTCGGCCCTGAGACCTGCAAGGGCTGCCTTTGCCTGCACCATTCACAACCTCTGTGGCCACAGTTTGGCTCAAGCTCTTTCTGCTTTCAACGTCCTGGCCGCAGGCTCACCTGATGACTCGGCAAAGACTCTGCTTCCAAATAAGGCTGCAGTCACAGGTACCAGCGCTTAGAACCTCCACCTCTTTTCAGAGGACACAATTCAACCCAAAACAGTTGTTATCTTTTGGGAGAAGATGTGTTTGGCATGCAGAGAACATATCATTATGTTCTGGCAGCAGGGTGGGTGGTAGTTTCAAGTTCATAGAAATTTGCTCCTTTATAATTGGATTTTATCAAGTATCTTTAATTTATGTGGTCAGTTCCTTAGGAGCTTGGCTAATTCTGTTAATTTGGCTACCAGGATAATCTCCGTGGAGGAATGTGAGTTACTTAAAGACTTTTGATGGTCTGAAAATATTTAGATATAATTTATCTCTGCCTTTTGTAATAAAAAGATACTCTCTGTAAACATGGACCATGAAGATCATTTTTATAAAATCTGTTCCCATGAATTTCATTCTAAAATAGGGAAAGGAATGGAGAAAATTAGTCTTTAAAAGACAGCACTCTTTTTCTTTTTTTTTTTTTTTTTTTTTGTTGAGAGAGTCTCCCTCTGTCACCCAGGCTGGAGTATCTCGCCATGATCTCAGCTCACTGCAACCTCTGCCTCCTGGGTTCAAGTGATTCTCCTGCTTCAGCCTCTCGAGTAGCTGGGGCTACAGGCATGTGCCGCCACACCCAGCTAATTTTTATATTTTTAGTAGAGACAGAGTTTTGCCATGTTGGCCAGGCTGGTCTCGAACTCTTGACCTCAGGTGAATCTGCCCACCTTGGCCTCCCAAAGTTGCTGGGATTACAGGCGTGAGCCACCACGTCCGGCCAACAGCACTCATTTTATCATGTATTTATTCAGCAAATACCTATTAAGCAACTTATGGGCCTAAAACTGTGCTAGCATGGGTAACAGGATGACAAATCTGTGAGCCCTGCTGATGGGAAAAGGTCAATGTTTGCTTTACTTACCACTTGATTAACAGCTCCGTGCATTATGCATAGGAAGGCTTCAGTGAATAGCTACTAATCGAACAAAGGAAGGAACTTTTGTTTCTTTGGGAAGAACAGACAGGTAATTCATTACAATGGAGTGTGATAGAACCCGTTCTGTTACTGTGGGAGGAAATCCCATTCTATCTTGGTGAGTGGAAGAGCTGATCCCAGAGGAAGTCAAAATTGTTTTCCGCAGGGAAGAGCAATAATCTGCTCTGCATTTCAGGATGATCCCCTAACTGGGTATGGAAATTAGATTGGATGTGGTTAGAACCAGAGCCCAGACGAGATGCCGTGTGAAATAATCTAGGCCTGGGTAGCAGCTGAAGGTAGAAAGAAATGGAATCGTGTCTAAAAGTAGAGGGCTATTTTGGAGGTAAAACGGAAAGGAACTTGGAAGGTAGTGGTTGATTAATTGAAGGGGAAGCAGACGAATCAAGGGTGATTCCAAAGGTTTTGCCATGGGAAAGTGGATGGATGATAGTTCCAGCTGTGGGGGTATGGAACAGAGGAGGAAGAGGAGCAGGGTGTATATGTGAGTGCATGTGTGTGGGTGTGTGTGGGCACGCATGCAGGTGTGTGTGCATGCAGGTATGTGGGTGTGTGTGGGCATGCATGCAGGTGTGTGTGTGTGCAGGTGTGTGTGGGTGTGTGTGGGCATGCATGCAGGTGTGTGTGCAGGTGTATGTGGGTGTGTGTGGGCATGCATGCAGGTGTGTGGGCATGCAGGTGTGTGGGTGTGTGAGGGTGTGTGTGAGCATGCATGCAGGTGTGTGTGCAGGTGTGTGTGGGTGTGTGGGCATGCATGCAGGTGTGTGTGCATGCAGGTGTGTGTTCAGGTGGTGGTAGTCCAATAAGGCGCCTGTGGCACATTTAAGTAGAGGTGCCCAAAGGGTAAGTGGATATTGAGTCTGGAGCTGGAACTTCAATTTGAATATCATCCAAATATAAGTGGCAATTGGTGCTATAATAGTAGGTGAAATAATTCATAGAAATGTATGGTGAAAAGAGAACCAGAAAACACGTGGACATCTAAGGGACAATCGAAAGAAATGGATTCTGACTTCCCTGGAAAGTAGGCAGAAATCCAAGTGAACACAGCATCACAGGAGCAAAGGGAGAGTGTGTCATCATGTTTCGCGTACTAAGAGCGGTCAGTGACATCAAATGCAGCCAACTCGTTGTGTAACATAAGGACTGAGGTCATTGTGACTGCGGCAAGGATACTTTCAGTGGCAGGGTTGACAGCAGAAGCCATATAGTGTGGATTGATGATTAAGGGATAAAGAAGTGGGCATCTCTAGTGTAGGTAGCTCAAGTATCCTGATGCAAGGGAGAGGACGGGGGCTGTAGCTAGAAGAATGGAGGTGATGGCATCTTCCTACAAAGAGGAATAGACTCAAACTCTACCGGGGAAAGAGTGAGTGGAGGGAAAAATTAAAGATAGGAGGGAAAAGAAAGTGTCACGCCCGGTCTTACAAAGGAAAGGAGTGTGTTTCCTTATAGGTGGTGGGAGCACATCAAGCACTTGCGATGGAGATGTTTGTCTTGGACCAACGGGAGAGTCATCTTCTATTGGTTGAAAACTTCTACTGCAAAGGTGTTAGGATAATCCGTGCTTTTCCAATTTCCTTCCACAGCAGTCACTCCCATGCTCCCCGTCTTTTTCTCCTAAGAATTCACTTTTGATTTATTGGAAGCAGAGCCTAAGCTGAGGTTTCAGGAGCAAGTTTGTTTGTTTATTAAGGGAGTGCTCTCAAAAGGAACCTGTAAGAGGGTGAAAGGAAGAAGAAGCTGAGGAAAGATGTGGTTTCAGATGAGATCCACTCTCAGCTTGATGACAGGAGAGGAGATTGGTGCTATAAATTGCACCAGAATTTGCCCTACCTTGAGGCAAGACAGCTAGATTTTGTGCCTTCATACAACACAGCCTTTTGTGATAGGATGTCCCAGGACAAGGCAGATGCACCTCCAGCTGAGATGGCTTCTGTCACCCAAGAACAATCCTGCTAAAAACGTTGCAGGTGTGAGCCATCAGAAGCAGCTTCTGCAGCAGCTGGGTACCAGAGCCCATTAAAATGAATCCAGGACATCTCCTATAGTCTGGATTCTCCATGCTCTTCTTTTGCCAGCTGATTCATGTATCCAGCAGATTTGAGTACTATCTTAGTCTGTTTAATGTTGCTGTAACAATATACCTGAGGCTAGGTAATTTATAAAGAAAAGAGTTTTAATTGACTCGTGATTCTGGGGGCTGGAAAGCTCAAGATGGAGCAGCTGCATCTGATGAAGGCCGGGAGTAGACATCTGCAAAGAGATCACCTGGCAAGAGAGAGAAACTGAGGAAGATAGGCACTTTTTAACAACCTGCTCTCAAGGGAACTAATCCATTCCTGTGAGAGTGAGAACTCACCCCTGCAGGAGGGTATTAATCTATTCATGAGGGACTTGCCCCCTTGGCCCAAATACCTCCCACTAGGCCCCACCTCTCAACACTGCCACATTGGGGTATCAAATTGCAACGTGGGTTTTGATGGGAACAAACCACATCCAAACCATAGCTGGTACTACATCAGGTTTTCTATTGCTGCATAGCAATAACCTCCCCAAAACTTAACTACCATTTACTTAACTCACAAATCTGTGGGTCAGCAATTTGGGTGGGCATTTTTCTGGTCTTGACTGTGCTTATTCATATGACATCTTTGGTCACCTACCAGGTTACTTGGGGACTGGCTGGACCAGAGTGACCTCAGCAGGAACAGCTAGCTTGTCTCAATTCCACATGGTCTCTCTTCCAGCAGGCTAGTCCCGGCTCGTTCAGATGCCTGGGACAGGGTTCCAGGAGAGAGAGAAGCATGTGTAAGGTCCCTTGAGGCCTAGGCTCAGAGCAGGCACATGGTAGTTCCTCCTATCCAAGGCAGAATCTTTTTCCTCCTCCCCAGATCTGGGTTGGCCTTATGATTTGCTTTGGCCAACAAAATGAAGCAGAAGTGACAGTCACATCATAGAGGAAGTGGATACAGGAAGAAATGGAGGATTGGGCACCTCTATCTCTACCAAGACAATCTGCCTTATCACTTGGTTTCAACAGCTGGGTCTGCAGTTGAACACATGATGTACTAGATAGAATCTGGAGGTTAATTTGGCTATAATTAGATGGTTGACAGCTCTGAGGATAATCTTCCTGTAAAGTAGATTGTTGTAGTTTGCATCCCCTGAGATACAGACTCTAGGAAGAGATTGGTGTGCAGGATGTTTATCAGGAAGTGCTCTCAGGATTGACACCTGTGGAAGAAGGGAAGGCAGAAAGATTGGGTGGAGGGTGAGGTTGTGATGCAATGCAGTGTCAACAAAGGCATCAGCTAACCCACAGGGAGGACTAAGCAGGGGCGGCTCATCAGAGTTGTCCCAGGTTGGTGCAAAGAAACTAGACCTTTATACTCTGACACCAGCCAGTCAGTAGATGACAGCTGTCCTGGGCAGGGAGCTGACCTTGGGCAAGGCAACTCTCTTCAGCCAAGGTCATTTCTGGCTAATGGTTGAAGGTTGTCAGTTGGCAGGACTCTCAACAGCTGGGGAAATACCCTTCATTTCTGAAAGGGGATCTGGGTAGTGCTCCATGAAAAATACATGGAATTTTTCTCCCCTTCATTTTTAAATTTATGATACCAAAATCCTGATAGGAGAAAATAAGGGCTGTCCTATTTCTCTCCTTATTATATATTTAATATATAACTAAACTAAAGGGAAGGCTATAGGATGGTTGGTTAGGACTGAATGAAGAAGTTTCATTAGACCCAGGCAGGGAGGAACTAAGGCCCCTTGCCAACAGCCATCACTAGCTTGCCAGCGATGGGAGAGCATACCATGGAAGTGGATCATTCAGCCCCAATCGAGCCTTCAGATTAGGCAGCCCCAGCCATACCCAACTGAGAGACCTCATGAAAGACCATGAACCAGGACTGTCCAACTGAACTGGTCATGAATTCCTGAACCATGGAAACCATAAGAGATACTATATTAGTTTGTTGCCTCCCAGCAGAGGTACTATATGTAGGTTACCTGTGATTCATTCTAGTGAACATCCCAACTCTACAACACCAATATTTGAGCCCTGGCCTCATCCAGGTGAAGGCAGGGTTGCCTCTCTAGGGTGGAAAAATTCAAGATGAATCCTAAAGTGGCCATTGTCATGATTAAGGGATGCAGATTTTATCTTGAGAACTCTATCAACCAAGACAGCGAGATAATACACTACTGGACATCTCCATTTTTTATCCTACATTTGCATCCCTGTGACCAAAACGATGCTAATCCAAGGCCATGTGACCTGTGGATCTGTAGGAGTAGATATTTCGTCTGTTAGTTTCGCTGCCCAGTGAGTGAAGCGGCAGGATGCACCCCCTCAATGGCTTTAGCTCCAGGGTTCTGCTTCGACAGGATGCACCCTCTTGCTGAGGAGACTCACAAGGACAGGAATGATCTCAACTGTCTCTGAGTGCTCAGTACCTACGACAATGCCAGGCAGATAATAAACTGTTAGGAAATGACGGCTGAACAAGTGAGTCCCCTCATGGGTGGGAGATGACAGAGACAGGGTGTTTACCACATTAAAAAGATCCAACATCTTTTCTTTGGAGCTTGGCTACCCTGGGGAACAGAATGAATAAGAATCCCAAAGACCCCAGCCACTGCTCAGAAAAAAAGGGCGGCTTAAACAATGGAAGTTGATGTGTCACAGTTCTGGAGGCTGGAAGTCCAAGATTAAGGTGTTGGCAGGTTCGGTTTCTCCTGAGGCCTCTCTCCTTGGCTTACAGAGGCACCACTGTGCTCTCATGTGGCCATTTCTCTGTGTGCACTCATCCTTGGTGTCTCCTCCCCTTCTTATAAGGACACAAGTCCTATTGGACTAGGGCCAACCCTATGGCCTCACTTAAACTTAATTATCTCTTTAAAGGCTCTGTCTGCAAATACAGTCACATTGGAGGTTAGGGATCCACCATATGAATTTTGGGGAAACACATAACACATAAATTCAGTCCATAACAGATACTAAATTATTGTTGTCTTAAGCCACTGAGTTTTAGGTGAATTGTTATGGATCAGGAGATAACTAATACTTGTTTCATCCGGTGTGAGGGGAGGTAGCATAACTCAGTGAATTGAGCCATGGATAACAAACTCAAGAACTTTGGGTTGTTTTTAAAAATGGACTCTCTTTTGCCATTCAGTCAATCTCCAAGACCCCTAGTTCTCCTATTATGAAAATTTGGGAGAAGATCACTGACCAGTCTTTCAAGGTTGTTATGTGAAATAATTACCTTTTCTTTCAAAGATAGGCACTTTAAAAATCTATAAATATCTCAGATCCCTTGACATAAAGGAACAGTTAAAGATTTTATATGCACCACTTTGTTCTTATATTCCTGTCTGCCATTTTAAATAGCAAGTTACAACCTCATAAGGTCTTGATGTTAAAGCTCTCTGCCCAGAAATGGTAAACTAGCAGCTCCATAGTCTGTGACTCACAGCAGATTAGATACTTTAAAAATAGTTTGGAAAAATTTCACATTGGGTCAAGGAGTAGGAGCTACAGAGAGAACTGATTCTCAGTGGGATTGGTTATCACGAGAGCTGGCACTTAGACAAGTGCTGCCTGTGTGCTGAAGAGACAGGCAGAGTGTCTATCCTCCCAGCTGTCAAAAAAATATTATAATTGGCATTCTTCCTATGTTCCTGCACTGTTGGAATCATGACTCAATGAACAGAAAGAAGGCAGAGAGAGAGACACACACGACTGGGAGCGTGGCCCTTTTATCTGAGCAGTGACCGGGTTCTTTGGGATTCTTACTCATTCTGTTCCCCAGGGTAGCCAAGCTCCAAAGAAAAGGTGTTGGGTCATTTTAATGTGGTAAACACCCTGCCTCTGTCATCTCCCACCCATGAGGGGACTCACTTGTTCAGCCGTCATTTCCTAACAGCTTATCATCTGCCTGGCATTGTCCTAGGCACTGAGCACCCAGAGACAGTTGAGATCATTCCTGTCCTTGAGAGTCTCCCCAGCAAGAAGAGGGTACATCCTGTCGCAGCAGAACCCTGGAGCTAAAGCCATTGAGGGGGTGCATCCTGCCGCTTCACTCACTGGGCAGCGAAACTAACAGACGAAATATCTACTCCTACAGATCCACAGGTCACATGGCCTTGGATTAGCATCGTTTTGGTCACAGGGATGCAAATGTAGGATAAAAAATGGAGATGTCCAGTAGTGTATTATCTCACTCTCTTGGTTGATAGAGTTCTCAAGATAAAATCTGCATCCCTTAATCATGACAATGGCCACTTTAGGATTCATCTTGAATTTTTCCACCCTAGAGAGGCAACCCTACCTTCACCTGGATGAGGCCGGGTTCAAATATTGGTGTTGTAGAGTTGGGGTGTTCACTAGAGTGAATCACAGGTAACCTACATATAGCATCTCTACTGGGAGGCAGAGTGGACCGTGATTATCTTTTTCCCTAACTTGGGCTGGCAATGTCGATAAAGGACATAGCCTAGGTATGCAGTAGACGTTAAATATGTGTATTTCTTGTTTAAGAAACCATCATGATAAAACTGTCACCAGTTTCAAAGCCAGGGGCAGAAGCCAGTTGCAGAGGGTTGCAAAGTGAGTGTGAGATAACAAAGTATGGGTGGAGGATGTGGACAGCTTTATCAAGAAGCTTAGTGTGAAGAGGAGATGTGAGTGAGGGCTTGGCTGGAGGAGGAGGGGACCCAGGGAGGGCACCTCTTTTAAAAGATGAGAGTGACTCAGCATGTTCCTGTGCTGATGGGAAGTTCCTGAACCTTGGATCCCACTGCACCCGGGCCTCTGTTAAATGGGAATATCGGATTTATCTCACAGGGTTGCTGTGAGGCTCAAATGAGACAACCGTGTAAAGTTACTCCCCCAAAGGCTCAACAGCTAGCAAACGCTAAAGCCGAGATTTGAACCAAGGCAGCTGGGCTCCAGAACCCATGTTCTCAGCATGGTTGTCTATCACCTCTGGAGAGGTCCGAGATTCTCAGCTGATCCAAGGTTGACGCAGCATCTTAGCTCATATACCTGATTAGGGGGTTGGCACATGGTGTCTCATGGGCCAAGTCTGGCCCACCACCTGGTTTTGTGATTAAAGTATTATTGGCACACAGCCGCATGTATTCATTTATGTATTGTCCATGCCGTTTTCATGCTGCAACAGCAGAGTGAGTTGCTGCAACAGAGACTATATGGCTCATAAAGCCGAGATATTTCTATCTGGGCTTTTTTCAGAAAGTTTGCCAATCCGTGACTAATCTTTGCCAGAGCTTCTCTTTATACTGCTAGCCGATTGCTTGTTGGAACATCCAATGCAAAGGGGCAGATTGAGTCTCATCCCCAGAAAGGCAAGGGACAAGCAGTAGTGCTTTGCCTCACTAAAGATGTGGAGTGCATTCCACTGGAGAGGGCAGTGGAATTAGTCATTGGTCTTGCCCTTAATGAGGACCAGAAACCAGACTGGCCACTAAGCTGGCGAAGTGGGCCAGACGTGGTGGCTCACGCCTGTAATCCCAGCAGTCTGGGAGGCCGAGGTGGGCAGATCACTTGAGTCCAGGTGTTCAAGACCAGTCTCAGCATGGCCAAACCCCATCTCTATTAAAAATACAAAAAATTAGCTGGGCTGGTGGTGCACACCTGTAGTCCCAGCTACTTGGGAGGCTGAGGTGGGAGAATCATCTGAGCCTGGAAGGTCGAGGCTACAGTGAGCCATGATTGTGCCTGGGCGATAGGACTGAGACCCTGTTTGAAAAACAAAAACAACAGCAACAAAAAATGTTGGCAAAGTGGTAAATAATCCAGCAGAGTTAGGACTTGAAGATTATACTCCTCACCCTCAGTGCATTATAAAATTATAGACTCTGCTTTTGGGCTGATTGAGGAGATTTGGAGTAACATAAGGTTAAGGTGGAAGGGTCTTTGTTCTTCCCCTTAACCTCCTTGAGTAAGGAAGGGCTGCACATTTGAAGCGGCACAGACGAACATCATAAACTTGCCCTTGCTTCTTGCCATGGTTTCCAGAGGAGTGACTTGTTCAAACTTGTGTCTCTTTTTTGTTTTGTTTTTTAAATTTTAGAAGAGACCAGGGTTTTGCCATGTTGGCCAGGCTGGTCTCGAACTCCTGACCTCAGGTGATCCACCCACCTCAGCCTCCCAAAGATTCCCAAAGTAATCCCAAATCCAAAGGGATTACAAGCATGAGCCACTGTGCCCAGCCCAGACTTGTGTTTTATGTATTTGTTTGTTTGTTTGTTTGTTTGTTTGTTTGTTTTTAGAGATAGACTCTCCCTCTGTCACTCATGCTAGAGAACAATCATAGCTCACTGCAGCCTCAAACTCCTGGGCTCAAGTTATCCTGAGTAGCCTTTTGAGTAGCTGGGATTACCAGCACACACCACCATGCCCGACTACGTTTTCTTATATTGTTGAAGAGGTAGGTTCTCCCAGTGTTGCCCAGGCTGGTCTTGAACTTCTGGGCTGAAGCCATCCTCCTTCCTTGGCCTCCCAAAGTGCTGGAAGCCACCACGCCCAGCATCAGACTTGCATTTTATGGAATGATTACTCCAGTAACAGGCTAGAGGCTGGAATTCATGGGGAAAAGACTAAACCAGAAAACCAGTAAAGTGCTGCAGTAGCCCAGTGAGAGGTGACAAAAGGCTGAGTTAAAGTCACAGGAGTGGAGATTTAGAAGAAGGGATTCATTATAAAAGTGCAGCCTGGATATGTGGTGTGTGGGAAGAGGACTCGAGGGGGACTCTCCAGTTTCTGGCATGAAAGGAAGGATGACAGTGTCATTAAATTAGAAAAACACTGAAAGGAGAAGGAGAGCTGGGATGAAACCTAAGTTCCATTTGGGGCACATTTTCTTTCATTCCTTTGGGACATCAAATAGAAATGGCACGGACGTGGGTTTAGAAGTCTGGTGTGGAGAAGTCGAGGTTAGAAAAATGATTCTCTTCGTCCATTTTATTTCCCATGTGTTAAATTAACCAAATCAAGACTGAACACTTTCTACCTATATAACTGCCGACGTGGGGAAGAAAACAAATGTCATTTAATTCTAATAAGGGACACTTCTTTACCAATAGGGTTGTGTGAAAATGCATTTGGGGGGCTGAACATTAAATGGTGGAAAAATTACTGTACCTATTTATGCATCCTAGACGGGCTTGTCTTGATTTGCATTTAGATGAGAATTCCTTCAGCTCAGAACCGGGACTGTCCCCTAACTCATAAGCTTAGAAAAGCATTAACTTTGCTGGCGAGGTATCCTTGGTATGACTGTGACACAAAACCTAATACCAGTGTTCCTTTAATGACTCAGGAGAAAGTAGCCATTGAAATGGTGGAAAAGTTTAGAACAAGCTTCCTTTGCCATCTCTCTGAGAAGGAACGCATGCCCTGTTAATAAATGACCGCCCAGCCTCTCTCACCATGCTTGAGTAAACCTGTTTCAAAGGGTTGTGTATTTTTTCCACTCTTTTGGAGGCTTTGTGCAGGACTCGAAACCATTGTTATTCTAAGTCCTGAGTAAGAATGTCAGCTGCTCATCATGGCATGATTACAGACAGAGGTATGTTTTATGTTTTAAAAAATGGAAATTGAAACAGGTGGTTCAATAAAAAGCTTTCCAAGGAACTACACAGATGAAATTCTAATAGGATTTCTGCAGCTCTGCCCATCATTTCCTCTTCACATGCTGAATCAAAAGCCCTTTGGGAGGCCACAGGGGTGGATCATAAGAGGTCGGGAGTTCAAGACGAGCCTGTCCAATATGGTGAAACCCCATCTCTACCAAAAACACAAAAATTAGTCAGGTGTGGTGGCGTGCGCCTGTAGTCCCAGCTACTCGGGAGGCTGAGGCAGGAGAATTGCTTGAACCCAGGAGGCGGAGGTTGCAGTGAGCCAAGATTGCACCACTGCACTCCAGCCTGGGCGACAGAGCGAGACTCCGTCTCCAAAAAAACAAAAAAAAACTAAACATATAGTACTTCAGTACCAGGGAAGCTGTAAAAGTTTCTGAGTCATTTGCCTGCCCAAGACTCAGCTGCCAGTTTGAGAAGCTGGGAGATTGAAAGAAAGGAGATTTTCCTTCTTAAGATCTGTCCATGTTCCTGGACTTGAATCTGCCCTTTCACTTTTATTATGTCTAACAATTAAAGATTGATTTGGGGAATCTCTGAATACCAGTCTATGTGTTCACTACTCAGATCTAATAATACTAGCATTGGGATGTGGTATTAATATGGTTTATTCTTTTCCAGAATGTAGGAATGAATTGTGGAAATAATTTTTTTTTTTGAGACATTGTCTCACTCTGTCACCCAGGCTGGAGTACAGTGGCATGATCATAGCTCACTGTAACCTCGAACTCCCAGCCTCAAGCAGTCCTCCTGCCTCGGCCTCCCAAGTAGCTGGGAATACTGGCATGCACTACCATGCCCGGCAGAGAAATAATTTTTCATGAGCCAAGGGTGATATGTTCAGGCGCAGCTAGTGGGAAAATATATACTTAATTCATTCAGAATTTTTTCTAGTATAGCCTCCAAGAGGATGTCTATAATAGCACTCCGTGCTGAAATAATCACAGACATTGTCTTCAAACTAAAGCCTTTGTCCTAGCTTAAGAATGTGTGATCCTTTCTGTTCCCAGGACACATGTCTATAGATGGGACTGTGTTTACAGCCTGCCTGCCTACTTATTCAATCTCACAAATGACCAATTAAAGAAAAATTCTGTTTCCCACCAGGCATTAACTGTATATTACATTTAGTCTACACAATAGTTTCACATGCATCTGTCTGCCCAGTCACCATGTGCGAACCCCTATGTTAAGATATCTGTGTGGTGTGAGAAGAAAAGCTTCAAAGTCAACACAAATACTGATCCATGCCCTTTTATAAGGTGGTAAAAGCAAATACAAAGGGCTTTTAGAACCAGTAGACTCAGAACATCATAAGCATTTACCCTGTTAACCTGACTTAAATGGGAGTGGTGTACATGCCATGGACTCCCCTGAACAAAGCAAAGTCAATTTTCTATTTTTCTGAGAAACAGAAGCAGGAGGCAGAAAGAGCAGTAGAACAGGAATCTATGGCCTGGATGAAACAAACACAAATATTTTTTTTTAAGTCTGTGCAAAACAAAATCATAAAGACACAGCTTTTTAAATAATCCACCTAGATCAAATGTCAGAAGATGGAATTGTATTTACAAATATATTTCACTGAGTGGCTTGGGTGCGTAGAAAAAGATCAAATTTTATTTCTGTTCAAACAGCACTGTCACAAGTTACTCTGAATCATGGTTGATTGCTCAGGCATCGGATCCCCTCACTTCTCAAGAAAGTCAGCAAAATCTTCCCGCAGCTCAACACGGTACCAGCACTACTGTCCCCATCCGTTATATTTCATTCCCTTCCCTCCAGTCTTACTGAATTACATTCCGAGTTGACTCAGCAGATCATCGTCATCGGTAATTAGGAGATTCTTTGCCTCATTTCCAGCTTAGTCCTTTAATATAAATGGGCACCAGTCAAATAATAGAAACTGGCTTTTCATTTGTCTACACCAGAAATAACCTGATAGAACGCGTATAATGTGTTCTGCTAGATGCTTAGTGATAGAGCTGTAGGTTATTTTAAAATCGTCTTGTAACATGTTCTTCATTAATGTGCTTGGGATAAGCTTAGTTTGTACTGTTTCGGCGTGTGTTCGCACCCCAATACTGAATTAGATCAGGCATATTTGGTGGCAAATAATTTTTGAAAATGTCATTTTCAGCCTTAAAATAATTTTCAATGGACTTGGCAAATGCATAGAACAACTCGTGCTTTATAGGTGCTCTGGGATCTACGGAATACATTTTTCCACCTGTTTTGTTTTGTTTTGTTTTGTTGACAGTCTCGCTCTATCACCCAGGCTGGAGTGCAATGGCACATCTTGGCTCACTGCAACCTCTGCCTCCCAGGTTCAAGCAATTCTTCTGCCTCAGCCTCCCAAGTAGCTGAGATTACAGGCATGCACCACCATGCCCAGCTAATTTTGTATTTTTAGTAGAGATGGGGTTTCACCATGTTGGTCAGCCTGGTCTCAAACTCCTGATCTCGTGATCCACCCACCTCGGCCTCCCAAAGTGCTGGGATTACAGGCATGAGCCACCGCACCCAGCCCCATTGTTCTTATTTATTTATTTTTATTTATTTATTTGTTTTGAGATGGACTCTTTTTCTGTCACCAGACTGGAGTACAGTGGCGCAATCTCGGCTCACTGCAATCTCTGCCTCCTGGGTTCAAGTGCTTCTCCTGCCTCAGCCTCCAGAGTAGCTGGGACTACAGGTCCCTGCCATCACTACCTGGCTAATTTTTGTATTTTCAGTAGAGACGGGGTTTCACCATGTTGACCAGGCTGGTCTCAAACTCTTCACCTCAGGTGATCCACCCTCCTTGGCCTCCCAAAGTGCTGGGATTACAGGTGTGAGCCACTGAGCCCAGCCTCCATCATTCTTTAAACACAATATTGTTTATGTGTCTTACTGTACAAATAAAAACAAGCATTTGACACATTTGACTTCTCAAAGTAGATGGAGCTGCTTTTCTGTCTCATCCTCACAGCCCAGTGCAGTTAGTCTCTTCTGTCTGGTACCTAGACTATGAAGGTAGGGGCCTGGATTCAAACCCACTTGTTGGTGCCTGTTATGGGCCAGCCATACACAAGTTCAGTTCATTCTCATAGCAGTCCTGCAAAGGAGATGTTATTACCTCCATTTCGCAAGTTAACCAAGGTTTAGAAAAATAAAATCTACTGGAGATTTTATGTAGTAAATGATAGAGATAGGATTCAAATTGAGACCTACCTTTGGAATCCACATTCTTTTCACTTTACCAAATGGCACCCTCCACCCCCAAACCAAGAAAAGCATTTATTGCCTGCCACCTAGCCTGAGCCAAGACCTATACCAGGCACACAGTAGACATTGGCACGAGGCTCAGAGACTGACACATAGAACAGTCCAGCAGTGAGTCATTGGCATGGCTGGGACTCAGAGCCGGAACTGTTGAGAGAGGAAAGGTACGAGCTTTGAGCCCAACCTATGTCTTCTTCCATAGGCAGTGTTTGCTTTCTTCGTTTTATATACGCTCTGGTCACATGATTTGACTTTGAGAATATTCTTCAAAATCTTAATGAAAATCAGTTAACAGCTGATGAATACCCTCCCACACCAATATTTTTTTTTTTTTGAAATGAAGTCTCGCTGTGTCACCCAGGCTGGAGTGCAGTGGCGCAATCTCAGCTCACTGCAACTTCTGCCTCCCAGGTTCAAGCCATCCTCCTGTCTCAGCCTCCCGAGTAACTGAGATTCCAGGCGTGTGCCACCATGCCCAGCTAATTTTTGTATTTTTAATAGAGACGGGGTTTCACCATGTTGGCCAGGCTGGTCTCGAACTCCTGACCTCAAGTGATCCACCTGCTTTGGCCTCCCAAAGTGCTGGAATTACAGGCTTGAGCCACCGAGCCTGGCCTAAATATGCTTTTGAGATTTTACCTTTGCACTTTTGAATTCCACAATGTTACTTGAATCAAACTACTGATCCAATATAATCAAGTTACCTTTCATTCTCAAATCAGGAAACAACATCAAAAGAGGAAACACATTTTTGATTTATTTACACATGCTACTTAAGACATTGGCATCCCTCTACCTACATCCTAACAAATGGATTCAGTCCTTCAAAGGTTTATGTTTAGCTAAATGTGTTGCTGGATTAAGATATTTGCATATGGAATAAATCCGAGGGTTTGTTGTTGTTGTTGTTGTTATTGTTTTGAGATGCAGTCTTGCTGTTGCCCAGGCTTGAGGGCAGTGGTACAGTCTTGGCTCACCGTAACCTCCACCTCCTGGATTCAAGCGATTCTTCTGCCTCAGCCTGCCAAGTAGCTGGGATTACAGCTGTCTACCATCGTGTGCAACTAATTTTTGTATTTTTAGTAGAGATGGGGTTTCACCATGTTGGCCAGGCTGGTCTTGAACTCCTGACTCAGGTGATTCACCCTCCTCAACCTCCCAAAGTGCTGGGATCACAGGCATGAGCCACCATGCCTGGCCAAATTCTGGGTTTTCTTATTGTCATGAAGCGTAGTTTGTATTGTCATCTTTTTAAAATTTTTAGTTATTTCCAGTTTTTCTTGACTCATTAGATAACAAACTTATAGTTATCAATGGTTATAATAAATGATTATGTACTTAAAATTTTTAAAACTTAACTACAATAAAGCACAATATAGTGCTGCTCAGGTTTCAGGTTTAAAAAAATTAGACTGAGTTTTTGTTTACTGATAAAAATTCCAGGGTTTCAAACAGCTGTATTGCTGTTAATGAAATTTATAAATTAAGTTTGCCTGTTTGACTTTTACCATGTCACAGAGAAATAGCTAAATGAATTTTCACCAGATTTGGGTAGTATGTTCGAGATGGGCTGACTCAAAGTGTAGGCTATGTGGGGTGTAACAGTAATTTGCTGAGCTCTTACTAAGTGCTAGCACTCTTATAACTGCTTTCTGTGTAATTAACTCGCATATTCCTTACCGCTCTGTGAGGTAGGTGTTGCTACGATCCCATTTTACAGATGAGGAAACTGAGGCACGGGCAGCTTCATGGATGTTTCACAGCACATGGGGCCCTGTGTTTAGATGAGTCCCATCCTTGATTTAATGCTCTATTGTCATAGTCTTGAAATTCCCAATTTTTGAACAAGGGACCTCTCATTTTCTTTTTACTCTGGACCTAGCAAATTATGTAGCCAGTCCTGGAGCAATTTAATACATTGCTCAAGCCAGGGTTAAGCCCAAGTAGTATGTCCAGAATCTACACTCCTTACCATTGCTGAACTACCGTTGGAAACTGAGTTTTAGTCCCAGAGAGGCTGCCAAGCCACCAAGCGGCTGTGGGCTTCTTGCCCAGGGTGTGACTTCACACACAGGTGATCCTGAATGGGCTGTGTGAGGGTCCAGCAGCAGAGAGATTAAGGAGGACTCACGATTCTTAGGGGCGATCGGCTCATATCTAATAGGCTATTTTGAAGAGGAAAATGGAAAAAGCAATGCCTCACAGAGTACTTTTGGGCCGAATACCTTTGAATGGCAGTGCAGGGCGGTCCGTCCGGAGATGGCACACTCTTTCGTTTCTCTGATTTGATGTCCTTTGAGGATACAAAACGTTGCTGTTTCTTTCTGAAAGAATACCCAAGAAATAACAAACAAGTAAAAAAAATACAAATATAATGACTTGTTCATATATTTCCTGAGTAATACTTGTAGTTTGAGTCCCTCTCCTCAGGTTAAATTTGGGAATATTTCATTTTCAAGAGTGAATTCAACAACATATCCCAGCCGGACATGGTGGCTCATGCCTGTAATCCCAGCAGTTTGAGAGACCAAGGTGGGCAGATTACTTGAGGCCAGGATTTCGAGGCCAGCCTGGCCAACATGGTGAAACCCCGTCTATACTAAAAATACAAAAAAGCTGGGGCATGAGACTAGCTGGAATCCAGGAGGTAGAGGTTGCAGCAAGCCGAGATCATACCACTGCACCCCAGCCTGGGCCATAGAGCAAGACTCTGTCTCAAAAAAAAAAATCCAGCATATCCTGAGATACTTTGACATTTCTCATCCTCCTCTACTTTGTCTCCATTTACTGTCTCTGGCACTTTCTTCAGTATCAGACTGAGCATAGTAAAATCACAGGAGAAAAATGACAAAAAGGAACGTTAATTATAGTACACTATATGGTTTGGCTCAGGTGTCAGTAGTAGTTGCATAGTCATAATTAGTCAAAACCCTGAATATTGACATAGCAAAAGAAGTCATAACTATATGGACAGTGGGAGGAAGGGTTTGGGGGCAAGGTGCATTTGAGAGTGGTAATCTTGATTGGCATAGGGAAAAAAATAGAAATGACATCAGTGAGCCGCATGAGTTAAGGAGGAGAAGCTAGCAATGCTGTGATTGCGTCTGGGGTGCAAGAAGACTGCAGCACAGAAGGCAGGCTGGGGGATGGCTTGCTGCAAGCTTCGCCCTCATCCTTCACCATGGGACATCCTGTAGACATATTTCTTTGAAGGCAAAGTTAAATGGAAGAAAGGCTTTCCTGGTTGGCGTATCCATGATCAGCTGATGAGCACTGTATGACTATTTCAAAATGATGGGTTTGTCTGTCTAGCAACAGATAAAGAAAACCCCAGTATCTACAAAACACAAAGAAATTATCCTCATTTTGAAAACATCATGATTTAAAACATCTAAAATAATTATGATAATTTTTAAACAAGTGAAATTATATTGCATGTAAGGGCGTTTATCAACTTAAGTAGGGTTCAGTCTCTTGAGGAATAGAAATTTGACAGATTTCTGTCATTATGAGTACGTGAAAGGATTGGGCTCATCTGCAGTGAGACATGTACCAAGTCTATATGATTTTTGTTTGTTTTGAGATGGAGTCTCGCTCTGTCACTTACGCTGGAGTGCAGTGACACAACCTCAGCTCACTGCAACCTCCAGCTCCAGGGTTCAAGTGATTCTCCTGCCTCAGCCTCCCAAGTAGCTGGGATTACAGGTACCCATCACCATGCCTGGCTAATTTTTGTATTTTTAGTAGCGATTCAGTTTCACCATGTTGGTCAGCCTGATCTCAAACTCCTAACCTCAGGTGATCCGCCCGCCTCAGACTCACAAAGTGCTGGAATTAGAGGCATGAGCCACCGCACCCAGCCCCAAGTCTGTAAGATGTTAAAAAAGAATTTTCAACCCATTCCTGTTTGCTTCTCTGTTGCATTCCAACCCATGATTCAGATTCGGGTAGCCTGAGGTTATCCAGGTTGTCGTATCGGTGGGTGGGAATAACTAAATTATGTACATTTTGTTAATCACCCAGAACTCATAAGGGCAATTTTTTTTTCCTGTTTTCAATCTAAAGGGGACTGAAGCTGTATTAATCAGCACTAGAGTAGTCTAAAACCCCTTGCACTTTAAGATATGTATGTGGTAAAGTATTTAGGCAAAAAAGCTAATGTGGTTTTTTTTGGTTTTTTTTTTTGAAACGGAGTCTCGCTTCCTCGCCCAGGCTGGAGCACAGTGGCTGGATCTCAGCTCACTGCAAGCTCCGCCTTCCGGGTTTACGCCATTCTCCTGCCTCAGCCTACCAAGTAGCTGGGACTACAGGTGCCCAGCACCTCGCCCGGCTAGTTTTTTGTATTTTTTAGTAGAGACGGGATTTCACCGTGTTAGCCAGGAGGGTCTCGATCTCCTGACCTCGTGATCCGCCCGTCTCAGCCTCCCAAAATGCTGGGACTACAGGCTTGAGCCACTGCGCCCAGCCTGTATTTTTTTTTTAACGAACAAATTTAATGATAACTTTTTCACATTGAAAACGCTACTAATGCTGTGGTTGAGATAAAGGTAACAGGACCTCTTGGTTTATAAAAGGTAGTAGAAACTTGGATTATAGCTGTGCTGGGCTCTACTGTGATGATTAAAATTAAAGTTTTTTCTGTTAATAATCAAAGTGAGATTTCCATTTCAATAAAAATAGAAAGAAGTGCCTACCTAACACAATTCTAGGGCAGTACATTCAGAGAAAAGGAGGCAAGGGATATTTCCTTTAACTTTTATTAGCACCTGAGTTATTTCTGAGCTTGAGGTCTTGCTGTATGGCAGTTCAGTCGTTATCAAAATAGTTGGTTTCAGGACCCCTGTGTACTCATAATTGTTGAGCCCTAAACAAGCCAGGTGTGGTGGCTCACACCTGTAATCCTAACACTCTGGGAGGCTGAGGCGGGCGGATCACTTGAGCCCAGGAGTCCAGGACCAGCCTGGACAACATGGTGAAACCCCATCTCTACAAAAAAAAAAAATTAGCCAGGTGTGGTGGCTCACATCTGTAGTCCCAGCCACTGGTGAGGAGGACCACTGGAGCCTGGGGATGAAGAGGTTTCAGTGAGCCCTGATCATGCCCTTGTACTCTAGCCTGGGTGACCCCATGTCAAAAAGAAAAAAGAGAGCCCCAGTGGGATTTTTGGGGGTATGGATTCCATCTACTAATATTTACCATATTATGTGCTGCTTTGACAGCACATATACTAAAATTGGAATGATACAGAGAAGATTAGCAAAACAAAAAAAATTTACCATATTATAAATTAAAACTGTTTTTAAATATTATTGTGAAAAGATCAATAATAAACTCGTTACATATTAGCATAAATATATGAAAACGAACTCCTTTTTCATTGCTACAAAGCTTTTGAATGTCTAGGGTAGAAGAATTCGGTGGGATTCTCAGATCTGCTTCGGCACCCGGTCTGTTACCATATGTTGTTTTGGTTGAAGTACATGAAGAAAATCAAGCCTCAGGCAGATAGGCAGTTGGAAAAAAAGAGGAGTGTTTTGGTTACCTCTTCAGATAATTGTGGATAGCCTTCTTGACAAGCGGTAGGGTTTTTAAAATATTTAACTGCTAAATAACCATCGTATATAATTATGGGGTACACTGTGATGCTATGATATGTGTCTACAATGCAGAATGATTAAACCAAGCTAATTAACGTATCTGTCACCTCACATACCTATCATTTCTTTGTGGTGAGAACACTTAAAATCTGCACTTAGCACTTTTTATTATTAACCGTAGTCACAGTGTTGTGCAATCCAAAAGAACTTACTTCTCCCATGAAACTGAAACTTTGTACACTTTGGCCAACCTCCCACCTTTCCCCATCCACCCCCACCCCCAGTCTCTGGAACCTCCATTCTACTCGCTGCCTTTATGAGTTTCACTGTTTATAATATATAAGTGAGCTCATGCAGTATTTGTCTTTCTGTGCTTGGCTTATTTCACTTAGCATGATGTCATCTGTGACAACATGGATGAACCCAGAGGACAAGTGGTAGTTCCTTGAAGGTTAGCAGCAATGTGAAATCTGACACCATATCATTGAACTTTTCGGAGCCTAGTTACTAGAGTCTGTTATGTTAGAATCTGTCCATCTATCCTGCATTTTGGGTTTTTTGTTTGTTTGTTTTTAGGTGGAGTCTTGCTCAGTTGCCCAGGCTGGAATGCAGTGGCGCAATCTCAGCTCACTGCAACCTCCACCTCCCGGGTTCAAGAGATTCTCCCACCTCAGCCTCCCGAGTAGCTGGGATTACATGCACCTGCCACCAAGCCCAGCTAATTTTTATATTTTTAGTAGAGATGGGTTTTCACTATGTTGGCCAGGCTGGTCTCAAACTCCTGACCTCAAGTGATCCACCCACTTTGGCCTCCCATAGTACTGGGATTATAGGCATGAACCACCATGCCTAACCCTATCTTGTATTTCAAATGGATCTTTCACCCGTGCATGATTTTGTAATACCATGCGTTAGTCATTTGGAAAATACTGGATCACTGACTAATGCAGATCTTCCAAATAGGAACACATTTTATTACACAATAACTACGAAGTATTTCTTAATAACGCCACTTATCTCCCCAGAGAAATCTCTAAGTATGGGGAAATTGTCAAGCTCATTGTGGCAGACACAAGGTTTCCAAAATTCTAATTTTTGCTTGAAAACTCAAACTTTGACAACAAATATGTCAGTTGTTTTCCTTGCAGTGACAGGCTCAGTTTATTCATTTTGGAAAAAACTGTCTACCAAATACTCTGGTCCAAATAGCTACAATTTTTCAGGGTTTTAAAAGCAGCTCAGTTGCACACGTTTTCCTCGAGAACATCATCATAGTTTGCAATGGGAATGTTTTATGTGCACCTCTCATTTCGTCACACAGAATATTAAAAAGACGCATACTCAAGAGCTGAGATTTAATAAAATGAATAAATGTATGGCATTATCAAAGACCTTCTTAAATGACACTGGCCTTCTCCCCTGGAGTAGGAGGCTGTCACAATTTGCCACTGCCTTGATGTGAATTAAGGCACCAGAATTTGCCACGGTGCTGACATTGATGGGGAAAAGCAATGGTGGGTAAAAAGCAAATGACGCCTTAGTGTTGGCACAAGAAGTTTCCAGCTGTAGACTCCCTGAAAAGGTTTCATGGACCTCAGGAGTCCTCTGGCCAGTTTTCAAACTGCTAGTGTAGCATGTCAGCGTATGTCACTGTTGTCAAGCATTACTGTCATCCACAGATCTTTAGGAACACAGAGACAGGAACTGCTGAATTTGGTGGGATTTATGACCATAACCCCTCCCCCTGCTGTGGTTTCAGTCTTAACATGCAAACCATTCCCTAGAGGTAAAGTTTGCTTAATTGCCCACTTCTCAGCAGAAAAATCATTAACCATTACCATTTTTCTTCTAAACTTTTTTTTTTTTGAGACTGGGTCTCGCTGTCACCCAGGCCCACTTCTCAGCAGGAAAATAGTCAACCATTACCATTTTTCTTTTAGACTTTTTTTTTTTTTTTTTAAGACAGGGTCTCACTCTATCACTCAGGCTGGAGTGCAGTGATGTGATCACGGCTCACTGCAGCCTCCACCTCCCAGGCAATCCTCCCGCCTCAGGCCCCTGAGTAGCTGGGACTACAGGCATGTGCCACCATGTCTGGCTAATTTATTTTTTTTTAATTTTTGCTGTTTTAAAAAAATAGAAATACCAAGTAGTCATTATGCTTTGCCACTCCCATATGGGGATGTGTGTTAGGGGGGCACACTTCCTCCAGATATGTAAAATTAGATACCTACATATACCTTTAAAAAGCGCTGTATGAGTCCATTCTCTCGCGGCTATAAATACCTGAGACGGGGTAATTGATAAAGAAAAGAGGTTTAATTGGCTCACAGTTCCACAGGTTGTACAGGAAGCATGATGTTGGTATCTGCTCGGCTTCTCCGGAGGCTTCGGGAAACTTATAATCATGGCGAGGTGAAGGGGCTGCACACACCTCATGTGGCGGGAGTAGAAGCAAGAAGGAGGGGGAGGCGCTGCATGCGTTTCAGCAACCAGCTCTCATGAAAACTCACTATCACGAGGACAGCACTGAGGGGATGGTGCTAAACCATTCATGAGAAACCGCCCCCATGATCCAATCACCTACCAGCCCCACATCCAACAATAGAGATTACCATTGGGTGTGAGGATTTGGGTGGGGACACAGATCCAAACCATATCAAGCACAACCAACGTGACAAAAGCTGGTGCACACTCATTTTTCATCATATTACTTGCTACTTAAAAATGCAGTCTTGGCCAGGCACGGTGGCTCACACCTGTAATTCCAACACTTTGGGAGGCCAAGGTGGGCAGATCACTTGAGATCAGGAGTTCGAGACCAGCCTAGACAACATGGTGAAACTCCATCTCTGCTAAAAATACAGAAATTAACAGGTGTGGTGGTAGGCGCCTGTAATCCCAGCTACTCAGGAGGCTGAGGTGGGAGAATCATTTGAATCTGGGAGATGGAGGTTGCAGTGAGCCAAGATCACACCATTGCACTCTAATCTGGGCAACAGAATGAGACTCTGTCTCAAAATAAAATAAAAATAAAAGTAAAATAAAATAAAATAAATGGTTTAAATCATTCCTTCCCTCAGGCCTAACTTAGTACAGAAGCTGGCTACTTGCTCTTCGGGTGAAGGGAAATTTGAGCACATTTTGTGACAAGAACATTCCTTTAACTCATATCCCATATGAATGACTACGTCTTTCAGGCAAGGGGCATCAGAAGATATATGCTCTATTTCTTTATTATCTAGTCTCTGATCATAAAAAGGAAAAAAAAGAAAAAAATCCTGGCCCTCTACTCACATACCTGATTTTCCCCCTTTCTTTCTGTTTTTTTTTTTAAGAGATAGGAGTCTCACTATGTTGCCCTGGATTAAAACTCCTGGGTTCTAGCCATCCTCCTGCTTCACCCTCCCATGTAGCTGGGACTACACACACGGACCATTGCACCCAGCCCTCTATTACATTTCATTTTAAAGTAAACTATTATTTTACAGTACTTGACTTGAATTGATTTCATGACCCATGAGTGGGTCACAGTTTACAGTTTTAAAAACACTGGTTGAGATTTTCATTCCGTAAAGCCTGGTTTCTCATTCCAATTATAGCAAATGTCTTTTTGTTGCAGTTACTAGGGTTGCTTGTTAAATCGATGTCTCTTCCCTTTTACCCTTCGAGAAGACACCGGCCCCTCCTAGCAATGTCTCCGCACTTTTCCCGGGTGCCCCCAGCCCTTCGTGCTGACTCTGCTCATTCTCACACACCAGTTTTCCCAAAGCAGGGGGCATGAGAACCACAGTGGGATGCAAGATGCTTTCAGGCAGTATAAGGATAAATGTTTTCATAGCGACGTTTTTGTATATCATGGAAAAATATATCTAGAACCTCAAAACCTATGATTTCATGGAATTGTTGCCTAAGGGAAGACTTGGGGGTTTTTTAAAGTCAATTTAAATAACTGTGTAGGTTGTATGGGGATATGATAGAATGACAACTGCCCAAAGTTTGGGAGGCATAGCTGATGAATCAAAAACCTCTGTCATTCTTCCTCAGCATGATCCACACCACCCACCCCTCCTCTCCGCCAAATGATGCTGGAAGCTACTCTGGTTACACACCAAAGGTACTTTTTTTGGACAGTCAAGTAATATCTGAAGTGTAACAGATTTATTGCAGCATTCCTCCTTTATTCTTACCTCACACAGGCCCATTCCATCCCTGTTCCCTGACATTCCCAATCTCTTTCGTATTTACTTTCTAATTCACAAAGTTGAAGCTGTTCTTATCTCTGCAGTACCTCTGACCTGCTCGCTTAATTTTCACATTCATTGTAAAGACGTCTTCAATATCCCCACTGACTCCAGGCTCTCCCGCAGCCAACCCTCTCTACTGTATGCAGATATTACAATTTTTGTATATTGCCAAAAACGATTTGAGAATATCTACATTCACTTCTTACATGCAATCCTATGAAATCCATTTCCATTCCTTTCACTCCCAGTGGTCTCCTCCAATCTTTCTTTCACTTCTCTACAAGAATGCTCCACTCTCAGATAAAGGCCATCGGCCCATCCTTACCTTCAGGCTCTTCCTCTGCCACAGCTGCCACCCGAATGCCCACCTTTCCTTGCTCCCTTCAAAATCTGCCTCTGCACATCTCTATAGGAAGCCTTCCTCTCAAGATTTCCTCAGCATTGGTGCCCACTATGCAGTTGCTATAGTTTTTTATTATTTATATTACTTTGTAATTTTTTACAGTGTGATATCTGCAGAAATCTGGTTTCCCCAATTGTAACTGTCACCTAATTAGAATATAATCTTCTGAGGGCAGAGCCTGTATCTCATTGGATACCCAAATGTTACCTAGGATGTTTCTGGCTGCAAAGCAGCAGAGAACTCCAACTCAAACTGGCTTGAAGGATAAATGTTACCTAGGATGTTTCTGGCTGCATCATCTATACAGGTACAGAAGCAGGCTAGGCCCCAGGCAAGGTGAGACACAGCCCTGCTCAATGCTGTTACCTAGGACCCACATTCTTCTCTCTGTCTGCAATGGCTTCATCGGAAGACTGTTTCTCAGTAGCAGTCGGGGCTGCATGCTTGCTTGTGGCAAGAACAGGGAATGGAGGGGGCTGTGCACACATGCATGTGGGACCTGGCTGTCTCTAACCCTGAGTCCTCCCTGGTAGCCCAGGGTAGCTCAAGAGAGCTTGTCACTATCATGAAAGCGTATATGCTGCAACAGCATTTGGGTTATTCTAGGAAGGAAGGTAGAGGAAGAGGAATGGATGCCAAGTAGGCAGCCACGAGTACCCACTCCAACTGGCTCCAGTGCGCACACGTCAAATGGTAGATACCACTACTGAGGTTACACAAGCGAGCCGAAAGCGGCAAATATCCATCTATCCATGTGTAATATGACATAGGTAATCTGTAATATTACATATACGTGTAACATACAGTACATATTTTATATGTATGAGCCGAGGAATAACTGAAATGATACATTTAGATCAGAATCAGAGTTATATGTAATACACTAAACACATAGCTAAAATTATACAGTATCAGGGAACTGCAAAATAATTTAAGAGGCACTAGATGATGTGATTACTTATGCAGAAAAATCCTAAGAAATCTACAAAACAACCACTAGAACTTGCAAGTGAATTTAGCAAGGTCACAGGATACAAGGTTAATGTATAAAAATCAACTGTATCTTTTTATGCTAACAGCAAACAATTGGGAAATGAAATTTTATAAGCAATTTCATTTATGGGAACATCAAAAAATAAATAGGAATAAATTTAACAAAAGATATCTAAGACCTCTATGGTGAAAACTACAAAAGATTGCTGAGAGAAATCAAAGGGCTAAACAAATGGAAAGATATTCCATGGTCATGGATTGGAACACTCAATACTGTTGTCATTTCTTGCCAAATTGATCTGTAGATCAAATGCAGCCCCAGCCAAGATTTCAGTAGATTTTGTTTTAAATTCTGTAATGTATATAGAAACATAAGGAACTTAAAGGACTCACAGCCATTTCTTAAATGAAGAACAAAGTTGGAGAATGTCCACTCCCTGATTTTAAGGCCTATTATAGAGCTACAGTAATCAAAACAGTGTGGTCATGATGAAAGTATAGATATAAATCAATGAATAAAATAGAGAATCCAGAAATAGATCCCCATATATGGTCAATTGATTTTAAATAAAGGTACCAAGGGAATCCAATGAGGCAGTAAAATCTTTTCAACAAGCAATGTGGAACAATTGGATTTCAGTGTGGAAAATATGAACCTCAATCCTTGCCACATATCATAACTTAAAAATTAAATCAAAATGGATCCTAGGCCTAATGTCAAAGGAAAATGTAAAACTTCTAGAAGGAAACATTTGAGACAATCCTCACAACCTTGAAAGGAGAGGAGGCGAAGATTTGTTAGATAGGACACAAAAAGCATGAGTCATAAAATAATAAATGGGATCTTTTCCAAATTAAAAACTTTTGCTCTTTGAAAGACATGATTAGGAATATGAAAAGGCAAGCCACAGAAGGGGAGAAAATATTCACTATTCACAGTACATGTATCTGACAAAGGACTTACATCTTAAATGCATTTTTTAAAACCCATTGTATTATCCAGTTGTGTAACAGATTACCACAAACTTAGTGGCTGAAATCATGCATTGATTATCTCATAGTTTCTGTGGGTCAGAAGTTCAGGCACAGCTTAGTTGAGTCCTCTGCTTCCAGGCTCTTTTGTGAAGCTTGCAGTCAAGATGTTGGCCAGGACCAGGGTCTCAGCTGAAGGCTCAGCTGGTGAAGGATCCATTTCCAAGCTCATGTAGTTAATGGCAGGGTTCAGTTCCTTGCAAGCTGTTGGACTGAGAGCCTTAGTTCATCGACATGGGCCTCTCCTGCATGGCAGCTTGCTTCACCAAAGCCCGCAAGAGAGTGATCTGCTAGAAAGACAAGCCACAGTCTTATGTATATAGACAGGAACTTAATAATGGAAGTGGTGTCCCATCACCTGTGCTGAATTCTGTTGGCTAGAAGTAAGTCACTAGGTCCTGCTCACACTCAAGAAGAGGGATACACAAGTACATGAATGCCAGGAGGTGGGGATCATTCACTGGGGGCCATCTCAGAGTCTGCTTGCCATATTCATACAACTCAATAAGAACAAAACCTCTAATAAATAAATACACAAAAGATGTGTACAGTCACTTCACAAAAGAAAACACATGAATTACCACAAAAGAAAACACATGAATTACAAAAATATATCATTGTCCTCAAGGAAATGCAAATTAAACCCATAGCAAGAAACCTATACACCCACTAGAATGACTAAAATGACAAAAAATGTTAAAAGACCATACCAAGCATTGATGAGGACATGGAGCAACTGGAACTCTTGACCCCTGTGGGCAGAAATGTAAAATGGTACAGCTAGTCTGCGAAATGGGCGGTTTGTCATGTTAAACACACACCTACCAAATGACTCAGCCATTCTACTCCTTGGTATTTGCCCAAGAGAAATGAAAGCATGTTCCTACAAAGATTTGACCACAAATGTTCAGAGCTTTATTCCCAATGGTCAAAAAGTGAAAATATCCCACATGTCCATCAACAGGTGAATGAATAGACAAAATGGGGTCTATCTATAGAATGGGATGCTACTTAGCAATAGAAATGAACAAACTACTGGTATACTGAGCAACATGAATCTCAAAATCATTATGCTAGGTGAAATAATCCCAGAACAAAAGCACATATACTGTATGATTCCATATACACAAAATTCTAGGAAACATTTATAGTGACATAGTGATAAAAAGTAGATCAGTGGTTGCCTGGAAGAAGGGATGAAGCACAAAGGAGCATAAGCAAACTTTTGGAGTGATAAAAAATGTTTTTTTCTCTACATTTTATTTTTTTAATCTTCTCTTTAATATTTACTTTTTAAATTTTATTTTTCCATAAGTTATTGGGATACAGGTGGTATTTGGTTACATGAGTAAGTTCTTTAGTGGAGATTTGTGAGATCCTGGTGCACCCATCACCTGAGCAGTATACTCTGCACCATATTTGTAGTCTTTCATCCCTCGCCCCTCTTCCACTCTTCCTTCCAAGTCTCCACAGTCTATTGTATCATTCTTATGCCTTTGCGTCTTCATAGCTTAGCTTCCCACATATCAGTGAGAACATACAATGTTTGGTTTTCCATTCTTGAGTTACTTAACTTAGAATAATAATCTCCAGTCTCATCCAGATCATTGCAAATGCTGTTCATTTATTGCTTTTTATGACTGAATAGTCTTCCATCGTATACGTATACTGGTGATTTCATCCTAGCTCATCAAATTGTACACTTGGAATAGAAATCGTTTATTATAGGTAAATTGCAGCACAATGAAAAGGGACACTACAAGTCATTCTTTAAAGGATTTACATTATGAGGTATGAAGATCCTGCTTCTCCATTTCCTTGGCTCTGTGTCCGCAGTTCACTCTAATCCACCATAAGTAGCTACGTAACACTGGATAGTAAATGAAGACCACAGAAGTCTCCAGAATGTAGAAGATGTGGTGGAGGCATTAGGAGGTCCCTTTAATTTCAGCTGGAATATTGTACTTCCTTTTGATCACGTTATGCAGAGCAGAACCGAAGTGGAAGTATTCTGTCTCAATCATGTTTGTAATTTTTCACCAATTTAGGAATAGAGCTTCCACCCAATATGGGATTTAAAGGGACTGAAAAACAGTTAACAGTAATCTGCTCTGGAAAGGGTTAATGAATAATAGGTCAGTTGCAGGGGAGGGAGCAGAGAATAGAGAAGAAAGGTTGCCTTGTGACACTATATCTTTCTGTGCGTTGCATTCTAATATAAATACAACATATTTCAAAGTTTGTGACTTAGCTGCATTAAGAATTGAAAGATTAGGTGAACTTGGTGAGCAATACTTATTTTTTTATTTGTGAAGTATTATAAGACTAAGAGTTATCAACCTCTAAGAGAATATAAGTATTCACCTCCCAGTAAGTCATGTTAAACACAAAGCTAACAATAAAATATTTTGATTGGCAAAAAAAAAATGGATTTATTTGTGAAAGGCAAGAGATGTATACATTTCAGACTGTAACGAATGAACGTGAAGGGTAGCCAGCCAATGATGCTGATTCTCCATGTTTGTTGAGCTCCTTCTTTATATCTTCTATGCCAGTTTCTGGGCATGCCAGGACATGTTCTTTCAACAGTTATTTTATGAACCAACTACCCTGGTTCCTGGCACATAGCCCATATTAAGTAAGTATCTGCTGAATGAATGACTGTCTTCAAAAGCTTACCATTGTCTCCTATTTTGGAAATTCGAAGATAATTTAACATAGAGAATCCAGACAAAGGACTTTTTACGTTAATCAATTTTCTTCACTTTTTGTTTAATAACACTTCCTTTGAAACATGTTTTCAGCTGACTTGAGCTGTACAAAGTGGTTGCCACTCTCTCTGAAAAGATACTGTGGAATAAATTATCTTTAAAGAAAATGATAAATAAATGTTAGGGAGGAACTAATTTTTATAGCATCTGAAATTGTTATTTAGAAAGGTATCAAAATGAACAAAACCTTTTCTCCAAATATATTGATTAAAAACAATCAGCAGAATTAATACACTTCTTTCTCAGGAGTGGGGTGGTCTCACTTTGTTGCCCAGGCTGGAGGGCAGTGGCGTGATCACAACTCACTGCAGCCTTGAACTCCTGGACTCAAGCAGTCCTCCCACCTCAGTCTCCTATGTAGCTAGCTGGGACTACAGGCATGAGCCACTATGCCCAGCTACATTTTGTTTTGTTTTGTTTTTTGTTTGTTTTTTTGAGATGGAGTCTTGCTTTGTCGCTCCAGTTCAGTGGTGATCTCGGCTCACTGCAAGTTCCGCCTCCTGGGTTGATGCCATTCTCCTGCCTCAGCCTCCTGAGTAGCTGGGACTATAGGCGCCTGCCACCATGCCT
>NW_012115154.1:19643147-19643677 GCF_000951035.1 Colobus angolensis palliatus | reverse complement strand
GTCACTCATGCCTATAATCCCATTGCTTTGGGAGCCTGAGGCAAGAGGATTGCTTGAGCCCTGGAGTTTGAGAGCAGCTTGGGCAACACTAGCCGGGTATGTTGGCACGTACCTGCACTCCCAGTTACTTGGGAGGCTGAGATGGGAAAATCACTTGAACCCAGGAGTTCAAGATTCCAGTGAGCTATGATTGCCCCACTGCACTCCAGCCTAGATGACAGAGCAAGATCCAGTCTCTTAAAAAAGAAAGAAAGGGCCAGGTCTGGTGGGTCACACCTGTAATCCCAGAACTTTGGGAGGCTGAGGTGGGTGGATCACTTGAGGTCAAGAGTTTGTGACTAGCCTGGCCAACATGGTGAAACCTCGTCTCTACTAAAAATACAAAAATTAGCCGGGCGTGGTGGTGCGTGCCTGTAGTCCCAGCTACTTGGGAGGTTGAACCAGGGAGGCGGAGATTGTAGTGAGCCAAGATCGTGCCACTGCACTCCAGCCTGACAACAGAGGGAGACTCCATCTAAAAAAAAAAAAAA
>NW_012115154.1:19634391-19643097 GCF_000951035.1 Colobus angolensis palliatus | reverse complement strand
AGGCAGGGGAATCGCTTGAACCAGGGAGGCGGAGATTGTAGTGAGCCAAGATCGTGCCACTGCACTCCAGCCTGACAACAGAGGGAGACTCCATCTAAAAAAAAAAAAAAAGAGAGAGAGAGAGAAAAGAAAGAAGGAAACAAGGAAATTGAAATTGTAGGGTGGTGGCAAGAGCTGGCAAATCTCTCAGCCAGTATCCATGCCAGGATCTCATACCGCCAGCGAACTTTGGTCCTCAGATAGAATCTGTTACAATAAAAACTGTCCTGCCATCATTTCTTAGCACAGTCACTTTTTTTCCTTCAAAATGTTAATTCCAACACTGAACGGAAAGTGACTATAATGATTTCCAAACAGGAATGAGGTCCAAGGGAAACATGAGTAAATTCAGTGAAGTAACTTCTAAACCCATTTATGCTACTAAACTCAACTGTTTCCCTACCAAGTTTTAATGGATGTCTGAATGAACAATTCATTTCACTCAAATATTTTTTGAGTGCCTACTATGTGTCACACACAGGCAATACCAAGATGATGAGTCATTCTTTCCCTTCAGAGAGCAATGTGGGACTTAAGAGGAAACAGAAAAGTAAATCCCAAGCCAGTGTGTTAAATGCCATATGGAAGCATGTGGGTTCAGAGAAGTAATTAACCAGGCAAGTTGTGAGAAAAGGTCGTGAATCAGGGAAGGAAGGAAGCGGAGGGAGGGAGGAAAAGAACAGTGAAAGAAAAGAATCAGGAAAGGCTTTCAGGGAAAGATTGAGCTGAATCTTTAAAAATAGTAAGAGCTAGCCAAGGAATGGAGGAAGTAACAGGGGGAGGCCAGAATGCTCAGAAACCCTTACAGCAGTGAGTGTATGGTCTATTCCAAGACAATGCCTTAAGGTTCAGGTGTGGGGTACACAGAGGGACATGGCAAGAGAAGGTGAATAAATAATCAGGCCCTTCCCCCCAGCTCAGGAGTTTGCCAAGAAAATCCTAAAGATTGCTGAGAGCCGTTGAATGGTTCTAAGTGAGAGAATAATAAGTCTGTTTTGTTTTTGTTTTTTTCTTTTGAGACAGAGTCTCACTCTATCACCCAGGCAAGAGTGTAGTGGCATGATCTCAGTTTACTGCAACCTCCACCTCCCCAGGTTCGAACAATTCTTGTGTCTCAGCCTCCCGAGTAGCTGGAATTATAAGTGCATGCTCCACACCCCGCTATTTTTTTTTTTTTTTTTTTTTGTAGAGACAGAGGCATGGTTTCACTATGTTGCCCAGGCTGGTCTTGAACTCCTGATCTCAGGTGATCCACCCACCTTGGCCTCCCAAAGTGCTGGGATTATACGTGTGAGCCACTATGCCTGGCCAAGACTGCATTTTTAAAAGGTCACTCTATCAGTCAGGGTTCTTCAGAGAGACAGAGCCAACAGTGATAGATGATAGGTATGTAGGTAGCTAGATAGATAATAGATGATTGATAGATAAATTGATTGATAGATAGGTGAGAAGGGATTTACTGGGGGAATTGCCTCATGCAGTTATGGAGGCTGAGAAGTCCCACGGCAGGCCATCTCCAAGCTGGAGTCCCTGGGATGCAGGTAATGGTAGCATGGCTCAGTCCAAGTCTGAAAGCCTCAGAACCAGAGAAGCCAGTGGTGTAATTCTTAGTCCAAGGCCAAAGGCCTGAGAACCAGGAGGCTGCTGCTGTTAAGTCCCAGTGTCAAGACAGGAGAGCCTGGAGTTCTGATGCCCAAGAGCAGGAAGAGGAAAGTGTCCCAGCTCCAGGAGAAAGAGCAAGGAAATCCTCTGTCACCTTTATTGTTCTCTCCAGGCCCCCAGCTAATTAGATGGTGCCCGCCCACACTGAGGGCAGATCTTCCCCACTCAGTCCACTGACCCACATGCCAGTCTGTGGAAACTCCTGCATGGACACACCCAGAAATAATGCTTTACCGGTTCTCTAGGGGTTCCTTAATCCAGTAAAGATGACTGGATTCAAATTTAACTATCACAGGCACTCTGGCTACACAGAAGCAAATCGACTGGAAAGGGGGCAAGACTGGAGGAGTTAAAGCTGCCCCGCTGGCCAAGCCTGAGAAAATGGAAGCCTGAACCAGGGTAGGTGTAGTGGGGATAGAGACAAGTGGATTGCCTTAAAAGAAACCAAGACGACAAGACAAGAGGACTGGGGCACAGTTTTAGATGAACTGCATCTGCGTTGGTGTAGAAAGATCTAGTGGAGATGGAGCAGGAGGCAGTGTGGAGCTCAGGAGAGCGCTGGGCTGGGACTGAGACCTGGACGTGTCAGGCACAGTGGTGGGTTGGAGATGCTTGGAGAATGCCCAGTGGGAATGGGAGCAGAGTGCACGTGCAGCTTCTGTCCAGCATCCCGGGGGTTTCACGTCCTTCCTTCCCCTTTGGAGGACGCCCTTGCAGAGCAGAGTGGAGCTCAAGGAAGACAGCAGGATGCACAGAAACTGAGAGTTTTGTATGCTAAATTATTCAGGAGCTCCTTACCCAATATTTGAGGTTGATTTATTTCTTGCAGGAGCTATTTAAGACTTCTTTTTAAGAGGCAGAGCAAACTCATATCCGACCTCTGTGCATAAAGGAGTGCTTTTTTGGCAGTCGTTTTATGATTAAGTTTTCAGGCTGAAGTTTTCCCTTCTGATAGTCATTCAAAATACAGTGTTTTGCTGCACCTGGGCACAATTATGTGAGACACACCTTAATAATTTAGATTTTTTTTCTTTTCTTTTCTTTTTTTTTTTTTGAGACAGAGTCTCACTCTGTCGCCAGGCTGGAGTGCAGTGGCGCGATCTCGGCTCACTGCAAGCTCCGCCTCCCGGGTTCAAGTGATTCTCCTGCCTCAGGCTCCTGAGTAGCTGGGACTACAGGTGCGTGCAACCACGCCCCGCTAAATTTTGTATTTTTAGTAGAGACAGGGTTTCACCATGTTAGCCAGGATGGTCTCGATCTCCTGACCTTGTGATCTGCCCGCCTCGGCCTCCCAAAGTGCTGGGGTTACAGGCATGAGCCACTGTGCCCGGCCAATAATTTAGCATTTTTTACCAACCAAGAAGTCACACTTGTAGTGGCTCCTGTTTCTCAGACATTCTTTCAATAAAGTCCAACTTGGGTCCCTCTGTTCCCTCCCACCACACTAAAGTCCAGTAACCTCAGACTGGCTGATGTTATCCAAATAGAAATGTTCCCAGTGGTGGAACTGCGCCAGGCTGTTAGCAGAACCCGGTGCCTCCCTGCCATGGTAGGCCCATTTTGTTCTCCCTGGAGAGATCGGTCTGGACTATCAGGAGGGTTTGGGTGGTGGATTTGGTCTGTTTTTGCTACATCAAACATCCCTGATGCTGATGGCTTGAGACATGAGTTGGTGTCACAAGTGCAAGCCCCTTCTCTTTGCTTGCATGACATTGCCCACGCCCTTCCCCTCCCTTTGCCTCTTCTCCCGGCTTTCCCTGCCTGCCTGAAATAGCTAAAATTAAGTCTGGCATAAGTCTGTTAAGACTTTAAGAAAACATTGCCATAAAAGGGCAACTGACGACCACCAGCTTCAAGTTCTGTGTGCTGACAAATCCATCTGTCTTTTGAGTCTGCACGTTAATGTACATACCTAAAAAGTAAAAGCCCTCAAATTCCTGAAATTGACTTAGTGTGTTATAAAAAAAAAATCTCATGACTTTTTCTGTTGTTCTATGACTAGCCTCCTTTCTAAGGAAGAAAACATGAGATGTCTTATTAAGTGAAAAACCTGTGGAAAGAAATTCAATCTCACTAGCACATTATACACAAACGTTTTTATTTTAGGCTACTCCTGTACACCCATTATCAAGTGGAATTGCATAAAACATTAATTGTTTCAATTTCTACTCTCTACCAACCTCGTAGTGATGGTTTATAGGTCTTTTCAGTCTGTGAACCACTTTTGCAGTCCTCCTGACATACTGCCACTTGCTGCCCATTTCTGCCTCCCAAGAAACAACCCATCACGATTACAGGTGAAATTGATGGCGCTTATCATAAACACCGATAAGAATTTTTAAAAATTATACTACAATTATTGCAAGAGACAAAAGCATCGACTTAAAAATAGAACAAGAGATACTTCCTGTGTGTCACCAAACTTTTTAAAAATTAAACTTTTTATTCTGAGATAACTGTATATTCACATATAGTTGTAAGAAATAATGCAGAGAGGTCCTGTGTACCCTTTACCTAGTTCCCTGCAGTGGTAACATCTTGCAAAACTAAACAGTACAGGAGAAACTGGAACCCTCATACATTGCTGGTAAAAATGTAAAATGGTGCAGCCACCTTGGAAAACAGTTCAGCAGTTCCTCAAAATATTAAACGTAGAGAGGCTGGGTGTGGTGGCTCACGCCTGTAATCCCAGCACTTTAGGAGGCTGAGGTGGGTGGATTACTCGAGGTCAAGAGTTTGAGACCAGCCTGGCCAACATGGTGAAACCCCATATCTACTAAAAATACGAAAATTAGCTAAGCATGGTTGTGCGCACCTGTAGTTCCACCTACTCGGGAGGCTGAGGCAGGAGAATCACTTGAACCCAGGAGAAAGAGGTTGCAGTGAGCTGAGATCGTGCCACTGCATTCCAGTCTGGGTGAGAGTGAGACTCCGTTTCAAAAATAAATTTAAAAAATATATATATATTAAACATAGGGTTACCCTATGGCCCAGCAATTCCACTCCTGTGTATGTGAAATGAAACACGTGTCCACACAAACACTTGCACAGGAATGTCCATAGGAGCATTTTCACCATAGCCAAAAAGTGGAAATCACCTGAGTGCCCATCAGTGACAAAAGGATAAACAACGTGTGTGTCCACACAACAGAGTATCTTTCAGCAGTAAACAGAAATGAAGTGCTGATCCGTGTTACCATGTGAACGGGCCCTGACATTAAGCAGAAGCTGGTCACAAAAGACCACCTATTGTATGATCCCATTGATGAGAAATGCCCAGCATTGGCAAATCCATAGAGACAGGAAATGGTTGCCTAGGGATGGGTGTCGGGGTTGAGCAGGTAATGGGAAGTGATTGCTAATGGGTACAAGCTGTCTCTTTGGGATGATGAAAATGTAAACTTAGATAGTTGCACAATTCTGAAAATTCTGAAAATCATTGGACTGTACACTTTAAATGGTGAGTTATTTTATGGTATGTGAATTATATTTCAATAAAGACTTTTTGGCCAGGCACAGTGGCTCACGCCTGTAATCCCAGCACTTTGGGAGGCTGAGGCAGGTGGATCACTTGAGGTCAGGAGATCAAGACCACCCTGGCTAACACGGTGAAACCCCGTCTCTACTAAAAAAAAAAAAAAAATACAAAAAATCAGCCAGGCGTGGTGGTGGGCACCTGTAGTCCCAGCTACTCAGGAGGCTGAGACAGGAGAATGGCGTGAACCCGGGAGGCAGAGCTGGCAGTGAGCCAACATTGCAGCACCGCACTCCAGCCTGGGCAACAGAGTGAGATTCTGTCTCCAAAAAAAAAAAAGATTTTTTTGTCATTTCCTCCATAGAATTAAATCAGCTTGGCCTGGCTCATAGGGAAAAATACAGGGTGATATCACAAGCAGGATATTGACATTGATACAGTCAAGATGTAGAACAGTTCAGTCACCACAAAGATCTCTTACATTATCCTCTTACAGCCATAGGCACCTCTGGCCCCCTACCCCAGCCCCTGATCCGCGGCATCCACTAATCTGTTCTCCATTTTGACCATTTTATTTCAAGACTATAATATAAATGGAATCATACAGTATGTAACCTTTTAGGATTGGCTTTTTCCCCTCAGCATAATTCCCTGGAGATCTATCCAAGTTGTATGTGTCAATAGTTGCTTCCTTTTTCTTGCTGAGTAGTAGTTTATGGTATAGATGGACCTACCACAGCCTGCTTCACCATTCATGCATTGAACGACATCTGTTATTTCCAGTTCGCACTGTTGCAAATAAAGCTGCTATGAACATTCATGTACAAGTTTTTGTGTAAATGTAAATTTTCATTTCCCTGGGATAAATGCCCAAGAGTACAACTGATGTGTTATATGGTAGTTGCATGGTTAGTTTTACAAAAAACTGCCAAATTGTTTTTAAGAGTGGTGGTTCCTAATGGGTCACAGTGGCTCATGCCTATAATCCCAGCACTTTGGGAGGGCAAGGCAGGCAGATCACCTGAGGTCAGGAGTTCGAGACCAGCCTGACCAATATGGTGAAACCTCATCTCTACTAAAAATACAAAAATTAGCTGACCTGTGCTGAGGCAGGAAAATTGCTTGAACCTGGGAGGCGGAGGTTGCAGTGAGCTGAGATCATTCTACTGTGCTCCAGCCTGGGCCACAGAGGTAGACCCTGTCTCAAAAAAAAAAAAGCAATGGTTCCATTTTGCATTCCCACCAGCAGTGTAGAAGTGATCCTGTCTCTCCACATCCTCACCAGCATTTGGTGTTGTTACTGTTAAGATTTTAGCCATTTTAACAGTTGTGTAGTAGTATCTCATTGTGGTTTTAATTTACATTTTTATAATGATCAATGACTTTGAACATCTTTTCATACACTAATTTGCCATCTGTGTATCTTTTTTGGTGAAATAGCTCTGTGTCATTTGCCTATGTTCTAATTTGATTATTTACTCCTTTTTCTGTTTAATATTGATAGTGTTTATGTATTCCAGACATTTTAATTTTATTTTTGCTATTTATTAGAGAGCAGGGCTAACCCATAGGCAGTGTGCTAGTAATTTGTTGGCTATGTGGATTGCAAGTATTTTCTCCTACTGTGTAGCTTTTCTTTTCATCCTCTTAACAGCGTCTTTTGCAGAGCAAAAATTCTTAATTTTAATGAGGTCCATTTATCAGTTTTTCCTTTTATGGACTGTGTTTTTGGTGTCAAGTCTAACTTTTGCCTAGCCCTAGTTCCCAAAGATTTTCTCCAAAAAGTTTCATAGTTTTAAGTTCACGATCTAATGTGAGCTCATTTTTGTGTAAAACGCCAAGGCTTAGGTTGAGGTTTGTTTTTGTCTTTTTACCTTTTGATATCCAATTACTCCAGTTCTGTTGCTTTTACACCTCCATCAAAGATTGGTTTGCCATGTTTGCATGGGTCTATTTCTGGGTTTTCTATTTATTTCTATTGATTATTACATCTATTCTTCTGCCAATACCGTTGTCTTGATTGCTGTATCTATATAGTTTGCTTTAATATTGAGCTATTTCAAGATTAAAGCATTCTCCTGTAGTCCCAGCTATTTGGGAGGCTGAGGCGGGAGAATAGCGTGAACCTAGAAGGCAGAGCTTGCAGTGAGCTGAGGTCGCACCACTGCGCTCCAGCCTGGGTGACAGAGCGAGACTCTGTCTCAAAAAAATAATAATAAATAAATAAAGGAAAGAATTCCAGAGCTTGCACCTTTCCATATATATTTTAGAATAAGCTTATTTATGTTAAAAGGAAAAAAAACGAATTTGGCAGCAATTGCATTAAACCAAAAGATTAATCTGGGGGAGAACTGTCATTTTTACTATGTTAGGGCTTCCAACTCAGGAATGTCTCTCCATTTATTAGCTCTTCTCTCGTTACATTTTGTGATTTTCAGCATACAGCTACTATACATGGTTTCTTGAGTTTATGCCTAAGTATTAATTTTCTTTGAAGTGATTGTATTAATAAGTGATATTGTTTTAAATATTTTTCCATGTGTTCATTGTTAGTTTATAGAAATGTGATTGATTTTTCTGTGTTGATCCTGTATGCTATGATCTTACCAAACTCACTAGTTCCAGGAGAGTTTTTTCTCTTTTTCTTTTGTAGATTCTTTGGGATTTTGTATGTAGATAACTTATGTTATCTGCATAGGTGTTTTTCTTCCTTTCCAATCTGTATGCGTTTTCTTTCCTTTTCTTGCCTTATTGCAGGGCCTAGTACTTCTAGAACCATGTTGAATAGGATTAGTGAGAGCAGACACCTTGGCCTGGTTTCTGAACCTCACAGGGAAAGCAGTCTTTCACTATGAAGTATGATGTCTGCTGTAGCTTTTTACCATGAAACATCTTAGCTTTGTTTTCTTTTTCTCTCCCCACCCCTTTTCTTATTTAAAGGGGTTTAAGACTTAGGGATTGGCGCAAGTAAGATGACAAAGCAAAACGAGAGGCATTTTCAGGACTTCCTCTTTCAGGCCCGGCTTGCAAGAGCGCTAGGGCCAAGCTCCTTTTAGCCCTAATCGGTGCTGGAGCTAATCGCATTCGCGGCTCCAGTGCACTCTGCAGGGATGGGCCGTGGGGTCAGGGACCTCGGTCCCCTCTGGGCCTGTCCTGCCCTTCCAGGCAGCTAGTGGCTGCTGGCCGCGCCGCCTGCCAACCTGAGTTGGCCATAGTAGAGACTCAGATACCCAGCTCCTGAGCGGCCAGGGCCAGATTCAGAGTGTGTACGCTTTTGGCAGCGGTTCCCCAACCGAGAAGACGCTCGGCTGCGAAGAGAGGACGCGAATTAAGAGTTCCACGTTGGGGGGGAAAAAAAATGGATAGCGACAAAGTGCATCTACAATACGTAAAGCCAACGGAACGATTTTTGTTAAGGGGGCCAGGGATGGGCAGTTATATCTAAAATTTGGAAAGGGAAGAGGAAAGCGAGAAAGGCTTCCCTAGCTGGCGCCCCGGGGCGTCCTGCAGCCTCCAGCCCCTCTCCCCGC
>NW_012115154.1:19575674-19633700 GCF_000951035.1 Colobus angolensis palliatus | reverse complement strand
TCCGCGGAGGGGACGCGAGCCGGGCTCCCAGAGCGCAGCCCGCAGCCCGGCATCCTCACGGATGGGCGGCCCTTTTGTCCTTACTCGCAGAACTCGAATTAGAGCAAGGTGTCAGGGAGCGCTAATTGTTTGTGCTTGTCACCATGCATTCGGAGGCAACTCCGAATCATACCCACAGTCCAGACCCTTAATCGTAGACTGGTGCCCTTATCTGTGCCTGTGAAGATACCACCGGCAGGGTGTGTCTTCTTTTTTAATGGGGAAAGTTAAATAGGAAAACCTGAAGAGGCTTATTGAATCGGTGTTGAGTTCAGGCGACCCTCTCACTCCGTCATTTCTGTCGCCTCTCCTCTCCGTTGTTTTTTTCCCTCTCCTGTCTTCTTGTGTCTTACAGGTAAATAACTTGGATCTTATTTTGAGGCTGTCAACATTTGAAAGGCACGAGGTCATTCTTTGGCAAAATTAATATTTAAAATGGAATGTGTTGAGCTTTCACCAGGATCTTATTTTGAAGCTGTTAACATTTGAAGGGGATGAGCTTGCTCTTATGCAAAATTAATATGTAAAATGAAATATGATGAGCTCAAAGTCGGGAAAGAACTTTATATAAGATGCTTGACAATTCGAGGACTTGAAAAGGCCTTCTTCACACTATCTTGTGTGCTTCCATTATTTATTTAGCAACTTCTCTTTTTTCCGGGAGTATGGATAGAATAAAGCTCTCAAAACAAAGAATGTGCCATGTGGATGCTGTCCCTTGTGCCAACTTTACTTTAATACCTCTGTTCATTCACAGTCAGGCAATTACTTAAATAAGCCTGCACAGCCAGCATGGACGTGTTAACCCAATAGAAATAGCCGGGTGCCTGTTATCTTTTACATTCACTGCAGCATTTCACAAACATGTTAGCTGGAAGAGAATACATTCATAGTCATTGTCATTAAAAGTGTTTGTCCATATTTATTGGTAACAAATGATGCATTTCAGAATTTTACTGGACTTAATTTGCATTTCATCCTACAGAAAAATAATCCAGGGTCTTCATTCGAACCCATCTCACTATTCCTCAGTTTTATTATATTGCAGGCCAAATCTTGGCCACTGTCCACAGGGTAGAATGGTGTGCCCGTTCCATGAGACTTTGAATGTCTAAAGCACCAGGGTTTTGTCTCTTGTGTTAGTAAGAATGACAGTCTTTTACATTTACAATTTTTGCATGTGAACAGGGAGGCAAGAAGAGACTAGAGAGCAGCTTCTGTTCGAGAGGAACCTCTACTACTTATTTAGCTGTGTGACCTTGGACAAGTTACTTAACCTCTCTCTGTGCCTTGATTTTCTCATATCTAAAATAGAGCTGATATCAGGGTTTTGAGAATTAAATGAGACAGTCCGTATCATGGCATTTAAAAACAGTGTAAACCCATAGTGCGTACTTCATAAATGTTAGTTACTATTATTGCTTAAGTGCCATTAAGCTTGTACTGAATTCATGAGCTTTTTAAGACTTTTAGTAATGAATCTCAACACAAGAGATTTTTCTCAACACAGATTTGGTGTCCTGTCCCTTTTCTTCTTCTTACTTGAGATTTATTAATTTAATTATGCATTTCTCTAAGCAGATATATACTCTTTTTTTTTCTTTTGCATTGTGTCTGCTAATGTAATGAATGTAAAGTATTAAACCTAAGCATCTAAGAAAGGAATTTCCCCTCTTCACCCATCTATTTTTATCTGTATTGCTGTCTGTCATTCCTTTGAAGCACACTGAATCCCACGAATAACCCTGTCAAACTTTTCTAGATTCTTAAGGAGGCAGAATGTTAAACAGTGACTTCGAGGCTGAGCTGAGCTGGAAGAAAGAACAGTGTTGGCGTGGTAGTCCAAATGCCGCTTTGTTTCTTTTGAACTTTAAATTGCTTATTCATCCAAAATACAGGAAAATTGAGTATCAAGCAGAATCTCACACTTATTTAGCAGGGACAAAAGTCCCAACAGTAAGATACTACACCTCTAAATATCCTACATAATAGAGAGCCCTTGATGAGATCCTCATTTCATGTTTCAGCATCCGTCATACCCCATTAATGTCTTCATGTATGCATTGATGTCCGGAGGCATTGCTTCAACCAAGATATATTCCCTGTACGCGGAAACACATGATTATTCATATTTTCGTTACCAAGATTTTTCTGTTTCCTAATAAGTTATAACTGGTACTGTATTTGTTAGAAACATCTTGGAAGCACTGGTGAGGTTAGGAAGAAAGATTGAGTTCTATGCTACCTAGTTGGGTCGTCTTTGGCCTGGGTTATGACAGGAGCTGCCATCCCTTTTCTGCTGTCAACTCTTCTTACCACAAGAGGGACGTTGTAAGTAAGGGTGAGTTTGATGACCTCACGGCTCTATGGGAAAGTCTTGACCAAGTTCCTCTGTCTGTATATCCGTTAAGTGCAGACTTCTCTTACTCCGCAGGCTCCGTGCCCCTCCCTCTCTGTGCATAAGAATAGCCAGAGATCTTTTTAAAAGGCCGATTCCAGTTCTCTAGGTCTGGGGTGGGCCATGCCTAACACAGGGGCTGCTGCTGCTGCCAGTTCACAGACCCCTCTTGGAATAACAGGACATGGGCTGGCCAACTTTTTCTGTAAAGGGCCAGATAGTAAATATTTTAGCCTTTGCGGGTGTTATGGTCTCAGTTTCTGTCGCAACCACTCAATTTACCCTTGTAGCAAAAAAGCAGAAAGCAGCTAACACAATCCAATGGGCGGGGCTGGGCTCCAGTAAAACTTCTTTACCAAAATCCAGATTTGGCCCTCATAGTGTGCCAGCCCCCTGCTCTGTGTTTCCCTCACTGTGTCTGTGCCTTAGGAGGTGGCACGTGATTAGGGCTGCATGCTCTCCGTGCCACACCGATCTTAGTAAGACTTTAGGGCACAGCTCAAGTCTTATCTGGTCTCCGAGGCCTTCCCTGAATAACCTCTGTACTTCTCTGGCGTTCACCTTTCTCTCCCCCGTGCCTACTGCTGCAGCTGGCACATAGCAAGTTCTCAGCAGTGCTTCGGATCTCAATGATTTCATTAAGTGTTTGTAGTTACTTTGTGGGGATATTGGGGGAGGAAATGGTTCTGTGTATGAGAAGCCTTGCCCATAGCAATCCCCCCCCCTTTTTTTTTGCTCCCTCCCTCCCTCAGGGTCTCACTCTTACCTGGGGTGAAGTACAGTGATGCTATCTCAGTTCACTGCAGCCTCAACCTCCTGGGTTCAAGTAGTGCTTCCGCCTCCCAAGTAGCTGAGACTTCAGGCTCATGCCACCATGCCTGGCTAATTTTTGTACTTTAGTAGAGATGGGGTTTCACTATGATGGCCAAGCTGGTCTCAAACTCCTGGGCTCAACTGATTTGGCCGCTGCAGCCTCCCAAACTACTGGGACCTACAGGCATGAGCCATGGTGCCCAGCCAGCAATCCCTTTCTGTGTTTGCTTTTTATATTGTGATTGTTACACCGACCACATCTTTGCTGTGTTTGTGTTTATCTGTATTAACTGCCTTGAACTAACTTACTGGCCAGGACCAAGCACAGAGTACTTTGTAAGCACCTAAACACAACTCACGAATGCTTTTTGAGGTAGATAATTATTCAGCAGTTTTATCCATGATTAATAAACCTGCTCTACTCTGGCACCACTTCACGAAGTCTGCAGCCTCTTTAGAGCTGTCTGCATTCTTTCCCAGCTGCCGTAGGAGTTGGGCTATTTCAAGTTTTTGATAACTTGCTGTGGCGGTTTTACCTGCTTCTTAGCAGAGTGTGTCTTACCAGACTGACTGTCTCTCTTCTTCCTCTTCATTTGCCACTTATTTCATCCCAGTTCAGCCATTCTGTCCTATTCCTCCTCACATGCAAAGATTTCCAAAGTAGAATCCAGGCTGGGCGTGGTGGCTTACCATTGTAATCCCAGCAGTTTGGGAGACAGAGGCAGGAAGATTGCTTAAGGCCAGGAGTTCAAGACCAGCCTGGGCAACATGAGATCCCGTCTCTATAAAAAATTTTAAAAATTAGCTAGGCGTGGTGGTGCACACCTGGGGTTCCAGCTACTCGGGAGGCTGAGGTGGGAGGATCACCCGAGTGCTTATGGTTGCACCACTGTACTTCAGCCTGGAGTAATTTCGTGTCTCAAACAACAACAACAATGAAGTAGAATCCTTTTTCCAGAACTTGCCTCAATCTTGCCTTCTTTTTTTTTTTTTTGACACAGTCTCGCTGTGTTGCCCAGGCTGGAGTACAGTGGTACAATCTTGATTCACTGCAACCTCCACCTCTCAGGCTAAAGTAATTCTCATGCCTCAGCCTCCTGAGTAGCTAGGATTACAAGCATGTGCCACCATGCCTGACTAAGTTTTGTATTTTTAGTAGAGATGGGGTTTCACCACGGTGCCCAGGCTGGTCTTGAACTCCTGGCCTCAAGTGATCTGCCTGCCTCAGCCTCCCAAAGTGCTGGGATTATAGAGGTGTGCCACTGCACCCAGCCAATCTTGCTTGTTTCTAGCAAAACTGGTCAACCTCACCTATAGTGATCAAAATAGGTAACAGTAGGGGCCACGTTTCGTAGGAGGGAAAGGAAGCGTTGTTTTTCAGTGAGGCGTCTCGGGATTCAGGCCCAGATCTGTGATGAAGTGCCTGTATTTCCTCGGACAACCAGTGAGGTCTTGGGGCTTTGTTCTGTTGTTGCTGCTGTCATTAAGAGCTTTCTCTGTAAACCCAGGGGGCCGGCACTCGCTGATCTTTTGCTTTTCTCTCTAGCTCCAAAATCAGACCTCAAAGTAACCAATAATCACTCTTTATAAATAAGCAAAACAAAAATGTGTGTTCATTCAAAACTCATTCACTCTCAACTGGAGTGCATAACACCCTGAGTAAGCGAAGATCGGTTCTTGTTGGGAGACAAAAACATTGCAGCTGTTACAGTGGGTTTTGGCCACCCGAAGGGCCACGGTACGTGAATAAACACCCTGTATATCTGTGCTATTAAAATGTCGTGGGGGTAGGACAGTTAGGGAGAGAATGTATAAAAAAGACTCGGGGCGGGGAGCATAGTGAAAACAAGGCTTAGAAGCTGCTGGAACTTGCTTAAGGGAGAATTGCATGTCTGTATTTGTGGTCATCTATTGAATTATTCCCTTGTCTCTTGGCTCGCACAGCCAAGAGTCAACTTGCAAGTTTCTTGACTCTGCTGCAGGGCACTGACCTCTGCTGGTGGAGATACCAAAGTGGCAGGTGTGTGGGCTCAGCCTGGTACTTGCTGATCATTACTTATGACACGAGAAGGCTCAGTTGATTATCTGCTTTCCAAACTACCCTTCCCTGCTGAGTTCACACACTCTTCGTAGATAAGAGACTTATTGTTTCTGGATTATGAGTAGTTACAATTGTATGACATCCCTGTAATTAAAGTTGTTCCTCTGGAGCTGGCCCCGTATGTAACATTCCGTAGGGTCTAGGTACACATTTCAGTATCTCTGAAGTCAGGATGTGACTTCACATTTGGTGGTGTCTCCAACTTGGTGAGGTAGGGCAGTTGTCTTGGAGTAGATAGAGGTTTTGTCACCAGAAGATCCCTGACTAGTTTAAGCAGAGGACAATGCTGGGAGGATTCGGGGGTATCTGTAAGTGGGACTCGTCACCAGGCTTCGCAGGTAACTGGAACCAGCTGGAAAGTCATCAGGGCCCAGGGCATTGAGCACCTCTGGCCATTGCTTTAGGGCCACAAAACCTCCCATCTCAGAACTTTCTGCTTCCTGGTGGATGTGTTGAAGAATGGCCTCTTGCCCCTACTGCTGTTCAGCTCCGACCCCACAGCCAGCTGAGCTGAGTCCTTACCCATGCTTCGGACCCCTGTGATATAACTCACATCCCATGTGATTCCCTTTCTTCCTGCAGCGCTGGGTATGGACCTCTCGCTGTCCTGTCCAAGGCCCGCATCTCATCTTGTGCCCTCACCCTGGAGGTTGTGCTCTCCTTCGGGGCTCAGATTCCCCTGACACTGATCTTTCTGTGCCCATCTCCTTCCCTCCCCTTCCTTCTTCGGTTTGTTTTCTTTCTTTTTAACCAGGCTGATTCCATAAATGCCCACATCGTCCCAGCTGTTCTAACAGGAAAGCTGTTTGACTCCAGGTCCAAGAGAACAGCTCCTTGCTGCTGCTCCTGGCTTGTTCACCTCTCTCCCTCACTCCCAGCCAGTGTCATCTTCCTATGAACCATTCTAGCAGCCGAGCTCTCCCAGCACCTGCTCTGCCCCCTCCAATTAATTTGCCATGCTGCTGTTGGAGATATTTCCTTCAAACATTTTTTTTTTTTTTTTTTTGAGACGGAGTCTGGCTCTGTCGCCCAGGCTGGAGTGCAGTGGCCGGATCTCAGCTCACTGCAAGCTCCGCCTCCCGGGTTAACGCGCCCGCCACCTCGCCCGGCTAGTTTTTTGTATTTTTTAGTAGAGACGGGGTTTCATCGGGTTAGCCAGGATGGTCCCGATCTCCTGACCTTGTGATCCGCCCCTCTCGGCCTCCCAAAGTGCTGGGATTACAGGCTTGAGCCACCGTGCCCGGCCATCTTCAAACATATTTCTAATCCCCTCGCCTCCGGTACTTTTCCTTCCCCTGTAGGAGTCCGCACTTCCCGGCCCGCCCTCCTTGCCCCCTTCTCCTCCCTTCCCAGCCTCACCTGGTGCCTCTGTCCTTGCATTTCCCTCCAGCTACTCTGGCCTTTGTCAGCTTCCTCAAACTGCCTTGCTTCTCCGGGCCTGCCGGACTTTACACAGACAGCTCCTGCTCTCTGGATCGTTCCTTCCTCTCTTTTGCTGGTTTTCTCCAAGTCTCAGGTTAGATGTCACTTCCTCAGGGAAGCCTTCCCAGAAGCCCCGATGAGACTTCCCGTGCTATCTCATGATCCCTCACAGTTGATAGGTGCTGTTGGGGGGATGCACTTCTTTGTATTTCCCAGTAGCCCAGCCTATTTCTTTGCCGTGACATGGTAAGCTCTGTGAGGATGGAGACTGAAAACTTAGTATTTGCCAGGTCTTGAGGCTACCGGAATGAGTGAAACTTGGTTTTCAGTAAACACGTGTCACACAAATGAACGTATGTATTTTGGAGCTTATGCTTTTACTCTGGCACCTAGGCTTGCCATACTTCACGTGGTTAATGTTATTTCTTACAAAGACATAAGGCATTTCTATTTGAGGCATTGGAGAAATGAGAGAGAATGCATTTGCCATGTTGACGGTGCACGAATCAAAGAGCAGTGAGGGCGGAGCAACAGAGGAAGTGAAATGACTGAGTGAACCCCGGAGGTGTGGAAGGCTTCTCCACCCAACGGTGACGTCAGGGCTTGTGACGTTGACAGCTGAGTAACTCGAAGGCAGTAGCAAGTGGGTAGAGGGGGACGGCTCGCCTGCGGAATCTGGCATCGGAGGAAAGCGCCTTGACACCTTCCTTTCATGGCCGTGTTACACTTGTGCTAAGGTTAGGGGAAACAGAGTCAGGTTCATCTCTGATACGAAAAGGGAAGCGCGATTTTGGGGAAGGGAACTCGTCTGGGAACCTTCTGGCTAAATTTTAGTCACTTTTTAATCTGTTTAATATGCTGCCTTGGCCGAGTGCTGTGGCTCACCCTGTAATCCCAGCACTTTGGGAGGCCAAGGTGGATGGATCTTTTGAGTCCAGGAGTTTGAGATTGGCCTCGGCAACATGGTGAAACCCTGTCTCTATAAAAATAAATAAATAATACAAAAAATTAGCCAGGCACGGGAGGTGGGAAGATCACCTGAGTTCAGGAGGTTGAGGCTGCACTGAACCATAATGACATCACTGCATTCTAGCTGGGGCAACAGAGCGAAACCTTGTCTCAAAAAATACACACACACACACACACACACACACACGCTGCCTTCTGTCCCACTTGGAGCTGTTTCCCACGTATCTGAATTTATATAACATCAATAAAGATTCTGAATATCATGCTAACTGATTCATTTTATTTTAGGTTGTACTTTGGTCATTTGTAATTAACAGGAAGTTGCTAGCAATAAATTGTTATTTTATGAATCCTTTTCCACATTTTCTTGGAAGTGGAATGTTTCATTGCTCCATCAAGACCTCCTCCCCAGTACACACATGCACATTCTAACACGCTTATTTACCCCCTTTTCTTGACTCTCACTCTTCACGTTGATTTCTGTAGCTTTGAAGCTTATACATACGATGTACCCCCCCTTTTTTAATGCATGTGTAATTAGAGCCATAGCAATTCAGAGCATGAGTCGGATTCACCTTAGAGTCTCGTTTCTTCTGCTTAATGACACGTCTAGTAAGTTACTTAAAGTGAAACCTTTAGTAAGTTACTTAAAGCTTTGGTTTCTTCATGTGTAACTTGGACATAATAGTACCTAGCCAGGAGGATTATATATGGATTAAATAACATGGGCATGACATCCACTAGAGCTGGGCTCCCCAACCCCCTAGCCACATACCACTACTGTTAGGAACCGGCCCACACAGCAGGTGAGCAGCAGGCGAGCGAGCATCACCTCCTGAGCTCGGCCCCTGTCAGAGCAGCAGCAGCATTAGATTCTCATAGGAGCGCGAACCCTACTGGGAACTGCACAAGCGAGGGATCTAGGCTGTACACTCTTTATGAGCTTTTCTTTTCTTTTTGTTTTTTGAGGCAGAGTCTTGCTTTGTCGCCCAGGCTGGAGTGCAGTGGCGAAATCTTGGTTCACTGCAACCTCCACCTCCCAGGTTCCAGCGATTCTCCTGCCTCAGCCTCCCAAGTAGCTGGGATTACAGGCACTTGCCACCATGCCCCACTCATTTTTGTATTTTTGTAGAGACGGGGTTTTACCATGTTGGCCAGGCTGGTCTCGAACTCCTGACCTCGTGATCAGCCCGCCTCAGCCTCCCAGAGTGCTGGGATTATAGGCGTGAGCCACTGTGCCCGGCCTTCCTTATGAGACTCTAACTCATGTCAAAGGATCTGAGGTGGAACAATTTCATCCTGAAACCATCCCCCTCGCTTCCCCATCCAGGGAAAAATTGACTTCCACGAAACCAGTCCCTGCCAAAAAGATTGGGGACCACTGCAGTAGAGGGCCTGGGATGTAGTACAGTCTCCGTCAGCAGTAACTGTGATGATGACTAGGAAGACAAGAAGAAACCGAGCACAATTTTTCAGTGATTCCAGCGATTCTGTTCCTCTGGACTGTCACACTTTGCCCCTTGTGAACACAGGTGTGTATGCCACATACAGTTGGCAGCTTTTGCGATTGGATGTTTGTGCTTATCCCTATTCCTGAGAAATGCCCTCAGGAAAGATGACGTGTCACCATTTTACAAATGAAGGAATTCAGGCTCAAGGGTATTAATTTGCTCAAACTCACAAGAAGGGCAGTAAGAGTTCTGATCTGGGGTTGGTCTAGATGCTTCTGTCTGTGTTCTCCATTGCCTCCCAGTTGAACTCGGAGTACCTTCGGTAGTCCCCCTTGGTGAACACTGGCTTGCTACCTGACATCTATCGGTAACGTATTGTAATGGCTCTGTCAATGGGTTTTTCGTGTTTTGATTTGCAGTAGTAATCCTTGTCAGTGCTGTCACACAGTGTAAAAACAATGGCACGCCGTGGTAGAAACCGCCAGAGGGCGCACAGCAGAAAGATCTGTCGTATTGCAAAATCCCAAAGGTGCACACATTTATGGGCTTATGTGTAATCTCTGCGGAACTCCAGTGTTTCATTATGGGTTAGGATAGCCTTTTGTCAGAGTCTCAAACTTCAGGACTCTTATGGGGACTTGGATGAATTGCCCATCTTGAATTCCTCAGAATAAATTCACCGAATTGCTCTGCCACTCTTGTGACTCGGTGGTTTGCTAAATACATTCACTTAACTCTCTTCCCTCCTAAAGTCTGCTGAAATGACATAGATCAATGAAATCAACTACAAAGGTAGTCATGCTTAATACAAACAGAAACTTAGTTTTTGGAGAAGTCAAAGTGGATAAACCTTTGTCAAGTCTGTTCAGGAAAAAATGGGTGAAAATGCAAAGCTTTAGAAAGAAGAGAAGCTTCTTAACTATAAATGCACAGATCTTTAAAAGTAATGTTGATCGCTGGGCACGGTGGCTCACGCCTGTAATCCCAGCACTTTGGGAGGCCGGGGCGGGCAGATCACGAGGTCAGGAGATCCAGACCATCCTGGCGAACACGGTGAAACCCTGTCTCTACCAAAAATACAAAAAATTAGCCGGGTGTGGTGGCGGCGCCTGTAGTCCGGGCTACTCGGGAGGCTGAGGCAGGAGAATGGCGGGAGCCCGGGAGGCGGAGCTTGCAGTGAGCCGAGATCGCGCCACTGCACTCCAGCCTGGGTGACAGAGTGAGACTCCGTCTCAAAAAAAAAAAAAAAAGGTAATGTTGATCAAAGCACACTGGCCGGGCATGGTGGTTCACGCCTTTAATCCCAGCACTTTGAGAGGCGGAAGTGGGAGGATCCCTTGAGCCCAGCAGTTCAAGACCAGCCTGGGCACCGTGGGAACACCCCGCGTCGACAAAAACAATATGAAAACTATCCGGGTGTCCTGATGCACGCCTGTGGTCCCAGCTACTTGGGACGCTGAGGTGGGAGGATAGCTTGAGCCCAGGAGGTGGAGGTGGCAGTGAGCCAAGACCACACCACTGCACTCCAGCCTAGGCAACAGAGATGGTACACTTTAAACTGGCAAACTCTATGAATGTGAATTATATGTCAAACTATTTTTGTAGGTTTTGTGTGTGAGTGTCTGTGTGTATCTGTGTCTGTATGTCAGCCAGGCTGTCTCCAACTCCTGAGCTCAAACCATCCTTCCACATGAGCCTCCCAAAGTGCTAGGATTACAGGCATGAGCTATTGCACCCAGCCCCAATGAAGCTGTTTTTTAAATAAGGTAATTGAAAGGTCTTACTCTTCTTCTGCTACAGAAAAGCATCTATTCTATTCAGCCTGTTTATGGATGAATTCTGTAAACCTTTTCAGGAACAGTTAATGCCTTATTTAAATTATTTTAGAACATAGGGAAATATGGAAAGCTTTCCAGCTCCTTCTGTAAGGCTAGCTTGATCCTGAAATCAAAGCCAGAAGAAGAGAGCACACGAAGAAGAAAAGAGGTGATCAGTCTTACATTTAAAATGTGGGCAAAGCTCCTAAACAAACACTAGGTATGCAGTATTAAAAGTCTAATATATTGTGGTCAAGTAAGGCTTATCTTAGAAATACAAGTATTCTTCTGTAGATTAAGAAACCTAGGCTGGGCAAGGTAGCTCATGCCGGTAATTCCAGGCTTTTGGGAGGCCAAGATGGGCGGCTCAGGTAATCCCAGCCCTTTGGGAGGTCAAGATGGGCGGATCAGGTAATCCCAGGCCTTTGGGAGGCCAAGGTGGGTGAATCACTTGAGCCCAGGAGTTCGAGACCAACCTGGGCAACATGGCAAAACCCTGTCTTTAATTTTTTTTAATTAAACAATAATTTTTTAAAAATCTATTAAGGAGCTGGATGTGGTGGCTAACACCTGTAATCCCAACACTTTGGGAGGCCAAGGTGAAAGGATTGCTTGAAGCCAGGAGTTCAAGACCAGCCTGGACAACATAGCAAGACTCCCATCTCTACAAACAATAAAAAAAAAAAAAAATTCGCCAGGTATGGTAGCAGATGCCTGCAGTCCCAGCCACTCAGGAGGCTGAGGCAGGAGGATTGTTTGAGCCTGGCAGTTTGAGATGGCGGTGAGCAATGATCATGCCACTGCACTGTAGCCTGGGCAACAGAGTGAGACCTTGTCTCAAAAAAAAAAAAAAAAACCAAAGACATCTATTAAGAAATCTAGTCCCAGCTTCTTGGGAGGCCGTGGTAGGAGGATCTCTTGAATTTGAGGCCAGCCTGGGCATTATAATGTGACGCTATCTCTAAAGAAAGAATGAGAGAGAGAAAGAAAAAGAATAAATTGCTTCAGGAATTGATGTCGTTGATAAAGGAGAGAAACTGGTAGCAATCTCAGTAGATACTGAAGTAGCAATTAATAAAATTCAACATATGTTCCTTTTTAAAAATCCTTAATAAACCAGGGATATGAGGAAACTTCTTTAAGTTGCTAAAGGTATACCTGCTGACAGCCAGCAGGGGCAGCAGCTGTCTAATTCCTGGTGCAGGTGAAGTCTCCCAGATTCATGGAACCGGAAATGTTTAGGTTTTCTAATTTTTTTTTTTTTTTTTTTTTGAGACAGAGTCTCGCTCTGTCACCCAGGCTAGCGTACAGTGGCGTCATCTCGGCTCACTGCAACCTCTGCCTCCTCCTGGGTTCAAGTGATTCTCCTGTCTCAGCCTCCCGAATAGCCGGGATTACAGGCATGTGCCACCACGCCCAGCTAATTTTTGTATTTTTAGTAGAGATGGGGTTTCACCATGTTGGCCAGGCTGGTCTTGAACTCCTGACCTCAGCTGATCTGCCCACCTTGGTCCCCCAAAGTGCTAGGATTACAGGCGTAAGCCACCGCGTCTAGCAGGTTTTCTGATTTTTTTCAGATTTTGGAACATTTGCATACACATAATGAGATACCTTGGGGATGAGGACTCAATTTTACACACGAAATTCATATTTCATATATACCTTATATACATAGTCTGAAGGTTATTTTATACAATTCTTTAATAACTTTGTGCATGAAACAAAGTTTGTAGAGATTGAACCATCAGAAAGCAAAGGTGCCACTGTCTCAGCCACCCCTGTGAACAGTCTGGCACCACCATGGTTCCTGACTCTGAATTTATATGCTACTGATAAATACAGTGAAAAACCGATGTGTTGAGGGTAACTTATGGCATCGTGTTGGCGCTCGGAAAGTTTTGCATTTTGGAGCATTTGGGATTTTACGTTTTTGGATTATGGATGCTCCACTGTACCTGCCAAGGTGATTCTCACTCTCCTGGCCTGGCTGGTGCTTGCTGCTTCATCCCTGTGAGCTCTCCTTGGCCATCACCGTTGCTCCAGCTTCATCACTGGGTTCTCTTCCCTGAGAAAGGAATCATTGGCTATAGTAGATGCTTCAATTATGTATTAGTAGTTCCTAGAATTCTATGCAAAGCCATTTTAAAACTGACGGGAGCCACATACAATTTCAAGGTCATTGCTTTGTCCTTGACTTTCCTTTGGCATTGATTGCAACTGACTTTGAACTAATTGGGCAAACTCTGCCTTGATCCTGCCTGTGCTTTTTCTTCTTTCCTAATAACTCTTCTACTGCCCCCTTATTTAGAAGAGTATGTGTGTTTTCTTGCCCATGTACACATTTGCCCACACATACAAAGCCAAATGCAAAAAGCATGGAAAGGGGAAAAATACTAACAGACTTCATTTACTCTGCTACCTTATAATTGTAAATCCTGTAAAATTATATTTAAGATTTGCGTTTGTTTCTGTTCATGTTTCTAGGCACTTTAGAAAAACTTACGGACTTTTACTTTATTTTTTGAGATGGAGTCTCGCTCTGTTGCCCAGGCTGGAGTGCAATGGTGCGATCTCAGCTCACTGCAACCTCCACCTCCTGGGTTCAAGCAATTCTTCTGCCTCAGTCTCCCAAGTAGGTGGAATTATAGGTGCCCACCACCATGCCTGGCTAATTTTTGTATTTTTAGTAGAAACGGGGTTTCACCATGTTGACCAGGCTGGTTTCAAACTCCCAACCTCAAATGACCCACCTGCTTCGGCCTCCCAAAGTGCTGGGATTACAAGCATGAGCCACCACACCTTGCCTATTTTACTTTATTTTATTTTATTTTTATTTATTTTGAGACAGAGTCTTGCTCTTATCACCCAGGCTAGAGTGCAGTGGCATGGGCTCGGCTCACTGCAACCTCCACCTCCTGGGTTCAAGCGATTCTCCTGCCTCAGGTTCCTGAGTAGCTGGGATTACAGGCATCTACCACCATGCCCGGCTAATTTTTGTACTTTTAGTAGAGATGGGGTTTCGCCATGTTGGCCAGGCTGGTCTCGAACTCCTGACCTCAAGTGATCTGCCTACCTCAGCCTCCCAAAGTGCTGGAATTATAGGCATGAGCTGCCGTGCCCGGCCTTATTTTTTTTTTAATAGAGATGAGGTTTAACTGTGTTGCCTAGGCTGGTCTTGAACTCCTGAGCTCAAGTGATCCTCCCACCTTGGCCTCCCAAAGTGCTAAGATTACAGCCATGAGCCACCACACCCAGCCAACTTATGAGTTTAATTTTTTCTCTTCCATATACTTCTGACTTTCACATTCCTCTTCTTTGCTTATTTCTTACTCAGATATTTTTAACAGTTTTCTAAAAAGAGAAAATACTGTATGAATATAGTAAACTTGTATTTCTAAATGCAGAATAAAGTATAAAGATACATTTTAACATTGATAATTTTTTTGGAATTACAGTGAAATTCAGCATATTAAGTTAAAATTGTGAATAAGGAATCAGGGTTTTTTTTTGTTTTTTTTTTTTGGTTTGGGGAGTTTTTAAGTGAAGTTTGGGACAGTGTGTAAATTTTGTTTTCAAATGCATTTTATTCTTATGCACTTAGTCTTTAAGACAAATTTTGAATCTTTCACTATGACCTGTGATTAATGAATATGTGGTGTTTTTTTCTATTAACATGATTCTTTTAAAAAAACTCAACAATGGTATTAACAACAATAACAACAAAAATATTCTAATATTACATAACATCAAAGAATGTCCTTGCATAAGATGATATTTTTTGTTTCAAAATTGTATTATGAAAAGTTCTAAACCTATGAAATGGTAGAGAGAATGGTTCAATACATTCCAAATAGCCACCATCCACCTTCAACACATCAATTCTTGGGACAGCCTTGTTTCATCAACACCCTCACCCGCGTCCCCACCCTCGGATTATTTGCGGGTGAATCCCAGGTCCAGTGGTGCCTTGGTGCTTCACGAAGCAGTGTGCCTGCCCACCCGCCCTCCCTCACTCTTGTTGCCAGGCTGGAAGGCAATGGCGTGATCTTGGCTCACTGCACCCTCCGCCTCCGGGTTCAAGCGATTCTCCTACTTCAGCCTCCCCGAGTAGCTGGAATTACAGGCACCCACCACCACGCCCAGCTAATTTTGCATTTGTTTAGTAGAGACAGGGTTTCTCCACATTGGTCAGGCTGGTCTTGTACTTCTGACCTCAGGTGTACAAAGTGCTGGGATTAGAAGCGTGAACCACCGCACCCAGCCTAGTAGTGTGCATTTCTAAAGGCCCTTGGCGGTCTGGTCCTGAGTAACTTTCCTGTCGCATCTCCAGCCACATCCCATGAGTGCTAGACAGCAGCTGCTTCAGACTAAGATACAGCTACATCATTCTTCAAACATGCCATGCTCTTTGGGACCTCTGTCTTTGTATGTGCTATTGCATCTTCCTAGAATGTTTCTTCTTCTCTTCTCTTCTCAAACACTTCCTCTCAGGATCCAGCTCACATCCCCTTGGCCGTGAAGGCTTCTCTGGCTCCTCCTGTGTGTGTTCCTGTAGCACTTTGCAGTACTTCACCCGCAGTGCTTATCACACTGCACAGTCCAAACACTCCTGCAGGGTAGGGACCAGCCTGCCATGGGGCAGTATTTGGGGTGTCTCCTGGGTCCTGCAGAAGCAATCTGCCTTCTTCAAGGGTCTGTGGATTCTCTCAGCTTTCCTGGTCTATTCCTGCAGTAGTTCTGGACCAAAAGTTCACAGTGCAAGTTTCCACACGCTGCTCTGGCCATCCGAGTGGGAGCTGCAACCCAGTCCTGCTTCCTATCCACTATTTTCCCTTGAATATGTGTTTTAAAATACAGTAGTCAGTGGTCGTGATAAAAGAGGTGGGGGTTTAACTTGTTATCAGGTGTATGAGTGTGTATGTGTGCATGTGTGTGTTCCTGTCTGCATGTGTGCATGTGTGTGGGTGTGTGCCTGTGCACGTGTGCGTGTGTATGCCTGTCTGTGTGCATGTGTATGTGTGTGCGTGCCTGTCTGTGTGCATGTGTGCATGTGTGTGTGCCTATCTGTGTGCGTGTGTGTGTGTACATGTGTGCATGCACGTGCACCTGCTTCCTCCCGACCTCGTTGCCTGCGCTGGCCAAGTGAACTTCTCTCTTGTGGTAGCTGGACTACAGCTCCAAAAGCCCACCCTGAGGAGAAGCCACTGCGCCCTGCAAGGCACACATACATTCCGCCTGGTCTTCACACCCCCACCACCCACAGCACTATTAAAGTGAACCCTCTGACCAGTGGCAAAATCTGCTTGCCAAGGAGGACGTCAGTAATGGACTAAGTCAGGGCCCCACAACTACAGGAGCTGGTGTGAGTGAGCAGTTACTCTCCTCTGTACACAGAGGCTCTGATCCTGCTCTGTGTTGATCCTGCTGGTGTGCGAGTGGTAGACGGAGGCATTTGGCTTGCAACAGGCAGAGGTCCCAGTGGTGTTGAAGGTACAGCAACATCATTAGAGAATCAAGGGTTTTGATTTGCATTTCTCTAATGAGCAGTAGTGTTGAGGTTTTTTTCATATTCTTGTTAGCCATGTGTATGTCTTCTTTCGAAAAATGTCTGTTCATGTCCTTTGCCCACTTTTTAACTGGGTTGTTTGATTTTTTTCTTGTCAATTTGTTTAAGTTCCTTATTGATACTGGATATTGGACCTATGTTGGATGCATCCTTTGTAAATATTTTCTCCCATTCTGTAGGTTGCCTCTTCACTCTGTTGATAGTTTTATTTGCCGTGCAGAAGCTCTTAAGTTTACTTAGATCCCACTTGTCAACTTTTGCTTTTGTTGCAGTTGTTTTTGGCATCTTCGTCATGAAATCTGTGCCCATTTGTATGTCCAGAATGGTATTTCCTAGGTCGTCTTCAGGTTATTATAATTTTCAATTTTACATTTAAGTCTTTAATCCCACCATTTGACCTAGCAATCCTATTACTGGGTGGATGCCCAAAGGAATATAAATTGTTCTACCATAAAGGCACATGCATGTGTGTGTTCATTGTAGCACTATTCACAATAGTAAAGACATGGAATCAAACTAAATGCCCATCAGTGGTGGATTGGATAAAGAAAATGTGGTAAATATGCACCATGGAATACTACATAGGCATTAAAAAAAGAATGAGATCATGCCCTTTCCAGGAACATGGGTGGAGCTGGAAGCCATTGTCTTTAGCAAACTAATAAAAGGGACAAAAAAAAACACAGCTCCTTTCTCAGGGTCCTCTCTGGATCCACACAGTTCCTCTCTGGCGGTTCCCTCTGGATCCACATGACCCCTTTGATGCATCTTTTGTTCCAGTGTAAAGGTGAGGAGACTGGGGCTGAGAGCCCAGTGCCAAGCGATCGGTGGTCAGCAAGGAGACTGTAGAAAAGCCACTGTGATTAGTGCCAGGCGGTTGCTGGTGATGGGGGATCAGGGGGCCCAGGTGGAGTTCCATTCCACGGCGCTGAACTGGAGCGGTCCTGGCAAAGTGGGCTCAGGGCCACAGATCATCACTGCAAGCTGTTTGCTCTGAAAGAAAGGCAGTGGAGTGGAGTGAACCACCACAAGGTCAAGTGGAGATGGGGAGAGAGAGCAGGAAGCAAGCTGGTGAGGGGCGGAGGTGAAGGAGAGCACACAGGGATGGGACGGAGAGTCACGACGGAGGGAGCAGGGTCTCAGAGTCGTCCACTGACTGCTCTGCCTCTTTTCTCCTCTGACCCAGTGTCCACGCAGCCCTGATTTTTTCAGCCTCCTGTGTGAGCCCCTGCGTGGCTCCTGGTCACCTCCAGGATAAAGTACAGAGCACGTGCCAAGCGCCCCACGTAACTGACCCCACGGCCTCCCTGCCGCCCTGCTGCTGCTACCCCATCGCCGTAGGGTGCCAGTCCCTGCCCCCGTGTCCCCTGCCAGCTCCTAAGGACACCCTCAGATCTGAGGGGCTCAGGTGTCTGCCTGGAATCCCTTTGCCTGCCTTCAAGATACAGCTAGAGACAGCGTCACCTTCCCTGAGAGGCCGTGTTGGGGTGCTGGCCAGAGCACTCGGCAGAGCTGTGAGAACAGGGCGCCTCCTAGTCGGCTCCAGTGAGACCAGAGAGTTGGTCACTGGAGCGGAGGTATCTGAGTTGTAGGTAAGGTGGATCACCTGAGGTCAGGAGTTCAAGACCAGCCTGACCAACATGGCAAAACCCCGTCTCTACCAAAAATACAAGACTTAGCCAGGAGTGGTGGTGTGCGCCTGTAATCCCAGCTACTCGGGAGGCTGAGGCTTGAACCTGGGAGATAGAGGTTGCAGTGATCCGAAATGGTGCCCACTCAGGCCTGGGCAACAGAGCGAGACTCCATCTCAGAAAACAAACAAGCAAACAAAAAACGCTTGGGACTGCTGCCGGACACGGTGGCTCACGCCTGTAAGCACTTTGGGAGGCCAAGCTGGGCAGATCACCTGAGGTCAGGAGTTCAAGACCAGCCTGGCCAACATGGTGAAACCCCATCACTACTAAAAATATAAAAATTAGCCGGGTGTGGTGGCAGGTGCCTGTAATCCCAGCTGCTCGGGAGGCTGAGTCAGGAGAATCGCTTGATCCCAGAAGCCAGAGGTTGCAATGAGCTGACATCCCGCCACTGCACTCTAGCCTGGGTGACAGAACAAGACTCCATCTCAAAAAAATAAAAGATAAAATAAAAACCAAAATGCTTGGGACCGGGAATGTTTCAGATTTTGCATATTTTCAGATTTTTGAGTATTTGCATCACGCATACCAGTCGAGCATTCCTAATCCAAAAATCCAAACTCGGAAATGCTCTGATGAGCTTTTCCCTTGAGTGTTGTATTGATGCTCAAAACATTGCGGATTTTGGAGCATTTCAGATTTCAGGCTTTCAGATTTGGGATGCTCAACCTGTATATATCACTGTTGTTATTTTTAAAAAATGTGTTCATGCCTCTTATTGCTATTTCAAATAATAATTTCTGAAAACAAAGTTTAAATTATTTCAGGCGTTATTGTAGAAGATACTGCATCAACCCCAACTGTCTTGCTTCCATCTGCCCAGTCTTAGAGCGCCCCAGGTAGCTCCTGTTTGCCCCCAGGTCCCATTTTCACCTACCTCACCCGTCTTTTTCACCAGGGAGGCTGAGTGTAGGACACGTCGGCTAGGCTTCCATCCTCTGGGGTCCTGTTGAGCTTAGCCAGTGGGGAGCCCCCAGAGGAGGCAGGGGGTTGGTTACTCCTGCAGCTCCTTCATCCTGGGAGGCTGCCTCTACCTGGCTGGACTCCTCGAATGAAGGTCGCTGCCCCACCCAAGGGGACTGGCTCTACCTGATTCTCTCTCCTTCTGGGTTTTGTAACTGTTCCTCACCCCAGGTCTAGGACTGGTAACAGCTTCAGGCTACTGCACTATTTCTTGGGGTTCCCTGTGCACCTGTGCCTTTAGGAATGGTCCCATAGACAGTCACTCGCTGAGCATCATCTTAGAAATGGGGCTGCACACCATGAAGTTGAGCAGGCAGAGGTGGGTATGCTGGTCAGACCCCTGGACTGGTGACAACTGCCGGGCAGTGCACAGACTTGGAGTGATGGGGGTCAGAACCAGACCATGGCAGCAGCCCCTGCGCCTGCTGATGGGACAGAACAGGTGGAAGCAGGGGGGTCCCCAGGTTGCTTCACAGTGAGCAGCAGTGGCAGTGTCCTGCCTAGGCAGGACTCTGTGCTTGGGGTCTCTGGCTTTGTCCCCTACCTGTGTAGGTCAGTGGGGGAGAGGCACACTCCAGGTCTCTGCAGTGTGATTTTAGAGTTGACAAGCCTTACACCTAAAAGCTCTCTTCCGTTTCACAAATACAGATAAGGATTAAAGTAGGAACACCCTGCAAGAAGGGACTCTGCTAGCTGACGTTCACTCTGCAGCGCACTCAGCGGCTCCCAAACCTGAGGGCAGGTTCAGCAGAGGATGGGCATCCTGGGGAGAGGCGTGCTGAGTGTGTTACTCCTCTCTCCTCTTTCTCTTTGCACATAAGTCCAAAGTCAAAAGCACTGCATTTAATTCATCTCCTTTAGTGATGCTGGTGTCGCTGTCCTCCCACAAAAGGGAGCACAGAAAGTGCTGAAGGGAGTAAAACATTGGTGCTGACAGAGACTCACTCTGTCATCCAGGCTGGAGTGTGGTGGCATGACCTCGGCTCACTGCGTCCTTCGCCTCCCAGGTTCAAGACATTCTCAAGCCTCAGCCTCTCAAGTAACTGGGATCACAAGGTGTGCACCCCCACGCCCAGCTAATTTTTGTATTTGAGCTGAGGTTTCGTGTTGGCCAGGCCGGTCTCAAACTCCTGACCTCAAGTGATCTGCCCGCCTCGTCCTCCCAAAGTGCTGGGATTACAGGTATGAGCCACCGTGCCCGGCCCAAGACTGCTTTTTTACCATTTTAATGTCGTCTGAGATGATGAGTGTGAGATCTAGACCACCCCAAGAAGTGCGCCAGTGTCTCTTCTAAGAAAGCTGTTGTGTTTCCAGCCTTCCCTGCAGTTCCCACCGCTTGTCCTGGTGGGATGGGGTGGGCTCCACTCTGCGGGATCCATGCCTCACTCATGGATCAGATCATTCCTTTTTCCGTCTGTGCTCAGTAACCTGGCCTCCATCTCTGTATCATTTAATTGATATTGCAGTTTCCTCATCACTTACTGATTTATTTAGCTTGAATCACCAAGTCTCTAGAAGACTGATGGTTACAAAATTAAGCATGAAGCTGAGGAATGGATCCTGGAACAGGGCGGCCTCTGGCAAGCACTGCACTGCCCTGGATCTGAGCACCTTTGAAACTGCAGCAAGCATTGCTTAGTAATGAAGGTGGTTCTGTGGACAAAATTTTCGCCATGGTATAGAATACAAAGAGGAAGATGCTGAGGGGTGTAACCGTTGATCAGCACTCCCCTGCCCTCAGTGTGTGGGTTCCAGATGAGGAACTCCTCCTTGGCCTTCTGACCCCAGTGCGCTCTGCTCCCACCCTGCAGGCATCTCTTCTCTGTTCCTTCTTTTGACTTAGAAGCAGAGAATATCAAAAATGACTTACTTACAGGTCCCTGTGGCCATTTTCACAACTTTGAATTGAAAATATTGGGTGGGCATGGTGGCTCACGCCTGTAATCCCAGCATTTTGGGAGGCCAAGGTGGGTGGATCACCTGAGGTCAGAGGTTCAAGACCAGCCTGGCCAACATGGTAAAACCCCATCTCTACCAAAAAAAATAAAAAAATTAGCCGGGCATGGTGGCACGAGCACCTGAAATCCCAACTACTCTGGAGGCTGAGGCAGGAGAATCATTTGAACCTGGGAGATGGAGGTTGCAGTGAGCCAAGATCGAGCCACTGCACTGCAACCTGGGCAACAGAGCAAGACTCCATCTCAAAAAAAAAAAAAAGAAAAGAAAAGAAAAAATATCTGTAATGTGCTAACTAAGGTTTCGTTTTTTGTTTTTGAGGTAGAGTTTCTCTCTGTCACCCAGGCTGGAGTGCAGTGGTGCGATATCGGCTCACTGCAAGCTCCGCCTCCCGGGTTCACGCCATTCTCCTGCCTCAGCCTCCCGAGTAGCTGGGACTACAGGCGCCCGCCACCACGCCCGGCTGGTTTTGTTTTTGTATTTTTAGTAGAGACGGGGTTTCACCGTGTTAGCCAGGATGGTCTCGATCTCCTGACCTCGTGATCCGCCCGTCTCGGCCTCCCAAAGTGCTGGGATTACAGGCTTGAGCCACCACGCCCGGCCTGGTTTTGTTTTTGTATTTTTAGTAGAGACGGGGTTTCATCGTGTTAGCCAGGATGGTCTCGATCTCCTGACCTCGTGATCTGCCCGCCTTGGCCTCCCAAAGTGCTGGGATTACAGACGTGAGCCACACTAAGGTTTTTATAGTCTGGAGATTGAGCAGCAGTCCCTGTGTATGTTGACATTTTAAAATGTGGAGCAGGAGATAAAGGTGGCGCTGGCAGCCTCCAGGGTAGAGTGAGCTACACAGGTGATAGCGCTAGGTCAGCAAGTTCGGGCTGCTCGTGACGGGAGAGGTGTGTCTGCAATCAGTCACCCAGATTGTGTGGCGAGGAAGCCCCGAATGGTGGGCACGGAACCACTAAGTATGGACTGTTTTCTCAGAAGGTCTTTTTTCCTTCTCACGTTAGAAGCTTCCCTTTCTAGTTGAGGCCAACCCCTTCTGAAATTGGAGTAACCATTCCCAGGAGTGATGGGATGAGCCTCCTTTTAGACTAAACAAGAGTTACAGGACTGGACCAAAAGAAATGTGGAACTTGAGGGCGGGAGGTGAGTCCTTAAGCTCTGCTTCTCAGGGCGTCCAGTTCCCTCACTGTGTGGGTGTTTCCAGTATCAGTGGGGAGAGAGCCTGGGACGGGCAGATTGATGGTAACTGTCTGGTTAGTAGTGGATTCTTTTAGCAGTTGTTATCTTTATCAATAGGACACCTTGAAATCCATTTTGAGTCATTGTCTCATCTACTGTCCTGCTCTTAGTTTGATGAAGGTGTGTAAGTAAAACGAATTTCATACTGGTGTCTGTCTGTTCAATTATCCTTTAGTATTTTTGCCTGACTACTAAATGATTAGTGATAGTCTGTCTTGTCCATTTTCATAGAATTAAGGCCAAGAAGAGCGAAGAATCACATCGTCTTACATACAACACATTTTTTTTTTACAAATTCTTTCAAAATTAAAATTCTATGTAAATGGGTTTCAGAAGAAGTAATTGGTGACTGTAGTGCTTATCTCTGAAACATGCTTGTCCAGTTGTTTGCTGTATTTGCAGGTGTTTTTAAAACGTGTATGGTTGAATGAACGCATGAAGGTCTTCTGCAGTCTTATTCAACTGCATTTTTTTGCCTAATAGAGTTAGAAAATAGCTTCAATATAAAACATACTTGCGAACATTTTAAAGCTTTATTTAGATCAATGCTGTTTCACTTAAAAACAAATATTGCAGTGGTGTATGACTGTAGTCCCAGCTATGTGGGAGTCTGAGGTGGGAGAATCCCGTGAGCCAAGGAGTTTGAGGCCAGCCTGGGCAACATAGTGTGCGACCCTATCTTGAAAAGAAAAAAAAAAAAAAGAGAGAAAAAAATCCCATGAGGCACTTCTATAGGTGCGTTATTGCCCTAAAAAAAAAAAAAAAAAAAAGTGTCTAATCCTTTAATCTTATAAAGGTATACAAATAAAGTTTTTTTTTTGTTTTCTGTTTTTACTGGTTATTAAATCTAGATTCACCCGTGTTCTTTTAAACCTGCGTGCTTCATTTGCTGACATTTCCTCTCTGAGGACAGGAACGTAATATAGTTGTCTCAGATCCATACTTGCCCCTCTCGAATTTGATCTGTGCGTCTTTCAGTGACTTGCAAGGTACCAGGCGTTACTCATGCCTCGTATCTACAAGGAACCCTTCAGGGGCCTGGGATTGTAGAGAAGAGCAAGGGACATCCACTGCCCCCAGGAGCGCATGTCTAAGGGAGGAACAGACCTGTAACTTCAGTAGAAGGTGTGTGTGACTCACAAAGCATTAAGGCATGTCAAAACTGGAGCAGTTAATTCCATCCTGAGGGGCTCAAACGGAAGGTTTTATGGGAGGAAGTAGCCTTTGAACTGAACTTTGAAGGTCTATTAGTTTCCCAGGCTGCCACGACTTGGTGGCTTAGACAACAGAAGTTTATTTCCTTCTAGTCTGGAGGCCAGAATTCTGTAAGTCATCAGCAGGGGTGGTTCCTTCCAGAGGCTGAGGGAGAATCCACCCCACGCTGCCCTCAGCTCCTGCTGTTGCTGGCAGTCCTTGGCATCCTTGGCTCACCGCTGCGTCGCCCCAGCCTCCACCTGTCTTCACGTGGCCCTCCCCTTTGTGCCTCTCTGCATCTTCTCTCTCTCTTATAAGGACACTTGTCACTGGATTTAGAGCCCACCCTAATCCAGGACAACCTCATCTCCAGATCCTCACCTTAGTTACACCTGCAGAGACCCTTATTGCACATAAGGTCTCATTCTGACGTTTCCAGTGGACCTGTCTTTTTGTGGGGGCCACTGTTCAGCCCACTGCAGAAAGGCAAGCGGGATGGCAGGAGACCTTAGGAGAACAGGGAAGGCACTGTTGAGGAAGAAAGAAGAGTGTGTGCAGAGGCACAGAACAGAAGCTGAGGAATGCGTTCTCAAAATTGGATTTCCCACAGTTCAGACCCTTCCTTTGAAAAGGATGTGTTGAAATGATCCTAGAGTATGAGATTCCTAGGGGATGTGATAGGAGATGAGGCTGGAAAGGTAGGTTAGAGTTCCATTTCTAGAACCTTGAATGATACAGGGTATATTGTGTAGGTAGGAAGGACATGTCAGAAGTTCCCCAGCAGCCGGGCACAGTGACTCATACTTATAACCACAGTGCTTTGGAAGGCTGAGGCTTGAGGCCAAAAGTGCAAGACCAGCCTGGATGACATAGTGAGACCCCATCACTACAAAAAAAATACAGAATAAAATAGCCAGATGTAATGGCACGCATCTGTAGTCTCAGCTACTAGGATTGGTTGAGCCCAAGAGTTCAAGGCTGCAGTGAGCCGTGATCGCACCACTGCACTCCATCCTGGGTGGCAGAGTGAGACCCTGTCTCAAAAAAACAAACCACGGTACTGAGCAAGTGTATTATGTAATCAGATTTGTTTTTAATAGAAGAAATACTTCCAATATTTCAATTTAGTGTTTATAATTGCATTTAAACTTAGATGTTGCATTTGTGAAAGTTTGCTATTAACGTTTATGAATGAAACACTTTAATATAAACTTGCTACTTATTGATATTCTTTAGCAACTCCCTTGCATAATAACGTTGGGTTGTCATCTATTTAAAGAGTAGTAAGATTTAACGTCAGTCTGCAAACAGGTTTCTTCCTTTTGTAGAGCGGTAACTCAAGTCCCAGTGTGATAGATACTCTGTAATTATGCTTCTATCCCATAACACTGAAAATATCAAAAGCAAGAAGGGAGCATTGTGTTAATATCTTAACCCCAGTTAGCTTTTGAATGTGGAGTTGGAACTTCTTGCCCTCTCAGGAATTTTGATAATATATTTTATTTTATTTATTTATTTTTTGAGACAGTCTTGCTGTGTTGCACGGACTAGAGTACAGTGGTAGTATCTCGGCTCACTGCAGCCCCCGCCTCCCGGGTTCCAGCCATTCTCCTGCCTCAGCCTCCCAGGTAGCTGGGATTACAGGCGCACATCACCACACCTGGCTAACTTTTGTATTTTTAATAGAGATGGGGATTCACCATGTTGGCCAGGCTGGTCTCGAATTCCTGACCTCAGGTGATCCACCCAGCTCAGCCTCCCAAAATGCTGGGATTACAGGCGTGAGCCACAGCACCCGGCCAAGGAATTTTGATAATATATTTTAAACAGCCTGTTGTTGAATAATTTGGGTGGGTTTTGTTGTTGTTGTCGTGTAACTCCAAATTACACTCATTTTCACTCTGTTTCAATATATTTCTTCTCCAAGTACAATGTGAGACTTCACCATAATGTAACTAACACAGATGGTGCCACCTATAATCGTAAAGTTTATACTAAAAGTAGAAAAGCGACATTAAAAAGGAACATTTTATATTTTACTTTCTTTTCCTAACTTAAGCTTATACTTTTGTTGTGATTGATGTTGTTTTATTACATTAGTAATAATCTGTCCTTATTCCCACTAAACAAAAATTTTATTATAATTTGTAGGTGGCTTATGCCTGTAATCCCAGCAGTTTGGGAAGCCAAGGCAGGTGGATCACTTGAGCCTGGGAGTTTGAGACCAGCTTGGGCAATATAGTGAGACTTCATCTCTATTTAAAATTAATTATTATTTTTCTTTTTTTGAGGCAGAGTACTGTTCTGTCCCCCAGGCTGGAGTGCAGTGGCATAATCTCAGCTCACTGCAACCTCCGCCTCCAGGGTTCAAGCGATTCTCCTGCCTCAGCTTCCCGAGTAGCTGGGATTACAGGTGTGTGCTACCATGCCCAGCTAATTTTTGTATTTTTAGTAGAGATAGGGTTTCACCATGTTGGCCAGGATGGTCTCGATCTCATGACCTTGTGATCCACCCACCTTGGCCTCCCAAAGTGCTGGGATCACAGGCGTGAGCCACCGCGCCTGACCTGAAGCAATTCTTGTGCCTCAGCCTGCCAAGCAGCTGGGATTACAAGCATGTGCCACTATGCCCAGCTAATTTTTGTATTTTTAGTAGATACAGGGTTTCGCCATGTTGCCCAGGATGGTCTCAAACTCCTGGCTTCTCAAGCAATCCACCCACTTTGGCCTCCCAAAGTGCTGGGATTACAGGCGTGAGCCACTGCACCCAGTCATAAAATTTAATTCAAAAAAATCTTTTTAAAGAAATTTTACTATAAATTTTATTTTTATTTCTTTTTAAAAATATTTTTAACTAGTTTTAGACATCCAAAGAGGATTTATTACAATTTAAATATTTAACATTTTATGGCTGAATGTGGTGGCTCACACCTGTAATCCCAGCACTTTGGGAGGCTGAGGCAGGCAGATCACTTGAGGTCAGGAGTTTGAGACCAGCCTGGCCAACATGGTGAAACCCCGTCTCTACTAAAAATACAAAGATTAGCCAGGCTTGGTTTCCCACACCTATAATCCCAGCTACTCGGGAGGCTAAGGAACAAGAATTGCTTGAACCCGGGAGATAGAGGTTGCAATGAGCTGAGATTGTGCCACTGCACTCCAGCCTGGGTGACAGAGCGAGACCCTGTCTCCAAAATAAATAAATTAATTAATTATTTTTACTTTAGTCAAGTGCCTTGTATTTTTAAAAAATGTTGTAGATCCTCCCCCAAACCTGGAACCCAGTTACAGAGGTTCTAATCTTGAGAAAAGCATGAGACCTCTTCCAGCCAATGGGCATCCTCCAAAGTGCCTGATCAGCTTCCAAGGCCATCACAACAAGGAGGGTCTGAGAAACCGTGGCAGCCAGGAGGAGCCCAAGGAGATGCTCCCGACCATCATGTGGAATCCTGGACAGGATCCTGGGACAGACACAGGACATTAAGGAAAAAATAAGGAAATCTGAATAATGTGGAGACTTTTGTTAATACATTGTTGGTTTTATTTTGTGTGTGTGTGTGACAGAGCCTTGCTCTGTCACCCAGGCTGGAGGGCAGTGGCACAGTCACAGCTCACTGCAGGCTTAGCCTCCTGGCTTAAGAGACCCTCCCACCTCAGCCTCCTGAGTAGGCTGGGGCCATAGGTGTGCACCACCACACCTGACTAATTTTTTTATGTTTTGTAGAAATGGGGTCTCACTGTGTTGCCCAGGCTGATCTCAAACTCCTAGCCTCAAGGGCTCCTCCTGCCTCGGCCTCCCAAAGTGCTGGAATTACAAGTGGGAGCCACTGTGCCTGGACACATTCATTATTATTTTCTTGGTTGGTTAACTGTAACTACTGCACCATGCTAATGCAAGATGTTGATGATGGGGAAACACATTTCCAGCTGCTCTGGAGGCTGTGTGCATGCAGGACAGGCACAAGAGCCCAGCTCTCCACACGTCCCTGGATGACGGAGGAAGCCCACGCAGGAAGCCCCAAGCCGCACTCCCACAGCTTCCCAGCCAACTGGGGGCTGCCTGTGTGTGAAGGCAATGCTGGAGGACCTGCTAGAAAGTCCAAGCCACAGCAGGCTTGGAAACTGTCTTAACTAGGAGATGGCTCCACCAGCCACCCACAGGTCTGTCAGCCACAGGTGGGTGCCTAACTGGCTGGGGCACAGCCTCTGACCACTCCTAACCTAGGATTGGATTATAACTCAGAGTTTGAAATAAATACCCGTGAGTCTACACTAACATTAATAAATGATCAGATAAATGAATAAATAACTCTCCTGTACATAATTATTTTAAACAAGGAGGAAGGAGGTAGCGCATAACTCCTGGCCATTAAGTGAGGAGTCCTAATGACCTTCTTAAAAAGGTTACTGTACATAAAGAAGGAAAGAGTACCTCTACTTGGAGAAACCTGACAAATATGACTTCACTTAGATGATTAAGGTGATGGGTAATGTTGATTTTAGATACCCTAGATAGGATGGGATGAGAAGGCATATGTACCCTCAATATGATGATGAGGATGGAGCGTGTCCCCTGTGATGATGAGGACGGAGCATGTGCATCCGCATGTGATGAGGTCGGAGCGTGTCCCTCCCTGTATGGTGAGGACGGAGCGTGTGCCTCCGCGTGTGATGAGGTCGGAGCGTGTCCCTCCGCGTGTGATGAGGTCGGAGCGTGTCCCTCCGCGTGTGATGAGGTTGGAGCGTGTCCCTCCGCGTGTGATGAGGTTGGAGCGTGTCCCTCCGCGTGTGATGAGGTTGGAGCGTGTCCCTCCCTGTGTGATGAAGTAGGAGCGTGTCCCTCCCTGCGTGGTGAGGACGGAGCGTGTGTCGAGAATGGAGCGTGTCCCTCCGTGTGTGAAGAAGATGGAGCGTGTTCCTCCATGTGATGATGAGAACGAAACTGCGTAACCCAAAGATTGAGAAAAACCCGTGTGTTCTCACACTGCTTTAAATAGACTACTTGAGACTGGGTGGATAATTTATAAAGGAAAGAGGTTTAATTGACTCCCAGTTCTGCATGGCTAGAGGGGCCTCAGGAAACTTGCAATCGTGGCGGAACGGGAAGAGGCACGTCTTTCGTGGCAGCAGGCAACAGAGAGCAAGGGCAGAGAAAACGGCCTTATAAAGCCCTCAGATCTCCTGAAAACTCAGGCACTATCACAAGAACAGCATGGAGGAAACTGCCCCCATGATCCAATCACCTCCCATTAGGTCCTGCCCTTGGCACGTGGGGATTATGGGAACTACAAAATGAGATTTGGGTGGGGACGCAAAGCCAAAGCGTATCAATAATGTAAGATGATGAACTTGGAGGAGCCTGATATGGAGTATATAGGAACTGTTCCAGCTTTGCAACTTTTTTGTAAATCTGGAACATATATTTATTCAAAATACAATGTTCATTGAAATAATTTAGAAATCAATGCATTAAAATGGTATACTGAAAATATAATCTAACACCAAACTTAAATTTTCAAAAATTCTGTAAGTTTGAACACTCCTGCCCTATATTATTTTCCATTTTTATTTCACATATTCGTATAGTAATAACATGTATAATATGTCTATAATATGTGTACCTCTTTTGTGAAAATTCTTGATTTAATTAATGAACAAAATATCTTCAGAGGTTTCCTTTCTGGGAGATGGTTTGTTACATTTTACTATACTTAGCCTCCCTCTTGATTTCTTGCTTTTGAACTTTAGGATGATAGATTTGGCAGGCAATTTGTAACTTAAATACTGGTTGAATGTATGCTTGACTGCCCTGATCTTTGGTTTTTGTATTGCCCAAATCCCACACTCAGTAGGCGTGAGGAGACTGCGCATGCGGCTGCGTAGGGAGGGTCATCCTTAGCGGCGATGGCGGACCCAGACCAGAGCTCTCTGCGCCGCTCTGATGAGAGCTTGCTGTTTCAGGCCTTTCTTTAGCAGGGCCCTCACTGTCTAGTCTATCAGTGTTTTGAGAAATATAGGAATCATCCGTCCATCCGTTCCCTCCCTGACAGCCGCTGCTATTCATTAGTGAAGGCCGAGCTTGTCCTTGGTAGTGCTGGTGGCAGTGTGATGACAGTCAGTGTCCCCTCCATTGGTTTGCAGTGTCTGTGAGGACAAGGGTTGTGGTGGTTGTCTTCCCTGTGGCATCCCCACCTCTCGCACAGTGGATGCCGCGGGTGCCTCACCAGAATCCTCCTGTCACACCCAAGTTCTCATATTTCAACATCTGTGCCCCAGGACATTCTTTGGCAGCTGGGCTTGTGGGTAGAAATGCCAGGGGTCATGTCCCAGGAATTACCTGGAACCCAGGCAGGGCAGGAGTGGTCCTCCCCGGAGACAGCTCTGAGGTCTGTACAGCCTCAGAGCATCCTCCCTCGTAGCTTCACTCCAGTCATGGAGGGTCATGAAGGTGTAACCTGCTTACTGGGCACCCTTTCTTTTGAATTTTTCCTCCCCTAACTTTCCCTGGTCTTGGGATCAGCTTTGGGAGGAATGTAAACTAAGACAATATGCAATAAATATTTATAGACTGAATTAATTTATGGATTACTTGGGTAAGATACTGATCATTCAAATAAATTATCACCCAGGAAGGAAAAAATATTAGAAATACACAATCACTGTTAACGAGATAGAAGGCGATAACTGATGAGACAGAAGCAAAATGCCATTAGCGTTCAGGGGAAGAAGTGATTTTAGATTTCCTTACCCTTTCCAGGTCAGGGCTGGTGACCCACCTGTGTGATCTCAGGTGATCCAGTGCTCAGCCTGGGCTGATGCATAAGCTTTGAGGGTGGAGAACCACTCATTGTGTCCCCCTGTGAGTGACCCCAGGACAGGACCCAGGACACGGGTCCTTCCCAGGTGCGCTCAGATGAGTGCACCATTGAGTCAGGAAAGTGAGCTTAATAAGGAGCTACTGGAGCCTGGGACAGAGCTTCAAATCCCGCTTGGGTCACTTCTTCACCATCTGATTTGGGCCTTGTGACACAGCTTCTCCTAGCCTCAGTTTCCTCAGAGGTAAAAGAAAAAACATGAAGCTGTATTCCTTAAGGTTGTTACATCAGTTAAGTGAGGTGATTTATTGCAGTACCTGGTCCATAATGAGCACTCAGATGTTCCCTTCTTTTGTGAGAAAAGATGTCAGTTGAGGCTTGGTTGAAACTGAACAAGGAAAAGTCAAGGAGGAGGATGTTTAAGGTAACATGAGTGAACAAGGGAGAGGTCAAAGGCTACAGGAGACTGATAGGGAGCCCGTTTGCCTAGATGTGAAACCAGGAGGTGGGAAATAAGGCTGCGGAGAAGCCAGACGTGGAGATTCATGAATGAAACAGGGAGGCATCTGGACTTTATTCCACATCAGGAGGGAGACATTTGAGAGGGAAATATCTAGGAGGCAGTTGCAGTGACAAAACTCTGCATTATAAATTATAATATCCCAAAGAGAGGTCAGAATGAAAATAGACTTGGGAGTGGTCCACATCATTTGTCATGAAATTGGCAAACCAGCGGCATGGATGTCCACAGTAGGAAATACACAGAATTGTGGGGCTCCTTTCCACAGCCAAGGAGCTTGGGTAGTATCACTTGTTTAGCACTTGTTTTGCTAATTAGCTTATACACTACAATTTTTTCTCCTCAGATATTTCCCGAGTAGTTCAGATCTTCCTAAAATGCACAGATCGGTGTGGGCTGAATGGAGCTGTCAAGGATGTGTCTTGCAGATGGCATAATTTGAACTGACCCGTGAAGATAGGGAAGGATTTCGACAGAACAGGGAAAGCAGTCGTGGCAGGCTGAGGGAAGGAGGGGGATCAGCTTGGCTAAGAACATAGCTTTGGAATCCAGAGGCTTCAAGTTCAAATTCAGGTTCCATGACTCACCAGTCATATCCTTGGGCCGAGGTCTAATGAAGGAGTTCACTGGGCCACAAAGAGATGGAGAAAGTATTTCAGAAAGAGGATGCAGTAGTGTCAGGCCCTGTGGAAGAGACAGCAGAGCACTGATGGAGGACTGGAAAAAAAAAATAGAGGTTGGAGAAAATACGAAGGGGTAGTGTTTAGTACAAGAGGCAGGGAGGTTGGGGGGGCCAGGCCTCCCAGGTCTTATAGGTCAGGGGTCCCCAGTCCTGGGGCCATGAACCAGTCCTTTTCCCTGACCTGTTAGGAAATGGGCTGCACAGCAGGAGGCGAGGGGTGGGTGAGCCAGCATTATGGCCTGAGCTGTGCATCCTCTCAGATCAGGGACAGCTTTAGTGTCTCATAGGAGCCCAAACCCGGTTGCGGACTGTGGCCATGAGGGATCTAGGTTGTGTGTTCCTGATGAGAATCTGGTGCCTGATGATCTGAGGTGGAACAGTTTCGTCCTGAAACCACCCACTGCCACCCCCCGTGGAAAAATTGTCTTCCACAAAACCAGTCCTAGGGACTGCTGTTGTAGGTGACTTCAAGGGTTTTGCGTTTATTCTAAAGCAGCTGGATTAGATTATATTTGCATCTGGCAAAATCTTCCTGGATGCGGTGTGGACAGCTGTGAAGATACGGGGGCAGAAGGATTGGTGAGGAAGTTAGGATATCTAGCGGGGTGGCCATGGAGGCAGAGAAATGAGTGGATTGGAGGGATCTGGGGTATAAAATCAAGGCCATGATAAGTTGGTTAGGGTGACAAGAGGACAATGGCGAGGATGACTCCCACATTTCCATCATCGGTTTGACAGTGTTGCCTGTTCCTTATCAGCATGGTATCAACCCCACAATACATTGTCATTATTTTGGTTTAAATTGTCAGTTAGGGCCGGGTGCGGTGCCTCACGCCAGCACTTTGGGAGGCCAAGCCATGCAGATCACCTGAGGTCAGGAGTTCAAGACCAGCCTGGCCAACATGGTGAAACCCCATCTCTACTAAAAATACAAATATTAGCCAGGAGTGGTGGCACGCACCTGTAATCCCAGCTACTCAGGAGGCTGAGGCAGGAGAATCCCTTGAACCTTGGAGGCGGAGGTTGCAGTGAGCCAAGATTGAGCCACTGCACTCCAGCTTAGGTGACAAGAGCTAAACTCCATCTCAAAAAAAATAAAAATAAAAAATAAATTGCCAGGTAGCTTTTAGAGAGATTTAAATAATTTTTGAAAGCATTTATGTATTTGTCCACATCGTTACCATTTTCAGTGCTCTGTGTTCCCTGTATAGGTCCATATTTCCATACAGCATTTATGTAATTAGTACCTTTAAAATTTTTTTAAATTTCTGTCTGCTAACAATGAGTTAGTAGATACAAATATAGTAGCCTTTTTTTCTATTTGCTTGTGCTTTATTGTACTTTTTTTGTTTTTTGTTGACACATAATTGTACATATTTATGGGATACAGTTTGATGTTTTAATATATGTATATATTGTGTACTGATAAAATCAGGGTAATTAGTGTATCTGTCACCTAAAACATATATCATTTGTGGCAGGAACATTCAAAATCCTGTCTTCTAGCTATTTTGAAATACAATACGTTATTGTTAACTATAGTCACCCCACTGTGCAATAGAACACCAGAATGCATTCCTCCTGTCTGACTGTAACTGCCCAACCTCTCATACCACCACCCTATTCCCTCCCCAGCCTCTGATAACCACTCTCTACTTTCTACTCCTGTGAGATCAACTTGTTTAGATTCCACAGATGAATGAGATGGTATTTGCCTTTCCATGCCTGGTTTATTTCATGTAGCACAGTGTCCTCTAGGTTCATCGTGTGGTCACAGATGTCAGCATTTCATTCTTTTTTATGGTTAAATAGTACTCCCTTGTGCATGGGTACCACATTTCTTTATCCATTCATCTTTTGGCAACACTTAGGTGGATTCCATGTCTTGGCTATTGTGAATAGTGCTGCACTCAACATGGCGGTGCAGATGTGTCATTAACACTCTGATTTCATTTCCTTTGGGTATATACCCAGTAGTGGGATCATGGGGTAATTCTATTTTTATTTTTTTGAGGAACCTTTGTACTGTTTTCTATAATGGCTATACTAATTTGTATTTCATTCCCACCAATAGTTCCAAAAAAAGCGGGGGGGCTTCCTTTTCTCCATATCCTCAGCAACACTCATCTTTTGTTTTGTTTTGTTTTGTTTATTATAGCCATTCTAACTGGAGTGAGGTGGTATCTCATTGTGGTTTTGATTTGCATTTCTCTAGTGACTAGCGACGGTGGACATTTTTCCATATACCCATTGACCATTTGTATGTCTTCTTTAAGAAATGTGTATTCAGTTCTTTTGCCCATTTTTTAATCAGATTATTTGTTTGTTGTTGTTGTTGTTGTTGTTTTCCTGCTGTTGAATTGTTCGAATTCCTAATCTATTTTGGATATTAACTCTTTATCAGATGTGTAGTTTGCCAATATTTTCTCTCATTCTGTAGGTTGTCTCTTCACTCTGTTGATTATTTCCTTTGCAGGATAGAAGCTTTTTAGTTTGATATAATCCCATTTGTCCATTTTTGCTTTTGTTCCATGTGCTTTTGAAGTTTTATCCATAAAATATTTGCCCAGACCAAAGTCATGAAGCATTTCCCCTGTTTTCTTCTAGTAGTTTCATAGTTTGGGTCTTAGATTTTTCGATCTTTAATCTATTTTCCATTGATTTTTGTATCTGATGAGAGACAGGAGTCCAGCTTCATTTTTCTGCATGTGGATATCTAAGTTTCCCAGCACCATTTATGGAAGAGACCACGCTTTGCCCAGTGTGTATTCTTGGAACCTTTGTCAAAAATCATTTGACTGTAATGTGTGGATTTATTTCTGGGCTTTCTGATTCTCTTTGTCTGTGTGTCTGTTTTTATGCCAGCATCATGCTGTTTTGGTTATTATAGCTTTGTAGTATATTTAGAAGTCAAGTAGTGTGATATCTTCACCTTTGTTCTTTTTGCTCAAAATTCTTTTGGCTATTTGGGGGGTCTTTTGTGGTTCTATACAAATATTAGAATTTTTTTTTTCTTGTCCTGAGAAGAATTGGTATTTTGATAGGCATGCATTGAATCTGTAGATCACAGTGGGTAGTATGGTCATTTTAACAATATTCTTCCAATCCATGAACACAAGATATCTTCCCATTTATTTGTGTCTTCTTCAATTCTTCCTTTTTTTTTATTTTTATTTTTTGATAGTCTCACTTTGTAACCCAAGTTGGAGTGCAGTGCCACAATCTCAGCTCACTACAACCTCCGCCTCCCAGGTTCAAGCAATTCTCGTGTCTCAGCCTCCTGAGAAGGTGGGATTACAGGCCCGTGCCACCATGCCCAGCTAATTTTTGTATTTTTAGTAGAGATGGGGTTTCTCCATGTTGGCCACGCTGGTCTCAAACTGCTGATCTCAGGTTGCCTGCCTCAGCCTCCCAAAGTGCTAGGATTACAGGCACGTGCCACCACACCTGGCCTGCTTCAGTTCTTTCATCAGTGTTTTATAGTTTTCACTGTAGAGATCTTTCACCTCCTGGGTTAAATTAAATCCTGAGTATTTTGTTTTTTTGTAGCTATTATAAATGGGATTCTTTAAAATTTCTATTTCAGATAGTTATCTATTAGTGTATAGAAATGCTACTGATTTTTTATGTTGAGTTTATATCTCATAACTTTACCAAATTTATTAGTTTTGACAGTTTCTTGATGGAGTCTTTAGGGTTTTCCATATATAAGATTATGTCATCTGCAAACAGGGACAGTTTAACTTCCTTGTTTCCATATTTGGACGCCTTTTATTTGTTTGTCTTGCCTGACTGCTCTGACAAGGACTTCCAGTACTACGTTGAACAGAGTAGCAAGAGCAGGCATTCTTGTCTTGTTCCTGGTCTTTTTTCCCCCCCTTTATTGTTATTTTCATTTTATGATTTTTGTAGAAACTGGGTCTTGCTATGCCACCCAGGCTGGTCTCAAACTCCTGGGCTCAAGTGACCCTTTCACCTCAGCTTCCCAAAGTTCTGGGATTACAGGTGTGAGCCACCGCACCCGGCCTTGTTCCAGATCTTGATGGGAAAGCTTCCAACTTTTCCCCATTTGATTAGCTTTGTCTTTGTTTTATTAACCCCGTGTTTAATTCTGTGACCCTGCTAAACTCATTCTTTTTAAATCTAGGAACTTTTTCTAGATTCTTTGGTATTTCCTATATAGAAAATCATACAGTGTGCAAGTAAAGACAGTTTTGCTTTTTCCTTTTCAACATGTATGCCTTTCATTTTTTTCTCTTGCCTTATTGCACCATCTGGGACCTCCAGTACAGTGTTCATAGAATTAGTGAGAGTGAGCATCCTTGTCTGGCCCTCGAGTCATACTGGGAAAACATTTCATATTTTACCATTAAGTCTGTTAGTGATAGGTTTATGTATATGCTCTTCATCCGATTGAGGGTGTTCTTTATTATTACTGATGTTTTGCCTTTTTTTCTTATAGCAGAAGACTCAGAAAGTGGTGTTTACATGCGATTCATGAGGTCACACAAGTGTTATGACATCGTTCCAACCAGTTCAAAGCTTGTCGTCTTTGATACTACATTACAAGTAAGTGTACTCAGTTTTCATGAATTTTTTGTTTCACTTTTGGATGGCTACTGCTTTATGCAGTCATTTAAAACCAGCAATGCCAGCAAACGTTTATTGAGTCCTTTGCACTATCAGGCACTGTGCAGAGGTTTTATCTGAATTCTCAACATCTGTGGCAACCTTATAAGAAATGTGCTATTACTGTCTTCTTCCTGAGGACAGGGAAGCTCAAATTATAGAGTTTAAGAACTTAAGTCAGAAAGCTTTGGCCAGGTGCAGTGGCTCACGCCTGTAATCCCAGCACTTTGGGAGGCCAAGGCTGGCAGATTACCTGAGGGTCGGGAGTTGGAGACCAACCTGGCTAACGTGATGAAACCCCATCTCTACTAAAAATACAAAATTAACCGGGTGCAGTGGTGCATGCCTGTAGTCCCAGCTACTCAGGACCCTGAGGCAGGAGAATCGCTTGAACCCAGGAGGCAGAGGTTGCAGTGAGCCGAGATTATGCCACTGCACTCCAGCCTGACAACAGAGCGAGACTCCATCTCAAAAAAAAAAAAAAAACAGAAAGAAAGTAAGCTTAGTCCACAAGTTATTGTTGTGGAATTTAAGGACCTAGTCCACAGAGCTAGTACAAGATGGGGTTTTGAACACAGGGCTGTCTAATGTGTGTAGAACCTAAGCTGTTCATTATTAAACTGTATAGCCTCACTCAGTATATCCTCATGGTCTTTCTTAGTTATTTAGTTGAACATATGATACATAAATTTGAAATAATGGTGAAAAAGAAGAAACTCACTAAAATGGGCAATCTCTTGAGAGAAGAACCTTACCAATCTCTTTTCACAGAAAATTTGAATCTTAACATTTTGGTATTAAAATTATGCTTGTTGCAACTTACTTTATATCAATGTAACTTATGCTCACATATGAAAAGTCCTAAATAGTACTCTCAATACAGTGATCAAACTACATTCAATGTAATCAAATGTGTGTCTACCCACATATCTGTGCATATACATTTAGTGTATTGTTTCTATATAAATACTTTCCAAGTAGGATTGTCCTCAGTCGAGTTCCTCAGAAGTAAATGCTAACCCAAGAGTTCATGGGCAAGTGGTTTATGAAGGATGCACTCCCAGGAGGAAGCGTGAAGGGATCAGAGGAAGAGCAGGGCAGGGGAGGACACCCAGCAAGGGCCCTGCAAGGGCGGCCTCAGCCTGAGCCCTCGGGAGCTCCAGCTGAAAGGTGCCCTGGAGCGTGTCCAGCCCCTCCCATAGCCCTGCCTTAGGTGATCCTCCCAGGCTCTTCCTGCTCCACCAGGCCCTTTACACCTCCCCAGGAACCCCCAGGTGTTCCCACGCCCCACACCTGCCATGCGTCCTCAGAGGGCTCCCCGGGTTCTTGGAGCCCCTTACCTGTATTCTGTGCCTGCCTCCCGGGACTTCCAGGATGACCAAAAATGATGTTGTTTTCGTTTAATTTAATTTTCCAATTGTTTCTTGTTAACATATGGAAATACAATTGATTTTTGCAAATTGGCTTTATATTCTTTGTCTTTGCTGAGTTCACTTTGGACCAGGTGACCTTCAGAGCCACTTTTAAAACCCTAAGATTCTCTGATGATTTGACACAAAGAAGAAAGCATGCAAATACAATCTTATAGTGGGGAAAATGGTAGGCAGTCGTTTTAAGAGATGCGATCTCGAGAACTGTGACCACGTGTTTCAATAACAAAATAACGAGAAGTTCCAAATTCCCAAAATAAAGGAACTACTGGCTCAGCCTATTTCAGCTCACCCCTATCCCCCAGGAGGTTTACTTTGTAAAATACCAGATCTTCTGACCACCGGCATTTCTACCAACATAAAAATAAGTGACAGTAGGCCGGGCACAGTGGCTCACACCTGTAATCCCAGCACTTTGGGAGGCCGAGGCGGGCAGAGCACTTGAGGTTGGGAGTTCAAGACCACCCTGGCCAACATGGTGAAACCCCATCTCTACTAAGAATACAAAAATTAAAATTAGCTGGGTGTGGTGGCAGGCACCTGTAGTCCCAGCTACTCAGGAGGCTGAGGCGGGAGGATTGCTTCAACCCAGGAGGCAGAGGCTGCAGTGAGCCGAGATCATGCCACTGCACTCCAGCCTGGATGACAGAGGGAGACTCCAACAAAGCAAGACTCTCAAAAAATAACAGTAACAAGTAACAGCTGGTTTGACTTTACCCAGCTTTCCACGTATTACTCATTTTGGCTAAACCCTAAAGAAAGTCGAATGAGTAATACATGAAAAATGCGATACCTTATGGATGTCCAAGATCACTGATCCAGTAAATATCACTTCCCTAATTAACAGGAGCTGTGAGCATCATCTCTGGGAAGTCATTTATCCTGTGAGGCTCTAAGTTTGAGAGGAGCTGAGATGCATTGCCGTGGAAATAGGGGGAGAAAGTTGTTTGGCATTGGTTAAGTCACAGTAAAAGATGTATTTGAAAGGGGTGATTTGAGTATTTTCTAGACACAGGCTGCAGTAATAGTTATTGACACACCCTCAAGAGTTAAGGAAGCAAACAGAAAATAGCTGCGTACCCAAAACAACCTAAGAGATTAAATAAATCCTCGCATAGGCGTATAATAGAATACTGCATACTGGAGAAAATGTTTGTCAAGAGTATATTCGTTTATTAGGGAAAAAAAAGTAAGCTGCAGAACAGCACTCAAAATGACCACGTTACTCTGAGGGTGCGACATCCTCAGAGCCATAACTGCTCTGGGGACCAAGGCGAGCCACTCGCAGGGAAGCTGAAAGAGTGTGTGCAGACAGGAGCAGAACAGAGCCGGCGAGAGGAGAGCAGAACGGGAGGGTGTGCCGCCAGAATGAGGGGGGACGAGCAGTCTCGGGCTTGGCTCTTCTGTTTCCATCTTCAGTCTCTCTTTTTTTTTTTTTTTTTTTTTGAGACGGTGTCTCACTCTGTCACCCGGGCTGGAGTGCAGTGGCCAGATCTCAGCTCACTGCAAGCTCCGCCTCCCGGGTTTACACCATTCTCCTGCCTCAGCCTCCCGAGTAGCTGGGACTACAGGCGCCTGCCACAGTAGAGACGGGGTTTCACCGTGTTAGCCAGGATGGTCTCGAACTCCTGACCTCGTGATCCGCCCGTCTCGGCCTCCCAAAGTGCTGGAATTACAGGCTTGAGCCACCGCGCCCGGCCTCCATCCTCAGTCTCTTGAGAGGCCGGCTGGACTCCCTGCAGTTGGGTTCCGTGAGATTCCCCTGGTTTGATCCGTGTAGATATGTCCTGGCCATCTCAGTCCTGATAAAGTGGAAATCAAATGTCCAGCTGGGAGGTCTGCCTGCTGGGGGATGTAATCCCCACTGTCCTCAAGAGCCACACTCTGCAGTGCCAGCAGCGGCCAGCCCAGCAGGAGAAGCACCTGTAAACCAAACCCAGCTTTTTCTCCATCAGTCAGTGGCTCATAAGGAGCTCCCCTGAGTCTGGGTGTGGATCGAGGTAGGGGAGGCACCAGTGGCAGAGCAGCTGCATCATGTACCTGTGCAGCGTCCGTGTACTTCACAGGCCTGGGCAAGCCCCGTCTCTGCCTGGCGAGAGAGGGTCGCTGTGCACCCTCAGCATTCGGCTTGGAGGGCCTGGTAGTTCCTTGTTCGCGATGGGGAGCTCAGGTTGCATGGTCTCCGCGTCTCATGGCTAGCTTGTTCAGTCTCTGCAAGGGCCTAGCGCAGCCAGCCAGGAACTGTTTCTCAACGGGAAAGTCATCTGCAGGAGAAGACATGGTTGTTTTGGGGTTAATCTTCCCTCAAAACCCTGAGTGTCTACTCTGTAAATTTCCTTTTGGTGGAGGCTTCCGACAGCATCCCTAATATCAACCTTGCTGGGTCCTAAGGCCACACAGAAGAGCAACCTGGACTTGCCACATGCCTGATCTTGCCCGGGGCCTCTCTGAAAACAGCTTTTAGTGTCACTCACTACCTGTGTCAGAGTAGCACGCACACATGTGCTGCACGTTGCCTCCAAAACACCTGCCTGGTGGTTGCAGTGGCAGGTGTTGTGTGGAGTGACAACTTGAAGCTCCCATTGGTGGAGGGGTGTCTCCAGTGTTTCAGGCCATTCTGGGGTGTGAGACCGCTGGTTCTTTGGGGTCTGTCCCTCACGCTGTGCTCTGTACATACCTCACAGAGGCACCTAGAGCTCTGCTACTTCCTGCCTGTCCAGTCCAGCCCACACTGCCATCAGCGCATGGGCCAGTGTGGCAATGTGCAGTGTGAAGATGGCCAGCTTCTCTGCAGACCATAGCAAGGTAGAGAGCGGGAGTGCTGCAGTCTTGAGATACATGGGTGAAAGTGTCCTGTTGCCAGGTAAAGCAGACTCTGTCTAGGAGGGGTCCTTGTAGATTGGTATAGAGAAAGGAGTATGTGCCCAGGCAGGGGTGTAGGTCCCCCAAGATACTACATTGGGAACAGCTGCTGCAGTGACAAGTTCACTTTTCCGATTGAAGGGGTCCCTCACCTGTATGTTCCTCAGGGGCTCCAGGAGGAGTGTCCTCTGGGTATGGAATGTGCAGGTGGCACATGACAAATCCATGCCAGTGCCCCTGTCTCCTTAAGCCTGTGGATTCCTTCTGTATAGTTCACTGTGCCACAGAAGCCTGGCATCTCAGCCTTACTAAACACGGACTCAGCAGTGCCCTGCACTTCAGGCAGTCAACCAAGTGAGCGGTTAGAGCCACTGCCGGCTGCGTGCGCAAAATGTTAACAAACAATTACTGGTAAGACCACTCATAGCAATCAGTCCCACCAAACGGGTGTTAAATTTCTCATCTTTGTCCCGACATTACTTGCACTGTTCCCATACATACTTCCTGGGTTTCTGCAACTGTGAAATGGCAAGATCTCACAGTTTGTTTGGCGTATAAGTGGTTTCGTCCCCTGCAGCATACAGAAACCTGTCCCCGGCGATGGCCGGCTGGGGTTTTCTTTGGGAGGGTGAGAGGCCTGCACTAGGCGTCTGCCCCAGGAAAGCCTGTCACTGGGCTTTCGAGTAAAGAAAGGTGATTCTCAGACACTGGAGAGCCAGCCGTTCCCACTGCCGTGGGAGGCTCGGAGGAGCTCCCGGATCTGGAATTTCACCTTCATCTGAGTCCAGTCAGATGTCCCTCTGTCCGGTGCCAGGGTCCCGCTCCTTCCAGATCCATGCCCGGCTTTCCCATCAAACCCAGAGATGCCGCCAATTCTGCCTGTGCATCCACACCCCGCAGAGTTATGCTTTGTGTTTGATTTTGGAAACAGCCCTGCAGCTACAAGAAATAGATTCTCTGGGGACTGCCATAGAGGCTGTTGGGTTCTCTGTCTGTGAGCAGGTCCCGTACCTGGGCTTGTGGTTTTCTCAGAGGCCCCAGTGCACTCACAGGAGGCTCTCACACTGAGTCCTTTGGTCCTGGCTTCTGCCTCAGTGGCCGGTGCAGTGGCCATGTGGGCCCTGGCACCCAGATGTCACCACAGTCACAGATGATGACTTGTTTAGTCACAGTGCCATGGCCTGCCCTGGATTACAGGAATCTGATTTCCCACTGACAAAGAGCTCAACACTGTGTTAAACCCACTGATGGGAAACCAATTCCAAGTCCTCTGTTTCTAGGAACCAGTCTTGGCAGTTTCTTTTCTTTCTTCTTCTTCTTTTTTTTTAAGACAGGGTCTCACTCTGTCACCCAGGCTGAAGTACAGTGGTATGATCTTGGCTCACTGCAACCTCCGCCTCCCAGGTTCAAGCAATTCTTGTGCCTCAACCACCCGAGTAGCTGGGATTCCAGGCACCTGCCACCACACCTGGCTAATTTTTTGTATTTTTAGTAGAGGTGGTGGGGTTTCACCATGTTGGCCAGGCTGGCCTCAAACTTCTGGCTTCTTGACCTGTCTGCCTCAGCCTCCCAAAGTGCTGGGACTACAGTTATGAGCCACCGTTCCCGGCCATGGTGCCAGTTCTTGATCAGTCAAGGTTTAGTCAGGAGACAGAAGCCACACCAGTTATTTGAACAGAAAAAGAACAGAAGCAAATGTTAACTGGATCTAAGTTAGCTTGTAACTGAAAGGATAAATAAAGACCTCTAAGGCAGTGTTCTCAAAGTCTGGTTCCCAGACCAGTAGCTTCAGCATCAACTGGAGCTTATAAAAACGCAGTTCATCAGACCCGGTCTCAGACCCGAATCTGAAATGGGGGAATGAGGCTTAGTGACCCATGTTTTACCATGATGCTGAGTCTGGTGTACTCTACAGTGTCGTGGAGGAAAGGGCGTCCTGGCATGTGCCGTCTAGCTGGTGCTTGTGTCTCTGAGTGGGAGTGGGGCTTGAGGAAGCTCATTTCGCACAAAATGGGAAAACAACAAACTATTCAGCTGCTGCTCCTACAGTGCCCAGGTAAGGCATTGGCTGGGTGGAGCTCACGGGAGCTGCAGGCAGACAGGAACCCTGCTGGCTGCTGATGGGAGGAGCAAGCTTCCTCCTGCTCCGGCTTTGAGTCGCTCCCTAGACTCCTTTATTGTCAGAGCCTGAAATAGAGCCAGCTAGCAACACCGAAACAGGGCCTGCAAAGTCCCAGCATCACCGAGCCAAGTTAGAGGGGTGGGCATGGAACCAAGAGACAGTAACTTAATGACTGGCACAGTAGAGAGGGGGGACATCCCATTCCCTTCCAGACAAGCCCAGGAATTCAGAGAAAGATAAGTATCAGTGTATTAGCCCATTTTCATGCTGCCAATAAAGACATACCTGAGACTGGGTAATTTATAAAAGAAAACAGGTTTAATGGACTCACAGTTCCATGTGACTGGGGAGGCCTCACAATCAAGGTAGAAGGCAAGGAGAAGCAAGTCATGTCTTACATGGATGGTGGCAAGCAGAGAGAGAGAGCTTGTGCAGGGGAACTCCTCTTTATGAAACCATCAGATCGCTGGGTGTGTTGTCTCACACCTGTAATCCCAGCACTCTGGGAGGCCGAGGCGGGTGGATCACTTGAGACCAGGAGTTTAAGACCAGCCTGACCAACACGGCAAAACCCTGTCTACTAAAAATACGAAAATTAGCTGGGCTTGATGGTGGGTACCTGTGGTCCCAGCTATTCGGGAGGCTGAGGTAGGAGAATAGCTTGAACCCAGAAGGCAGAGGTTTCAGTGAGCCAAGATTGCACCACTGCACCCCAGCCTGGGCGACAGAGCAAAAATCTGTCTTAAAAAAAAAAATCAGATCTTTTGAGACTTGCTATCACGAGAACAGCACAGGAAAGACTTCCCCCATGATTCAGTGACCTCCCACTGGGTCCCTCGCACCACATGTGGGAATTAGGGGAGTTTCAATTCAAGATGAGATTTGGGTGGGGACGCGGCCAAACCACATCAGTTAGTGATGCCGAAAGATGACACCTCGAGAATTATGAGAGGCCCAAAAATAAATAAAATTTCATAATGGAATTCTCACACCCTAGGTTTGGTGGGGGAAGCATTAGGAACGATCTAGGCTTTTCCTCACAGTGGCAGTGTGACTTCTTTTAGTAACACTCTACAAATGATAGCTTTATTTTTTTTATTTTTTATTTTTTATTTTTTGAGACGAAGTCTCTCTCTGCCTCTCAGGCTGGAGTGCAGTGGCGCAATCTGTGCTCACTGCAAGCTCCGTCGCCTCCCAGGTTCACGCCATTCTCCTGCCTCAGCCTCCCGAGAAGCTGGGACTACAGGCGCCCGCCACCACGCCTGGCTAATTTTTTTTTGTATTTTCAGTAGAGACGGGGTTTCACCACGTTCGCCAGGATGATCTCGATCTCCTGACCTCGTGATCCGCCCACCTCGGCCTCCCAAAGTGCTGGGATTACAGGCGTGAGCCACCGTGCCCGGCCAAATGATAGCTTTATTTTTTTTAACAAATGTTTTATTTCATAAGAGTTGTAGATTTACAGAAACATGACAAAGCTAGTACAGAGAGTTTGCATATACCCCACACCCAGTTTAATTTTGACATCTTGCGTTAGTGTGGGTCTATATTTGTCCCAGTTAATGAACCACTATTGATACATGATTATTTGCTAAAGTCCATGCTTTCTTCAGATTTCCTTAGTTTTTACATAATGCCGTTTCTGTTGGAGGATCCCATCTAGGTTACCCCATCACATCTCATCATCATCATGCCTCCTTAGGTGAGACAACTTCTCAGACAGACGCTCCCGGTGTTTGACACCTTGATGGTTTTGAGGAGTGTCAGTCAGGTATTTTCTAGAATGCCCTCTATTGAGATTTGCATGATTTATCATGATTAGACTGGGAATGTGGCTTTGGAGGAGGAAGACCAGAGAGAGGTAAAGTGCCCTTTTCATCACACCATCTCCAGGGTGCTTACTGCCTGCGGGACTTAGCACTCTCCATTACCTGGCTGAGGTGTGCCAGATTTTTCCACCATGAGATTCTTCTTCTTCTTGCTCCTTTCCATGCCGTAGTCCCAAGAAGGAAGTCACCACCTACAGCCCACACTTAGCCAGTGGGGAGTGACACTTCACCTCCATGAGGGCTGAGCAGCTACGTGAGTTCATTGGGATTTTTCTGCAAGGGAGATTTGTCTCTTCTCCATCTATTGATTTATTCAGTCATTTATTTCAGTATGGATTTATGGATATTTATTTTATACTTTGAGTTATAATCCAGAACAACTTCATTTTGTTGCTTACATTATTCCAGGCAATGTGATTTTGAATAATGCCAATAAAAACCAAGCAGGTATCCAAATAAGTGGCTGTTTGCCAAGCACTATTTTTTTTTTTTTTTTTTTTTTTTTGAGACAGAGTCTCGCTCTGTCGCCCAGACTGGAGTGCAGTGGCACAGTCTCGGCTCACTTGAAGCAATTCTCCCACCTCAGCCTCCAGAGTAGCTGGGATTACAGGCGGGCACCACCATGCCTAGCTAATTTTTGTATTTTTAGTAAAGCCTTGGTTTCACCATGTTGGCCAGACTGGTCTCGAACTCCTGACCTCAAGTGATCCACCCACCTCAAAGAATGAGTAGAGAATATAGAATGCAGAGCACATGATCAAAAGTAAAGTAAAAGGAGGGCTTGAATAGGAGGGAGCTGCCCAGGACAATCCTAGTTTAGTGTTAGAATTAAGAGGCACAGAGGGAAGGGGTGCTTGATTATTTTAAAAACAAGAAGGAAAGAGAAGCCCCGGTCCTATTGTTCCAGGTTGATGCTGCTGATGTCAACAAAGAGAACACAGAACTGTTCAGCTCAAATTATACTTTGTTCATTATCAAGGAAAATGATCTTCAAAGTGGAAGAGGTAAAGTAGTAGTGATTTGAGGAAACTAAAGCCCACAATAGTTGTGGAGAGCACCTGTCAGCACAAACCCTGTCTCATATCTGATCCAGATGAATCACATTCTAGCGTTAAAGGGAACTCACAAAGGAGATTCCTAATGTTCGTGGTGTTGGAGGAATTGCGGAGAAGAGATCTAATTCGGAGGCCAGAGGTGAAAGAGCAGATAGATTTCTCAAAAAGCAGAGGCTGGGGAATGTAGTATCAATCCCAGCTGAGATTTATGAATGAATGCAATCTGTCATGAATTGACCAAAATAAAATTTACAGGAGATTCACCTGCCTTTCTTTTGTGGCTGTTGCATAGATGACCATGCACAACAGGCACGTCTGGATTCCAGCTAGACTAGGCTGGCAGAGCCTGGCACGAGGTCCCAGAGGATGAGATGCAGAGCTGCAGCTTGGCAGCCAAGCGAATCAATTAATGTTTAAATCTCGGTCAACCTGGAGCAAGGTTTCTAATTGTGTTGGATGCCTCTCGTGGGCCATTTCCAAATCCATTCACATCACCTCATAATCCAGTGCTCCTCACTCCGTGCAGGGGCAGTGGGACGGCCCTCAGCTCGGGACCACGCCATGTGCCCCAGCTTCCTCCGCCAGGGGAGAACGGGAGCCAGCAGCTACATGCAGTCCTAGGAAGATCTCGCTGGCATCAGCATCAGTGGGCCCCGCGGCGGTGGCTCAGGAACGCGTCCTGCACTCAATCACCCGCCCACCTGTCTCCTTCCTGCCTTCCTGTACTTCTGCTCCCTGGCATCACATTCCCAAATACACTCTGCCTTCTGGGGAGCCCTAGCTGAGAAACTAGGGGTACACCAGAGCTTTCTTGTGCCCCACGCTCTTCAGCTTTGGAACAATGACTTGAATATTGATTTTGTTGATGGCATCATCTAATTTACAGATGACTTGAAACCAGGTGGGATAACTGATAGTAATGGAAATGCAGAAAGATTCCTCAGTATGCAAAATTATACATAGGATCACTTGATATGACATCAAGGACAGAAGAAATGAGAGCATGGGAATATTCTAGAAAAGATGAAAACTGGCTGAGAACCAGGGAGGGAGAATGGTAGGCCCTGCCACGCATGGGCGCGGGCTCAGGAATGTGCTGGAGCAGAGCAGACTAGCGGCTGAGAGTTTTTCAAAGCAGTATTAATAATATCTGTCAAGTGGTACCAAAAAACTGACAATAAAGACGTAGTCTCTTGCTCCTGTGCCTTACTTACTCTTGTCATATTCCACAGAAACAACCTGTTGAGCCATTGAACCAAACACACTGAGTCCATAAAACCTCCCAAGAAAAGATGTGTGGGAATGTATTACTTGAAATTTTTTGTATCACTTATGTTCAACCTGTAGACTGCTACATCTAGAATTCCACAACAGAAATCATTTTTAAGAATTTAGAAGGTACTAATATCATTCCATTCCTTCTAGCTACCAGTGCTGATAAAGAGAAATCTGTTGTTTTTTTAAAATTGCCAACCTTTATATGTGATTTTATTTTTCCCCCCTGAAGCTTTTGTGGCTCTCGCTTTCTACCTGGTACCCTAATATTCCATCATCATGTGTCTTGTGGTCAGTTCATGGTGCCAGGCAGGTGACTTCCCGCTGGAACCTGACACTCTTAGTATCCAGGTCTCTAGTCCTTGCATTGTTTCTTTTTTAAATTTTTTATTTATTTATTTTAGAGATAGGGTTTCACTGTGTTATCCAGGCTGGCGTATGGTAGTGCAGTCACAGCCCACTGCAGCCCCCAGTTCCTGGGCTCAAGTGATCCTCCTGCCACAGCCTCCCAAGTAGCTGAGACTACAGGCGTACACCACCACATTCAGTTAATTATTTTATTTTTTGTAGAAGCCGGGTTTCGCTATGTTGCCCTGATGGGTCTTGAACCCCTAGGCTCAAGTGATCCTCAGCACTGTGGCCTCCCAGAGCCACCGTGCCTAGCCTTCCTTACATTCTTTCCTCAATCATTTTCTTCCCAGTGCTTGCTTTTCTCTGGAACTTCAGTGAGCAGCTCTGAGACCCCCTGAGTTGGTCTTTAATACTCTTTTCCCATCGTTTTTTCCATTTTTCTTTCTGTTCCACTTTTTGGAAGATTTTTTTTCCCCTAACCACTCTAGTGAGATCTGTATAAAACTGGAACTTGTGTGACTTCAGCATTCAAGGCCCTGTCAGATGGCTGCCCATTCATTCATAATTAAGAGTGACCGCTAACAGTTGGCATGGACACACCGAGTTCACACGTGGGCTTCTTGCTTGGTGGGCTTCACTGAAGAGCAGTAGGCCAGCCGTCTTTTTCACTGGAGGCCCCATGTTCCTATCTGTCTGTTTTATTTCTGGAGCAGTTCATTTCCTCCAGAAAGCAGTCCTTCCATGACGATGGTGGACAGCTGTTCCTCTGAAGCTGAAGGCGTACTGGGGCACGGAAGATGAGTTCAGGGAGGAAGGAGTCATGCAGCTGGCAAGGGAGGCCTGGGCCTGGACGGAGAAGAGGCTCGAGGACCATATTTCAGAAGCTGGACCCTTCTTGATGCAGTAGATATCAGCATTAATTTTAAAAGCTTCACAATCAACTTCATTACTGAAAATCAGCGTGAAGCTGTGTAGAAAGCAGTGAGGCATCAGAGGAACCGGCTTCCCATTCTGGGGAACACAGATGTGCGCCTTGGTAGAGACGGCCAGAGTCTCTGAGAGCAGCTCGGGCTTGCTCACTATTCTAAAAACTTACCTCTCTATGAAAATTTTATTTCCCATCTTTCCTTACCTAATTATCACATTTGCTTGTTTGAAAATCCTATTAAAACGTAAATTTTAAAATTAATCATAGTTTGAGCAAATTGCATATCAGTTAAAAGGAAAGAAATTTTCAAAGGTACTTGAGACCCCTGACAGGTTTTTTCCTGCAAATTACAACCAGATTGTATTAGTCCTCTTTGTATCCTGTTTGTTGGTTAATTGGAACACCCTGTGCCATCTGTAATTATGGAGAATTTTCCAAGTGTAATTTTAAATTGCTTTATAAACAGCTCCATGCATGTGTTCTTAAGAAAGCCAAATTTTAGAAGATTTCATTATTGCGAGGGTGGTCGGCAAAACCACAAAAGTGTCAGGCCCCTCACGAGCTCGCCCAGGACACTGCTTTTTAATGCATTGTATGAGTATCTTGTCCATTTGGAATATTATATGAGGTCTTTGAAGGATGGAATTGAGACTTCCTCAGTGACCTGCAGACAGGTCAGTGGTGTATGTGGGTGAAATTAAAAGAATAAATCTTTCATCCCAGCACTTTGGGAGGCCGAAGCAGGAGGATCACTTGAGGCCTAGAGTTTGAGACCAACCTGGGCACATGGCAAGACCCCATATCTACAAAAAGATTTAAAAATTAGCCAAGCATGGTGGCATATGCCTGTGAGCCCAGCTACTCAGGAGGCTGAGGCAGAAGGATCACTTGAGCCTACAAGGTTGAGGCTACAGTGAGCTGTGATCATACCACTATACTCAAGCCTGGGCAACACAGTAAGACCCTGTCTCCAAAATGAAAAATAAATAAATAAATTTCTGTTGGCTTCTGGTTTGGTCAGTATAGGGTGGAAATGTTAAGCATTTGTTCTTCTTGGCTGTTAATGCTGAGTACTATACTGAATATCTTCAAATACTAGTCCATTCAATCCACACCCTACACCTGTGAGGAAATAGCCATTAGCCCCATTTTATAACAGAATGTTGAGGCTCACAGAGGGTTAAGTGACTGAGTGGCCACCACCCAGCTGGCGGGCCAAGGGGCCTGTGGGAAAGCCTTGGTGCTTGAGGCCATCAGGAAAATGAAGTGAGCTGCTGTGCGTGTGATTTCAGTTTGAGAAAGGAAGCAGTGTCCCTGTTCTGTAGAGATACGCATTTTATGTGGAAAACGAGAAGCTGAAGTCCAGTAGGTGTAGCATCTTAGCTCGTTGACAAGCAGCGGGATGGCCTCTTAGTTCACTCCACGTGCTTCCGTGAGCCCTGATTGTTTTACCTTCTGTTGCAGAAGAGATACCACTTTTCACATTAAATTCTTAACATTCTCTTTGCCATTGAACTGCTGCTTCACTGGGACTTTTCTCTCTGTAAACCTTGCCATTGGGCTGGGTGAAGTGGCTTGCCTCTGGAATCCCCCAGCACTTTGGGAGGCAGAAGCAGGAGGATCACTTGAGTTCACGACCAGCCTAGGCAACATAGCGGGACCCTGTCTCTACAAAAAATAACAAAATAAAAAGCTGGCTGTGGTGGTGTGTACCTGTGGTCTCAGCTACCCAGGAGGCTGAGGCGGGAGAATCACTTGAACCCAGGAGGTTGAGACTGCATTGAGCCATGTTCCTGCCACTGCACTCCAGCCTGGGCAACCCTGTCATTCATACATACATACATCGATCCCTCTATTGGACCGATACTGTCTGAAATTAATTCCTCCCTCCATCCCTCCATCCCTCCTTGCCATTGACCAGGCAGCATCAGTGTCTTTCATCTCAGAATTAACTTGGTTCAGCACGCATGATCAGTTTCTAACATCCGTATTATTGCCCCATATAGTTTCCATACATATATTTGCCACCTTAAGAATTGGTGTTATACAGTTATTTCCTATTTGTGTTGTTCACAGTGGCCTCACTGTAAACAGTAACTGCAGCATTTGGGGGGCTAAATGTTTTCGTAGCAGATTAGTCTGAGAATTTATCATGGGGAAGCAAGATGTTTTTTTCTGAGTCTGAAGTAACAGTCATCATATTGAGTGTTAAAATTAAACCCCTGCTTTTGTTGGTATCATTCTTTTAAGCTTGAGGTGTGATGAGGCTCACTGTAGTGTAAAAATGTCCATTAAAATCTGTTGGAGCTACATGTGATCATTTGTACAAGGTGTAAACATTAAATATCAAAATATTCACAAACTAAGCTAATAACAATATTTATTCTTGGGTTTTTTTAATTACTACATCATTTGACCAGAGATTTTTGATTGTAGATGTCCACTGTGCTCAGTCATTTATGTCTTGAAGCTGGACACAATAGTCTCTTCCAGAAGCTTCTAGAAATGTGTCCTCTAAAGGAAGACCTCTTGTGTGGCTCTCACATGGTCTCATCTATGGTTTAGATCCATTGGACTCATCCGCCCTTGTTAGAGAAAGGCAGTCCTTGATAGGATCCCAGGACTTAGGTCATATACAAGGTTCATTTACTTTCTATATTAACAATTGCAATTAAACCATACGATAAATGCCTAGAATAACATTTAATTACTGTTTAGTCCATTTGCATTTCATGCAATTACTGCTATAGTTAGGTTTGTCTACCATTTTGCTATGCGTTTTTTATGTTTCCTATTGACGTGTTCTTTTATTCCTTCTTCGCCCGATTTAACAAACTACGTTTAACCCATTTTTCTCCTCTGCTAGCTTTTTAGTTATACATTCTTTTTTCATTTTTGTGGGTGTGTCGTATGTATATACTTAAGGGGTGCATGAAATAATTTGATACAGGCATACAATGTGTAATAATCACATCAGGATAAATGGGGTGTCCATAACCTCAAGCATTTATCATTTATTTACATTACATACATCGCAATTATTGGTTATTTTTTAATGTACAATAAATAATTGTTGACTGTAGTCACCCTGTTGTGCCATCAAATGCTAGATCGTATTCATGCTATCTGACTATAATTTTTTATCCACGAACTGTCCCTACTTCCTGCCCCCCCCACCCACCGTAGCCTACTACCCTTCCCAGCCTGTGGTAATCATCATTCTACTCTCTATCTCCATGAGCTCAGTTGTTTTAATTTTTAGCTCCCACAAATGAATGAGAACATGTGAACTTAGTTATACATTCTTTTGTTAATCTTTCAGAGGCTATCTTACAGATTCCTAGCATCTTTGACTTACTACTCTCCATCTTTTAATAATAATTTACCATCTCCCAAACAATGCAAAAAAATGTATACAAAAGTTAAACCCTCTCCTACCCTATGTGTGATTGTTGTATATTTTGCTTCTATATAAGTTATGAATCCCACAGGATATCATTACTCTGGCTTTACACAGTACTGATTTATGTTTACCTACATCTCTGCCCTCTCCTGTGCTCTTTGTTCCCTCCTACAGTTCTGTGCAGGTCTAGAATCTTTCCTTCAGTGCAAAGGACTCCCTTAAGTATTTCTTTTTATTTTTTTGAGACGGAGTCTCACTCTGTCACCCAGGCTGGAGTGCCAGTGGCATGGCCTCAGCTCATTGCAACCTCCACCTCCTGGGTTCAAGCGATTCTCCTGCCTCAGCCTCCCAAGTAGCTGGGACTACAGGCGCACACTACCACACCTGACTAATTTTTGTACTTTTGGTATAGACGGGGTTTTTTCAGCATGTTGGCCAGGCTGGTCTTGAACTCCTGACCTCAAGTGATCCACCTGCCTCAGCCTCCCAAAGTGCTGGGATTACAGGCATGAGTTGGCCTCCCTTAAGTATTTCTTAATGCTGGTTGGTTGGTGACAATTTTCTCTGCTTTTGTTTATCCAAGAAACCTTATTTTGCCAATCCTTTCTGAAGGATGTGTTCACTGGATGTATGCTCTAACCTAGCTTGGCAAGTTTTTTCTTTTAGCATCTTAAAGTTTTCTTTCTGTTGTCTTCTGACCTTCACGGTTCCTGCTGGAAAGTCAGCAGTCAGCCTGATTGTTACCCTTTTGAAAGTCAATGTGTCTTTTTCCCTCTGGCTGATTTTCCCTTTACCTTTGGTTTTTAGCATCTTGTCTATGACATGTTTAGTTATGGTTTTCTTTGTGTTTATCTTACCTGGGATTTGTTTCATTCTTCTTGATAAATTTCAGCTTCTTGTTGAAATTCACCTATGTGAAGATGATGTGGGAAAAGCCCTCAGAAAAATTGCAGAATGAATGTGGTGCTCAATTCATAGCCTTCTTTTCTTTCAAGAATTGTGGCTCCCAGAATCCTCCCTGTGTTGATGCCCTCCAGAGCCTTCAAATAGTGTTTCCTGGCTTTTGTACAACTTGTATAGTTGTTTTCAACTGTTTCATTATGCCAAACTCGGAACTTTCTGGAATAGCTTTTCAATACCTATGTCTACTTAGGGTTTCATGAATGATCCTCATGAATGTTTTTTAACATTTATTTTCTCTGCTAAATCTGTCATTTTGAAGGAAACTGTAAGCAATTTGTGCTTTTAAAAGATGCCCCTGGCCAGGCGCAGTGGCTCATGCCTGTAATCCTAACACTTTGGGAGGCCAAGGCAGGAGGATCACTTAAGCCCAGGAGTGTGAGACCAGTCTGGGCAACATAGCAAGATCCTGCCTTTACAAGAAAAAAATTATCTGGACATGGTGGCATGTGCCTGCGGTCCCAGCTTCTTGGAAGGCTGAGGTGGGAGAATCACTTGAGCCCGGCGGGTGCAGGCAGGGGCAGGGTGCAGTAAGACTACAGTGAGCCAAGGTCACACCACTATACTCCAGCCTGGGTGACAAAGTGAGATCCCATCCCCCAAAAAATAAAATAAAATACAAATAAAACATAAAAGGTGCCCCCATTCCCATTCTATTCCAGCCAATTTAGCAAACTTACCAGATATTCAGTGTGTTTTAAAGTCTATTTACATGCGACTTTTCCACTATATTCTTCTATAATACATTCTAGGACCACGACCAGAGATGCCCAGGGTACAAATAGCAAACCATTCAAATGGGCACACCTTTCCTGGATGCCATTTAGTTACAGAAACAGTGTATGTTTGTGCCTTTTTGATAAAGGTGTGATTCAGAAACAGTTGAGTTTCTGGATGCCGCTCAGTTACTGTTGCTCTCCCACATCATTGGGCTGGCTCTACTCATTTCCCTGTCTTCGTTCTCTTGTAGTTCATTTGACTAATATATAGAATCCCTACTATATTCAGGACTCAGTGCTGGATGGATTAAAATAAATGCATGAAATCATCGATGAGCTCCCCTGATGCACCAGTAGTCCTTATATTCTTGTGTTGGTGAACTAGATACATCATGAGTAGTTCCACATAAGGCAAAATGTATCACAATAAGGGAATAAATAGGTACTAAGTTATTAGTCCTAAAGTCATCTGCCCTAGGTTCCTGCAATTGTTTTCATTATTAAGTTAACAAGGGTTTTGTTTGTTTTATTTGTCCATTTGTTTGTTTGTTTGTTTGAGACAGAGTCTTACTCTGTCACTCAGGCTGGAGTGCAGTGGCGTGATCTCGGTTCACTACAGCCTCCACCTACCAGGTTCAAGTGATTCTTGTGCCTTAGCCTCCCGAGTAGCTGGAATTACAGGTGTGCACCACCATGCCCAGCTAATTTTTGTATTTTTAGTGGACATGAGGTTTCACCATGTTGGCCAGGCTGGTCTCAAATTCCTGGCCTCAGGTGATATGCCCATCTCGGGTGGCTTCCCAAAGTGCTAGGATTATAGGCATGGGCCACCAGGCCTGGCCAACAAGAGTTTTTTTTTAAGTAGTGAGTGAGAAGAGAATAATTTACTTTTAGTTAAAAAAAAAAACTATACCATACCTTAATGTAACACTTTTGTTAAAGAAACATTTTACCATCCCAGCTTCTTAATATATCAGTTTAATTTTTTTTGCCCATTTCTCATTGTTTCCATTTACACATGTATTTTTATAAGTATCATAATGTATAATTTTACAGTTATATTTTTATTGTCATTGACCTTTCTTGATATAGTTATGAAAACATCATAATTATGTTAATTATTTGATTTTTTCTCATTGGTATGCTAATACTTGGTAAGTTTTCTTTTGTTTGGGAGGTGGATTTTTTTTCAGTTTTCAGGATTAGAAGTAATGTCACATGGAACATTGTTGATTCAGGAATCCCACTCCTAAAATGATTCAAAGAGAAAAAGCTGTTACACAAGCAATGTGAATACTTTTGTGATTCTTGACACAAGCTGTGTTAGAAAAAATACTTTCTCAATGTTCGGTGCCACCAGTGGTTTTATAATAGCCCTTGTATAGAAGCTACAACTTTAAAATATTGGCTTATTTAGCATCTACAAATGATACTTTGTTTTAATTTGCATTTCTTGGGTTATTAATAAGGTTGGACATTTTCCCTGTACTTATTTGCTGTCTGAATTTACAGGATCATTTTCAGCACTGAGCTGAAAATTAATTAATAAAATTTTTATTTCAGGTAATTTGATACAATTTCAGTGTTTTCAGATGAATTAATAACCACATATAAGAGATATTAGACCCTGAAGTTTAATTCTTTTGTATGGTTTTAATTATATAAAGTATCTATGCAGACAAGAGTCTTCAGATACAATAAGAAAAAAATAGAAGGTAATTGCATTATTTCAGTTTCAAAAAATAATTTCTAATCCCTGTATGCCTTTAGGTGTGATGTTAATAAATTCTGTTATTTTTAGCTTATCAAACTTACAAAACTTACTGTTGAAGATAACGGGTAAGACTTGGTCAAATGTGTGTGTTAAGGATATTTTTCTGGCCAGGTGCGGTGGCTCACGTCTGTAATCCCAACACTTTGGGAGGCCGAGGTGGGTGGATTACTTGAGGTCATGAGTTCGAGATGAGCCTGGCCAACATGGTGAAACCCTGTTTCTACCAAAAATGCAAAAGTTAGCCAGGCATGGTGGTGCATGCCTGTAATCCCAGCTACTCGGGAGCCTGAGGTGAGAGATTTGATTAAACCCAGGAAGCAGAGGTTACTGTGAGCCAAGATCGTGCTACTGTACTCCAGCCTGGGCAACAGCGTGAAACCTTGTCTAAAAAAAAAGATATTTTTCTTCCTGGACTTTAAAAGTGTGTTTTGTTTCTCCTCTTCTTCTTCAGGTTAAAAAGGCCTTCTTTGCTTTGGTAGCCAACGGTGTCCGAGCAGCGCCACTGTGGGAGAGTAAAAAACAAAGTTTTGTAGGTAAGCAATGTGGGCCTGAGGAAAACTGAAAATGGAAACCTTGAAAGCAGAAAGCCTGAAGTATTTTAATAGATGCCCGTTTGGAATTCAACCTAGTAAACATGTTTCCAAGTTAAAGAACTTTCTTGCTGGCAGGGTGCAGTGGCCCATGCCTATAATCTCAGCACTTTGGGAGGCCAAGGCAGGGAGATCACTTGAGCCCAGCAGTTCGAGGCCAGCCTGGGCAACATAGCAAGACCTCACCTCTACAAAAACACAAAAATTAGCTACTCAGGAGGCTGAGGTGAGAGGATCACTTGAGCCCAGGAGGTCGAGGCCATGATCACCGCACTGTACTCCAGCCTGGGTGACAGAACGAGACCCTGTCAAAAAACAACAACAACAACAACAGCAAACACACACACACACACACACACACACACACACACATCCTTGCTTTTACATACTGGGTAAGAAGGTGGAACTGCTAGTAAGGTCCAAACACTGTTGTCCTTATTTTCTTTGCTTCCTCATTGAGAATACACACTGTTGTAACTTTTATGGAGCTTTTGTTGTTGTTGAATTTCTTTTAATTTAGCAACTTTTTGGCTCTCTGAAGAGCTTATATGTCTTTACCAGCCCAATGAACAAACCCCACGTAGGACACCACAGTCAGATGTGAGCCAGCCGCCCCACTTTGGGCCGCACATGGCATACAGCATCCCTGGGCCTCACACTCGTCTCGCTGGTGCACACCTTTTTGGCAGGGCAAATTAGATGCTGTAAACACGACTGATATCTCTGCCAGACCATTGTTATACTATTAAAACTGTTGTGTAACTTACAGCTATCTAAATGCCATCGTTACTTATCTTAGGAATCACAGCAGACAATGCCATTGTCTCTCTTAGTATTCTTCACATGATTTTGAAATGATTGTTACGCCTGCTTCTAGGTTTTCATTTCATCAGGGAAGAAGTTCATGTCTTTTTCATCCCTGTCATCCTGGTGTCTAGCACATCAAAAGCACTCAATACATGGCAACTGTTTGTTAAAACCATTGTGTTTAGAACGCTTCTTGGAAAACAATCCAAGTGCCCAGAATTGTCACATTTCTAAAGCTTATGGAATACTTTATCTTAAAGTATTTAAAATTATTTACATGTAACTGCAATTCTTTTTTCAAATTTGTATCAATTCATAAGTTTTCTCTCATCGATTTCCAAATTCTGTGGTTAGTTCCGTAGTACTTACTGTCAGGTTTAATTTCAGCTAAATTTGTATATCCAGTTTAGTATGCACAATTAACACATCAATAGTTTTAAATAATATATTAAACTCTGCTTGATATCTTCAAAATGTATTTTATAAGCTCTTCTAGTATATATTCTAAGCTCACTTGTCATTTGGAATTTTTTTAAATGTTTTCATAGCTTTGTTTTTAACATATAATTCTTTGTTCCAGGAATGCTAACAATTACAGATTTCATAAATATACTACATAGATACTATAAATCGCCTATGGTAAGTGGCACCAGTTCCTATATCAGTAGTTGGAGCTGTACATATCTATGTGTGTGTATAGGTATATGTGTGTATTTTAAGATTTTTAATGTTTTCAGTTTTTTCTTTTTTGGTACGGAGTGCTGGTGGTGGTTGATTTTCCAAATATATATAACGTGCAGGGAACTTAAGTATAAAACTATCTTTACCGTAAGTCATATATATGAAACTCAAAGAAGGGATTCTCAGGAAAAATAAAAGGAAATAGATTCTTTATTCAGCTTTCAGAATTCCTCGGCTTAGCAGAATTCTATATATTAGCTAGACTTTCTGTACGTTTTGCTTATCTCTACAGACCTGTTAATGTGGTAGAGCTTAATTCAGTTATCCCAGCAATTGCAGAACAAGAATTCTATGTATTCTGTGATTTTAAAGAAGAAAAAATGAGTCATTAAAATGAAATTCAGTTTTGACATTTTCCTGCTAATTAGGAAAAGATAGCTACTGGCTAATTTTAGTAGCAGAACTCTCTGGTCCCTGGTACAGTGGTTCTGGAAGAGCGTAGCTTCAAAACCACTTTTGTCCTTCATCTAACTTTGTGGTATCTGAGATTCGGCCTGCTTGGTTTTGTGTTTTTAGTTTCTGTTTGTTTGTTCATGAGGGTGGGGGGAAGGACAGAATTGCATACTCTATTTAACTGGTCCCATTTGGGGTATTTAAAAGGTATAGGTTAATTCAGTTAATACTGCTTTATGCATAATGCTCAGTATTATCCAATTTAAATTCTTACATAAAATACAAAAATGAGTTTCTTCATAAAACATGTTCTTGCCGGGCATAGTGGCTCATGCCTATAATCCCAACACTTTGGGAGGCCGAGGCCAGTGGATCACTTGAGGTCAGGAGTTTGAGATCAACCTGGCCAACATAGTGAAACCCCGTCTCTACTAAAAATACAAAAATTAGCTGGGCGAGGTGGCGGGCGCCTGTAGTCCCAACTACTCGGGAGGCTGAGGCAGGAGAATGGCG
>NW_012115154.1:19574319-19574954 GCF_000951035.1 Colobus angolensis palliatus | reverse complement strand
ATAAGAATTTTTTTATTTGCAGGTACAGATTTATGAATTAGAGGAACATAAAATTGAAACCTGGAGGGGTAAGCACTATTGGACGTTTAAAATCTTTTAGTATCAGGAAAGCTATGCTTAGTATGAAAAGTGTGTTTTAATTTTGCAGATCCTTTTCTCTGTGCTCCATAAAATGTTATTTTTTTGAACATTTAAAAGTTGTTTCAATGATAATTTAAAAATTTAAAAAGTAAAAGATTTTACCTAAAAAAGACAAACGTGCCCTGATGGAATGGGGGTATGAGAAAGAGTTGAGACTGTAAAGTTATGGAGAAAAGAACAAAATGAACAAAGACCAGGGAGTAACACTCTTTAAGCACTTTCAAAACAGAGGACATGGTTAAACTGAGCCATGAAAAACATGATTTCTCCTGGTTTTCTGCATTCAGTTGATCTAATGTACTTTGTATTCAGTTGCTGTTAAATTATAGTACAAAAAAGTAAAATGGTATGAATTTGATTTATTAATAAAACTTCCTTTTCTTTTTTTTTTTGAGACAGAATTTCGCTCTTGTCGCCCAGGCTGGAGGGCAGTTGCGCGATCTCGGCTCACTGCAACCTCCTCCTCCTGAGTTCAAGTGATTCTCCTGCCTCAC
>NW_012115154.1:19531658-19573471 GCF_000951035.1 Colobus angolensis palliatus | reverse complement strand
ATATACCCAGTAATGGGATGGCTGGGTCAAATGGCATTTCTAGTTCTAGATCCTTGAGGAATCGCTGCACTGTCTTCCACAATGGTTGAACTAGTTTATAGCCCCATCAGCAGTGTAAAAGTGTTCCTGTTTCTCCACATCCTCTCCAGCACCTGTTGTTTCCTGACTTTTTAATGATCGCCTTTCTAACCGGCATGAGATGGTATCTCATTGTGGTTTTGATTTGCATTTTTCTGATGGCCAGCGAAAGAGGACACAAACAAATGGAAGAACATTCCATGCTTATGGATAGGAAGAATCAATATTGTGAAAATGGCCATACTGCGCAAGGTAATTTATAGATTCAGTGCCATGCCCATCAAACTACCAATGACTTTCTTCACAGAATTGGAAAAAACTACTTTAAAGTTCATATGGAACCAAAAAAGAGCCCACATTGCCAAGTCAATCCTAAGCCAAAAGAACAAAGCTGGAGGCATCATGCTATCTGACTTCAAACTATACCACAAGGCTGCAGTAACCAAAACAGCATGGTACTGGTACCAAAACAGAGCTATAGACCAACGGAACAGAACAGAGTCCTCAGAAATAATACCACACATCTACAACCATCTGATCTTTGGCTAACCTGACAAAAACAAGAAATGGGGAAAGGGTTCCCTATTTAATAAATGGTGCTGGGAAAACTGGCTAGACATATGTAGAAAGCTGAAACTGGATCCCTTCCTTACACCTTATACAAAAATTAATTCAAGATGAATTAAAGACTTAAATGTTAGACCTAAAACAATAAAAACCCTAGAAGAAAACCTAGGCAATACCATTCAGGACATAGGCATGTGCAAAAACTTCATGTCTAAAACACCAAAAGCAATGGCAACAAAAGCCAAAATTGACAAATGGGATCTAATTAAACTAAAGAGCTTCTGCACAGCAAAAGAAACTACCATCAGAGTGAACAGGCAACCTACAGAATGGGAAAAAATTTTTGCAATCTACTCATCTGACAAAGGGCTAATATCCAGAATCTACAAAGAACTCAAACAAATTTACAAGGAAAAAACAACCCCACCAAAAGTGGGCAAAGGATACAAACAGACACTTCTCAAAAGAAGACATTTATGCAGACAACTAACGCATGAAAAAATGCTCATCATTACTGGCCATCATAAAATGTTATTTAAAACATTCTCGTCGTTTCTGTCTTAATTTTGTTAGTATGCTACTGTACTAAAGCTGAACAATATAAGTATTGTCCATTCTGTTTATAGACATGTATAGGACATCTGCAGCAGGCAGGGCCTTATCCTAGGGCCGGGAATGTGAAGATGAATGAGCTAACCAAGCTCCACCTCGCTGCCCATAGTGGGGCCACCGTTCACTACTAAGTCCAACCCTCAGAGATTTGCCTTGGTATTAAGAAATGCATCCGAGGCATGCCTAACTTGAACCAAAGCAAGCATCTGTTCTTATTTAAACCTAATAATTGTTTCTTTACAAATTATGGAGAAACTTAGGACAAATGAACCTCAAACTAGATGGCTTGGAGCAAATAGCATGGAAGTAATTTGAAGACCATGTTCTTTTCTTTGTCACATTGACATTCACCCTATAAAATCATGATACTCTTTTCTGCCATGGAACCATTTCTTAAATTTGCATTTCATGATTGTGAAGGTGGTGGTCTCACTGAGACTTGTCATGGTGGGTTGGTGGAGAGGACCGGGGATAGGAATCACTGCAGACCCAGTCTGCAGGGTGCTCAAGGAAACACTGGTAGAAATGGAGGGACCAACTAAAGGAAAATTTTGAATTCAAAATTGAAGAGTTTGGTTCTGTGTTTCCCATAATATGCTTGATAGGAGAAGCAAGCTTTGTAACTGGCTGTGAAATCAGAACACATCTTGGAGTTCTCTTACACCCCAGGGGCCTTTGCAAATCCATGTGATTTAGAAGTTTCACTGAGTGATGGATTTGGTTTATTACGGCTTTGTCAAACCAAGCTAAGCAAATTTGTCATGGGATCTGTACAGCCTGTTGTATAGAGATTGTATAACACCAAGATAGATACTTCTTATCCAGTTCTACTGTACAAGTACTGTTAGACCAAGGTTTAAGTATATTTACATTTTGACATTACATGGTATTTGGTAGTAATAATAATGCCAAAATCTTCTTAAACACCTTCTGTATAGAAACCTTGGTAAAGCAAGGCTGGGCGTGGTGGCTCACACCTGTAATCCCAACACTTTGGGAGGCCAAGGCAGGTGGATCACTTGAGATCAGGAGTTCAAGACCAGCCTGACCAACATGGTGAAACCCCGTCTCTACTAAAAATACAAAATTAGGGCCGGATGCAGTAGCTCATGCCTGTAATCCCAGCACTCTGGGAAGTCAAGATGGGTGGATCACCTGAGGTCAGGAGTTCGAGACCAGCCTAGCCAACATGGTGAAACCCTGACTCTACTAAAAATACAAAAAAGTAGCCAGGCATGGCGGTGCACACCTGTAATCCCAGCTACTTGGGAGGTTGAGGCAGGAGACTTGCTTGGGCCTGGGAGGCAGAGGTTGCAGTGAACCAAGATGGTGCCACGGCACTCCAGCCTGGGCGACAGAGCAAAACTCCTTCTCAAAATAAAAAATAAAAAAATTAGGGTGGGCACAGTACCTTATGCCTGTAATCCCAGCACTTTGGGAGGCCGAAGTAGGTGGATCACTTGAGGTCGGGAGTGCGAGACCAGCCTCGCCAACATCGTGAAACCCCATCTCTACTAAAAATACAAAAAAAATTAGCCAGGTGTAGTGACGTGCACCTTTAGTCCCGGCTACTTGGGAGGCTGAGGTGGGAGAATCGCTTGAACCTGGGAGGCAGAGATTGCAGTGAACCCAGATCATGTCACTGCACTTCAGCCTGAGCGACAGAGTGAGACTCTGTCTCAGAAAAAAAAAAGAAACTTTGGAAAAGCAAATTAATTGCAGTTGATATCTTTAGAAAAAAAGTTTTTATATGCTGGAAAGATGCCCACAATGCAGTAGGTTTTGAGCATTAATTTGGTATAATACTTAAGACTATTTAAAGAACAAAGTTTGTTATAACTGATTTTCTCTTATAACTTATGGAAATTAGTTTTTTTAATTTCATAATTGCTTCATTTCTTGAGAGTAATACGAACCGGATAGCATTCTAGTGGCCTCTGCTGGCATTGCTCTTTTATCAGATTTCTTCCTTCCTGATTTTATGAACCCCTGCTGTCAAATGGCTTTTAATATTTAATTTTTCTTCAAATGCAACATCCTGAAAACAGTTTGGCAGTTGTTTAAAATAGCCATAACTGTAATTAATGCAGGAGTTTTAGGCAAATTAAATTTCTTTTTATTTGAGTTTTTAATCCTTCTATTAACTGTAAACTGAAGGGTATTTGAATTAATGTAATAACTGCAAACAACAAATGTGTTACTAACTTCATATTTTCTTTCTATAAATACAGAGCTTTATTTACAAGAAACATTTAAGCCTTTAGTGAATATATCTCCAGATGCAAGGTAAACTTTTTTTTTCCTTTGAAAACATTCATTCAGATGTATGTGTTTTACCACCATGATAGAAAGAAAGAAACAAATAAACATGTTCTTCATTCTAAACAGGGCCCATGGCCTCCTTAATTCCAGCTACACTGTATGCATTCAGTAAACCTAGCAGCACTAGAAGAATCACAGCCATTGCTGTTGCTAAGGATTGATAATGGGCTAGTAATAGGGTCATACTGAACCATCATGAAGATCTCGGCCAATCTGGGGGGTGTGTTGAAATTGCAGATTCTTGGGCTTTTACCCCTGACCTGCTCAATCAGGATAGGGCCCGGGAATATGCGTTTAAACAACTCCCGTGGCAATTCGGCTCCACACTAGTGTTTAAACATCAGTGTATGTGAGATGTCGGTTCAGATGTGGTCAGAGCGTGAGCTGCCTTCTGTGTAGTCATCTGGCCCATCCTTTTTTATCCAAGCCTTCTGGTTTGGCTGTGATACATTTCCACATTTGTGTAAAAGCATCTTTCAAACTCAAATCCAGTACAGAGAAAGATTAAAGCATTTATTTTCATTTTATTTACAAGTCCTAACAAAAAGATGTAACAGCCTTCTTACTGGCAGTCCCAGGAAAGGCACCAAGTAGAACAGAAGTGTTGGCCCTACAATATCTACTAGCCAGGACGGCCCAGGGTAGAGCCAGTTTGCCCACTCACCAATGCAGGGGGCTTGCTGCTACAGCCTTTGCTCTCTTGCTAATATGATGCATCTGTTTGCTTTTCTAAGGATTTAGGTTATATTGTCTTTCAAATAAAATCACTAAATACACTCTTAAAAAAAACTCCTCTTCCTGGCTGGGTGCAAGGGCTCATGCCTGTAATCCCAGCACTATGGGAGGCCGTGGTCGGTGGATTGCTTGGGCTCAGGAGTTCGAGAGCAGCCTGTGCAACACGGCAAAACCCCATGTCTACAAAAAATAAAGGTGGAGCATGCCAGTAGTCCCAGCTACTCGAGAGGCTGAGGTGGGAGGATCACCTGAACCCGGGAGGTCAAGGCTGCAGTGAGCCATGACAGCAGGCAGCAGAGCAAGACCCTGTCTCACAAAAACAAACCAAAAAAAAAAAAAAAAAATCTCCTCTTCTAGAGATTTGTAGCTTGCACTTGTATTTGAGATATGTTAACATAGATTGTGAAAAATGAAAAATTTGCTGAGATCTCTAATTTAAAACTCGTCCAAAACACTGTAATTATTGTAATGATAAAAACACTGGAAGTGCTTTGAGGCAGGGGTAGTCCAAATGTTCTGATTTTTATTGAAAGCCTCCTAACAACTTTAATGACTTTTCCCACAGCCTCTTCGATGCTGTATACTCCTTGATCAAAAATAAAATCCACAGATTGCCAGTTATTGACCCTATCAGTGGGAATGCACTTTATATACTCACCCACAAAAGAATCCTCAAGTTCCTCCAGCTTTTTGTAAGTTGTTTTTAGCGCTTCTAAAGACATAATTGCATTTACTTATTAAATAATGTACTTCAAGTAAATTGGCTCCTGTTACCCTCAATAGAAGAAATTGTTAGTTTTGAGATCTCCCTTTCTAAACTTCAGTTTCTCAACTTACTACTATCTGAATTGTACTTTCTTAAAGTTGATTCCAATTTAAAAGCAATCACCTTTTAGTGCAAGTATCAAAATAACTTTAAAAACAAAACTCGGCATTCTCTCTTTAAATTAAACATTTATCACCAACATAGGGGAAAGAAGGCAATCTGCAAGTCAGTCTAATTAAGGACTGTTGTACAAGATAAATTGAACGAATATTTAGAGTAAAAATTGCTTTGTGTTGCTTTTATTGGTGTCACAGTGTTAGAAACATGTTCCAAAAAAAATACTGTCCTCAAGATTATCTTATAATAAACTGCAGCAGTGATAGAAAAACCCAAAGCAAATAAAATTTTGACACAAGAATACCATGTTGGCCCAAATAAGGCCTGTATTACCTGCAGGTTTTCTCAGCTGCTTGAAACGAGCTGCCTCCATAGTCATCCAGAACTTTGAGCCTGTTTGGTTGGAAACATTAAAAGAGACTCAGGAAGAACAGAGAGTTTATAAGAGGTTTTTTTATGTTTTCCTTTTAATTACATGTACGGAATTTGAGGTTATAAGTAATCAGTCAAACAGAACCAGTAGAAGGTCTTAGTGGTTCTGAAGAGGTAATTTGAAGAGTTGTTTTTTAAAGAATGTAACAGATATTAAAAATGTACTTCAAATTAGCTTTCCCATTTTCCTCCCCATGGCTTCACCTAAGGACCTAAAATAGCGTTCCGGTGCAGTATGAAGGAGCTGAAGCTCCTGCCCTGGAGGCAGCTGGAGGGACCCCTTTTGCTTACAGAAGCACAGAGGGCTTAGTGATTGAGAGAAATACCTTGTCAATCAACCCAGTCTTATATTTTAATCATTTACATATATAAATAACTTATTTAACCATGCTATGCTAAGAAATAAGGTAGGGAAGAGTAATTTACGAAAAACTATAGTTTGAAGTTTAAGAAAGGCGATAATCTAGGAAAAAAGGATTAGGGATGCATCCATCTGGGAATGCAGCCGCATTAGTAGTTGAAGTTTCATAGGAACAGAGGGAGCATGGAGTGGGAAGGATGTATTCAGGGCCCCCATGTGCCAGGCCCGCAGCTCACTTAATCCTTAGAGTCATTTTTAAATAATATTAATCATGAGAGCTGATTACTGTATGTCCAGCACTGTTCTAAGTACTTGACATAATCTCATCCTTGCTGCTACCCTATCAGGTAGGTATTTTTATTAATCCTATTTTATAGGGATGCAGCTAAGAGAGGTTAAGTAGCTTTGCCAAGGTTGCGTGGCTGGGGAGCGGTAGAGCAAGCGTCGCCGCCGAGCGTTCCTCACTCCTGACGCTTTCCTCCGTGCAGGGGCCGTGGGAGGGAGGCGTTTGCACACCTTGCATACACAGAACACCTGGCTGGGAAACCTGCCCCAAGTTGCGTGGATATTAAGTGGTAGATTTCAAACCCGGGAGTCTCTCCGACTCCCAAGCCCAAACTATTTCTGCTAGTGTGCTGTTGCACAAGAGGGAGTCAAAGCGTGAGATCATTCTTTCGCAGAGCTGCTTTAGATTTTTATCTTCTATAAAAAGGAGAGGAAGTTGCCTCTGCCCAGTACTGCCTCATATTTGGGCCAATATGGTAATTAGAATCATGCTACCAGAATATTCAGCTAACTAAAGGTTTTCAGATAAAAATAGAGAACTTAAAGAAATTTCAGAGCCTGTTTTTTACTGAATTATGAGATCATTTTCTGAGAAAAAAAAAAAGGAGCATTTCCCTTCAAGACATTTGAAAATTAGCCTAAGCATATAGTATGCAACAGGGAATTAGCTATATTGAGATGGACTAGATGACCTAATAGGTCTTTCTTTTTTTTTCTCTAAATTTCTAGGAGTCTCATGATTTGAATGTTGATGAACTCTTTGACTTGAACATTTTGTTTCTTCTAATTGTTCATCTTTTCCTGATAATTATAAGGTACACCAGGAGGATGGAATCAACTATACCCTTTATAAAAGGTGGATTTTTGAAACCGTAGACCTTATTTTGTTATACTCAAACATGATCCTAGACTTTTCTCTCCTGCCATATCCCTCCTCCTTTAAAACAGCCCCCGAAAAGAAAAGTTAATTTTTAAAGATTCTTTTAATTCTGTTCAGCTGGCTTCTTTGTTCCTAGTAGACAAAAATTGGAGCTCTCCAAGGAGAATTCAGGATGTAGAGGCGGGTGGCGTGAGGACTAGCTTAGCAGTGGCTCAGATAGCTGCTGTCAAATGCTTTGGGTTTGGAAATGTGTGGGTTCTTAATAAATATTACTTAATCCTGACAGCAGGACCAGAAATTTAACATGAACAATAAAGAATAAAGGATTCAATTCTTGATGGCTTACAGGTCTTAATATCCCAAATAGACCTGTTCTTCCCTGGTTCTATGCATGTTTTTAGTGAGTGAAGGGGAGATGGAAAAATGTTACAGTGTTAATGCTTTGCAAGAATTTGTGAGTGGTTAAATATAAGCATAGACATACAGACTGGTTCAAACAAAAGATACAGTTCTTTGTAATTTCTCATGTGAATTCAGGCATCCAGGTAGACTGTTAGAAAAAACTAACTTTAATTTGTTGAACATACTTTTTCATTCAAATCTGGACATTTGAACGTGAAAAGGGTGTGTTCTGAGTCTAGAACATTTGCGCTTGTCTTCCTGTTTAGATGTCTGATATGCCAAAGCCTGCCTTCATGAAGCAGAACCTGGATGAGCTTGGAATAGGAACGTACCACAACATTGCCTTCATACATCCAGACACTCCCATCATTAAAGCCTTGAACATATTTGTGGAAAGACGAATATCAGCTCTGCCTGTTGTGGATGAGTCAGGTTTGTGTGTTTGGCGCTGACAGTCAGACAGAAATAATTGTTTATCTCAGGGTGCAATTATTGTGAGATGACCTGGCACAGGAGATACGTGGGGAAAATGAAAACTTGGATATGGTGAATAAATTCAGCAGCAAGGGGCACAAAGGGTCATACAAATGTTTAATTGGTTTATTTTCATATGTCCATTAAAATATGATTTTATAGCTAAGTCTCCAGTTAAAAATAGACAAGGTTATTTATCAGCTTTTAACTTTTAGTAATTATGTCATTAAAACTGATTTTAAATGAGTTTCTTTTTTAAGACATTTTTCTAACATATATTTTTCATTTTTAGGAAAAGTTGTAGATATTTATTCCAAATTTGATGTAATTGTAAGTATTTTAATTTTGTTCGATCTGTCACCTAGAATGCATTTTAAACATTCATGTAATGTGTTTTTATGTTTTTCTCTTGTTTCTAAATTTAATAATTTCTAACCTTTTGGGGTGTGAGGATATTATCAGAATTTTATAGACCTTCTATAGTAATTGTACTTTCAATATGCATTGGTTTAGCAATTAGTTATATATTAGCAGCATTTTATAATTCCTTGTCTTTACAATACATGCATATTTTATGCACTGCTGTGTGTGTATGTATTTTCAATGTTCTTGTTTCCCAGAAGGAGGCCTGATTTATTCACCTCTAGGCGTACGCATAGTGCACACGTGGACTCATGACTCCTTTGTCGGGCACATCCCATTGCTTACTGATTGGGAGCCACTGTTCTAAAGAAGAAAAGGGGACTGACACTTTATAGCCCCAAACCTGCATGCCATTTTTTGCCACAATGCTGACCCCACATTGAACATTCTTTTGCAGCTGTCTCAAACCCTTTGCTTCACACTATTCTGTTATGTTAAACATAATAGTCACCGAGAAATATGCTGATGGGCATTTTGGTTGAGTGGGACCCACTAAAATGAATGAGAGCCCCATGCAGCCGTTTGGATCCATGGGGCTCGTCAAGCCTGTTCTTCCTCCATGGTTGCTTGATCCCCCTGGGCCCCCCAAATTCTTCCCAGCAGAAACCTTGTTCCCCAGGGAGCTCGTTGAGAAGGTCCATTGCTGCAGCATCTCCAGTCCTGTGGCACTCACCACCCTTTACAGGTGTCAGCTCACCTTGCCAGAGATTTTATCTGTGCGTGGTAGAGAGCATTAGAGGGTAAAAATGGGGGGCAATCTTTGGCAGGATGTGCTATCAAAGTTTAACAGTGTTGCTTCGTCAGGAAGGTAGACCTCGTAACATGATTATCTTTCATTGTGATTGATACATTGATGAAATAACAGTACCAATGGTATGTTGTAAGCCAGAACGAACGTCTGATGTATGCAGATACTAAATTCAGATAAGCATTAAAGTTTTTAGAAATCAGGCTGTCTTAAGCTCACTAATTTTGGTCATTGAAGTGAACTGAAATGAAAGGATATAGTTTATTCTCTTGCTTCATTCCAGAATCTTGCTGCTGAGAAAACGTACAATAACCTAGATATCACAGTGACCCAGGCCCTTCAGCACCGCTCACAGTATTTTGAAGGTGTTGTGAAGTGCAATAAGCTGGAAATACTGGAGACCATTGTGGACAGAATAGTGAGAGCTGAGGTGAGACGGCTTTCCCAGTCCTGCTCCCCCGAAGGCCACTGCAGCAAGTCCCCAGGAGTGAATGGTGCCTCCGGAAGCCTGACTCTCAGGAAGGGCCCAGCGAGGCAGCCTCCAAGTTCAGTCGGATGGGATTCTCTCCTGTCCCAGAACCTGGCACACTAGTGGCACATAGGCAGTCTCTAAAGATTTGTTGAATTGAATTGAAAAGTCATGATATTATAGCTGAATCAAATAAACTGGTAAGATACATTCATAGTTTAAACTGTATAGGTTTGACAGCCTGGACAACATAAGAAGACCTTGTCTCTACTAAAAATAAAAATAAATTAGCCGGGCATGGTGGCTTGGACCTGTAGTCATGGCTAATAGGGAAGCTGAGGAAGGAGGATCACTTGAATCCAAGAGCATGAGATTTCAGCGAGCTGTGGTGGTGCCACTGCACTCCAGTCTTGGCAACAGAGCCAGACCCTGTCTCTAAATAGATCTGTGTGTCTATATCTATAGATACATTTTGTTTTGAGAAAACAAAAGTTGTCCCGGAAGCTTTAAGTTCCATTTGAGTATTTATGAATTCAAAATCTAAAGTGCGAAATGTATATTTTAACTAAGTGAATGATAAATCAATAAAACTTTTTTCTCTCTTCCCACCGGTATCTCTTTTTCCTCAATTAGATAAATAGCAAATAATCTAGTAACTCCCAGGTTCCTGCACCTCAGCAGTCCGATTTCCTTAGACTTTAATGCTTACAGGATTTTAAAATATACTTTGTGTAACACCCTAAATAAAAGACTCCGTCTAAAAAAAAATTCCTTCACAAGATGACTCCACACAGAAGGACCAAAAAAATAAGTTTTTAGCTTTCATGTAGCTAGGAGAAGGGTGTACAGTATCGGTGATGATTCCATTTATTTATATGACACAAATAGAGCACTAACTTTTAGGTACCTCCAACAAGGGACATACGTAAGTTTGACTCAGCAGCAGATGACAAGAAAATATTTGGGAAGTCCTTTCAATCTGAAAGAACTACTTGATTCTCTGGGTGAGATGGTTTCCCTTGACCTTCAGAGTTCAAGAGATAACTGTTTAATATCCACTATTGAAATGTGTTCAGTGTAGAAGACAAATGTGAACTGTCATTTTAAGGTGTGATTATAGTTAGCAAATAATTGTGCTGTGTTATATCACAGGATTACTGATGAACCTAAAAGCTTTTTCAGAGAAACGTTTAAAAGAAATTTGTGTTGACTGCCATGAGAAAGATGACCAAGCCATTATTATTATTTACCTAAGGCAAGCTATAACAGGAACATCACCAACACAGTATTATTTGAGACAAAATATAAAAACTGGATTTCCCCCTCTTCCTATCTCCTTTCTGTGTCCCTGTTTTCTACCGGGGTATCGCTGTTCAATACAGAGAGGGTCTCCCAGGGCACAGCTGGCACAGAGCTGCCTTGGCCCCAGTTCTGAAGCCTTTTTTTTTTTTTTTGAGATGAAGTCTCATTCTGTTGCCCAGGCTGGAGTGCAGTGGCGCAATCTTGGCTCGCTGCAACCTCTGCCTCCCAGGTTCAAGCGATTCTCCTGCCTCAGCCTCCTGAGTAGCTGGGATTGCAGGCATGCACCACCATGCCCGGCTAATTTTTGTGTGTTTTTAGTAGAGACTGGGTTTCACCATGTTTGGCTGGTCTTGAGCACCTGATCTTGTGATCTGCCCACCTTGGCCTCCCAAAGTGCTGTGATGACAGGCGTGAGCCACCGCGCCCAGCCGTTCTGAAGTTTTTAAGAGAATAGTGACGCTGCTCCCTTCCTGTGGATAAAATGCCTCTTACAGAAACACCACAAAACACTCTGCAGTCGCTCATCAGAGATTTCAGAGTAGAAAACTAGAGATGAACGCAATCTATCCCACTTCATTATAGCTCGTTTATCCTCTTGAATGCGATTCTTAACATATGAACTTCACAGAGAAAGGCACTGCAGAAAATAAAACCCTTGTAAGAACCGCGACCTTGTTTCTTCATTTCCGTCATCATCTGGACTTCCGTCCCATGTATTAATAAGACAAGTACCTGATAGTTATTAGAAACTGACATACAACTTTTAGAAATTAAAACTGTTATGTTTAAGAGCATGTTACAGCTACATTGTGCTTCGTGTTTTGAGGTGTCTTTTCTGTATTAATATTTTGAAAATTGAAAACTCAGCAGTGCATAGCTAGCTCTTTTTTCTTAAAAGTAATCAAGCAAATCAGCTTGAATTAGAGACAAATCAGTGTCATTAGAGACGGTAGACAGATAGTTTTCCCCTGTTTCCTTCTCCTGCCTGTGTCCCTGTTTTCCACCAGGGCTGTGACTGTTCAGTACGGAGTGGGTCTTCCAGGTAATCAGACAGTAATACATTGAATATTAGAGCCCAGCGTCCTCGTATGGGTCTGTCTGCTGCTACTTTCCCTCATTTATTCATTTATGGGATGTGTATGTGTGTGTGTTGCTTTTTTCTTTTTTTTGAGACAGGGTTTCACTCTTGTCACCCAGACTGGAGTGCAGTGGTGTGATCTTGGCCCACTGCACCCTCCACTTCCCGGGCTCAAGCAATCCTCCCACCTCAGCCTCCCAAGTAACTGGGACCACAGGTGCGCACCAGCAGACCCAGCCGCTGTCTAATTTTTTTAAAGATGATGTCTCACTATATTCCCCAGGCTGGAGGGATGTGTTTATCATATAAAAACATGACATGACATTTTTTCCTAATGTCCATTTTAAACTTTTTTTAAATGTTAATTTTCACGTGTCCTGCTTTTCTCTTTCGCAGGTCCATCGGCTGGTGGTGGTAAATGAAGCAGATAGTATCGTGGGTATTATTTCCCTGTCGGATATTCTGCAAGCCCTGATCCTCACACCAGCAGGTAAAATGCTGGTTTCTGACCTTTGCCATCGGCATCTAGGAAGGGTGGGGGGCAGAACAGGAAGTGCAGCATTTAAACCATCATTTCTCCACCACCCACCTACAGATCAAGGCTTTGACTATGTTACTTTGTAAACCGTTTCCGTTTTCTTTTCAGTCGTGAGGTTTAAGCGTTCTGCGTGAGTGGGGAAACTGTATAGAACGTATTCTAAGTTAAGAGCATCCTATCAAGGTCCAGTGGCTCCTAAATGACTTGGGAGCCATTGCCGTGTTCATCATAACCTTTTCCACTGAAAAGACCTCTTCAGTTGTGCTTTGTGGGAGAACTAGTGAAACGTAAGAAACATAGAGGGAATGTCATTGGCTTCTACTGATACCTTCATCTTTCCTTAAAGAGAAAAAAAACCTTGTATTTTGAGTAGATAAAACAGAATACTTACACAAACTTTTATTCATTAATATTGTACAGAAATTACATTCACTTTCAAGTAGAGTGTGGTTCAACTCATTTTCTGACAGACTGACTTTGAGCAGCCCCCAGGGTCTCAGACAGCCAGGAGCAGAGAGAGGAGGAGAGGGCTTTAGACAAGAAGAGCTGGCCTTCCTCTCATTTCACACACTCAGTAGTAAGAGGTGGGCTTCAGAGTTCTGAAAACCCCAGCCCTCCCTTCCCTCTTCCTCCTCTTCCCATCCCTGCACCTCCCCAGCCCAGTCAAATATGAACAACCCAGCCTTTGTCAGGGCCACATGGACCCAGTGTGGGAGCAAACCAGCATGCCCTTTGAACTCTCAGAATCAAATATTAAATGGTGTGTGTACTACAGTATTGATTTCTCTTTAGTTCAGAAATTTCAGCTAAGACTAGTTTCTACAGTCTGTAACCCAAAAATACCTACCCTAAAGGAATCTTCACCACCTGCAAGAAACATGTCTCATTCGCTAAATGAGAAAACCAAGAGAAATTCCAGGATGGCAGTGATTTTTCAGAGGTGGGCCTCAGGCCAGGCATCATCACCGCCACCTGGAATTTATTAGGAAATGTTCACGCTGGGGCCCCGCCCCGAATCCACTGAATCAGAAACTCTAGAAATGGGGCCTGGTGCAGTCACTTGCAAACTTCAAGTGTTTGAAAGACCTGAATCTCACAATGGTCTTTATAATCATGAAATATTAAGAACTAAACGCATGTCAACGCCATAAAACTGGAAATAATCCAAATATCTTTGAAAAGAAGAATGGATAAATTGTGTCACATTCATTCGATGGAATACGACACAGCATTGAAAACGAACAGTGCAGCTGTGGAGGAATCTCACAGGCAACATTGAACAGGGGGAACCCGACTCACCCAGACCATCGTATTAAATTCATATAAATTTCCGAGCTGGCATAACTGCACAGCACATTCGCGCTCACTAGAAAAAGTCCTCTTTGGGCAGATTTATCCCCACAGGTATATAGCTCAGCACCTTCAGAAAAAGCCCGTTTCCAGCCCTGGACCAAGGGACACAGTCGGCCCAGCAGGGTCAGGCTGAATGTCAGCTCTTGGCTGTCTCTGGACATTACAAAAAGAGTAAACAAGTCAAGTGATTCATCCTCTCTGTTTCTTGATATCTCAAACCATAAGAATGAGACGGTTGTACTGGATGAGTTCAAATTTCCATCCAGATTTGGTATTTCAAAAATTCTAAGTCATTGCAATGCCCCTCCCATGCCTGCTGGCGCAGGGAGGAATCTATTTCCAGCTGGAATTTGGAATGTATGTTACCATAGAAATTGTGCCGTGAAGATGGGGGTAGCTGGATTGGAATTCCTTATGATGCAGTGTATACAACACGATTCGTTGAGGAAAATATTCCACATTACTAATAACTGGATTGCATGTGAACTTTTGGAGTGGGACGCCTGCATCTGATCAACAGTCGCTGACGTGCTTCCGTGTGCGGGAGACAGCCGGCTCCAAGCAGCGAACGAGGAGGCCCCCACTGTGAGGCCAAGTCCCAGCCGTCCCACCCGAGCACTGTCACCGTAAGCAAGTCACTTCACCTCCTTCAGCCTCAGTTTCTTCAGTGGAGAAGGAGCGGGCTGATACAGGCCCGTCTCCCTCCTAGGATGCTATGAGAAAAGCTGAAAGCCGTGCATGAGGCTTTCATGTGTGTGCGATGAGGCGCGGTGCCCGGGACCAGCACTGTTAGGTGGTTGTCCGTGGAATAGTCAGTAAGAGGCAGTTTGATGAAGCGTCTGCTGTTACTCGATTGAAAGGTACTAGTGGTGACTCTTTCCACTAGGCAATGGCCACCATTCCCCATAGGGATGCTGGTTCAACACAATAACATCTTCTCTCTTTCAGAAAGTTTTTAGCAGTAGTTCATTGTCAAATTAGACTGCCCAAATGAACCTGTGTGTGCGTGCATCCAGTGCGTGGGCAGTCTGATGCTAGGAGCTACAATGTTTTAGCCACATATTCTAATAGATTGCCGATGTCTTTCAGGGGTCTAGCATCTGGTGAAAAAATAGGAGAGAAACTCCTGTGATGAGAAAAATAGTAGCTCTCCTGCCAATCCACTGTGGAATGTCCTAGCCAGATACTTGTTAGGTGCAATTATCCTTAGGAATACTATAAAGCTTTTACTTTATTTTATTTTATTTTATTTTATTTTATTTATTTCATTTATTTTTTTACTTTGAGACAGCGTTTCAGTCTTGTCACCCAGGCTGGAGTGCAATGGTGTGGTCTCGGCTCACTGCAACCTCTGCCTCCGGATTCAAGCAATTCTCCTGCCTCAGCCTCTCAAGTAGCTGGGATTACAGGTGCCCACCACTACGCCCAGCTAATTTTTGTCTTTTTAGTGGAGACAGGGTTTCACCATGTTGGCCAGGCTGGTCTTGAACTCCTGACCTCAGGTGATCCGCCCGCCTTGGCCTCCCAAAGTGCTGGGATTATAGATGTGAGCCACCGCGCCTGGCCTAAGCTTTTTTTTAACACATATTTGTAAGTGTGCACAACTGAAATACTTCACACCTTCACTAAAACATACCTACATATTTCTTAGTAAATTTTTTTAGGAGTGGAGCTCTTTTTTTCCAAATTAAATCTAACATATTTAAAATGACAAGATGTTACATGGATCCAAGCTGCAGGAACGATTGGGTGGGAGACGGGAGCTTGGGCCACCTGCTCCTTCCCACGTTGCCCTCCTCTGAAGCCTCTGGATCATCCTCCTAAGGTACTGCCAGGCACAGGTAGAAACCCCTGGGGGAGAGAACCCTGCTATTACCATGAGCTTTGAAACTTTCATCTTCCATCCACTGACAGGTGCCAAACAAAAGGAGACGGAAACAGAGTGACCGCCGTGAATGTAGACGCCCTAGGAGGACTTGAACAAAGTTTCTGGGTCACGTTTTGCCTCATGAACACTGGCTGCAAGTGGTTAAGAATGTATATCAGGGTTTAATGATGGGTATTTCTTCCAGTGATGTTGGAATTAAGCTTAAAAAAGAAAGATTTTATGTGCTTGAAGATTCAGGCTTGCATTAAAAGACTGTTTTCAGACCTTTGTCTGACGGATTTTAAATGCTGTATGTCATTAAAGTGCACTGTGTCCTGAAGTTTTCATTATTTTTCATTTCAAAGAGTTCACTGGTATGGAACAGGTGATGCGACATAAGGTGAGTGCACGGCACGTTCAGATCACAGTGCCTTATGTCCGAATACAGCAATATGTCACCTCTGCGGCCGGGGCGCACGCGTGCGAAGCCACACCGAGCTTGAATGTGGAAGTCTTTGAACCTTTTACCAAATCAGTTTGTTTTCATTAGATTTGTCAAAAAGTTGTCATTTGAATATAACTAATTACTTTAAAACTGTAATGACACTTTTACACGTAAGTGTTTTGTTCTGGGCTACCGTGTAAACGAGGCTGCTTTACAACAGCTTTATTTATTTTTACATTCATGCCATTTTTTTACACATCTTTTGGTGGGGTAAACTTCACCACATCCATGAATAAACTCTCAGTTATTTTGAAATGGCAAATTTCTCATTATTTAAGTTTGGATCTGGAAAGGACATGACTTCTGAAGCAGCCGCTGCTGGGTTTTCAGAGCTGAGGTCTCTCAAAATGTGTAGGAGACATTGCCGTCAGGCGGGAGCCAAGTGCCGGGAAGATGTCTATTTTTTTTCTTGTGTATTAAAATGTAAAATCATGATGTTTGTATGACTGCTGATGCGATGTTTTTGTAAATTTTATTGTGGCATATACAGTATCGTCATACAGTTGAAGAGAAACAATGTTTCCTAATGTAAGTGCTCTGAAAATGTTGACACTGTATATATATATATATGAGGATAGTTTGGGTTTTTTTTGTTTTTGGGTTTTTTTTTTCAGATTGAAAAATTAAAGTAAATCCTACTATCTACCATTTTGTTAAAGAAGTTATTTAAAATGCCTTGTATTTCAGCACTTATCAATTAAAACTCTACATGCAGTTTTCCACTTAGCTATTTCTCCCCAAATAAAGAAGTACATGAATTTCATCTCTTTTCCGTTATCAGGAAAAAGAGTCAGGGTTTAATTCGTAAACTCTCTCTCTCCACTGTTGAGGATGAATATATTATTATTTTATTTTATTTTTTTGAGACAGAGTCTTGCCGTGTCGCCCAGGCTGGAGTGCAGTGGCACGATCTTGGCTCACTGCAACCTCTGCCTCCCGGGTTCAAGTGATTCTCCTGCCTTAGCCTCCCAAGCAGCTGGGATCACAGGCGTGTACCACCACGCCCAGCTAATTTTTTTTTTTTTAATTGTATTTTTAGTAGAAATGGGGTTTCACCATGTTGTCCAGGCTGATCTCAAACTTCTGACTTCAGGCGATCCACCCGTCTCAGCCTCCCAGAGTGCTGGGATTACAGACATGAGGGCACTGCACCCAGCCAAGTATGAACATGTCTAATTTAAAATTGCCACACAGGTTTTTTGCATGTGTGCTAAGTTGCAGTGTTTTCATTTCCTAGTAGGCCAAATATGAGAGAGACAGCAAATGTGTATGTTTTCCCATAGAAACGATAGTGGCTGTGATTTAAGCTAATGGTAATATTTGGGAGAAAGGAAAAAGTCACAAAGTTGCCAAAACAACGCAATTTTGAAACTCAAAGAATTTATCAATCTGTTCCTTGTTTGTGTGCCCAACACATGAGTGTGTGTGCAGACTACATATCTACATACAGGTGATGTGGCACATACACAGGTACAGTCATGGGCCGTGTACAGATGCTTCAGTCAAGGACAGACTGCATATGCTACAGTGGCCCCACAAGATTATAATACCATCTTTTTACGGTACCTTTTCTATGTCTACATGCACAAATACCATTGTGTTACAATTGTCTACAGTAACATGCTGTACAGTTTGGTAGCCTGGGAGCCATAGGCCACACCGTATAACCCAGGCGTGTAGTGGGCTGCCCCATCTAGGTTTGTGCAAGCACACTCCATGATGGTCACACAAAGATGAAATCACCCAGGCCAGGCGCGTAATCCCAGCACTTTGGGAGGCCGAGGCAGGTGGATCACCTGAGGTCAGGAATTCGAGACCAGCCTGGCCAACATGGTGAAACCCCGTGTCTACTAAAAATACAAAAATTAGCCAGGCATGGTGGTGGGCGCCTGTAATCCCAGCTACTTGGGAGGCTGAGGCAGGAGAATCACTTGAACATGGGAGGCAGAGGCTGCAACGAGCTGAGATCGCATCACTGCACTCCAGCCTGGGTGACGAGCTAGACTTCGTCTAAAAAAAAAAAAAAAATGAAATCACCTAACAACACATTTCTCGGTGCATTCCCATGGGTAAGCAACACATGACTATAGGTAACTATGTGCATAGTTACATAGATGATGTGGCATGTATCTAGATGTGTAGGTGACACGGCATGTTTTTGCTTTAGAAAAGGGTTTTGGGCCACGTAGAAAGGTCCTTGCGATTCCTATTCCCGTGAGGCTCGTTCAGCAGAGCTTGGTCTCCCTCAAGCGAGCTTGTTTCAGGCTCCTGAGTGGCACAGAGGCACCAGGCACGGCATGGCTCCCCACAGGCCTCTTGCTGGGGCTTGGCCTTGAAGAATTCTCTTCCTGTTGTCAGACTACAACTAAGAAAGGCCTGTACCATCTTCCAGCGAAGGGCTGGCATTTGTTCCTCGCAAATGGGGAAGACCTGGCTGTGGTGAGCGTGCTGCTCCTGCTCGGTGCCTTTGTAGGAATAAGGGAAAGTAGGGCCAAGCCTAGTTAAAGGCCACGCATTGGTAAATATGTATTAAAGGAGAGATTTGAAGGGAATACGTTTTAAGTAGTTCTAGATAGAGAAACCCTTACTGGCTGGCCCGCAGGTGTCTGCCCTGACCTCGTCATGGTGAGGCTCGCAGGGACCCCATGGGCACTGGCTCCCTGTGCTGTCCCACCCCCGCCCTGAGGCGGAGCTGAGAGCACTTGAGAGGATTGTCCTGAATGTCACCTGGGTGGGTGGTGGATAAGGGCAGGTGCGTGTCACAAATCAAGGACGTTGGTTCTGTTTCGCATTCTAATCTCTAAGAGTTTATAATGTAAATGTATTGAACTGATAGAATTTCTTAGAACATTTCTTAGGAGGGTTTAGTCTTCTAAACTCAGGGAAGCAGACAGTCTTCATGGTCAGGGGAGATTCTGTTCCCCAGGGGGGCATTTGGCAATGTGGAAACATCTTCGGTTGTCACAACTCGGGGTGGAGAGAGGGGGCTGCGATGGGCCAGGCCCTGCTCCTCTGCCCACGCCTAGGCCCCCTAGCTCGCTCATTCAAGCCACCTCCTCGGCCTGGCAGGCACTGGGGGGCGAAAGACTGGATGGGAGCTGTCCCAGGCACACAGCGGCGGCGGGCTCTCAGCCGGGCTGACGCTGCACTCTGAGCAGCTTCCTTCCTTTCCTACTGTCCCTCTCCTCACCTGTGCCCTTTGGGCCAGTGGGGAAGAAGCGACCAGAGCCAGCCCTGCGCTTGTGGCCGACTTGTCTGAGCTGCAGAGAACAGAGGAGACACGGAGCGATGCTCCCCCAGGGGCCTCACTCACCCGCCAGGCAAGGGGAGAGGGTGGCAGACGAGGAGCCCTCACCTCTGTCTACAGCCCTGCCCCTGGGCACCTCACTCCTGTTTCCAACACAGCCTCCTTCACCTCTGCTCCTCCAGACACAAAGCAGAAAAGCTAGGAACCTCCTCGTTTTCTGTGCATTTTTAAATCCTCCTCCCCACCCCTTTGAAAAGACCTCTAAGAGGGCAGCATTTCCAACTTTGAATGCATTTGAGTTGTAAGCCCTAAGAGGTGTCCCTTCCAAATTATGGCCACTATGCCTGGCTGCATTTTTAAACCAAAATTGAATCACTTCAGTGCTGGGAAACCCTGACTGCCTAGAGAATCCAGCCTTATCTCCTGAGCTGGGAGATGGAGACCCTCACTGGCCTCTGCCCACTCTGATGCACTCCCCTGCACTCCAGAAGGATCCCCAGCTTCCACACTTGCCTGCCTGCGCCCTGTCTCCAGATTCTCCATCTAGAGCAATTCTGTTCATCTCTCAAGGCCTGAATCAAATACGACTTCTGCTGTGACCCTCCCCAGCAAACAGAGGCCCCCTCCCTCTGTGCTGCACAAGACCCGCCACACGCACACAGCTGTATTTATTGGAAGTCACTGTCCCTACCCTACCCTCACTCCCTCCTGGCCAGTGGAGAGCAGTGGTTGAAAGCAGCCGGCGTCTGGAGTCAGAGGAGGGTTTGCTACCCAGCACTGCTGTCACTGCCAGAAAGCTGTTGTGCAATCCCTTACCTTGCTTAGACTGGTTTTTCTCACCTGGCAAGTTGTTTATAGGCAACAGCACTTTGCAGCTCTAAAGGACCATATGAATGTTAGTAGCAGTTGTTGACACGGTAGTCCCCCGAGTCCTTTGAGGAGGGTGACCTGTTCATCTCGATGCTCTGAGCTCTGGCAAGGATCCGGCATGTGGCAGGTGCTCGACTGATGTCTGTTCAGAGTCTGGACAGTGACTGGTGAAGGCCAGCACATGTACGTGGATTTTGGCGCTGGCGCAACGTCCCCATCGCACAAAGCTTTTGCCTCTAGATTGCCAGTTGACTCGATAAAGTTAGAGAGATGCCACCTAATCTGCAGCGTTACAGACAAATCCAGAGGTGGCCAAGTGCACAGACCGACCGTGCACAAGGAACACGATGTCCCGTGTGTGGAGGGAGCCCCCCTTGCCTTTTAGGAGAAGGGAGGAAAGTGTCCCAGTGCCTGCGCAGAAAGAAAAGCAAGGCTGGCTCCGGGAGCCAGAAGTACAAAAGACTGCGCCTCACCTCCACTGAGGGAGACATTTGATGGGCTCATTCCTGAGCCTCTTGAAATCCAAACCTGCGATTCCATGATGTTGCGAGAATCTCCTGTACCATCTCTGGTCCTTGTCTTACTTTTGCCAGATGAAACAATTTCCAGACACTTTTTTTAAAGTACTGTTTTAGGGGCCAGATGCTGTGACTCATACCTCTAATCCCAGCAGTTTGGGAGACCAAGGGAGGAGGATCACTTGAAGCTGGGAGTTCAAAACCAGCCTGGGCAACACAGTGAGACCCCGTCTCTACAAAAAATAAAAAAAATAACTGGTGTAGTGATGTGTGCCTGTGGTCCCAACCACGCCGGAGTCTGGTGGGAGGATCAGTTGAGTCCAAGAAGATCAATGCTGCAGTGAGCTGAGATGGTGCCACTGCACTCCAGTCTGGGTGACAGAGCAAGATCCTGTCTTTAAAAAAAAAAAAAAAATACAGTAAGTCGGTTGCAGTGGCTCACACCTGTAATTCCAACACTTTGGGAGGCTGAGGCAGGCCTTTGAAGTCAGGAGTTTGGGACCAGCCTGGCCAACATGGTGAAACTCTGTCTCTACTAAAAACACAAAAATTAGCCAGGTGTGGTAGCACACACCTGTAATCCAGCTACTAGGGAGGCTGAGGCTGATGCAGGAGAATCATTTGAACCTGGGAGGCGGAGGTTGCAGTAAGTCGAGATCTTGCCACTGCACTCCAGCCTGGATTACAGAGCAAGACTCTGTCTTTAAATAAATAAATAATTTAATTTAATTAAAAAATACTGCTTTAGGACCAGCCCCTGGAATAGGTTCTAATCAGAAGTGTCCAGTGGAAAGAGGGGGAGGTGGTACCCCTGGTTTGGAGGAGTCTCTCAAAAACAGGCATCAACAAAGTGGCCTGCAATGAGGGGGCTCTCATGAGGCTCACAGTCCACATCATCTCATGACTTTTTAGAACTTCACAAAAGTGGCCGGGCGCGGTGGCTCACGCCTGTAATCCCAGCACTTTGGGAGGCCGAGGCAGGTGGATCACGAGGTCAGAAGATCGAGACCATCCTGGCTAACATGGTGAAACCCCGTCTCTACTAAAAATACAAAAAAATTAGCCGGGTATAGTGGCAGATGCCTGTAGTCCCAGCTGCTCAGGAGGCTGAGGCAGGAGAATGGTGTGAACCCAGGAGGCAGAGCTTGCAGTGAGCCGAGATTGCACCACTGCACTCCAGCCTGGGCGACAGAGCGAGACTCTGTCTCAAAAAAAAAAAAAAAAAAAAAAGACACAAAAGAGATGTTTCATCCCCAATTCCTCTGGGCTCCAATACTGATTTCTTTAACAACTGTTACACTGTGCACAGAGTGCCCTGCTCCACACCAGGCACTGTTCTGGGGGCTTAGGACTCATCTAGGAGGCAGTAAACTCATGCTCAGGGGCTTGCATTCTAGTGTGGGGGAAGAAAGGAAAAAGAAAAAAATATTATAAAGCAGAGCAATGTAAGAAGGATCCGGAAGCTTTGCTACAGCTGTTTCCTCTCCCTGGAATATTTTCTCCAGATACCAGCCGGGCCAGCTCCCCTGCCTCCTTCAAGTCCTGCTGAAACCTCACCCTCATGATGAGGCCTGCTTAGACCACAGACTGTTAATAATTACTACTACTGCCAATAACAATAATGCAAAGAAAAATAAGGGGAGGAGACCTGCCAGCCACCAAGTGCTTCTTCCTGCCAGGCACTCAGCCACGTGCTTTCTACACATGATCTTTTTTAATCTTCATACAATATCATGAGGTAGTCTTTATTATCCCAGAAATGTTAACCAATTTGGCAAAGTTCATACCACGCCAAATTTGAGGCCTTTGAAACAGTCTAATACCAAATCCTATTGCTCGTTTTTTGGTTGTTTTGTGTGTGTGTGTGTGTATGTGTGTCTGTTTGTGTGCTTTTTTGGAAACAAGAGCTCGCTGTCACCCAGGCTGGAGTGCAGTGGTGGAATCACAGCTCACTGCAGACTTGACCTCCTGGGCTTAAGCAATCCTCCCAGCCCAGCCTCCTGAGTAGCGGGGACTACAGGCATGTGCCACCATGCCCAGCTAATGTTTTTTTTTTCTTCTTTGTAGAGATGTGGTCTCCCTATGTTGCCCAAGCTGGTCTCAAATTTCTGGGCTCAAGCAATCCTCCCGCCTTGGCCTCCCAAAGTGCTGGGACTACAGGCGTGAGCTACTGCACCTGGCCATAGCCTATGCTCTTAATCCCAGTTCCAAATGGCTGCTGTGAGCTAAACTGTGTCCCTCTCAAAATATATAATGTCATTGTCACCCCTGGTTACTGATGCATGTGACCTTATTGGAAATTGTGTCTTTGTAAATATAATCAAGTTAAGATGAAGCCATTAGGGTGGGCTTTAATCCACTATGACCGATGTCCTTATAAGAAGAGGGCAATTTGGACACAGATGCTGTTTTAGTCCATTCTGTGCTGCTATAACAGAAAAACCACAGAGTGCGTCATTTATAAATAAGAGAAGTTTATTTGGCTCATGGTTCTAGAGGCTGGGAAGTCCAAAATCAAGGGGCCATATCTGGTGAGGGCCTTCTTGCTGAGTCATAGCATGGCCAATGGCATCACAAGGCAAGAGGGAGCCCGCACTTGCTTTTTTTTTGAGATGGAGTCTAACTCTGTCACCCAGGCTGGAGTACAGTGGTGTAATCTTGGCTTAATGCAACATCCGCCTCCCGGGTTCAAGAAATTCTCCTGCCTCAGCCTCCCAAGTAGCTGGGATTATAGGCGCCCACCATCACCCCCAGCTAATTTTTTTGTATTTTTAGTAGGGACAGCGTTTTGCCATGTTGGCCAGGCTGGTCTCGAACTCCCGACCTCAGGTGATTCACCCGCCTCAGCCCCCCAGAGTGCTAGGATTATAGGCCTGAGCCACTGCGCCTGCCCCAAACTTGCTTTTATAACAAACCCACTATCACCATAAAGACATTAATCCGTTCCATTCTTCCCCTTAAATGTCCTACCTCTCAGTGCTGTTACACTGGGGATTAGGCTTCTGACTCATGAACTTTAGGGGACACTTTGAATCACAGCAGATCCGCAAAGAGAACAGCATGTGACATTGCAGGCAGAGGTTGGAGTGACACATGCACAGACTAAGGAACACCAAGGATCGGCATAACCCCGAAAGCTAAGGAAGCGTGGAACAGATCCTCCCTAGAGCCTTCAGAGGGAGCGTGGCCCTGCAACACTTTGATTTTAGCTTGTGGCCTCCAAAACTGTGAGAGGATATATGTCCCTTGTTTTAAGCCAGCCAGTTTGTGACACTTTGCTATGGCAGCCCCAGGAAGTTTATACAAATGCCTCTCTTTGCACCCTATTTTACTGATTTTTTTTTTTCTGCAATACAAGTTTTGACATTTTTACCCTTTTTCACCATTAGGTGAGATCAAAGCCTCAATCTTAATAACAGAGAGACTAGACCTAGGAAGCACAAAGGGCACCCAAGGCAGCAACTTAGGAGTCCGTCTCCTCCCAGAGGGAACCCTGAGGGAGATAAGAGATTCCTAGTGGGGAGCAGAATGTAAGTGTCACTTTGAGTGTGTCCATCTTAAATGCTTCATCAAGAAGACAAGGGGATGCATGTCAAGCTAAAAGAGCAACAGCCCCACACAGGAAAGGACAGAGGCCCTTGTTCCCTCCCGAAACATTTCTTATGTTTGCCCTTTGGGCTGACTGCTAAAGCGGGGGGGCAGCTGATCTCCAGGTGCACCCTAGAGGTCAGTGGATGTGCAGTCGCCGTGATGAGCACGGGCTGCCCCTGATCCTCCCCCTCTATACCTCTAGCCTCGAAACTGGTTCTTCACTTCTCTGGATCTCAATTTCCAGATCTGTAAACTGGGAATAACAGCACCTTCCTGTGAAGGCATTTGGGAGGCTTAAGTGAAATAATGTAAGTAAAACACTTGGCACATAAAAACACTTATGTTCAGTGAGATCATGTAAATAAAACAGATGGACAAGCAGCAAAAGCAAAAGTAGACAAGTGGACTGCATCAAAATACCAAGCTTCTGCACAGCCAAGGACACAATCAACAGAGATGTTCACTGCCACTCCCCAAGCTGGATGTGGCCTTGCTCCTGGGAGATGCGATGCAACAGCATCGGTCTGCACTGCTTTCCCACAGCAGATTCCTCCTGTATGCCTTCTATTTAATGTTTTTAAAGGAAGAAAGAAAGACCTCAGATCAAAGAGTGGTCAAACCTATCCTGTCTCCTTAAAAAAAAAAAAAATCAAACTTGAATCAGATCAAGCCACTTAGGTCTAACTATTCGTGTACAGGAAATGCAGACAGAGGAACCCAAGCAATGAGCCCACAATGGGCAAAATCCACAAAACCTATATTCCTCAACCAATACACGTAAGGAAACAAAGTGGGGGGGCAGGGGGAGTGAATGCAACTACATAGGCCAAATTCAATGTGGAGACCCTTTTTAAAATGATTTCATAATTGAGAGAGTTGAGTAGCGACTGAGTAGTTGGCAACACTGAGGAATTCCAGGATTTCTTTAGGTAGGATCATGGTATTATGGATACGGTTTTGTCCCTTTAAAACATGAGTCCCCCCTCCTCAGTCCTTAGCTGGACACAGTGGCTCACACCTGTAATCCCAGTACTTTGGAAGGACAAGACAGGAGGATCGCTTGAGTCCAGGAGTTCGAGACCAGCCTGGACAAAAGTGAACCCTCATCTCTACAAAGAAATCAAAGAATTAGCCAGGGTGTGGTGGCATGCCCCTGTAGTCCCAGCTATGCAGGAGGCTGAGGTGGAAGGATCCCTTGAGCCCAGGAGGACGAGGCTGCAGTGAGCTGAGATCATGCCATTGCACTCCAGCCTGAGCAACAGAGTCAGACCCTGTCTCAAAAAAAAAAAAAAAAAAAAAGTTATCATCTGCTAGAGACATACACTGCAACATTTACCCGTGAACTAATATAATGCTTGGGATTTGCTTTAGAATCGATCAGAGGAATAGAGGTGGGAGAGTGGCCTGGGGGACAGATGTAACAAGATTGGCCAGGCATTGATTAGTGTGACAGAGCTAAGTGCTGACTATGTGTTTGAAATGTTCCATAATAAAAAGTTGTTACTAAATGATTATAACGTTTTTTAGAAAAGTAAACCATTTTCTTTCCTTTCAAAGTAACTGTATCTTAATTGAGACATATTAAAATTAAAATGTATCTGATAGGAAAGATATGGCTAAGAGTTAAAAACAGGCACTTGAGATTTTTCAAATGGCAACAGAGATTCATTTCCTGGTACTTTAAAATGCATTCATTAGAAATAGGGCATGCTACTATTATTAGCGCATTGAAAGGAAACTCACTTAAAGTAACCATATTATAGATTTCGGGCATCTTAGCACAACACATAGTGATGAATATTTTTGATGTGTTCATAATACTTCCCCCTATAAAGTCCTATTTATGCTATAAATTAGTTGACCCAAATGCTTTTTTAAAAAAATACAGTGTTTTTTAGGAAGTGTAAACCCTTTTAAAAAAGAAAATAAAGTGCACTTTCTTCTCTTATTTGCAAAGTATCTTAGAGAACAAATCCTCCTTCCTCTGTTTGTGAAATTAAATGATCGTCTGAGGATCCGGGGAGCACATGTTGTTGGAAAGTGAAATGACAGGCAGGGTGGCAGCCTCACACCCCTGCCTGCCCACCGTTAATTTCAAGTGTGTGATCGTCGAAGGAAAGAACGTGCTGATCTTGAGGGGGCCAAACTCCTCCTTCTCCAGCCCCCTTGCTCAAGTCCCAAAGGAGACGGCCAACCCACAACCCCTCCTTCTCCGAACACTCGCTGGCTTCCCTCCTTTCCTTCTACTTCAGATTCCAGTGTTTGTGGCCAACATCATCAACCGCCCTGTGCTCCTCTTCACCTGAAAAGCCCCTATCCCTAGATGAGCTCAGCAATCACTTTTTCATTTGCTTAGTGTTCCATTCGTGTTCTATCACTAATTCATCCCCCAGAACTCTTAGAAGAAAACATAAGGAAAAAGCTCCTTGACCTTGGTCCTGGCAATGATTTCTTGGATATGACACCACAAGCACAACCACAAGAGCAAAACTATACAAATGGGATTACAACAAATGAAAAAGCGTCCGCACATCAGAGGACACAACCAACAGAGTGAGGAGGCAACAATACAATACAAGAAAATATTTGTTAGCCATACATCCAATAAAGGGTTAATAACAAAATACATAAGAAATTCCTACAACTCAATGGCAAAAAAACTAACAACCTGATTCAAAAAGGGGCTAAGGACGTGAATAGACATTTCTCCAAAGAAGATACACAAAAGGCCCAGCATCACTAACCACAAGAGAAATGCAAGTCAAAGCCACAATGAGGCATCACCCCACTACTGTTAGGATGGCTGTTGTCAAGACCTAAGGCAACAAGAGTTGGCAAGAGCGTGGGGGAAAAGGGAACCCTGTACACTGTTGGTGGAAAAGCAAAATGGCGCAGCTGCGATGGAAATTTTCTAGAAACTCGTTCGTCTCCTCACAGTGAGTTGCACCTCAGGTACTTTGTGTTTCCCTTCTTCTCAGAGACCTCCCTCCTGCACCTTCCCATCCTCCTGCTTCCATCTGGATGAATGACTTTTCTAGACCTGCTGCCCAGCCAGAGGCTGGCCAATTTGATTAGTTCTTTCTGAAAACAACATTTTGCCATCAGGTGCGGTGGCTCACGCCTGTGATCCCAGCACTTGGGGAGGCCGAGGTGGGCAGATCATTCGAGACCAGCCCTGCCAACAGGGTGAAACCCCACCTCTACTAAAAATACAAAAATTAGCCAGGTGTGGTGGCGGGTGCCTGTAATCCCAGCTACTCGGGAGGCTGAGGCAGGAGAAGTGCTTGAGCCCCGGAGGTGGAGGTTGCAGTGAGCCAAGATGGTGCCGCTGAACTCCAGCCTGGGAGAAGAGTGAGACTCTTACTCAAAACAAAAATAAAAGCAAAAGCAACACTTTGCCTTATGGATATTTAACTTATGTTTTCGGTATCTTCGGTTTCTGCTCTTTCTTTTCTCTCCTTTCTGCTTTCCTTGAGTTTATCATTTGTCCTAACTTTTTGCTGCTGTTGTTTTGAGACAGGGTCTCACTCTGTTGCCCAGGCTGACGTGCAGTGGCACGATCACAGCTCACTGCAGCCTCAACCTCCCAGGCTCAGGTGATCTTCCTGCCTCAGCCTCCTGAGTGGCTGAGACTTCAGGCGCATGCCACCACACCCAGCTAATTTTTTGTAGAGACGGGGTTTTGCCAAGTTGCCCAGGCTGGTCTCAAACTCCTGAGCTCGAGCAATCTGCCCTCCTCAGCCTCCCAAAGTACTGGGACCACAGGCATGAGCCGACGTGCCCAGTCCTAACTTATAACATAGGTTACGAAGCTGTTTAACGTTCAGTCTTTTTTCCCCCTAAAGTAAGCATTAAGCTTAAAATTTTCCCTTTTATGGCATCTCATAAATTTTGACTCGTAGTGCTCATTTGTAGCATTTTTCTTATTCAGTTCTAAATATTTTCTAATTTTCTTTCTGATTTTTCGACCCATGAATTATGTAGATGTGAACTTCCTGTTTTCCAGAAGTATAGAGTTCTCTTTTCTATGTTTTTGTTATGGACTTCTAACTCATTTGCATTGTGGTCACAGAACATAATCGATGTGAGAAACTCTTGGAAATGTGTCTAGACTTGCTTTCTGACCCATTGCAGGGCCAATTTTCATAAGTGGTTTATATATGCTTGGAAAGAATGTGTATTCTCCGTTTGTTGAGTGCAATGTTCTATAGGCGTGTGTTAACAAGTTTGGTGACCTTGTTATCAAATCTTCCCTATCCTTACTGATTTTCAAAAACTACTTAATCTACCAATTACTGAGAGAAGAGTATTAAAAGTTGCCACATGATTTCTACTTGTCTTTTCAGTTCTGTTGAGTTTTGCTTAACTTATTTTGCATAAATAGAATTAGCTTAATCATCATATACTGCTTTGGTTATTTAAAGTTCTTTTGGGCTGGGTGTGTTGGTTCACACCTATAACCCCGGCATATTGGGAGGCCAAGGCGGGTGGATCACCTGAGGTCAGGAGCTTGAGACCAGCCTGGCCAACATGGTGAGACCCCCATCTCTTCTAAAAACATACAGGTTAGCTGGGTCTGGTGGCACGCACCTGCAGTCCAAGCTACTGGGAAGGCTGGGGTAGGAGGATCACTTGAACCTAGAGGTGGAGGTTGCAGTGAGCCGAGATTGCACCACTGCACTCTAGCCTGGGCAACAGAGCAAGACCCTGTCTCAAAAATAAAATAATAAAATGAAGTTCTTTTCTTTCCAGTTAACAATGCATGCTGGAGAGGGAGTTTTAAGAGACAGCAGTGGAAAAGAATTATGTTCTGATAACTATTTTTAATAAGTAGTTTTTAGACGAGTTGCAGTGGCTCACTGCTGTAATCCCAGCATTTTGGAAGGCCAAGGTGGGAGGATTGCTTGAGGCCAGGAGGTTGAGGCTACAGTGAGCTATGGTTGTACCACTGCACTCTCGCCCAGGGTGACACAGTGAGACCCTGTCTCTGTTAAAAAAAAAAAAAAAAGTGGTTGTCATATACATATACATTATTTCTTTTCAATGTCCTCTTTGTTTTGCTCTCATGAAACTCTTGTTCAAAACTGAGATTTATTGGCAACAATCCAGGGATGGAAGAGGGGAGTCCATGAAAGGTGCTCTTCTCACCACCCCTCTCTGCCCCGCTTCTGAATTCTGGACTTCCCAACTCAATACCACACTTGTAAGTGTGCAGGCTGCAGCCTGAAGGTAAATGTGAATGAGAAGGAAGAGCATAGGAAGCATTAGGGCTTGTGATGTTCCCGTGAAGCACTAAAGGAGTGCTCCCTGATGTGGTGTCCCAGTGCTTGGTGCACCAGGAACAATGAGACCTAGCAGGACTTAGGACTGGCGAGGGGTCTACCTTTCCTTTCTGGGTAGGAAAAGAGCCACAACAAACTCAGGTGCATTCCAGGCAGACCCATCGAGGAAAGGTCATGTCCATGTCAGTTGAAAACCTGGAAATTGATTCTCTTTCCATTGCCTGTTCCTGTGTAGCTCTTGGACAGTTTTTTGTTGCTGCTGCTGCTGTTGTTGTTGTTGTTGTTGTTTTTGAGACAGAGTCTTGCTCTGTCACCCAGACTGGAATGCAGTGGTGTGATCTCAGCTCTCTGCAACCTCTGCCTCCTGGGTTCAAGTGATTCTCCTGCCTCAGCCTCCTGAGTAGCTGGGACTACAAGCATGTACCACCATGCCTGGCTAACTTTTGTATTTTTAGTAGAGATGGGTTTTGCCATGTTGGGCAGGCTGGTGTCAAACTCCTGACCTCAACTGATTCTCCTGCCTCGGCCTCCCAGGGTGCTGGGATTACGGGGTGAGTCACTGTGCCCGGCCTCTTGGACAGCTTTTCATACTCCCGGGGCACCTGTGTTCCTCTTGGAAGACCTTGAATTCTTTAAATGTGCCCTGATCCCACAGGAGACTAGAATCCATCTGTGCCTCTTCTGAGTACATCTCCTGGACTCTAGCCCTGCATGTAACCATATAGAAGAGTGAATGAGGTGCCAAGAGCTTCCTCCTAGGAAATCCAGATTAAACTGACCATTTCTCAGAGATCATCTGAATCAAATTGGAAAATATCTGCCAACCTCACTGGGCATCACAATCTAATAAAGTTGAAAGTCAGCCCTCCCTCAGCTCATGAGCTCACTCTGCTTCCAGGAGAAGTATTGACCAGTATCAGGTTCAAGTTACACCTAGCAAGCAGTTTCTAGAAATAGCCTTTGTAAGGAAAGGTACAGTGCTGCTTTCCTATTGGGGAAATATGTACCGAGTGGGTCTTATGCAACATGTGTAGAGATGCTCTTTAATTTAATCCCCAGCCTTCAGCATGGGGACAAAACCTGAGGATAGGGCATGGTAGAAGTCCTAGGAACAGAACTGCGGGGAGGAGAGGCACTGTGTCCTTCCTGTCTCCAGGCTGTGGCTTCTCATTTGGCTGGGTCTGGGGAGGACGAGAAGCTGCCAGCAGGTGAGGAGCTCAGCCAGAGGCCTCTCTAAACCACATGGTGTCCCTGTCTGGGGCGGTTTGACCCGCAGGAGAGGAATGGAGGGAATGAACACAGCAATTTCATTAATGTCTCTAAGAATAGAATTAGTGTAAGTTGTCATTTGAGTTAAACATTAGTGAGAAAGGTATAAAAATGGACTGCTTTTACTTTTCAAACATATTTTATGACATTTATCATATTATATGATTACCTGGTTTAATTTTAAAAATGATATTTATACCAAAATAACAATTGGCATGTAGCTCTTTGGAAGCCACCAAAGTGGTTTCCAGAGTGTCTAACAATAGGAAGCACAAAAGTGGTTGTCAGGGTGCGTGCTCTGGGGCCAGTGAGCCTGCCTTCCGATTGCCACGTGACGGGGAGCGACCGGGCAGGCCAGCAGCCCTAAACCTCAGGTTTTTGCTTGTTAAATGGAGACACTAAATCACACCTATCCTCTTAGAGTCAGTGTGAGGTTTAGTCGAGGTCATGCATAGAAAGCACTTGAATCCAAGTAAAAGCTCCATAGATTGCTATTACTGTTGGAGAAGCTTATATGGAATACTACATATTCCATTATATGGAATACTACATATTCCATTATATGGAATACTACACAGACATTCAAAATTGTGCTGCAGACAGATGCATATTTGCCAAACAGATGGCATTAAATGGTATGGACAGTATGATTTCATTTTTGTCGGCTCTAAATACATAGAAATGTGATTAGAAAAAGTCTAGAAGTGCATTATACCAAAGTTTTAATAGGAGTTTCCTCTGGATAATAGATTTTCAAGAGATTTTTAAATATGATTTCTTTTATGCATTTTATTACACCTGCATACAAAATCATAATTTTTTGACCAGGCATGGTGGCTCCCGCCTGTAATCCCAGCACTTTGGGAGGCTGATGCGGGTGGATCACTTGAGGTCAGGAGTTCAAGACTAGCCTGGCCAACATAGTGAAATCCTGCCTCTACTAAAAATAAAATAAAATAAAATAAAAAAATAAGCCAGGCGTGGTGGTGCACATCTGTAATCCCAGCTACTCAGGAGGCTGAGGCAGGAGAATCGCTTGATCCTGGGAGGTGGAGGTTGCAGGGAGCCGAGATTGCGCCACTACACTCGAGCCTGGAGGACAGAGCAAGAATTCGTCTCAAAATAATAATAATAATAATAACTTTACCAGTGAGTGCCTTAAGAAAAAACCTGACTCTTCGGGAAGCTTTGGTTGCATGGATCTACTGGTAACTGAGAGTAGTCTTTGTTGTCTCTGCTAATACTTTACCCTATTTGAAGCAAAATTATTTAAATGCAAAAAGAGATTTCAAGAGTAAAAAAGCCACAAAACTAAAAAGATTACATGTTGGCCATTGTTATAATCAACAATCCTTGTTTAATGGAAATTTATTTACACAATCCCAAGATTTTTAAAATTTTGTTTTTAGAGACAGGGTCTCACTCTGTTGCCCAGGCTGAAGTGCAGTGGTAGCATCATAGCTCATTGCAGCCTTGAACTCCTGGGCTCAAGCCATCAGCCTCCTGAGTAGCTGGGACTACAGATGTGTACCACCACGCCCAGCTAATTTTTTTTTTTTTTTTTTTTTTTTTTTTTGCTTTTTTGGAAAGACAGGTTCTCCCTATGTTGCCCAGGCTGGTCTCAAACTCCTGGCCTCAAGCAATCCTTCATTTCAGCCTCCCAAAGCACTGGGATTACAGGTGTGAACCACTGTGCCCAGTTGATACAATCCCAAGTTGTAAAAGAACAGCAGTTCCCCCTTATCCACAGGAAATGTGTTCCAAGACCCCCAGTGGATGCCTGAAACCAGGAGTCGTACTGAACCCTATATAGACCATGTTTTTCTTATGTGATAACTGGGATGGCTGCCAAGTCACTAAAGGGCAGGTAGTGTGTCCAGTGCGGGTACCTGGAGAAAGGGGTATCTGATTCACATCCGGGCCGGACAAAGCAGGATGGAGCAAGATTTCATCACGCGACTCAGGGACGGCATGCAACTTAAAACTTACGAATTGTTTCTGGAATTTTTCTTGTAATCTTTTTCGACCAGGGTCACCCATGGGTAACTGAAACCACAGAGAGCAAAACTGCGGTTAAGGGAGGACTACTGTAGTAATGTACCATAAATTCTAAGACAAGTCAGGCGCAGTGACTCACGCCTATAACCCCAGCACTTTAGGAAGCTGAGGCAGGAGAATCGCTTGAGCCCAAGAATTCAAGACCAGCCTGGGCAACATAGTGAGACCTTGTCTCTACTGAAAATCAAACCGGCCGGGCGCGGTGGCTCAAGCCTGTAATCCCAGCACTTTGGGAGGCCGAGGCGGGCGGATCACGAGGTCAGGAGATCGAGACCACAGTGAAACCTCGTCTCTACTAAAAATACAAAAAAAATTAGCCGGGCACAGTGGCGGGCGTCTGTAGTCCCAGCTACTCAGGAGGCTGAGGCAGGAGAATGGCGGGATCCCGGGAGGCGGAGCTTGCAGTGAGCCGAGATCGTGCCACTGCACTCCCGCCTGGGGGACAGAGCAAGACCCTGTTTCAGAAATAAATACATAAATACTTTCTAAGACATATCCTTCGATTTCATGGAATTGAATTATCTACTCCCTAATACTTCTCTTGGTTGCATTACTAGCTGGCCTACCCTTCTCTCCCTTTGCGTGTATTCTGGCTGAATACCAACATGCAAAGACCAGCACTTGGCCGAACTCACTCAGAGACTCTGAGAGCCCCTAGTGAGAACGAGTCGGTTTGATAAACGAAGGCTTTGCTTGGTATCCTGGCTCCCTAGGAAAAGCTACAGTCTGGTTACCTTAGTGACAGGGTTGTACTGAAAAGAAACAGAGAACGGTCAGGCAGCTGCGCAGCCAGCCTCTCGCACACAAATGTGCGTAGAACAGGAACCCTGTTGGGGAGACAGCCCTGCTCTGCTGCTGTTTCTGCCATCACCCCAAGAGCAACTGTGGGCAGTGGTTGCTCCCCATCACCCCACTCCTCCGTGATCCCGGCATCCATGGTTGCTCGCTCTGCTTCGTGGCTTCTGCTGCCTTGTGGTTCCAGTCGCCCTGGGTGTCCTTCAGCCTCCACGCTGCTTCTGACTGCAGACTCTCGTATCTTATATTCAAACGTCCTCTGGCTGAGCGAGCCAATCACCACACAGAATAGATGGCTCTTTTGAACAGAGCTCTGAGTCGGCCACAGGCCAGCTTAGAAACTGGCTGCCCTAGGGTCACGTGCGGCTCTCTGACCCAATCAGCTGTGGACCAGGATCTCAGCGTCACATTGCACAGAACATGACAATCTGCAGCAGGAAAACCCCAGAGGGACCCTTAGGGCACAAAAAGCCTTCTAAAATTTCCCCAGAAAAAAAAAAAAAAAAAAAAAGCCGTATAACTAACCAGCAAGCACGGTGCTTGATCTCAGTCCCACTGGAAATAAAACTATCAATACAGACACAGTATGCTAATGTCGTGGCCTATCTGTATCTTACATCAGCTGGCAAGTTACTAATGAACTTCTGTATCTCAGCAAACACTAAGATAAAGCTACACTCCCAAATAAGGATTGGATATTTCATTTAAGAATTTATGTACTGCTGAGCTCAGTTCTCTGAGATAATCCATTCTTCCACCAGGGCATGAAGCTTATTTTCAAAAGTGTCCTGTTTGAATATTTTTACTGTTTAATATGTGGCATACTGAATGGCAAATTTTCTTGAGCTATAGACAGTTGGCTGATTTTATGCTTGCAGTAATCTTAACATTTGTAATCCTCATGGAAATTAACAGCTGAAATTTCTTATTCATCAATTAAAGATGGCTTTTTTTCTTGTAGTTTATCTTTTTTTTTTTTTTTAATATTCAACTCATTTTGTGAGTTCCCTGTTTGACCCTGACCCTGGTCGTGCTGACATCTGACTAACAATAGAGACTTTAAACCCAGCCTGGCTCTGCACAGTGCACCAGGAGACTTTTGTATGAGACGCTGAAGGCAGACTGCTTTCTTCCTCCAGCCAAGAGCTGCCTCTAATGCTTCTCATTGGTTCCTCTCCAGCTGGCTGTTCTCTCTTCTCTTAACAACTCAAGTTCTTTTTTCTTCTGGGTTACCTCTTTCAGGTCAAGTAGTAAAGACGCTGCCCAGCTTCAGAGGTGCTGGGATTGGAACCCTTTTAATTCAGGGAAGCATTTGATATTCCTTTCATGTTTGTATTATGTTTGGTTTGCTTTAATTTCAAATGATTTATGTAGCTAATCTTTCCTCCACCAAAATCAAAGGAAAGTTGGTCTTTGCTGGGGAATGAAAACTTGAACAAAAACCACATTAAAGAACAAGTAACAAGAAAGGAACTACTGTTATGAAAGAATTCAGGGGAAAGTAAATATCATAGAATAATTTGAAGACAAGTTGAAAGGAAACTTCATATTCAGTGTCATATCACATACTGTATGTCACACTGAGGACAGAATCAAACACTAAATCTAGTCCCAAAAGAGACGGAGACCAGGCAAGGGATGGGAGAAGACTGCAGGCAGGACACCCCTCCCTGTGGGTGAGTGCCCTCTGTCTCAGAGCGGCCCTGAGGCATGGCAAAGTGGAGTATCTTGTCCAAGGCTATGTAGATCTAAATGGCAGAACAGGAATTCAAACCCAGGGGTTCTGTTTCTAAACTGAAGTCACTTCCTTGGTAAGATGCCATTTCTGGAATAAAACTGGCATATCCGTCAGCTTTTCTTTTCTCCTAATGATTTAAGGCACAAACCTCTCTTGCTAAAGTCTGAGAGACCGAGCCAATTATATATCTTGTCCTTGTGGTGAATACCATCCCCCTTCCAAATTAGGCAAAGCAGCAAGATTGGCAGTTAGTCATCAAATGTGCAAAAACCTTTTATAAAAAGATAGGGTTCTGGCTGGGTGCAGTGGCTCACACCTGTAATGCCAACACTTTGGGAGGCCAAGCTAGGTGGATTGCTTGAGCCCAGGAGTTCAAGACCAGTCTGGGCAACACAGCAAAACCACGTCTCTACAAAATATTTTTAAATTAACAGGGCATGGTGGTGTGTGCCTGTAGTCTCAGCTAATGGGGGGCAGGTGCTGAGGCAGGAAGATTGCTTGAGCCTGGGAGGTTGAGGCTGCAGTGAACCATGATTACACCACTGCACTCCAGCCTGGGTGACAGGGCAAGACCCTGCCTTAGAAAAAAAAAAGGATTCTGAAGAGATGTTGTTCCTCTTCTGAAATGTTTTATACATTCAGGCATGTTTACCCCACCTTGCCATTTTTCCAGGGACAATTACCTACTTATCAATCCAGTGAGTATCAGGATCAGATGGACCAGTACAAGCGTCACACCATGAGAAAAGAACAAGGTCAGAAACACCAACTTCTGAGACGGATATGACCATATTTGCAAAGAAATGGAAGTTCATGTTTAAGACTATTCTAGCCTCTTTGGGCACTATAACAAAGTACCATGACTGGGTAGCTTATAAACCACAGAAATGTATTTCTCACAGTTCTGGAGGCTAGAAGTCCAGAGTGCCAGCTTGGTCGGTTCTGATGAGGGCCCTCTTCTGGGTTGCAGATGGCCGATTTCTCCTTGTATCCTCCCATCGTGGAAAGCAGGTGAGTTAGCTCTCAGGCCTTTTTTAAGGGCACTAATCCCATTCATGAGGCTCCACCCTCATGACCTCATCACCTCCCAAAGGGCCCAACTTCAAATACCATCACACTGAGGATTCGATTTCAGCATATGAATTTGGGGGGACACATTCAGTCCATAATAAAGACCAAAGAAATGGTATTTGTTTTTATGACCATTTGACTATATTCAGTGTTAAAGTGTAACTTAGCTCTATGTTACATCCACATATGAAATCCATTACCTTTTCAAAGAAAAACGTTTTCTTTCTTTCCTTTCTTTTTCTTTTCTTTTCTTTCTTTTTCTCTTTTGTTCTTTCTCTTCTTTCCTCTTCCTTCCTTCTTTCTTTCTTTCCTTCTTTCTTTCTTTTTTTCTTTCTTTCTTTCTTTCCTTTCTTTCTTTCTCTCTCTCTTTCTCTCTCTTTCTTTCTCTTTCTTCTCTCTCTCGCTCTCTTTCATACAGGGTCTTGCTCTGTCACCCAGGATAGAGTGCAGTGGCGAGATTGTAGCTCACTACAGGCTCAACCTCCTGGGTTCAAGCGATCCTCCTTCTCCTGCCTAAGCCTCCCAAGTAGACAGGATTATAGGTGTGCCACCACTCCCGATGTATTAGGCTGCTTTCACACTGCTATAAAGAACTACCTGACCAGGCACGAGGCTCATGCCTGTAATCCCAACACTTTGGGAGGCTGAGGTGGGTGGATCATGAGGTCAGGAGTTCAAGACCAGCCTGGCCAATATGGTGAAACTTCATCTCTACTGAAAATACAAAAAAATGAGCTGGACATGGTGGCATATGCCTGTGATCCCAGCTACTCGAGAGGCTGAGGGAGGAGAATCACTTGAACCCAGGAAGTGGAGGTTGCAGTGATCCGAGATCGCGCCATTGCACTCCAGCCTAGGCGGGGGACAGAGTGAGACTCCATCTTAAAAAAAAAAAAACTACCTGAGACTGAGTAGTTTATAAAGAAAAGATATTTAATTGACTCACAGTTCTACAAGGGTGGGGAGGCCTCAGGAAACTTACAGCCATGGCAGAAGGTGAAGGGAAGTAAAGTACGTCTCACATGGTGGCAGAAGGGGTAGTGGGGGAAGTGTCAAACACCTTTAAACCATCAGATCTCATGAGAACTCACTCACTATCACAAGAACAGCATGGGGAAAACTGCTCCCATGATCCAGTCACCTCCCATCAGGTCCCCTCTTCGACACATGGGGATTACAATTCGAGATGAGATTTGTGTGGAGACACAGAGCCAAACCATATCACCTAGCTAATTTTTCATGTTTATTGCAGAGATGGGGTCTCCCTCTGTTACCCAGGCTGGTCTCGAACAACTGGGCTCAAGTGATCTGCCCGCCTCAGCCTCCCAAATTGCTGTGATTGTAGGCACGAGCTACCACACACAGCCACCAATTGAATATCTATATATTAACAACAAGCAATCAAATACTGAAAAAAAAAGTAAATCCAATTTATAATAGCATCAAAATATGAAATATTTAGGGATAAATCTGTCTATACATATAAAAAACCTATCCACTGAAAAGTACTAAATATTGTTGAGAGAAATTAAAGAAGAACTAAATAAACGGAGTGACATACCTCATTCATGGGTCAGAAGACTGAATAGTGTTAAAATGTAAATCCTCCCAAAATTAATTTATAGATTCAAAACAATGCCAATCAAAATCCCAGCAGGCTTTTGTTTTTAATAGAAAGTGACAGGCAGATTCCAAAATTCATATGAAAATGTAAAGGACCAGCTGGACACGGTGGCTCACGCCTGAAATCCCAGCACTTTGGAAGGATGAGGCAGGTGGATCACCTGACATCAGAAGTTCGAGACCAGCCTGGCCAACATGGTGAAACCCCATCTCTACTGAAAATGCAACAAACTAGCCGGACGTGGTGGTGGGAGCCTGTAGTCCCAACTACTCGGGAGGCTGAGGCAGGAGAATCGTTTGAACTTGGCAGGCAGAGGTTGCAGTGAGCCAAGACACACCATTGCACTCCAGCCTGGGCAACAAGAGCGAAACTCCGTCTCAAACAAAACAGAACAAAACAGAACAAACAAAACAAAACAAAACAAAAAAACCAGTCTCGGGTATTTCTTCATAGCAGTGTGAGAACAGATTAATATAGTAAATTGCTACCAGAAGTGGCGAGCTGCTATAAGGATACTTGAAAATGTGGAAACGACTTTAGAACTGGGTAACAGGCAGAGGTTGGAATAGTTTGGAGGGCTCAGAAGAAGACAGAAAGATGTGGGAACCTTCAGAACTTCCTAGAGAGTTGTTGAATGGTTTTGACCAAAATGCTGATAATAATATGGACAATAAAGTCCAGGCTAAGGTGGTCTCAGATGGAGATGAGGAACTTCTTGGGACCTGGAGCAAAGGTCACTCTTGCTATGCTTTAGCAAAGAGACTGGCAGCTTTGTGCCTGTGCTCCTAGAGATCTGTGGAACTTCGAACTTGAGAGAGATGATTTAGGCTATCTGGCAGAAGAAGTTTCTTTTTTTTTTTCTGTCACCCAGGCTGGAGTGCAGTGGCACAATCTCGGCTCACTGCAACCTCCATCTCCTGAGTTCAAGCAATTCTCCTGTCTCAGCCTCCCAAGTAGCTGGGACTACAGGCGCTCGTCACCATGCCCAGCTAGGTTTTGTATTTTCAGTACACACAGGGTTTCACCAATGTTAGTCAGGCTGGTCTCAAACTCCTAACCTCAAGAGAGCCATCCATCTCAGCCTCCCAAAGTGTTGGGATTACAAGTGTGAGCCACCGCACCCAGCCAAGAAGAAATTTCTAAGTGGCAAAGCATTCAAGAAGAAGCAGAGCATAAAAGTTTGGAAAAGTTGCAGCCTGACAATGTGATAGAAAAGAAAAACTCATCTTCTGGGGAGAAATTCAAGCCCACTGCAGAAATTTGCATAATGAGGAGCTGAATGTTAATCACCAAGATAATGGGGAAGATGTCTCCAGGGCATGTCAGAGACCTTCAAGGCAGTCCCTCTCATCACAGGCCCAGTGGTCTAAGAGGGAAAAATAGTTAACGTAGGCTGGGCCCAGAGTGCCCTGTTCTGTGCAGCCTCAAGACATGGTGCCCTACATCCCTGCTGGTTCAGCTCCAGCCATGCTAAGAGGGGCAAAGGTACAGCTCAGACCATTGCTTCAGAGGGTACAAGCCCCAATCCTTCTCGGCTTCCACATGGTATTGAGCCTGTGGGTGCATAGAAGTCAAGAATTAAGGTTTGGGAACCCCTGCCTAGATTTCAGAGGATGTAGGGAAATGCCTGGATGTTCTGGCAGAAGTTTGCTGCAGGGGCAGGACCCTCATGGAGAACCTCTGCTAGGTCAATGCAGAAGGGAAATGTGGGGTCAGAGCCCCCACACTGAGTCTCCACTGGGGCACTGCCTAGTGGAACTGTGGGAAGAGGGCCACCATCCTCCAGACCTCAGAATGGTAGATCCACTGACAGCTTGCACCATGCACCTGGAAAAGCCACAGACACTCAACGCCAGCCTGTGAAAGCAGCTGGGAAGAGGCTGTACCCTGCAAAGCCACAGGGGCAAAGCTGCCCAAGGCCATGGGAGTCCATCTCTTGCATCAGCATGACCTGGATGTGAGACATGGAGTCAAAGAAGATCACTTTAGAACTTTAAGGTTTAATGACTGCTCTCCTGTATCTTGGATTTGCATGGGGCCTGCAGCCCATTTGTTTTTGCCAATTTCTCCCATTTGGAATGGGTGTATTTACCCAATGCCTGTAACCCTATGGTATCTAGGAAGTAACTAACTTGATATTGATTTTACAGGCTCCTAGGCAGAAGGGACTTGCTTTGTCTCAGATAACACTTTGGACTTGGACTTTTGGGTTAGTGCTGGAATGGTTAAGATGGTGGGGGACTGTCGGAAGGGTATGATTGTGTTTTGAAATGTGAGGACATGAGATCTGGGAGGGGCCAGAGTCTGAATGATATGGTTCAGCTCTGTGTCCCCACGCAAATCTCACCTTGAATTGTAATGCCCATAATGCCCCATGTGTCAAGGATGGAAGCAGCTGGAGGTAACTGAATCATGGGGGCAGTTTCCCCCATGTTGTTCTCATGACAATGAATGAGTCTCATGATATCTGATGATTTTATTAATATAAGGGTCTGGCATTTCCCCTGCTTGCACTCATTCTCTGTGCTGCCACCCTGTAAAGAGATGCCTTCTGCCATGATTGGGAGTTTCCTGAGGCCTCCCTCTCCTATATACTATTAATATAAAAGCAAACCAAATGGAAATCCCAGAATTAAAAAATACATTATCCTAATTTTTTAAACGTTACTGAACTTTTAAACATTGAGAAAAAGTATTGAGGAAATAAATGAACGAGCCTCAGTGGCTGGTGGAGTGCTATCAAACTGTCTAACATACATGACATTGAAGTCCCCAGATGAAAAGAGAGAATATAAGCAGAAAAACACACTTGAAGAAATACTGACTGGAAAGTTTTCTAAATTGTATAAAAAACCCCAGTAAGTTACAAACTTAGAAGGCCAGTAAACCTCAAACAGCATAAAAGCAAAGAAAACTACACACAGTCACATTATGGTCAGATTGCTGAACACTGAAGATAAGGAGAAAACCTTAAAACCAGTCACAGTGGGAAGAAACACATTAAGGGAACAACGATAAGATGATAGCTGATTTCTCACCAGGAAAAACGAAGGCCAGAAGAAAACAGAACATCTTTAAATTAAAAATTAGCCAGGCATGGTGGTGTGCACCTGTAGTCCCAGCTATTCTGGAAGCTGAGGTGGGAGGGTTGCTTGAGCTGGAGAGGTCAAGGCTGCAGTGAGCCATGACTGCACCACTGCACCTCAGCCTGGGCAACACAGCAAGATCCCATCTCAAAAAAATAAAAAGTAGGCCAGGCGCGGTGGTTCACGCCTGTAATCCCAGCACTTTGGGAGGCCGAGGCAGGCGGATCATAAGGTCGGGAGATCGAGACCATCCTGGCTAACACGATGAAACCCCATCTCTACTAAAAATACAAAAAATTAGCCAGGCGTGGTGGCGGGCACCTGTAGTCCCAGCTACTCGGGAGGCTGAG
>NW_012115154.1:19522068-19531492 GCF_000951035.1 Colobus angolensis palliatus | reverse complement strand
AAAAATAAATAATTTTTAAAAATTAAATTAAAAATAAAATAAAAATAAAAAGTAAACACACACAGACACACACAGATACTGTCTACCTACAATTCTACATCCAGCAAAAACCCTAACATAAAGAAATAATAAATGCATAAGGTTATGGATACCCCAACTGCCCTGATTTGATCATTACACTGTATGCCTGCACCAAAACATCACATGTACCCCATAAATATATACAACCATAATAATTAAAATTTTAAAAAGTTTAAAAGTGAAGAGGAATAAAAGGGTAGCATGAGTAAGATTTTGTGGTGACGGAGCAGTACTGTATCTTTTTTTTTTTGAGACAGACTCTGCAACCTCTGCCTCTCAGGCTCAAGCAATCCTCCCACCTCAGGCTCCAGAGTAGCTGGGACTACAGGCGTGCACCACTATCTCCAGCAAAATTTTCATATTTTTTGTAGAGATGGGGTTTCACCATGTTGCCCAGGCTGGTCTCGAACTTCTGGACTCAAGCAATCTGACTGCCTCGGCCTCCCAAAGTGCTGGGATTACAGGCATGAGCCACTGTGCCCAGCTAGAACAGCTCTGTATCTTAGTTGTGGTTTTGGTTACACAAATCTACACATGTAATAAAACTGAACAGAACTACATATACATATGCACACAAGTGAATACATGTAAAGCTGGTGAAGTCTGAGTAAGATCAATTTCAATCTCGGTTTGAAATTGTACTGTATGTATGTAAGATGTTACCATTGGGAATGGTTCACAGGACCTTTCTATAATATTTTTGAAACTACCTATTAATCTATCATCTTTAAAACAAAAAGTTAAAGAAATGAAATAAAGACACTTGCAGATAAATAAATGCTGAACTTATTTCCAGGAAACTACAAGACTAAGGGAAACATCAGGAGAAGGTAAAAGGGGTACAGAAGGCATAACTCCCTGTTCTTTATGTGAGGGCTGTGGAAGACTTCCTGCCCAAGAGGACGCTATGGAAAAAGAGAATCAAAGAGTATATTTACAGTGGAGAAATCTGACAAACACTACCTCAGCCAGATGATCAAGGTTACTATCAATAGTAACATGGTGTGTTGACAGTGTACCCTTGAGACGGTGTGATGAAAATGGAACTCCACCTCTGGGATCTTCCCCCTCCCAGAAAATATTCCCATCCTGGTCTAGACCTAAAAAAAAAATCAAGGCTGGGCATGGTGGCTCCCGCCTGTAATCCCAGCACTTTGGGAGGCCGAGGCAGGAGGATTGCTTGAGCTCAGGAGTTTGAGACCAGCCTGGGTAACATAACGAGACCTCGTCTCTACAAAAAATTAGCCGGGCGTGGTGGCGGGCGCCTGTAGTCCCAGCTACTCGGGAGGCTGAGGCAGGAGAATGGTGTGAAGCCAGGAGGCGGAGCTTGCAGTGAGCCGAGATCACCCGCCACTGCACTCTAGCCTGGGCGACAGAGCAAGACTCTGTCTCAAAAAAAAAAAAAAGTCTGATAAACTATCAGTCAAGAGGACCCTGAGGCAGGACCATTAAATGTAAAGGGTTGTTCTGGATGAGATCCTGGGCAGATAAAGGAAATCGGGGAAGATGGAGAAGATCTGAATAATGTATGAACTTTAGTGAACAATAACATCAGTATTGGTTAATTAATTATAGCGAATGTACCGCACTAATGAAAGGTGTTAATGATGGGTGAAACTGGATGCACCGTATATAAGAACTCTGTGTACTAGCTTTGCAATTTTTCTGTATATCTATCTAAAAGTGCTCCAAAAAATAAAATTTATTAAAAATAACAAAGAAACTTAAACGACATAGCAAACAGTTGCAATATATGGATCTTATTTGGATCCTGAATTGAACAAATTGTAAAGAAAACTATGAACCCTGGCTGGGCGTGGTGCCTCACACCTGTAATCCCAGCACTCTGGGAGGCCAAGGTGGGCAGATTACCTGAGGTCAGGACTTTGAGACCAGCCTGGCCAACATGGTGAAACCCCGTCTCTACTAAAAATACAAAAATTAGCTGTGCATGGTGGCGGACACCCGTAGTCCCAGCTACTTGGGAGGCTGAGGCACGAGAATTGCTTGAACCTGGGTGGCGGAGGTTGCAGTGAGCCTAGATCGTGCCACTGAACTCCAGCCTGGGTGACCCAGAGAGACTCCGTCTCAATTAAAAAAAAAAAAGAAAAGAAAACTGTGAAACGTTAGGAGAAATTTGGTGTGGCAGCTCACGCCTGTAATCTCAGCACTCTGGGAGGCTGAGGTGGGAGATGGCTTGTGTCCAGGAGTTCAAGACCAGCCTGGGCAAAGTAATGAGACCCCCATCTCTATTTATGTTAAAAATATTATTAAAAGGCTGGGAGTGGTGGCTCAGGCCTGTAATCCCAGCACTTTGGGAGGCCGAGGAGGGTGGATCACGAGGTCAGGAGATCGAGACCATGCTGGCTAATAACAGTGAAACACCATCTCTACTAAAAATACAAAAAATTAGCCAGGTGTGGTGGCACACATCTGTAGTCCTAGGTACTCAGGAGGCAGAGGCAGGAGAATCACTTGAACCCAGGAGGCAGGGGTTGCAGTGAGCTGAGATGGTGCCACTGCACTCCAGCCTGGGTGAGAGAGCAAGACTCCATCTCAATAAATAAATAAATAAATAAATAATATTTTAAAAAACACATTAGGAGAAATGTGAATAGTTTGGATATTTGATGGTATTTAAGGACTCCTTAGCTGGTCTTGGTGGCCCATGCCTGTAATCCCCGAACTTTCAGAGGCTGAGCAGGGAGGATTGCTTAAGGTCAGGAGTTTGAGACCAGCCTGGACAACATACTGAGACCTTGTCTCTACTAAAAATAAAATACATTTTTCTAAAAAAAGAAAAAAAAGTCTAGTGTGCCGTCCATGGTGAAAAAGAAAAAAAAAAAAGGCATTCCTTACCTGGTTTTGTTTTCCATGTAAACATGGATATTATGGTTTTAAAGTCATCTTTAAGAAAATACTGAAATATTTATGAATGAAATGTAATATTTAGGATTTGCTTCAAAACAATCTATGGCACGGGTACGGTGGCTCACACCTGTAATCCCAGCACTCTGGGAGGCCGAGGTGGGTGGATCACTTGAGGCCAGGAGTTTGAGACCAGCCTGGCCAACATGGTGAAACCCCATCTCTACTAAAAATACAAAAATTAGCTGGACATGGTGGCATGTGCCTGTAATCCCAGCTACCTGAGAGGCTGAGGCAGAAGAATCGCTTGAACCTGGGAGGCGGAGGTTGCAGTGAGCCAAGATCGCACCACTGCACTCCAGCCTGGGCGACAGAGCGAGACTCCATCTCAAAAAAAAAAAAAAAAAATCAACCAACTAACCAAACAAACAAAAAAACAGGATTGTCTGTGATTCAGTAAATATTGAAGCAGGTGATGGGCGCAGCAGCTTATTGCACTAATATGGTTTTGATATGCATTTTTTTCTAAAAAAAAAAAGGGCAGCAGTAAAATGTGTATATCATGTTTGTCTTAATGTTTTGGAGGCTTAGTTTTTAAACATCTTGCTATTTGTAAGAGACACTATATCATTAGCAAGTATCTCAAAGTGTAGTTACACTTAGTCATCAGAAATAGTGGATGTGAATTCATATTTTAAATGCTCTTGTCATATTTCACTTTTTTGGTGATTTTCTTGTCAGATATGATTAGACCATCATGTTTACCTTTAATGTAGCTACAAAGAGCTCACACAGGAAGAGGTGGCAGCTCTGCCATTTTTCTTAGTATATGCTTATGTTGCATGTTTATTCTCGTTAATTCATGGTCTCTTTGAAGGTAATCTTTTAGGCCAATGGCTGTTTTGTGAGGTTTGGTTTAATTTAGCAGAAATTAAGTAATGTATTCTGTAGTTCCTCATAACCAAGCATGTGACAAGCAATATATTATAAAATTCTCAACACTAAACACTCAAGGCAATGGTGCTAATGCCTCTCTGTTGTGATACATGTACCAGTCATCACATGCCACCATCCACCACACAGACTGAGTGAGAGTGCTGTGGTCAGTCCATATATTACATATTAGCAAAGCTCAATTTTTTTTTTTTTTTTTGAGATGGAGTCTCACTCTGTCACCCAGGCTGGAGTGCAGTGGCCGGATCTCAGCTCACTGCAAGCTCTACCTCCCGGGTTTACGCCATTCTCCTGCCTCAGCCTCCCAAGTAGCTGGGACTACAGGTGCCCACCACCTCGCCCGGCTAGTTTTTGTTTTTTTTTTTTTTTTTTTAGTAGAGACGGGGTTTCACTGGGTTAGCCAAGATGGTCTCGATCTCCTGACCTCGTGATCCGCCCGTCTCGGCTTCCCAAAGTAGCAAAGCTCAATTTTTTTGTTTTTAAAGAAAAATGTTTAAGATAGAAGTTCTTTTTTTCCTGCACCACAATAGAAGAAACTCTCTGGAGCCCAATATGCTGAATAAGACAACTCTTCACATAGATGAACCAATAGTGAATACATCCCTCAAATGTTAATTATTAACATATCTCTCAGTGGCTTACTAACCCTGTGACTAAATCCACATCTAAGACGCATCTGAGGATCACATGTAATCCAAGCTGTGCAGGCACAAGCCATCACCTGTTTTATTGCAAGGAAGGGGCCTCCTGGCTCTTCCTGTGTGTCTCCCAAGTGCCTCTGCACAGGTTCTTAGGAACAGGTCCCATGTGTGTGTTCTGCACCAACCACTTGGCCTGGCCACTGCTACTGGCAACCTCAGGAGACTGCTGGGCTTGGCAGCCCGCTGCTGGTGAAGGCTCCTACTAGGAGCATCCTGGTCTTGGGGCTGGGAGAAGCCAACTTCATTCATAGCCCAGCAGAAACCAGATTTGAACTTTTAATGAAACCTTCTTGAAAATTTGAGGATAATGTGTTAGTTTCCTGTAGCTGCCATAACAAAGTGCCACAAACTTGGAGGCTTAAAACAAGATAAATTTGTTCACAGTTCTGGAAGCCAGAAGCCTGAAATCAAAGTGTCAGAAGGGCCCTGCTCTCTCTGAAGGCACTAGGAAAGGACATTTCCTTGCCTCTTCCAGGTTCAGGTAGCCCCAGGAGTTCCTTAGCTTAAGGCAACATCACTCCAGTCTCCGCCTTGGTCTTCACGTTGACCATCCCTTGCGTGTCTGTGTCTCCTCTTATGAGAACACTAGTCATACTGGATTGGCCCAGCCTACTCCAATATGATCTCATCTCAGCTAGTGACATCTGCAATGGCCTATTTCCAAATAAGGTCACATTCTGAAAGGGCAGGACTTCAACATATCTTTTGGCGGGGAACACAGTTCAATCTGTAACAGGTGAGAACAATTTACAACTACTGTATAACCCCAGATCTGTCCTCAGAGTTCTTTGCTGAGCCGACCCTCTCTCAAACATGGCCTACCTCCATGGACTTAGGGCTGGCTTACTCCACTTTCCCCCTTCTGAGAGCACTCCATGCAACTCCATCCCTCAGGATTCAGACCAGACTGATCCCGTGTCATTGAGAGAGGGCAGGATTTTTCTTCCTCCCAGTGAAATTCAGGGGATTCACCTTTCCCAGGACGGCTTTCATCCTACAATGCTGAAGACAGGACAGTCAACTCCCCACCAAGGAAACCCCTCTCCCATCCACAAAGGATCTGCCCCTTTGACTTCAATAAGATGACCACACAATAGAATAACCTTAGCATGCATTGTTTGATTTTGAATGATACCGATGTGAGACATAACAGTTCAGTCTGCTTTGGCTTATGTCAGGATCAAAAGGGGTCTGGTACTTCTCGATTCTTCCCTCATCAAATATTTTTAAAAACCAAACCACAAAACTCCTTAATGTCTACTTTCATTGGGGTAGCCATTTTCCATGTAAAAGAATGTCCTTTTGGTAAAAACAATCATAGCAGTGGTTTTTTACTCTGATCTTAGTGTAACTCAATGGTGGGGGAAAAAAAGTTATCTCTGGTACGTAAAAAAAAACATGTTGGAACTAGAAATCAGATATTGGGCTTGGAAATGCTCATAGAAAGTTAATACAAACCCCATATCAGACATCCAAATTTCAAAGAACTTCCATAGCCACCAGCCGTCAGAGGTGTAGGTCAGCAGAGACCCCTCTGGACAATCTACATGCTTAGCATGAGCTCCTCACTCAAGGGATGATGGGAATTAACAGAACTGATGATGTTCTCTTTCTGGGAACTTAACGGAAGACACATGGTTCTTAGTTTGCAGGGAAAGGGAACAGAAGTGGAAGTACACACAGAGGAGGCAGCAGGATTAGGCCTCGAGGAGCAGTCCCGAACAAGCAGGACCTGCTGAGGAGAAGCTGACTGGTGGCAGCAGACCTTCCTGCTGCTGCAAAGTCAAAGGTGACCGAGTTAGCCACCAATAAGGGAGCTACTTTGAATACAAAAGCAAGTCCATTTCTTCCGACCCTGTTCCCATCTGGTTGCAGTCAGGTATTTCCATGTGAATTCAGACTATGAGTCCCTACTATTTTAGCTAATCTGAACCATTTCTTTTTTTTTTTTTTTTAAGACAAGGTCTCACTTTGTCACCCAGACTGAAGTGCTGTGGCGCCATCTCAGCTCACTGCAGCCTCGACCTCCTAGGCTCAAGTGATCCTGCCACCTCAGCCCTCCAAGTCTACAGGCACGCGCCATCACGTCCGGCTAATTTTTTTGTATTTTTTATAGAAACAGCTTTTCTCCATGTTCCCCAGGCTGGCTAAGTCATTTTTTAAACGAAACAAATTCTCCCCACTCTGGAATGAAGGAATCTTCTAAACCTCTGGATCCTACATTAAAGGGCTTGAAGACAGCAACTGGAAAACTTTTTTTTTTTTTGAAGACAGAGTCTCGCTGTGTCGCCCAGGCTGGAGTGCAGTGGCGCTATCTCGGTTCACTGCAACCTCCGCCTACCAGTTTCAAGCAATTCTCCTGCCTCAGCCTCCCGAGTAGCTGGGATTACAGGCGCCCACCTAATTTTTGTATTTTTAGTAGAGACAGGGCTCTACTAAATTTTGCATGTCCGGCTAATTTTTGTATTTTTAGTAGAGACGGGGTTTCACCATGTTGGTCAGGCTGGTCTCAAACTTCTGACCTCGTGATCCGCCTGCCTCGACCTCCCAAAGTGCTGGGATTACAGGCGTGAGCCACCGAGCCCGGCCTGGAAAACTTCTTGAATGAGTTTGTCCTTTACGACTGTGCTTCACATCTGGATTACCAATATATTCTCAGGCTAGAGCGGTGCTTTCAAACTTTTTGAAGCAGCCCACGGTAAGAAACTTTACAATGAGGCCGGTGTGGTGGCTCACACCTGTAGGCGCGGTGGCTCACACCTGTAATCTCAGCACTTTGGGAGGCTGAGGTAGGCAGGTCATGAGGTCAAGAGGTCAAGACTATTCTGGCCAAAACGGTGAAACCTCGTCTCTACTAAAAATACAAAAATTAGCTGGGCGTGGTGGTGTGCGCCTGTAGTCCCAGCTACTCGGGAGGCTGAGGCAGGAGAATTGCTTGAACCTTGGAGGTGGAGGTTGCAGTGAGCCGAGATCGCACCACTGCACTCCAGACTGGCGACAGAACAAGACTCTGTCTCAAAAAAAAAAAAAAAAAGGAAAATTTACAATGAATCCCAACATACAATAATACATACATAGCATATCTATAAATATATATACCAACACATGCACTTACACATACTTACCCTTACTCATTTTTTTAACTCACCACTGTACTAATGAGGACACATACTTGCCCTTACTATGCATAATGCAGTTTTCTATTCTGTTCTATTTTTTTAAGGAAGGTAAAACTAAACTGATTTGATAATGCAGGGAGTTTAGTAGCATCTGTTCAAAAACACTGTGGTGAGGATATCCGAATCCACAGGATAAAAACGACACATTTTACAGGAGAGTGCATTTTAAGACCTTTAGTTTTAAAACACTTAAAATAACTGTAGTGTAAACCTCAACATTTCATGAAAACATAGAACTTCCAGACATTGATCACTTCCGGCTGACTGCCTGGGGCTTCCATCTGTAGATCCCCGAGGACAAGAATGCACACCCCAGCCCCTACCGGAGTGCTTCCGTGGGAAAGCTGGAGGGAGTCGCTCTTGGGCTGGGTGTTCCAATTCGACTCCAGTCACCTCTAAACCTTCCTACGCTGGAATACAAGGCCTGCTACTCAGTTTCCCTGGGCTTCATTCCTCCCTACCGATCACTGGGAAAGAGCGAAGGGCCATGTCCGGCCTCTGCAGGTTCCCACTGCCAAACAGCCTCGGCAGAATAGGGGCGGGTTCCCCGGCGCGGCGGAGCCTCTGCTAACTCGGCAAGTGCCAAGCCCACCAGCAGCCACCACGCCTGGAGGCTCGTCCCTCAACTGCACCTGCGTTCCCGGCCCGGCTTCTCTTCCCGCGCCCCTCTGCACTGCACCCCTGGGAAGCCTGTGTCCACACCGCGGCCCGAGGCGTTCCTGGCACCCGGCTCCGGCCTGCCCGCCGCACCAGCCGCCCTGGCGCTGGCGGAGAACCGGTTTCCCGCCCCGGCGCTGTTCCAGGAGGTGCGCCGAGCTCCGCGCGAAGCGAAGCAGACACCAGAACTGACGAGGCTCGCCCTGTTTTTAATGAAATTCCTAACACTTTGAATTAACGCAGACTCCATGCTTCCCACAGTCCTTCGGCCGTGGGTGACGCTTAGTCACCACTACATCCTCAAACCCAGACAGGAACGCTAACGCAGCTCAAGGGGAATTTTCAAAAAAGCCCTGAGGGAGGAGTCAGCCCAACCACCGCCCGCCCCGGCCACGCGCCTCGCGCCCTTCACGGGCTCAGCGGGCGCGAACCCGCCAACCGCTCAGCGTATCGCCAATCACCACACCTCCCACCTATTGCCCCGCCCTGCGCTCCGTTCCGGCCAATCACCGGGGAGTCACCGTTTGTCTCTCCGCCTCTCCCGCCCGCCCCCAACCGGTTTGAAGTTCGAAGCCTTCAAACCTCGCCGGCGCCCAACCGCGCCGTAGCAGCGCGGTGTATTTTTAGCTCCTGGGTGGGCAGTCCCGCCCCCCCCCGCCCCGCCTCCTTGCCTCCCCCAATGGGAGATGGAGTTTCTGACACGTCATCGCGCGGCTGTGCAGGAGTTGTCCAATCGGCGCTCGGGGAGAATGGCGTAATTAAAAAGCGGCGGAAGAAGGTGGGAGGGTCATGACGCAGCGAGTTTCAGTCGTGACTTTTGTGGGGGTATCGCGGCGTCCCCTTTTTTTGCCTTTAAAGTAAAACGTCGCCCCGACGCACCCCCGCGTATTTCGGGGGGGCGGAGGCAGCGGGCCACGGCGCGAGGAGGGGCGGTGCTGACGCCGGCCAGTCACGTGGGCGTGTTGTGGGGGGAGGGGCGCCGCC
>NW_012115154.1:19501822-19521532 GCF_000951035.1 Colobus angolensis palliatus | reverse complement strand
GCCGGCCGCCGAGGAGTCCGGGGCTGGTCTGGGGAAATGAGGCGGCGCCGGGGAACCGCGCTAGAGGCTCCCGCGAGGAAGGAGTCACACCTGCCTCCCCGCCTTAGCCGCGGGCGCGCGTGACCGGGGCTGGCGGTCTCCCCCACTCCGCCCCCGACGCAAGGAAAAGAGAGTCCGTGGGATTTTAACAAAGGAAGCAGCACCTCGGCCTCATTCCATCTGTGGTGAAGTTTACCCTTGTAAAGCAAACTAGGGACTTAGAGAACGTTTGGTCTCTGAACGCAAGTTTTCTACGTAGGAAACCTGGGCGAGCCCCCAAAAGAGGCCCCTCTGGAGGCCCTGGAGATGCTGCTGGCGGCCCGGGTAGGAAGGCAGAGAAAAAGGCATGTCTGATCTCTCAGTGCCCTATTTTTCTTCGGGAAGGAATAAGGTCAGGTACTTGCAACCAGGCTGTTGAAGTAATTCCAAAGTCTTTTTGTTTTCTTTTTCTTCCCTCAAAAGGTTGACATACATTTGAAACGGTTCCTAGCGTCGCCTTATTGCTGAATAAGGTGGCTTAGGGTCGGGTTGGGGGGCGGACGGGGTGTCACAGAACAAGCGGTTTTCTGGCCTGTGAGAAAGCAGAGCGATTGAACTTAGACACGCTTCAGGATGAGGCTGTATTGTCTCCCGACATCCGGAAGCCTGGAGAAATTACGTTCATCTTTTCGGGCTGTTTTGAAGTAACTGTCTATAGAAGACGTGCACCGGGCCACAGTTGGGGGGGATGGGGAGGTGAAAGCGAGGGTTCAGAGGCTCCGGTGATTGCGGAACGGGGTGACGGTATCTGTCGTGGGAAGCTTGTACCTGCCTGCCGCTCGCGGGATGCACTCCCCAACCGCGCTTTCCACCGCCGGTGCCAGGGTCTGTGCTCTTTGACCAGGATCAGCCACTGCGTGCTTACTCATCCTTTTACTACCTCTCCGTCGAGAGCTGGAGGAAATCAAGGGCTGAAAGAAGCTTGACTAGAGATGCGGGGTGCCCAGAGTCGTAGGGGGAACTCTTGTGCGATGCGGTGCTGCAGCCAGGAAGTAACCTCGAATCAAATGGAGGGGTTCAAAGTCACTAACTGTTCAAATATCTACATGGAACCTGGGATCCAACCTTTATTGGCAGCCTGAATCCATGCTCTTGTCTCTGTTCTCTTGATATCTTCCTCTGCATTTGGAGGAGTTGGGACCGCGAGGTGTCCTGGCTCTTGGGTGAGCCCTCCCTAGTTAGTCAAGTAAGTACTTACTGCCAACTATATGAAAATAGTAGCCCCTGAATAATCACGTTATGGTCAACAAATACCTCGGCTACTTGATTTCAACCCAAGAGAATGACCTAAAGATCCTGACTGATTGACCCTTTTAAAATGTTGAAATGGTAGCTCTAGTCTTTGGTAAGCAGGGCTAGTTTTATCACTTTTTTTTTTTTTTTTTTGCTAAAGAAGTTCCTTGTGTCCAGTTGAAATCCATTCTGTTTTATCTTCCCCTCTATTCAGCGTCCTCCTGAGGGTGGAGATGTGACAGGACACCCCTGTCTCTTCACAAACATTATTTTAAACTGCTGCTTGTTAAATACTGTGCTAACTTAGTCTTCGGTGGGTTACAGGGTCACTTTTAGTCCCTATTTTCTATCTTCAGTATTTCATATTTCTGCAACCTACCCCACTTCTCCATACTTATTTTCAAGCGTAGTCATATTAAACGATTTTGGAGAGGTTAAGTTGCTCCCAATCTTGTATTTGATTTTTTTTTTTTTTTTTTTTTTGAGACAGAGTTTGGCTCTTGCCACCCAGGCTGGAGTGCAATGGCGCGATCTCGGCTCACTGCATCCTCCACGTCCAGGGCTCAAGCGATTCTCCTGCCTCAGCTTCCAGAATAGCTGGCACTAGAGGCATGCACCACTACGCCCGGCTAATTTTGTATTTTTAGTAGAGACGGGTTTCACCACGTGGCCAAACCTCAGGCTGGTCTCAAACACCTGACCTCAGGTGGGCCTCCCACCTTGGCCTCCCAAAGTGCTGGGATTATAGGCGTGAACCACCACACCCAGCCCCATTTGATTTTAAAGTGTATTATGAGCCGGGATATTTTGTAGTTTGTGGGGTCTTTTGCAGGGGAAGGAGATTACGTTTTGCCAGCAGGTTTCTTCTAGTAAGCCACCCTTTTGAGGATTACTCAGCATGCTCACTTCTGAGAGCTTGCAAATGGTGCTGTACCAGAGAAATCTGAGTACATGTGTTTCTAGATTGTGGTGTTTTGTGATGCTGAGCTGTTTTCTCCTATATTTTGGGGGTAGGGCCATAGAAAAAGGCTCCACACCTTTGTTAGAATGTTCTCTTGATTAAGTACATTAAGCCAGTTTGACTAGTAGGATACTTGTCATTGTGACTTTGTCATGCACCAAATTTTATTTTTAAAGTTGTCTTCAGCTAAAACAACAAAATGCTATGTTTGTTTTACTAGTTAGCTTTCTCTCTTTTTTTTTTTTTTTTTTTGAGACAGAGTCTCACTCTATTACCCAGGCTGGAGCGCAGTGGTGCGACCTCGGCTCACTGCAACGTCTGCCGCCCGGGTTCAACCAAGTCTCCTGCCTCAGCCTCCCAAGTAGCTGGGATAACAGGCGCCTGCCACCCCGCCCAACTAATTTTTGTATTTTTATTAGAGACTGGGTTTCACCATCTTGGCCAGGCGGGTGTTGAACTCCTGACCTCGTGATCCACCTGCCTCGGCCTCCCAAAGTGCTGGGATTACAGGTGTGAGTCACCATGCCCAGCCCTCTACTTGGCTTTCAGGTTTTTGTCAGAACTACCAATAGGGAAAATATAATTTTCAGGTAATCTATACAATTCTCCCTCCCAATCCCCTGTACTTTTCCTGTTATTTACAATGTTAAGGCTTTTAAGGACATGTCACCTGTAACTCTGGGAGTCTGGCTTTCAGGGAGTGCTTTGTATTAACTGTTCCTGTGGTGGCCAAAGGTACCAGCTCCCTGACATTCCGTTGTTTCTACCACAGCAGAGTAGTCCCGCAATAGGAAGTAACTAAACTTAAGTTAAAATGGTAGTGTTACGTAAACTATCTTCAGTCTGGTACGTCTTTCACTGAGATTTTACCTGTACAGAGAGCTTTGGTAACCTAGTTTACCATTAGACCATAATCAAAAGCTGGTTGTCATATATAAGTCTCTTACATACGGTTAATAAGAGGGATGGGATCACAGGCATGTGAAAGATCATAGGGGGAAAATGAAACAGCTTTGTGGTTTGGAAGAAGGCAATTCAGCAAAAGTACTCAAATTATTACTTTGTCAAAATGTTTTGGGTAGTATTTAGAGTCTTCATGAGGAAAGATGTCATTAAATATTTGGTTGTTCCCAGCAGATTCTGCCGTACTGTTTATTTTTTAAGTTAACCTATCGTTTGATGACACTTTTTATTGAAAAATTGAAAGGCAAAAGAATATTTGCTATGTATGAAATCTACCAGTATGTGAAATTGTGTATTCAGGTGCTTAATATTCTGATGTTGTATACTTGTGGGTGGGGGTAGTCCTGAAGTGGCCACTTTGTATTGAAATTTGAAATTACTGTTTTTCAGTCTCACTCATTGTTCTGTACAACAGCATAATCCGAATTCGGATTTCTGATTATGACTTTCCAGTGCCAAATGTTATTTTGCTGTCCATATGGGTTATATCTCTCTGTACTTCATCACCCCAAAAAGAAACTGTACTCATTAGCAGTCACTCTTCATCTTGCTTCCCTATCAGCCCCTGGCAACCACTAATTTTTTTGTTTCTATGAATTTACTTACTCTGGACATTTCATATAAATGAGAACATACATATGTGGTCTTTTGGGTCTGGCATCTTTTACTTACTATAATGTTTTCAGGTTTTGTCCATGTTGTAGCATATGTCGCCGCTTCCTGTTTAGTGCTGACTAATATTCCATCATGTGAGCATACCACATTTTTTCTATGCATTTGTCAATTGGATATGTGGGTGGTTTCTCTTTTTTTGGCTATGATATTTTATTTATTTACTTTTCTGAGGCAGGGTCTTGCTCTGTTGCCCAGGCTAGAGTGCAGTGGAGCTATCATGGCTCACTGCAGCCTCAACCTCCTGGATTCAAATGATCCTCCCACCTCAGCCTCCCGAGTAGCTAAGACTGCAGGTGTGCGACACCACACCCAGCTAGTTTTTTTATTTTTTTGTAGAGGTGGGAACCTTGCTCTGTTGCCCAAGCTGGTCTTGAACTCTTGACCTCAAGCAGTCCTCTCGCCTTAGTCTCCCAGTGTTGAGGTTACAGACAGGTGTGAGCCACCACTTGGAGCTCTACTTTCTGGCTACTATGAATAATAATGTTTTGAACATTCCTGTACAAGCTTTTATGTAGACATATCTTTTCATTTCTCTTGGGTACATTCCTAGGAGTGGAATTGCTGGGTCGTTATGGTTAACTCCGTGCTAAATATTTTGAAGAACTGTCAAATTGTTTTCCAAAACAGCTGTACGATTTTATGTTCCCATCAGCAGTGTATGAGCGTTTAATTTTCTCCACATTCTCACCCACACTTGTTACTGTCTTTTTCATTTTAGCCATCCTAGTGGGTGTGAAGTGGTATCATAGGTTTTGCAAATAATTTCTCCTGTCTGTGGGTTGTCCTTTTACCTTCTCAATGGTGTCCTTTGAAGCAAACACTTTTTAATTTGAAGGCCGATATATCTATTTTTCTCCTGCCACTTATGTTTTTGGTGTCACATCTTAGAAGCCATTGCCTAATCCAAGGTCATGTAGATTTACTACATTTTCTTCTAGATGTTTTATCCTGTTAACTCTTACATTAGATCTGTGATCTATTTGTAGTTAATATTTGTATATGATGCGAGAACTTTATTCTTTTGCATGTGGATATCAAGTTACCCCAGCTTCTTTTGTTAAAATAATGTTCTTTCTTCATTGAATTCCCTTGTCCAAAATGAAGTGACCATAAATACAAGGACTCACTCATTCCATTGATCTGTATGTCTGTCCTTACACCAGTACCACACGATCTTGATTGCTGTAGTTTTGTAGCTGGTTTTTAAATAGGGACATATGAGTCCTCTAACTTTATTATTTCTGAAGATGTTTTTGGCTATTCTCAGTTCCTTGCATTTTCACATTGAATTTTAGGACTAGATGGCCAGTTTCTGCCAAAAAAGCAACTACAATTTTGATAGGGTGTTTCACAGTTTTGCAGGTATCTTTTAATATCTTAACAGCTGGATTCTCATATCTGCTTCTGAATTCATTCCCTTAATGTTATTTTAATGAAGTAAGGAGTACTTGAATAGCTTTTTCAGGTAGCTGAATATTCTTTGATACTGAAACTTCATAAGTGATAGTTTGGAAGAGTAGTTACACTATGCAATCTGAAATCATATGATGAATTTGCCCAACTCCGCAGGTCTGTTTTATACTTGGAATGGATCTGCTACCATGCCTGGTTTTGTAGCATCATTGGTCATTTGGAAAATATTTGTTCATCGTTACACAGATCTTCCACATGTTGACACATTTTAATATACAAGCATTTTTTAAAATCACATTTGTTAATATCACCACCAATCTCTGCAAAGTCTTAAGTTTTAGAACACTGTTCACTATGAGCAGTGCAAGTTTTCCAAAATTCTGATTTCCTCCTTGAGTTCAAATAATTTTCTTGGCGACATGCTACTAGTTTTTACTTGAATTGACGTTCTGTTTCTTTAATTTTCAAGAAAATGTCTGCCAGCTATTCACATTTGCAATAATGATAGTTTGTCATCATTCTTGCAAGTAAAAAAGGCATTCCATGATAAAAGTGGCCAGTTCAGATCACTTCTCAAATGATTACACAAGTGCTTTTTTTGGAAACAACCATCATACTTCAGTATGTAACAGAGGTGCTTTATGCGTGCATCTCATTTTGTCATGCAGAATATTCAAAAGACATGTACCAAAGGGTCAACATTTAATATAATTTTACTGCTTTTTCAAGGACATCGTTAAGTAGAAACAGCTCTTTTCCCACTGTGAACACATGGCAGTAAAGAATACAGTGACTTACCACTCAGTTTGTAACTACTGTTTTTGATTCATGCCAAGGGGTGCCAAGCTAGCCGTTTTCCCCACCATTGCTTTTGCACCTTTAGTACAAGTGGGAACTTTGCAGAAAAGGCAAATGAGAACTTAATATTGCTATGAAAATCATTTTGACCTCATGAGCCCCCGAAAAGATTTCGGTAAACCCCTTGGAAGTCCACAGACCACCCTTTGAGAACCATTCAGTTGTTGTAGGCTAGGATCTTGCTCACTGCTATGCAAAATTGAGTTGAGAGTGACTGCATCCCAGACGCTGTTCACAGCGATGTGGTTCCCACAGTCTTAGAAGAGCCTCCTAGGAGAGGCCCTGTAGCATTGTGAGAGACAAAGATGGCAAGGCAGGAAAGAACTTGGCGTGGTTGAGAATGGAAGGAAGCACGAGGGAGGCCAGAGAACATCAGGAGAGTTATGATATCTGTGTGCCTGTTGGTTTGGTTTCTGATCGTGCTGCATTTTTGGATGAGTTGTGTTTGGACCTGGTGATGGTGAGGTTCCCAGAGAGTAGTGAAAATTGCAGAGTGGCAGGATACTAGAGACCCATATACTAATAATATAGTTTTTAAATACAAGTATCACGATGAAGGCGGGGAGGAGTACACAAGTAAAAATAGCAACTTCATCACAGAATGAGACACTGCCACCTCTCCCTGTGATTGTGGAAGTCAGAAATGTGCAATGCTTTTCTTGGGTGAAAATTCAGAATAACAAGTTCACAATAACAACTGTAATAGTTGTTACAAGTGGCTGGATTGTTCTTAGTCACTTGAATAAATCAGAACTGAGCGTGCACATGATTGTGCAAGTGAGAGCGTTGTGAAATCTTTAGGGATCATACTTGAAGGAACCTTCATTCTTAGTTCTAATTTATTATGAAGTACCAAATGAAATCTTAACATTGAGAGAGTACTCACAGTCTGTCTTCTTCACACTGCTAACTGTGAGAATGCAAACTGCTGAGTCCTTTTAACGTGAATTGATTGATTGATTTTTAAATATAATTGGCCGGGTGCGGTGGCTCTCGCCTGTAATCTCAGCACTTAGGGAGGCCGAGGCGAGTGGATCACCTGAGGTCAGGAGTTCGAGACCAGCCTGGCCAACATGGTGAAACCCCCGTCTCTACTAAAAATACAAAAATTAGCTGGGCGTGGTGGCGGGTGCCTGTAATCTCAGCTACTATGGAGGCTGAGGCAGGAGAACCACTTGAACCTGGGAACGGGAGGTTGCAGTGAGTCGAGATCACGCCATTGCACTCTAGGCTGGGCGACAGAGCAAGACTCTGTCTCAAAAAAAAAAAGAAAGAAAGAAATCTAACATTTTAAAAGTCCTGAAATACTACTTTAGTATTTTAATTTTCTTCAATATATGTTAGGCTTCTGGTTACAAAAAAAGGGGTTCCCTGTAGGATTGGAATTTTAAATCTAAACTGGTATTAGTTTAGAACAGGAAGTGCTAGAAAAGCCTTTACGTTACGCTCTTATGGGCAAGTTAAGAAAGCAGGGCAATTTAAAGATACTGATAGAATTCACTGCAAAGTGTCATGCTTACTTGGTTTGTGTCTTACCTGTAGTGGAGTTGAGTCTTCCTCTTCCCCATTTCTCTTTTTGTTGTGCTTACATGTTTGCAGAAGGACTCTTCATGGACATTTAAAAGTGAAGTTGATGTTTCAGCAAGATACATAATCCTACCCTTTGCAGAATTGAGAGTTGAATGTTAATAACTGCCTGATGGCATAGTGCATCATTTGTGAATGGGTTTGCAAATATGGGCTTTTACAGTTAATACAGTTTTATGAGATGAAATGCTTTTCTAAGACTCCTGTGTCTTAGATATAAATATGTCTGGCTATTTTGCTAGCTTTATTTTAATTTTATTTTTTATTTTTTGAGACGGAGTCTCACACTGTCGCCCAGGCTGCAGTGCATTGGCACAATCTCGGCTCGCTGCAGCTTCAATCTTCCAGCCTCAAGGATCCTCTCGCCTCAGCCTCCCGAGTAGCTGGGACTATGGATGTGTGCCACCATGCCCTGGCTATTTTTTTATTTTTTTGTAGAGATGAGGTCTCAGTTGTTGCCTAGGCTGGTCTCGAAGTCCTGAACTCAAGTGATCCACCCACCTCCGCCTCCCAGAGTTCTGGAATTACAGGCATGAGCCACTGCACCTGTATTTTGCTGGCTTTAAAATCTCAGTCACATTTGGCATTTGTTTGAAAGAGAACAGCTGGGCCAGGCCCCCAAAGATTGAATCACTGCAACTGTTGGTTGAAGAGGACGGTTTGTGAGTGTTGCGTGTTACTCAGCTAGGTGTTCATTAAGCATTTGAATAAATGCTCTACTTAGTATCAGTCACAAAAGCTAGGACTTTTAATAATCCTTGCCCTCAAGGAGCTTCGATCTAGTTGAGGAGCCACAGGAACCTTTTCCTGCTACTGAGAATAATAATTGTTGGTGCTTTTGAAGCATTTACTGTTATGGGGTACAATCTTAATGCACATGTATTAATAGCCTTTAAACTCGGGTAGGTACAGTTGTTACATCTATTTTGCAGATAAGGAAACTGAAGTACAAAAAGTTTATGGGACTTGCCCAATGTCAAACTGTTGTTAAGTGACAAAGCCAGTGTTTGAACTCAGGCAGTGGCTCCAGAGCAGGCAGTCTTTAACCAGCTACGACTCGATTGTTATTTGAATACAGTTGGGATAAGTGCTTGAGAGAAATAATGAAAGGCAGGGCTAACTTGACCATCAGGTGGGGATGGGGGTGGTGGGAGAATTGTCTTTAAAGGAAAGGCAGTGTGGCTCACTGAGTGAATGAGAAGGGTGAGAGGTGTGAGTAAGAGAGGTGTGAGAGAGGCCCGGACTCATGTGTTTGCCAGCTGTCCATCAAGAACAGCTTTGTCTGCTCCGTGAAAAGTTTTAGACTTTTTCCTAGAAACTGGAAAGTGACTGAAGGGTTTTAAGCAACAAATAAGATGATAATCTATACCAGGGGCTGGCAGACTCATTCTGTAAAAGGCCAGATAGTAAATATCTCAAGCTTTGCAGGCCATGTAGCCTCTGTTGCAGCTATGCCTTTGTAGGACGGAAGCAGCTGCAGACAATACATCAACGAGTGGGTGTGGCTGTGTGCCAGTAAAACTTTATTTATGGATATAACACTTAAACTTCATCTGATTTTCAGTATCATGAAATACTGTTTCTTTTTCCAGCCACTTAAAGATGAAAAAACCATTTTTAGCTCATAGACTCTACAAAACCAAAACAGGCTGTAGGCCAAATTTGGCCCCTGGTCTGAAGTGTGCTGATCCTGGCTTCCATCCCTCCTGCTGTTCTGTGAAGTGGGTGGGGGTGGTAACAGAGTAGAAATGGGAAGACCAGCCAAGGCGCAGAGTAGATGAGATGAAGAGGACACATGTCGGAGATTTCCTTAGAGGGAGAATGGACAAGATCAGTGTGGGAGCTGTGAAGTAGCCTTCAGATTTCTCATGCGAGTGCCTGAGTAGGTCATGTTGCCATTGGCTAAAATCAGAAATGATGGAACAGGAGCAAGTTCAAGGGGCAGACTAGGTTCATTTACCCACCTGCCAGATCCACACACTTGCTTTGGTGTCTGGCCACAGAGGCCCTAGCGACCACCCACACAGGGCACAGTTCCCATGGTCCCGAAGACAGGTGGCTGTGCCTACAGCTAGGGTTCTGAGGGTTTGCTGCCTCTGGGTCCTTGTGTCATCCAAGGATTTGGCCAAGCGTACCCTCACACCGCAGGATTATTGCCCCAGAGACAAAAGAGGTTGCTGGACCCAGTTGGCCCCACACACTCACGCTGCCCACTCAGGCAGGCAGTGTCTTACTACAGGGATGTTTGTCATTCCTGCTTGCGGGGAGGGGGAGTTGGGCTCTTTCTCTAGATCTTTTCATTCTGCATAACAGTGCTACAAAAATGTGTGAATATGTTTTATAATAATAAATTGCTTTCTTACTCTAACCATGTTTCTGTATGAGCAGTGTCCTAAAAAATTGAGCTGTACACAAAATGAGCCTACCTTCCATTTTTTTTAGACTTCTGTGGAAGTATTTCTGGAGCACAAATTTAGGGAGCTAAATTTATACAAATAATATGATCCTTTTCCCTTAAACAAGGGTACAGAGCAGCATTGTCCAATGGAAACATAATCTGGCCTGGTGCAGTGGCTCACGCCTAAAATCCCAGCGCTTTGGGACCGGAGGTGGGAAGATCACTTGAGCTCAGGAGCTCCAGAACAGCATGGGCAACACGGCGAAACCCTGTCTGTACAAAAGTGGGAGGCTGAGGTCTCAAAAAACAAACAAAACAAACAAACAAACAAAAAAAAATGTAATTTTAGATTTTTCCAGTAGCCATATTAAGTAAAAAGAAATAGGTGAAATTAATATACTTAATTTAGCTCAGTATGTCCAAAATGTTATTTCAACATGTGATGGATATTGTTGATATTTGTATATTTTGTCATACTTACACTGTGACACATCTCAAATCAGAACTGAGCACATTTCAGGTACTTACTGTCCATGTATGGCTACTGGCTGCCATGTATATTGGGCAGCCCGGATATTGTGAGGAGTGAATTGGTGTTGATAATGAGGTCAGTGCAGATTTTAAGAACTTTTGAAGAAATTATCTTTCTAAAACATGAGTGGTTTTAACCATTCAGGCTGACAGATGAGTATACTCTATTTCATATCTCATTTTCCTCATACTCTGTTATTACTAGTTTTGATCGTTCTTAAATTTCATGTTCTTTAATATCTTAAGTATTAGAGAATTTTTGTCTTTGCTTTTCTCTAGCTCTTTCCCATACTCACCTGTGTCCCGGATCTTCTCTCCAGATTGGCCACAATTCTAGGAAGACTCATTCTTCATTGTTGCTAAACATTTAATTTCCTGCAGTTTATCAGGGCTATTATTACTACCTTCCACCTCAGCTTTATCTTTAAACCATCCTTTAGAGATGAATATCCTATTTTTAAAGTCTTCAGGGAAACAGTTTTATGGCCTTTCAAGGTTAGCACTTTATTTTCCTTTAGTTTAGTAATCCTGTTAATAAAATTCTTCATCTATGAAACTTAGTCCTTCATGTTATGTAATTAAACATATTTCTTATTTTCCTCAGTGGTATATATCCGGTAGCATTATAATTGGCAATAGGATTACCTGTAAGTATTTGAAAGGGTAATTTTATGAACTAGTTTTACTTTTTCTGCCTTGTCTTTGTCATAGTAATAATAATTGCGGTTTAATTTTTTCCTTTTTTAAAAATCTCCCAGCATCTATTTTTAAAGTTGGGGAAGAGGTGTGAGAAAAAACAACATGATGTCAACCCTGCCACAGGAACAAGCGAGATAATTCATGTGAGAATGTCCTGTAAACTCTAACAGTGTCTCACTTTTTAGGTTCTGTTCAATAATTAAGATGTGTATGTTCTGCATCACACACTGTCATCCAACTGTATATGACGTTCATGTGGGGATTGGTATTCCGACTAGAATCGTAAACACCTTTTCAAAACACTTCCTTAGTGACACTACTAATATATATATATGTGTGTGTGTAATATACATAGACACACGCAACACAGCACATATCACCCCTCCCTCCCGAAAAAGCAACAACCACCAATCCTACCATAGGGAGAGCTACACATTTCTTACTAGAGTGGGTGCATACGATTGTTAAGCATATGATTGGCATTGTGTGTCATATAAGGAACACATAGAAACCTTTATGCAGTTCATTATTATTCCAGCCTTTTAACACTGGTGATTCAGGTTTCATTCCATTTATAACCCAGGTGAGTCTTCAGTCTTTTTCTGCCTTTTACAAACCAAGTCTGCTTTTCTAGTGTCTGTTGTATTGTTAGTCCCCAACGAAGGCACTCTCCTGATATTCCTGTGCTTGCCCTGGGACTGTCTTGAGCCTGCAGAATGCAGCAAAGATGGTGATGTGCCATTTCCATGCTTTAAGCCCTAAGAAGTTGGCAGCTTCTGCTTTTGTGTTCTTGGAAGCCTCAAGTGACATGCAGTAGATGTTAGGAAGAGACACAAAGAAAGGGAGAATGCCCCGCCTCACCACCAGCCCACCAGATAAAGGCAGCCCAAAGAGTAAACTAAAAGTGAGCCCAGCTTTGACTGTAGAACCATGAGCACATGAAATGGGTGGTGTCAGTCAGTCAGCTGTGGGGTGGTTCGTACTACAGCTGTGGGTAACTGTGAAACAGTAATTTTCTGCTTTAGAGGCATATGTGTGTGTTCGTTATTTTTGTTGTGTTATTTTGAGGCTTTAGTTGAAATAAACTGTATGTCATCTTTCAGGTTAATTTATTAGATATAATTCTGAAAATAATTTTTTTATCCTAAGCAGATTATTTCTGCCTAGGAGCAGTTACTAATAGTATTACTAATATTAATAATAATGAGATTTGCTGAGCACTTACTACATGCCAGATGTTTGTTAGATATTTTCATTTAATCCTCACAAAGCACCTTATAGGGTAGGTGCTATTATTATGTCCATTTACAGATAAGGAAAAGCACTCAGGAAAACTGCCCAGAGTCACATAGCTAATAACTACCATCTCATACTGTTGAGTAAAAAGTAGTAAATGGGCTGGGCATGGTGACACACACCTGTAATCCCAGTGCTTTGAGAGACCAAGGTGGGAGGATCATTTGAGACCAGCAGTTTGAACACAGTGAGCTATGATCCTGCCACTGTACTCCAGCTTGGGCAACAGATCGAAACCCTGTCTCAAAAACGTAAATAAATAAATAAATAAATAAATACATTATCTTTTTTAAAAAAATTTCTTTTTTTCCTAAATCAAGTTTATTGAGGTGTAATTTGCATATTATAAAATATCCATTTTAAGTGTAGAGTTGGATGAGTTTTGACAGATTTATGCACCTATGTAACCTCTGCCTTTATCAAAATAAGGAACATTCCGTCATCCCTACAAGTTCCCTCATATCCCTCACACCCTACCCTGGCTCCCCGGGAAGCACTGATCTGCTCTCCATCATTCTGGGTTAGTTTCTTACCCTAAAATTTCACATAAATTGAATCATACAATATATACTCATTGAGATTCATCCATGGTGTTGCATGTATAATTTCTTTTTATTTCAGAGTAGTGTTCTGTTGAATGGATATACCTTAATTTGTTTATCTGATCACCTATTGGTGGATATTTGGGCTATCCCAGTATTTCACTATTAAGAATAAAGCTATTATGAGCATTTTGAGTAAATGTCTTTGTGGACACACAGTCATTTCTCTTTGGTAAATACCTAGGAGTGGGATTGCTGTGTCACATATATGTTAAGTGTATACTTCAGGAGAAACTACCAAACTGTTTTTCCAAAACATTTTGACCATTTTATGCTTCCACTAGCAGCAGATGAGAGCTTTGGCTGCTCTGCCCATCCTCCCTGATACTTGGTATTGGCTGCCTTTCTAACTTTCTGGCCATTCTCAGATGGTAGGTTGTGGTTTTATTTGAATTTTCCCACTAAGAATGTTGAACGTCTTTTCATATACCTACTGGAAATTTAGATATCTTGGTTTGTGAAGTGTCTGTTCAAGTCTTTTGCCTAGATTATCAGATTCTTCTTACTGAATTATATATTCTGGATAAAAGTCCTTTTTCAGATGTATATATAATGTTTTCTCCTAGTGTGACTTTTTTGTTGTTCCTGTGTTTCAGAGAACAGAAGAAGTTTGTAAGTTTGATGAAACTCGGTTCATCGTTTTTTTGGTTTTTTGTTTATTTGTATCGTGTCAGGAATCTGTCTACCTGAAGATCATAAAGTTGTTTTTTTTTTTGTTTTCACCTTTAAGCTCGATTGGACTTGAGATAAAGTTTTTTTTGTTTGTTTTTGTTTCCATATTTTCTTCTAGAATTTTTCTAGTTTTAGCTTTTATGTTTAGGTCTCTGATCCATTTCTAGTTAGTGAAGATTTAAAAAAAAAAAAACTTGAGGTCCCACACCTGTAAAAAGAAAGGAAAAATAAAATTTAAAACTTTGAGAAAATTTCTTCTTTTTCATGTAGCACTCAACAGGTTTTGGCAAGTCTGCAGTCATCTACATCCACAGTTAGGCTGTAGAACAATCCATCAATCCAAAAAGCGTCCTGTGCCTGTTTCTAGTTAGCCCTTTGTGTTTTCTGTCCTACAGTTTTGTCTTTATCAGAATGCCCAATAAATGGAACCATATATTATGCAACTTTTTGTGTCTGGCTACTTAGCACAACACATTTGAGATTTATTCATGTGTACACATACATTATTTAATTCCTTTGTATTGCTTAGTAGGACAGTTGACCCTTAATCAACACAGTTTGAACTGCATAGGTCCACTTATAGGCAAGATTTTTTTTTCCTCAACCAAATGCAAATGGAAAATATAGTATTCCATAGATGCAAAGCCCACATGTATGGAGGGCCGACTTTTCACATATACAGGTTCTGCAGGGTGAAAAGCAGGGCTTCATCACACTCGGATTTTGGTATACTTAAGCATCCTGGAACCAGTCCCCCTTGTATACCAAGGGATGCCTGTATCCCTTTGGGTGAATTTTTTCCCCCACTTAAATTACATGTTTTATTTCCCCCAATCCCAGTGATAGCACAGAAGCCCCAACATATCCAACCCAAACTGGTTTCGAGTAGGTTAAGGTTATAGGGACCCTTGTCAGAACATTGATACAAAGGACTCCCAAGCGCTGGGCACAAATGTGTCAGCAAACAGATGGAAGTAAACAGTGCACTGGCCCTAATGCTTCATGAGTCAGTTTGATTTTGCAATGCAGTTTGCATCCTTGAAACTGGCAGTCTGGAGGAAGACAGGGTAGCGTGAGGGAGTGAAGTTGAAATTGCCTCCTATTTAGCTCATCCTTTCAACATTAAATAGACCAAGAGAGAAATGGTTCCAACATTTCACCACATATATTTCTTATGCAGTCTAAGCTGGGAATGCCATTTAAATGGGTCACTGCAAAATGCAGCAATTTAATTTTTCTCCAATCAAAATAAGCCAGTATGATCTCACTTCTATTAACTTTTGAAGGTTTACAGCAGTTAAAGTATTTTTACTTCTATATATGAAGGTTAAAAAATTATTTTTTTTTCATAAAGTACAAGAGCAACCAATTTCACCATCAAGTAAAAGTAAAAACTGGGATTCTTTTTTAAATTAGTCCAAAGTGGCATTTAGGAACTTAGTTGTAGGCTGCTGCGCTGACGCCATGACAAACCAAAGTGTAGCACTGGGTCTGGTTCTGTTTCGGTTGTCTTTTCAATAACCAGTGCTCATGGATAAAGTTCTGGAAATGTTCCAGTTGTAAGGCAGGGATCTGTTTGGATTCCACCATGGGTATGTTCCTTGGGTTGGATGCTGGAGGGTGACGCACATTTTGCCGGACCCATGTCAACTACCTAGTAATCATCAAGGTCAAAAAATTCATTGTCTCCTCCTTGGTATTCCATTCCCTGGAAGTCTACTCGGTACCGCAGGATACCTCCAGATCCTTTCACAAACCAAGACCCTTCTTGCGTTTTATCTGTGACAATTTCCGATGTAGCTGCAAATTTTTTATAGTTGTTAGCAAACCATTCCAACAGGGCCGTGCTCTCGATAAGTTCATGTTCCTGTCCAGTCTCTTTGTCTGTGAAATGAGATTTATCCTTTTCTTGGTCTGGAGTTAGAGAATTTTCTCTTCTGTGCCTTGGCAGTGAAGAACAAATGTCATTATATCCAGATTTTCATAGACCTATTAGAATTTCTACAGCTCCCATTTCCAAAGCCTTTAGTGTATCTTCAATGCCAAAACAGTACTTGGGCGTGTCCTGGGTGATTTCTTCAAAGTATCATTCTATTGATTTCTTCTCTTGAATGAATTTCACTTTGGAGAGGACTTCAGTAGATAACTCAGTAGCTTGGTTGAATCCATTTTCACCACCATAGGATATAACAACTAATTTTAAAACTTTCTGTTGTAACCTCTGATCAAACATATCAGATTGACTTAGTTCAAAGTCAGCGGATCCAGCTAAAACTAGACCAGCCACATTCACTTTGTCCCCAGAAATAAACAGCTGCACAGCAGTCTCCACTACTTTCTGAACATGGTTATGTCGCTTTTCCATTTTTAAACGGGCAAAATGCAAGGCTAACTGACCTCCTCTACTGTGTTTCTTTGGGAGATCCACAGTGAATTTGTGCAGGACTTCTCTTAGTGTTTCCTTGGAGTGTGCCAAAAAGTGCACAACTTCCATCTATTACAACGAATCCAAACTTGCTATCGTCTGAAAGTAGTGCTGTAAGAGCCCCAGTATGGAATTTGTGGTCACACAAATACAATGACGTATTAATTGTTTGAAAAATTCAAAGTCAGTGTTGACTTCCTTTTTTTCCCTTTCCTTCTTCCATTACAGTTGTTCCACAGTAAACAACCAGACCATCTGGAGGTACTTTGTTATACAGTTTGAGCCTTTGTTGTATAGATGTAATGGCTCCCAGGACTCAATGGCGGTTTATTCCTGCCTTAATGTTAGATGCAGTTCCAAACTCATCTGCTGACATTTTTGCCACTGGTGAAATCTGGTCTTTGGGAGGAATGATCAATGATATCACGCTGGTGCCGTTGCTGCAGGCCGCCTCCAAGCTTTTTTTTTTTTTTTTTTTTTTTCTTGAGACGGTTGTGTTGCCCAGGCTGGAGTGCAGTGGCATGATCTCGCCACATCTGCCTCCCGGGTTCACGAGATTCTTCTGCCTCAGCCTCCGGAGTAGCTGAGGCTACAGGCGCGTGCCACCACACCCAGCTAATTTTTGTATTTTTAGTAGAGATGGGGTTTCACCATATTGGCCAGATGGGTCTTGAACTCCTGACCTCAGGTGATCCGCAGGCCTCAGCCCCTGAAAGTGCTGGGATTGCAGGCGTGAGCCACCATGCCCAGCCCGCCTCTGAGCTCTTAATGAGCTTCTTGATCTTCCAGATCTCCACCTTCCTGTCCACAGCACCGGGGTCGTCCACCATTTTCTCACCTCCTCCTCCCTAAGGGCCCAGTCCTGGGCAGCAGCGGCTGGTAGGACACCGGCTCCCTCTCACCAGACAGCTGCATATGTTGAGGTGCGCTCACATGGGGCCCGTGATATCACTTCTTCCGCCAGGGGAGGAGCGCAAGGCTGCGGGGTGAGTTTAACATAATTTAGGACATTTGGTTTGTTTCGACTTCGGGGCAATTATTAGTAAAGCCAGTATAAACATGCAAATACAGGTTTTTGTGTTGACCATAAATTTTTGTTTGTTTTCCATAAATACCTAGGAATGAGATTGCTGAGTCATATGGTAAGTGTAGGTTAAGCTTTTCAGAAGCTGCTGAACTTGCCAAATTGCACTATTTTGCATTCCCACAGGCAGTTATAGGTTGATCCACGTCCTAGCAACCACTGGGATGGCCAGTATTTTTTATTTTAGCCATTTTAATTAGGTGTGTAGATCTCATTGTAATTTTTAATTTACATTTCCCTAATGGATAATGATGTTAAAAGCATCTTTAATGTGCTTTGCCACTTGAATATTTTCTTTGTTAAAGTGTTCAGATCTTTTGTTCAGTTTCTTCATCGGATTGTTTCTTGTTGTTGAGTCATGAGAGTTAAGCATATTCTGCTTGTGGGTCCTTTGCACATACTTTCTCCCAGTCTGTGGCCTGTCTCTTCATTCCCTTAACAAGGCTCTTAGTACAGTTTTTAATTTTGATCAAGTCCAAGATGTTATTTTTTTCTTTTATGGATTGTACTTTGGATTTTATATCTAAGAATCTTCACCCAACTCAAGGTTGCAAAGATTTTTTTCCGTTGCTTCTCCTAGAAGTTTCATAGTTTTTACATTTAGGTCTATGATCTTTTTGATTTTGGAGACAGGGTCTTGTTCCGTCACCCAGGCTGGAGTGTAGTGGCACAATCACAGCTTGCTGCAGCCTCAACCTGGCAAGCTCAAATGATCCTTCCACGTCATCCTCCTCGATAGCTGGTACCACAGGAGCACACCACCACACCTGGCTCATTTTTTGATTTTCTATAGAGGTGAGATTTCGCTATGTTCCCCAGGCAGGTCTTGAATCCTGGGCTCAAGCAATATGATCAATTTTGGATCCTATACATTTTTATAGGATACAAGCCGAACTTCTCTCTCTTCTATTTTTATTTTAAAATTTTTTTGTAGAGACTGGTCTTGCTGTGTTGCCCAGGCTTGTCTCAAACTCCTGACCTCAAGCTGTCTTCTCACCTTGGCTCCAAAGTGTGGGGATTACAGCCATGAGCTACTGCCGCAGCCTCTCTTTTATTTTTTCTGATATTGACATCCAGTTGTTTCAGCACCATTTGTTGAAAAAGACCGTTCTTTGTTGAAAATCAATTGATCATACATATGTATGGATCTATTTTGGGAGTGTGCATTTTCTTCCATTAATCTGTGTCTGTCCTTATGCCAGTACCACACTGTCTTAATTACTTTAGACTCCTAGTAAGTCTTGAAACCAGATACATACTTTGTTTCTTCTTAAGATTTTATTTTTTTCTAAGAGATTAATTTTTCCCTTTTTTTGTTGGTTTGTAATAAGTACCTATATTGAAGTGGACTAAAAAAAAAGTCCAGTTTTTATTTCTAGTCCATTTTTCAGAATCGCATTCTCATCTTCCTAGTGTTTCATCTTCTCATATCACTCTTCTGACTGGAAAACCCTTAGCGGCTTTTGAAAGAAAATCTTGAGCATGTTTTTTTGAAGACTTTTTCAGGCCAGGCACAGTGGTTTCGCACCCGTAATCTCAGCACTTTGGGAGGACAGAATGGGTGGACTGTTTGAGCCCAGGTGTTCAAGACCAGCATGGCAGCATGGTGAGACCCTGTCTCTACAAAAAAAAAACTCACTGGGCCTGGTAGGGACACCCCTGTAGTCCCAGCTACTTGGGAGGCTAAGACAAGAAGATCCCTTCAGCCCAGAAGTTGGAGGCTGCAGTGAGCTCTGATTGTACTACTGCACTCCAGCCTGGGCAACCGAGGGAGACCCTGTCTCCAAACAAAAGACATTTCTAAGGTGGAGAAGGGTAATAAATATTTGATTTTCACAATTAGTAGTACCTTTCTCCCTGTTGAGACTACAGGTTCCTTTTAGGTTTCAATCAGGTATTTTATACTGACTCTTCCACAATTACACGTGGAGTAGGACTTAAGTTGGTGTTTGTGGATTCAAGGTGTTGATCATAGTTTGGGAAAAGCTTGATTGACTATGGGATTGTGGTACAGAATTGAATAACTGTTTACTGAGTATGTATGTGATGGGTACCAGGTACTGTGCTTTGTATCTGTGGTTCCATTTAATCATGATGATACAGAGGGATTTTGAGGCCCAGAGCGCTTAACTTCAAGACACAGTTAGGATTCACACCACAATCTTGAGTTTAAATCCTAAACCTTTACCCACTGTCTTCTTTCTTTTCTTTTCCCCTCCCTCCCTCCCTCCCTCC
>NW_012115154.1:19462868-19501552 GCF_000951035.1 Colobus angolensis palliatus | reverse complement strand
TTACAGGCTCGTGCCACTACGCCCAGCTAATTTTTTGTATTTTTAGTAGAGACGGGGTTTCGCCAGCTGGTCTCAAACTCCTGAGCTCAGGCAATCCGCCCACCTTGGCCTCCCAAAGTACTAGGATTACAGGCATGAGCCACTGTGTCTGGCCTATTGTGTTTATTTTTAATATGTTTCTCCCCATTAGAATTTATGTACTGAGGAAGGGATTTGTGCCTATTCACCAATGTGTTCCCATGCTTAGAATTGTGCCTCGTACTTAGTAGCTGTTTAACACATAGATACTTGAGTAAATGAATGAATTAATCCATAGTCAGAGCTTTGCAAACTTGGGATTCAGAATGGAATGGAATGGAATGGAATATTGCCATGCTTGGAACCGTAAAAATACAGCTGTTAGGAGGTAGAACTGGGAGAAGGGACAATTGGAGAGTTAATCTTCTTGTTCTACAAAAGGGATTCTGTTTGTAACTGATGAAACTAGGTAGAGGTTTAAGTAAATGTATAACCGAGCTGGAGGGAAGAAACCTAATAGCTGTTCTGCGGGAATGTCATCATTTAGTCAGTAGGGAGGTAGACATCCAGAAGTCACAGCTTGCCTCTTGCCTCTGGCCAGTAGCTTTTCAATTGTATCTTTTTAAGAGAGGGTCTCACTCTGTCACCCAGCCTGGAGCGCAGCCTCGACCTCCCGGCCTCAAGTGGTCCTCCCAAGTACCTGGGAGCATAGGCGTGCACTACCACGCCCTGCTAATTTTTTCGTATTTTTTTATAGAGACGGGGGGTCTCACTGTGTTGCCCAGGCTGGTCTTGAATTCCTAGGCCCAAGCAATCTGCCAGCCTCAGCCCAGCCTCCAAAATTGCTGAGATTACAATTACTGTATCCATTCAATTCAGTGGTATTCATTGAGTTCTATTCTGCAGGTTTCATTGATGTTTGATTTCTTTCATTGATGTTTCTCCTAAAGTTGGAGAGCTGCTTCTCTTCCTTAATTGCCTCCAGTACTTTAACCTCTATTTACCTGACCTTTTCCTTGAAGGCTTCTCAAGCCAGGACCTACACACCTTTTGTCAGGGGTGTTATTAGAGTTCTACAGGGTGCACAGGTGTATCCCCATGGGCACATTTAATTTGGGGTGAGTAAAATGGAGCTGTAAGTGGCTGAGATAGTTTTCTGTAAGGTGCATTCATCTTCATGGTCGAGTGTGTGGCACCCGACGACTGCAGCATCCAGCAAGAGTTCCCTATAACACTGAGAGCAAAGGAGAGCCTAATCAATATGCCCCCTTGGATTTTTAAATCTATTTAAATATTTCAGAGATACCATTATAACAAGCCACATGGAATGAGGTAAACTAAAAATGTGTTTATAAGGAGGAAGGTTCAGAGGAGACAAGGAGGGAGTGTGGGATCTAGAGAATAAGGGGATAGTACAACTTTTGTGGAAGGGGAGGGTGGCTAACTCTTCCTCCAGTGAAAACGTCAGACTGTGTAAGGCAGACAGGGCTACGTGCCCAGCTCAGGGACTCCAGTCACTGTGTTTGGTGCGTATACACCAAGGCTAGGACACTGGGTGAGTAGAGGATAGCAGCGATTGGGACATTGAGAGTGCCTTCCTCATAGCTCAGATGTCGTAGCATATCCTCAGTGCCTGGCCCATAGTAGGTGTCCTTTAATTGATTATGAGCCGAGTTGCTGGTAGGAGCTGGAGGATTAGGGAATACCCTGGAGACGATAGGTGATAATAGATGAACTTGTTGCGTGAGGGCAGTGGCTCCTAAACATCAGAACTGCACAGCTGAATCACCTAGGGCGCTTGTTCATACTTCCATTCTGGAGTTGCCCATCCAGTAGGTTTGAGTGGGGCTCAATAATCTCTTACAGGTTACCATGTAGTACTAAGCTGCTGGGCCCACACTTTGAGAAAGAATTACTGCTGTTGGAGGCCAGGAAGAAGCCACTCGGGATTCTAAAGCAATGGGACGTGGAGGGATAGACCTTAGCTTGCTAAGGGTCACCAACCCACATGGTTTTGGAATTTTCTGTAGCTGAGCTCAACAGGCTTACAAAGGCAATTGATTAGATTAAGATCATAGAGGTTTGTGGCCGGGTGTGGTGGCTCATGCCTGTAATTCCGGCACTTTGGGAGGCTGAGGCGGGCAGATCACAAAGCCAGGAGATCGAGACCATCCTGGCTAACACGGTGAAACCCTGTCTCTACTAAAAATACACACAAAAAAATTGGCTGGGTGTGGTGGCAGGCGCCTGTAGTCTCAGTTACTTGGGAGGCTGAGGCAGGGGAATGGTGTGAACCTGGGAGGTGGAGCTTGCAGTAAGCCAAAATTGCGCCACTGCACTGCAGCCTCGGTGACAGAGCGAGACTCCATCTCAAAAAAAAAAAAAAAACAGATTCATTGAAGGGCCCTACAGAAGGAAAATTGGAGACTTCTTAGAAAAGAGCAGTGGACGATTTGTCTTGGGGCTTATACTGTATAGGGAAGAAAGAAACCTGGTGGAGATTGGAGATTCAAGGTGATGGTTTAGTATATTTCTAACATTTTTGTCTGCAGCCACCTTAGTAAGAAACACATTTTACACTGTGATCCAGTAATAAATGTGTGTATAACTGAGATAGAAGGTTCATAACACCTTTCTTGTTTGTAGTCCATGCTGGCATTCCTATTTCTTAAAAAAATAGTGTGGGTCATGGCACAGTGTATTGACTTCATGACTATTTAGGCCACACCACTGATTTGACAACATTGCTTGTAGAGGTGGTTTGGATTAGATGATGAGAATCAGAAAGGGAGACCACTGGGGAATACATGGTCCTGTGTATTGATTGATAGGTGGGAAGAAGGGCAGGTGCCAGAGGAACAGCAGTCTGGGTGGTGACCAGGCACTTCTTGGTATGCTCAGGAGGTGGGTTGCTGAAGTGGCATGGAGAGGATTACTGGTGCAAAGGCCAGTGGGCTTTCAGGCTAAGCTGTTAGCTTGTGTCCATGGTCATCAAAGCCTTTTAAAGTTATGTTATGAATTTGAGGTGATGAAAGCAGCCCTGGAATGGGTTGTGTCCTAGATACATTACATTGGTTCTAATGGACTCCCCCTTCTGCAGAATGCCTTGATAGACTAGTTAATAGATTGACAATCTGGTCTTCCCCATCATATCCCAATGAACAAGCAATGTATAAACTGGGAAAATGCTAGCCTTGTAGGGAGTCGGTGGGAGGGGGGACAGACGGTGGCTGGAGGGCAGTGGCACCCTCACACACACAGCGTCAACCCTTGGACTCAAGCGATCCTCCTACATCACCTTCTTGAGTAACTGAGACTATATGCACACATCACCACACTCAGCTAGTTTTTATATTTTTTTGTAGAGATACGGTTTTACCATGTTGTTCAGACTGGTCTCAAACTCCTGGGGTCAAACAGTCCGCCTGCCTCGGCCTCCCAGAGTGCTGGGATTACAGGCATGAGCCACCACACCTGGCTAATAAGTTATTTTTTTAGGAGAATAATCATGATAACAAAGTCAATATTCTGAAAACTTAAAATAATTCTGTAAACAGTGCCTGTTTTGCAATAATCACGAGGTATAAGGTTGAGTCAACACCCCTGAAAGTACGTACACCTTCTGTAGTGAAAATACCAGGTGAAAAACTCACTGTGCCATTTTATCATTGGAAAAAAAATAATATGATGCTATTCCCCGATAAAAGCTCAGAATAATTTTTTAAAATAATTTTTATTTTTAAAAGTTAAGGTGGGTTTTGGTTTGGAGGAAGAATATTTGACAGTTAATTGGAGGAAGAATATTTGACAGTTAATTGTGGGAATTGAGATACTGCCTTTTAAAGCATTTGTAGTAATTTATGTCATGAAATGAGTGGTTTGTGTTTGAGGATAAACACATGTCTGAGTGTGGGCTACTTTTCCATTTATTTGGGATCACTCCTACGTAGTTTTCATGTAACATTTTTCCGAAGAGTTGATCTGGAGTGTGAGATTATCTTCAGCAAGGAACAGTGTTTCCAGACCTGAATTTGCTAAGGACAAAAGCCAAAGTAAATATATGAAGTTATTGAGAGAAAAAGGTTAAAGATGATCACGGTAGAGATCACAACTGCCTTTTTGTGGCTGCAAGCAGACTACATGAAAATCCTAACCAAAAGATGTGAACTACGTCTCCAGAAGACACTCCTTAAAGCCAGAAATTATAACTAGAACTGAGAACACTTGAAAATGAGCGATGGGGTTTATTTATGAAGATTCATTAGCATTTAATGCTGACTTGTCAAGATTTCAACACTAATTATCTAATAATAGCACTTTCAGTGGAAATGGCAGAAAACAGCGTGTTAGCAAACATAACCTTCCTATCCCTTCTGGATTATTTAAATAATTAATGACCTCACCCTAGCGGGAGAGCCCCAGGGAGGAGAGACCCAAGGGAAACGTCATTTTTCTTCAGTGCCACTTCTGCTAATGAACAATACCTTTCTCCCAGGGCCAGTCTGATTGAGAATCCAGTTTCCACCCTGGAGAAATAAGTTTTAAATTCTGGTATCCCAATTTACTATTCATGAAAACAACAGTTGGCTGTCAACCTGCGATGTGATTTTTGTTAGACTACATTGTCTGTTACCAGAATGATTACTTAGTTTTCAACCGAAATGTTAATTTAGCCTGTCAAATAGTATATGCCATTGTGATACAAATGAGGAGCTCTTCTCTCACTACATGTTTGCACTTGATCTCATGCTGTCTTGCTTAATGTGTGTAACTTTCTTTTCTGTTCAAATGTGGCTTCCTAAATGTCACGGGAAGCTCCTGAGACTCTTCTCCCCATCCCTTCACTCCCGCGAGTCAGATTGTTGAGACTTGACCAGTGCCAGTTCAGAGGACTATCTGATCCAGGGGCTCCCGGTTGCCCGGTGCTTAGGGAGCCTATCCCATGTATCATACTTAGCTCCTCTTTCACTATTTTTAGTCCAGTTCTACTACACAAAATGTTGCAAAAGTCTTTTAAATTCTATTATTTCCTTTTTTCTTTGTAACTCTTGCCCATATCTTTAGGGAGAAAATGATCTGCTTTCTTTCCTTTCCATTTGTAAGCCAAACAAAAACCCCACAAACCCTTATCCTACCCACATAAGGGTATAAAAAGCCCACCAGAGTCCTTAGAAGTACCCTGCAAAAGCTCTTAAGAAGTTTTTTGTCTTCTTTCTTTCTAATTAAGTTTCATTTCTTTAAGCAGTAGCATTCAGTGTAAATAACAATTTTTTTACTCCTAATTTTTCAGTTTCAATAACGTAAGAGAGGAGTTTTCCCCTTGCTGTTTTTATTACCTGAAGTAGTTCTGCTATATTTTGAGTTAAATTCTCCTTTACAGGCTAGCATATATAACATGGTTTCTTTTCAACACAATTCAATTTAAATTTGTGGAATTCTTGAACTATTGTTTTCCTGTATCACAGGCATCCTGTGATTGGGTATCAATAAATACTGGTTGAATTGTTTCTTAATTTCTGATGAACTGTGTTTTCTACTTCATTTGTATAAAATTGAGATCTTTTGTAGTATCTGAATGGCTAAGAATAACATTTGGAGGTCTACGCTTTAATTTCATTCATTTGTTCAGAAACCTCAATGTTTACAGTGTGTCAGCTGGCCCTGTGCTGGCATCAGTAGAGTGTTCACTACATGAAGATAATTTCAAATAACTTAATAAAACAGTAGCTATGAGAATGACTTTTAAGGCATGGGTACTACCTTAGAGTGGTTTTGAAGGTTTCTCTGTGGAACTAACATTTGAGCTCAGATCAGAATGACAAAGATGAGTCATATATTCAGAGATGGGGGAATGGGCATTGCTAGAATAAAGGGACCAAGGCGGGCAGGAACTCCAGGAGCAGAAGGGATGTGACTGGAGCCTCAGGATGGGTTGTTGGGGGCTGTTGGCAGAAAAGGTCAGAGTGGTAGCCAGAGCAGGGATGGCCTGGTATTTGTGGGCCATGGTTAGAAGTTGGGAATTGATTCTAATTGCAGTGAGGATTGGAAGCAGAGAAGTAGCATTTGATTTTCAAATGCTCATGTAGGTTGCTTTATAGAGAATAATTTCAGGTTTTAGTAATTCTAGAGACATTTCAAACTGTGTATTGGGCCGCTGATAAGGAGTAAATAGGTCTGCCAACTCGTGGCCTTTCCTTCCCAGCAACCCCTACTTTTTTTTTAATAAGACAGTCTCACTGTTGCCCAGACTGGAGTGCAGTGGTACCATCTCGGCTCACTGCAACGACCGCCTCCTGGGTTTAGACTATCTTCTTGCCTCAGCCTCCTGAGTAGCTGGGATTGCAGGTGCCCATCACCACGTTTGGCTAACTTTTTTTGTGTTTTTAGTAGAGACAGGGCCAATCATGTTGGCCAGGCTGGTCTCGAACTCCTGACCTCAGGTGATCCACCCGCCTCAGCCTCCCAAAGTGCTGGAATTACAGGCATGAGCCACCGCACCTGGCCGGCAACCACTACTGTTAATCCAACTTTTTAATAATTTAAATTTTGAAGAATGCCTTTGGTGTGAAAACGTTGTGCAACTATACCTATCCATAGTTTGGAGGAGAAACAAGCGGAAATTAAACCCGGAAGTGTAAGACGGGTGTTACCATGCCTCTCCTTCACTCTCACTGCACATCCTGTTGTGGTGGAGTTAAGTACGCCAGGCATATATAGCATGTGTGTAATAATGTTCTGAGGATGTGAGAGAGAAGGAAGGGTTTGGAGGTGAAATTGGGGAGGGATCACTTCCTCATTCCTGGTGATAAAGTCATCTGAACTATGCCTCTCATGCGGTTCCTTCACAGGGCACATACCCTGTTCTGAAATCCTCCAGTAGACATTTTAGGTAACAGAAGAGTGAGAAGCTCTAGTTGTTGATTTATTAACATACAAGTTCAATTATTGGCGATTTTGTGAAATCCATACATTTCTTAATTGTCTAGATACTGCTAGGCCTTTCATACTGAATGAGATAGGATTTCTAGCTTCAAAGGAGTTTTTAAGATAAATATGACTTACGTTACATATTTTCAGATTACTCTTATTATTTTTTTTTTTTTTGAGGCGGGGTCTTGCTCTGTTGCTCAGGCTAGAGTGCAGTGGTGTGATCTTGTGATCTTGCCCCACTGCAGCCTCTGCCTTCTGGGTTCAAGTGATTCTCTTATCTCAGCCTCCCAAGTAGCTGGGATTACAGGCACCTGCCACCACACTCAGCTAATTTTTGTTATTCTTAGTAGAGACGGAGTTTCGCCATGTTGGCCAGGCTGGTCTCGAACTCCTGACCTCAGGTGATCCAACTGCCTCAGCCTTCCAAAGTACTGGGATTATAGGCATGAACCATGGCACCTGGCTGTATTACTGTTTTTAAAAGCTGTACTTGGTAACACTTCTAATGGTCATATATGAAAGAATACAACGAAACTAATTTTAATTTTCATATTAACATTAAATAGCAAGATTCCAAGGATACTAGAGGAAATTAGCTTACTTTAAACCTTTTAGTTTATCTTTAACAGAATATCTGATGTGCTTGTTGGTCAGTAATATTTGTTAATGTCACAGACAAGTTTACTTTGTAATAGCTTAATTGCATAATATCCTCATATAAAGCAAATTAATGAAATTTATTTCATTTTTTGAAATTGCCCAAATGCTAATTAAAGGAATGTTTTCTGACCCTAATACCTTCAGTTTCTTCATCTGTTAGTGGTTTTTTAATGAAACAGCAAAATTAAAAATTTTTACCTTCATATGCCAACGCACACTAAGCTCTTGTTCTCCTTTATAGGGAAATCCTCATTGACGATTCAATTTGTTGAAGGCCAATTTGTGGACTCCTACGATCCAACCATAGAAAACAGTAAGTATTGTTTTCAAGTACTTAAAAACTGAGAAGCCTTCTTTTGTGTAAAATAGCCATTGTGTATTCATGGAGGCTTCGAGTGCAGGAGGTAAATTCTGTATGTCTCCCAATTGGGGTCAAAGAAAACTTGCAAAACATTTACCTACTTTACCCTGAAAGATTTTTCCTTCCATGTCTGCGTGCCTTGCCATCTAGATATTGTTAATTCAAGTCAGTAGGAATCTGGCCCATTACTGGAATCTTCGTATTCCAGAATCTGCTCAAAAACAGGGGTGGAGAGCACAGTCTTCTCCCCCACACCCCCTTCCTCCCAGCCATTGCAGTTTCCAGGGATTCCAAGCTTGAAAGAATGCAAAACACTCCAGATCGCTGTTCCTTATTCTTACAGAAGCCATACTCCCGCCCCCATTTCTCTATACCCTTCTTTCCAGCCCTAAAGATTTGAAAGAGAAATGAACTATTCTGGGATTGGTTAGAGCAGTTGCAGCATTAAAAAGAAGTTGGCTCAAAAAGCCTGTTGACATTTTAGGCCATGTGCAGAAAAAAGCAGGGAAGAGAGAACCAGCTATGACCTTTACTTTGTTCAATTTTAATACGTGGTATATTCCTGATGGATTCTAGTACCATGAGACAATTTTTTTTTTTTTTTTTTTAAAGAGACATGGGTCTCACAGTGTTACCCAGGCTGGACTCAATATCCTGGACTCAAGTGATCCTGTTACCTCAGCCTCCCAAGTAGCTGGAACTACAGGCATACAACACTGTGCCCAGCTTTGAGACAGATCTTGATTCTAGGGATTGCTAAGGAGAATCTGAAACAGGGAAGCTGGTCTTTTCAGGCTTAGAACCACAGGAGGGCTCTGGAACTAGTTTTCTCAGATTCTTGAGACCAGGACTTACCTAGGATTTGTCACCAGGAACATGTAGATTTAAACATGGGGATTCATCAACACCTGGTTGGCATATCATGCATGAGGTAGATTTCACCTGCCAGAGGCTTGCAAGAAAAGAGAATCACTTGAATGCTTTGGCTTAAAGTAAGGAGCTTGGCAAACAACAGCCTGCAGGCCAGAAAGGCCCATTGCCCATTGTCTGTCTTTGTACAGACCAAGAGCTAAGAAAGGTTTTTACATTTAGGCATAATATATAAAAGTCCAAAGAAGAAGAATGTCTGATGTGAAAATGGTATGAAATTCCACTGTTAACGTCTATAAAGTTTTATTGATACACAGCCATGCTTGTTCCTTTACATGTTGTCCTTTACATTGTGTACAATGGCAGAGTTGTTGAATAGTTACAGCAGAGACCAGGTGGCCTACAAAGCCTAAAATATTTACTAGTACTATCTGGCCCTTTACAGAAAAAGTTTCCTCACCCCTTACTTAAAATATTTGGCTGTCTTTTGTGTCTCAGTGTACTGGTAGCAGAGAAGGAAACCTGTTGGTTGATAAACTAACTCTGGGAATATTTTTGAAAGTAACCTTTCAAGGTGTTATATTTGAAAGTAACCTCTGGGTATCCGCAGGGAGGAGTCCTGATTACATCCTGTGGTTTGTCTAGCTGGTCATTATATCATGATAAGCAAGTGTGAAGAGCAGATTAATGTGAGTGCTAGATGAACAAGCTCGGTTTTCTGTCCACTGGAATAAGAACATAAGGAAATCATCATCTCAGACTTTAATATTTGCTATACATAGCAATTTAGGATTTTAGATCCTTGAAATAATAAGGTTCATTTTGGAATTGTATTAATAGAACAATAGAAGATTGTTTTCTTCGTAAGCTCTGCCTCTAAAAGTGGATAATTGTGTATGTATCCTCATTTCATACTGAACTGGAATTAGCTGGGCATGATGGAGTGTGCCTGTGGTCTCAGTTGAGACAGGTGAATCACTTGAACCCAGGAGTTTGAGGCTGCAGTGATCTGTAATCACGCCACTGCACTCCAGCCTGGGTAGCAGAGCAAGATGTGGTCTCAAAAATAGAAATTGAGTTGGAAGGAAAGTCATGGAGTTGTGTATCGTGGAGCTATACATACGTACATTATCTTAGTAATGGATCAGAAGAAAGTCCAACTTATGTAACTTGATGTTATCTCAGAAACAGAGTAATATGACCCTACTCTTTTGAGGCTATCAGCATCATCTTTGGTCGTATTTTAAATTTTTCTCATCTTAGAGTTCAATAATGAAGACTTTTCTTCACCTCAAAAATGAATTCAGAGTACTTGTTAACGTCTGTAGGCAAGAGCAGAAATAAATATGAATATGTATCCATTAAAAATTTGTGAGGCATGTTCAGACATTATATTCTACTTACCACACTTTTGATAACCTAACACAGGGCAGGAGCCCTTAGTCCACCATTTCTTCCATTATTTGGTAGAAAAACATTCATTGTTCAGTGATAACAATGAATTGGAAAGAAAAGAAAAGGTTATCATGAACTTGTTGCCAGCAAGATAAATAAGTGGGTGGTTTTATGATTTTAAAAAACTGCTCTGTAGATCTGGAAATAATTTAGTAGTTATTTTACGCTTTATAATATTAGAACAAGCTGTTATAGCAGACACTCAGTGGTGACACATTTCAGTGAAGTGTCATGGTGAGAGCAAAAATTCTGGGACTCTGTCATCTTTAACAGTAGGGGTGTAGGAGAACAATATCAATAAAACCACATATTTTCTAGTTTGGGGAAATTTTAAAGCAGAAGTACTACTTATGCAAATGTACTTCATTATCTACTGCAGTGTTAATCTAACAACTCAATACAAACTAAATTGATAGGATTAAATTAAGCTAGTGGTAGTTTATAATTAAAAAGCAAATATAGCAGCAATTTCCAACTTCTGCCATCTCCAGGTAGCACTGTTGGTGAATGATAAGCGCCTTCCTCTCAGGAAGTTGGGAGATTGCAGTTAGGTGTTGCAGCATTCTCAAGGCACTGCGTCCTGGGTGTGGACTTCTCAGTAGGGTATGAAAGAAGAGTCCTCACCACACTTTAGTAACACAAATCTTGCTTTGTGAACACCAAATTTTAGAAACCTCTATGACCTTGGTTAGTAGCATGTATTAGTAAATAGCTATTAGTCTACTTAGGAGAATTTCAGGGGTTTAGATTGGAAAGGGATTCTCTGGTGATTCAAAGAGGCAGAGAGAAGGGGGCTCAAGGAAAGTGATGTCAGAAGAAAGCCAGCTTTCCATTTTGACATGAGGTTAAAATGAGAGAGAGTAGAATTATTTCCTAGTCTATCCCATCTCTTATTATACCTCCCTTTTTTCTGTAGTAACAAAAACTGGCAGTTTTCCTATGATAGCAAGGTGGAAGGTCTTCTTTTTCATTTTACTGCTACAAGTAGGACAAGTTACATTCTTTTTACATGCAAAGATAGATGCCAATGTTTATTAATTTTTTTTCTTTTATACACTATATACAATGACATCTCCTACCCTTTTTCTCTTACCTCACTGGTGAGCCAGTACTTTCACAGTCTTCTTGGCCGAATCTTCCGCATTTTTTTGACTTGGCAACATGGGGTGCCCTGATTCAGGCCTTTCCTCTGCACTTGCTCTCAAGTGATCTTCCCCTCTCTTTAATTTGCTATTGACTGACCAGTGTGTATTCTCAGCCCCAACCTCTCCCCCCAGCTCTGAGCTTTATTTTATAATTTATTTTATTTTACATGACAAGGTCTTTCACTCTGTCCTTGAGGCAGGAGTGCAGTGGCATGATCATACTTATGGTAACATTGAATTCCTGCACTTAAAATGATCTTGCCTCAGCCTTGCAGGTAGCTAAGACTACAGGCGTGAACCACCACGCTGGAGCAGTTTTTCCTTTTTTGTGGAGATTGGGTCTCACTATGTTGCTCAAGGTGGTCTTGAACTCCAGGCCTCAAGTCGTCCTCCTGCCTGGGCCTCCCAAAGTGGGATTACAGGCATAAGCCACTACATCCTGGGCTTTTTTATTTAACTGCCTGCATTTCCCCTTGGTATTTAATAAGCATCCCAAAACATCCCTAAAAACCAACTCTCAATTCCCTTCCTCTCCCATCCCTAGTATTCTTCCCCTAGTTTTTCCTGTATCTGTAAGTGGCAACTTACAAAAGCTTTGGAGTCATCCTGATTCTTCATTTTCTTATATCCCACCTCCAGTCAATCAGAAAATCCTTTTGGTTCTGCCTCTGAAATACTTCCAAAATATCTGCACCTCTAATCCAGGCCAGTGTCACCTATAGATTGTGATAGTCTATACAGTCATGACACTGGTCACTATATCATGGGCTCCTGCCTAATATCTCTGGGACCATTTTTGTTATTTACAGCGTAGCCAGAGTGATCTTTCCTTGGTTTCCCCTCACATTCAGAGTAAAAATCCCAAGTTCTGTAGGACCTTCTGCCTCCTGTCCATCCTAGTTAGCTGCCTACCATTCTCCCTCAGCTTTAGCTACATTGACTTTTTTGCTTTTTTCACTTGCTGTTTAACCTCTGCCTGGATGTTCCACTCCCAGGAAAGACACCCGACAGGGTGGGAGGGTACATGTGTGTCTGTATCTTCTTTCCTTCCCTGGGATCTAAGCTCACAGAGTATCAGAGACTACAGCATCCCAAGCACCCACAACAGTGCTACTGGTGATAATACGCACTCAAGAAATCGTTGTTGAATGAATGAATGAATGAATGATGTTTCCTTTCAGTAACCTTGTCATCATCATTATACTTGATAGCCACAGTTACTTAGTTCTAATTGAAGGTCACTGGTTTTATTGCTCACCAGTGTTTCTTACATACTTCTCATCAAATCTGAAATACACTTCAATCTTATCTGACTGAAGGTTTTCACACAGCTCTATAGTGACTGCACTGTGGGTGACAAGGACTGAAAGCTCCAGGGGTATAGGATGCATCCCAAGCAGAGAGGATACAGTGTAAAAACAAATCTGAATTCTTTCTTAGAATTGATGAAATAGGTTATATTGGGTATCCCCTCAGCTTGAAATATTCCGATTCAGTTTCCATCTGATTTAACTGTTTCCTAAAAGTGATAACTTCCAGAAAAGGTATAAGCATAATACAGTGTGGCCATTGATTTCATCATGTGGTCTGGAATCTTTACTCACCGGACTTTCGGCACCCCTGCTTGTATTAGAAAAGTGTGACGCTAATACGGTTCTCTGTGATGATTGCTTGTCTTTCAGCCATCTTTTCTTTCCCTGTGGAACTCATATAATTCAGATAAGATCTCCAATCAATCCTCCTTATTACTTAGTTTTCTCACGTAATTTCCATTTGTCTGTGTCAGCTTTGCCTTTCTGCTGTGGGCAGAGTGGGACCTCACTCAGTTGTATGAGGGATAGATTCTGCAGCCTGGCTCTGGTCATATAGGACGGCCAGTCAGGAGATTGGAGGACTCATCGTGAGTCAAGACGGCTGGGGCGGGTGTGGAAGAGAAATCTGTTCCACTTCCTTGTCAGGGTTCCAGGTGGTTATTTTTACATTGTTTCTGTTAGTAGTTCTTTCCTCTTTTGTCTATATTTGCTTGAAGTCTGTCTCCCTCAAATTCTGAATTGAATTCTGAATTGACTTTTCCGGAAGTTATTCAAGTCTGATTTTCTTTCCTCCCTTGTCAGGGAAAAGAAGTTGTGACAAATTGCTTGGATCCTTAAGCTTAAGTGGGAAGGATGGCTTCAACATAGAACATCTGTTTCATTGCTGTTTTATCTGTCAGTAAAACTGTTACTTTTTTTATGTACTAAAAGTTCTTAGCACTTCAACTAATATTAGCTCTTTGTGCTCTGATGCCAGACTTCCTATAAATTAATGGAAAATTTTTGTGGTTTTGGTTTATTCTAGAGCTCAGACTTTACGTAGTATATTTCACTTTTTCACAAGAGGAAGGATTTGCCACAGAGCATTGAAATTACTATTATAGGATACGAATTGTTGCCTACTTTGTCTCTTTGAAAAAGAATCAAGGTTTACCAAGCTTGATTTTAGCCAGTCACCGTGTTTCCTAGCTAAATAATGGAAGTAGGGGAGAATCTATACAAGTCAGGGAGTTGTTCTTTTTTGTTTCACGGGGCCTTTCTCTGAGACTGCTAGGGACTCTGTGCTTCATTGGTTGTCATTGTTCAAACTTTAAGTGGTTTAGAGTTAATTTTTAAAAACTAATGTTTAATTCCCTTTTTCCCTGTAGCTTTTACAAAGTTGATCACAGTAAATGGACAAGAATATCATCTTCAACTTGTAGACACAGCTGGGCAAGTAAGTGACCTCTGGTATCTCAGAATCTTATACAGCACATCTGACAGTCCTGGTCCTAGCACTGATTTTTGAAAGTACCAGCTTGCCAAGAAAACCCCTTGTGTTGTGTGCAGACAGTCCCTGACTCCCAATGGTTTGGCTTGCAGTGGCTCAACTTAACAATTTCTCATCTTTATGATGGGTCTGTTGAGATATTTGATACATTTTCAACTCATGATATTTTTGGTTTACAGTAGGTTTATTGGGATGTAACCCCATCATAAGTCGAGGAGCGTACATAACTAAATGTTAATATGCTGTCTACTTGGTCTTTTCTAAGACTTTTCTGGCAGTTTTCTTTTAATAACTTGTTTTTCTGCTTTAAAATTACTTTAAATATACTAACATTGTAAGGGTTAATACTTATTACAGGTTAGTGGTTTTCTGTTTTCTAAACTTTGTATTAGAGAGTCATATTAGTTGCTTTCTTTCTCTTTGTGATATGTGTTCTCCTACATTAGGGCAAAAGTACATCTTTTCTAGAGGAAAGGCATAAGAGGGGCATAGGGCAGAAATTAGCTGATTTAATCTTATGAGGACCGGGGCCATAAAATACCAGTTTGATTAGAGTCTAGGCTCTGGTTTGAGTGTTGGGTTTAGTTTATATAGTAGAGTCTCTGGGTGGGTGGATTTGAGAGTGATTACTAGATTAGGGAGTTTCAATTTATTTGATAGACAGTAGGTAATGGCCAAAAGTCAAATAATCCCCCCAGAAAGGATATTCACATGTTGGTTAATGTAGCAGGATGTGTGGAATTGGATCACCAGGGGAATTGACTGGAAGCAAGGGGGAAAGGAGTACATGGAACAAAGAAAAGCCCTTTTGACAGCTTAGTTGCCCCATTACCATGACATCCAGGCCTGTTTTTACTAGAAACCATTCTATTAGACTGAATTTACCCTTCTTCACTGGAGGGTGAGGAATGTAAAGAAGCTGGGATTTCGGCTCCTAACTCCTGCCCTTGCAACTGTTTTTTTTGAGATGGAGCCTTGCTCTGTCACCCAGGCTGGAAGGCAGTGGCGCTATCCCACTGCAACCTGTGCCTCCTGAGTTAAAGCAATTCTCCTGCCTCAGCCTGCCAAGTAGCTGGGAGTACAGGCACGCCACCACACCCGGCTAATTTTTATATTTTTAGTAGAGACGGGGTTTCGCCATGTTGGCCTGGCTGGTCTCAAACTCCTGACCTCAGGTGATTCGCCTGCCTTGGCCCACGAAAGTGCTAGGATGACAGGTGTGAGCCACCATGCCTGGTCCACCCTTGCAACTTATAATCAAAGGATAAGAGTAGCAGAAGGGTGAGTGTAGTGTGATCTGGTCTGCCGTGTTAAATGGGGGCTTTTCTCCTGGAATCTGGGGAAATTAGAGTAGACCCAGAATAGTATGATCTGTCCTGAATTTCCTCTGCTTTGCGTTTTGAAGTGAACATAGAAGGAAAGTGTGACGCCTTAGCAAAGCAAGAAGATAGCTGTATTGAGTGATGTTAGCATTGGAAGAACCCCGAGGTTTCCATTTTGGAAGCTTGGAAGAAAATAAATGTGTTTGGCTCTTTGAGCTCGTACACAGAGCTATATAGCATGTGCCTCCTTCACTCACCCTACATACTCCCGGCTGGTGGTGGATGTAATGTGCTTTAGCAGTCAGATTCTTGCTGCTTTCATTAGAACAGAGCCATCCTAGACTTTCACTCCCTGATCTCTGTCCTCTTGACAGAAGAATAGGAGTTGGGGCTTATATGGACTAGGGGAGCAGTGTAAGTCTCTGTTAGGGAGGCGGGGCATGGCACAGAGGACAAGGCTCATTAGAAATCAGTTGGGAAGGGAAGAGCCACTTGAGTAGGAAATTGTGTTGTATTGTTGGGTTTCGTATCTTTCTTTTATAGTTAAGTTGACTAATTTATTGCCTAAACCAAGACACTTTTAGAGTTGTGGGCTGGGGGTGCTAATAATAATTACGTTGGGACAACAGTGTAACTTAGAGTGTCCTGGGCAAAGAAATACAGCTGTTCAGTTTATTGTGGAACTCTGACACTATCAAGACTTCAGTTTACTTTTGTATCCTCATTTGGAATCTTCTTTAAGCTCCTGAAAACTGGTGATGAGAATGTAAATTGATAAATCACTTTCATACAGTGTTACTCTGGAAACACGTTTTGTATCAGGCAATTCAGGGGACCAGTTTCATAACTGTTTGGAGTGTGGGCCCTGGAGTCACACTTGCCTGGATTTGAATCTTGGCTTTTGTTGCTAACCCAGTAACCTTAAGGAAGCTAATGAGGGCTGGGCATGGTGGCTCATGCCTTTAATATCAACACTGTGGGAGGTGGAAGGATCACTTGAGCCTAGGAGTTTGAGGTTGCAGTGAGCTGTGATAGCACCACTGCAGTCCAGCCTGGGCAACAGAGCAAGATCCCATCTCTTTAAATTAAAGGGTGAAGAAGTCTTTCTGTGTCTCAGAGCTTTATCTATAAATAGCGATAACTGGAATTGTTGGAGGATTGTCACAGTGGGGTTGAAGCGGATGTGCTCTTTCTTTGTAGACCTTTAGTGCTGCTGAGGCAAGTGTGACACCAGCATATTAACTGTGCTGATAGGCTGCGTGGTGGAAGTGCACATGTTCTTAATACTTGGAGAGCTGTCTTTGAAAAGATTTCTCTAAAGAATAAATTTCTTTATATTGACTACTTATCAAGTTGGAATATGTGTTCCTCTGAGGTACTGTTTTGCCCTAGAACATAAATGTACACTCAGGTATCAAACAATTTAAAATATTTTAGTGATGTAATAATACAAATAGTGAAACCAAAAGCACCAGTGTTTAGGAAGAGTGTATGATATGAGATAAGACAAGAGCAGTGGTCGTATTAGCAGCCCTGTTGTCTTGCCCCTTTGGGTTCTGTTACAACTGGGTAAGAGTAATTGGAGAATTTTTGTACAAAATGTATCCAAATTTGGCTACTTTAAATCATTTGTACTCATTGCAACTAGTAGTTCTTGAAGGTTATATTTACAGTTGATGGACAATAAATTAAAGATGTGCTCTTTATTTACAGCTCAGGACAGTGAAGCACAGGCATGTCCTGCTGTAGTTTCACCCTTCGTTCTGTTGAAAACTGAATGAGAACAAAACTCAGATGTTTACTGCTCCAAGAGCTGCTTTATAAATTGCATACATACAGGGCTAGTTCTGGGATTAAGACTGGTAGTAGTAGGGTAAGACGATTAAGAGGCAAATTATTTTAAAAGTACTATGTAGTAAATTTGTTCACTAGCTGCGTCCACATTTCAGGAATGAAATTGCATGCAGTGAATTGCTGCATAGCGGTATTTGTTAGCAAGTTCTATTTACTACTTAGTGGGTGTTTATGTCAGTACATCCATACCACTATGCTTTAATAGTGGTTTAATTGCCGACCTAGGAATGATGATGAACATAGTTAAATACAGATTGATTATTTTTAGACTGCATGAAATATTTTGGTTTTGCCCAATATTAGGGTGAGAGCATCTACCCTAAATGAATTTTGGGGTAAGAATGTGAAGTATCAAAAAAAAAAAGCAGCCTCTTCTGTATTATAACCCATTTATGCCTAGTGTTCCGTTATTGGAACACTAAGCTTATGGAAGTTATTTATATCCTACTGATCAAGGTCACCAAGGTCTGATTTTTCACTAAAAAAAAAAAAAGTGCAACCTCCGGCATAAATTGGTTAATAACTTAGATTCACACCTGTAATCCGGGCACCTTAGGAGGCCAGGGCGGGTGGATCACTTTCGGTCAGGAGTTTGAAACCAGCCTGACCAACATGGTGAAACTCTGTCTCTACTAAAACTACAGAATTAGCCAGACGTGGTGGCACATGCCTGTAATCCCAGCTACTTGGGAGGCCGAGGCAGGAGAATTGCTTGAACCCAGGAGGCAGAGGTTGCAGTGACCCAAGATTGCACCATTGCACTCCAGCCTGGGCAACAAGAGCGAAACTCCGTCTCAAAAAAAAAATGAATAAATAATAATAATAATAATTAAAATTGATTCAATGACAGTCCATCTTATAATGTAACCAAATTTGCTATTTTGAAAATTAAGTTTAATTTTTAAAAAATAGGTGTAATGCACATGGTACAAAAATAAATAGTGGAAAAATGTGTAAATAATAAAACTTAAGACGTTCCTACCCTAGCTGTCTAACCCCCCACCCCCGCCAGCAACCCCATTTACCAGTTTCTAGTATATGCCTCTAGGATACTTGATACATGAATATGCAAATAGAGTTTTAAGCTTGGTTTGTTTTTTTTCTTCCTTTTTACACAAAGAGTAATACTTCTCCATCTTGGAGATTATTCCGTATCAGTACCTGTGGCCTCTCTTTGCCCCAAGGCCGCATAATATCCAGTTGTTGGGATATATATTGTAAGTTAACTGCTGATCAACAGTTGGACTGTTGCCCGTCTTGCTACCATCAGCAATCCCTTAATGAACGTCCCAGACGTTGTTTTACACGTAGGGTAATGATGCACATAGGAAAACTTCCTGGATGTGGGCTATCATAGGGTTACAGTTCATGTTCTTGCCAGCAGTGAATGAGAGTGTCTGTTTCCCTACACCCTCAACAGCACTGTGTGTTAACCAAACGTTTTGGTACTTGCCAATCTGATAGGTAAAAAATAGCATCCCAGTGTACTTTTAATAATGCATTTTTCTTCTTAGGAGGGGCTTTGATTTTTTCCTGTGTTGGAAGATGTTTGTATTTTTTTCCCCCTATGAATTATCCTGTCTGTGTACTTTGCCATTTTTTTTCTATTGGGTGGTTAGTCTTTGCGTGTTGATAGGAGATTCCCCCTCGATATGTGAAGAAAATTAGCATTTTGTATATGATCTGAGATGCACAGTTTTGTTTTATTTATGGTTTTTGTTTGAGAGATTTGCAACCATGAAGAACTTTTTTATTTATTGATCTTTTTTTAACTGATAATATGTTTTAAGTTCTCACATCTATTGTGCACATCGCTTTTATCTTTAAATCTTTGCTTCGTCTGGAATATGTTTTTGCCGAGGTGTGAATTGGAGATCCAGCTTAGCCATTCATCCCCAGGTGTCCCTCTACGCTCAGTTGAGGGTTACTTTTGGTCCTCACTGATTGAAATGCCAATATTATCATGTACCTCATTCTCATATCTATCAGGTCTTTCTAGATTTTTCAGTCTGTTCTATTTGTGAGCTAGTACAGTATTATTTTATGAGAGCTTTATGGTTTCTACTCACCTGCCCTCCCAATTTCTACTATATTGCTATTATTCTTTCTCAGAAAGTAGACTTTAAAGGCCGGACACAGTGGCTCACACCTGTAATCCTTTGGGAGGCCAAGGCAAGTGGATCACCTGAGGTCAGGGATTCGAGACCAGCCTGGCCAACGTGGTGAAATCCCGTCTCTACGGAAAATGCAAAAATGAACCAGGTGTGGTGGTGTAGCCTGTAGTCCCAGCTACTCAGGAGGCTGAAGCAGGAGAATCGCTTGAACCTGAGAGGTGGAGGTTGCAGTGAGCTGAGACAGTGCCATTGCACTCCAGCCCGGGCAACGAGCAAAACTACGTCTCAAAAGAAAAAAAAAAAAGAAATCAGAATTATATCAGCTGGGGCCTCTTTCTTCCATTATATCTTCTCTAACTGGTGGTTTTTCACTCAGTGCTTCTTAGACATAACTACTTTTTTCTATGTTTCCACATTTTCCCTTTAGGGAAAACAGAATTTTAACTTTGAACCTACTCTTGCTGAGCTAGTGATTAAAATCATTTGGGATTTTGTTTTTAATCTTATTTATTATATCAAAGAATTTATAGTAAAACTTAATTTATTTTTCTTTTTTCTTTTTTTTTTCTTTAAAGAACTTTACCACAGTGCAGTAATTCTGGGCTGTCGTAAACAGTGGTTATAACCATACTGTAAGTTTACAAAAATAATAGACTGCTGCTTAATCTGCTGGTACCATGATGTGATTTTTCCATAATAGTGCTTGGGACATGTATTACGTTGACAATTTAGTTTCACCTAAGAATGAAATGTTTGTACCAGACAGTAGCGTGTACTGTTGAAAACTGCACTGACATCAGAACTTTCTGTATGCTTTAATACGTATATAAAGCAAGGTTTCATAATGTTGCTTTATAAAACTAAGGACTACTATGCTGTTGCATAATAGGTACCTTTCTCTTTAATTCCTAGAATTGCTCAGTAAATAACTCTCTTGGTCCCCAAAAGTCTGAATACCTCAATTGAATCTGGTGTTTTGATCCTCTTTTGTCTTTCTCTCTCTCTCTCTGTCTTTCTCTTTCTCTCTCTCCCCATCCCTGCCTCCCTCCCTTCCTTCCCCTCCCCCCCGCCCCCAGATGCTATTGGCACCCCTCTAGCAACCTGTAGGTTGAAGCTCAGGTCATTGTGACTGACATGCAGAGAATAAATTAAATAATAGGACAGTTTCAAGTATAAAAATACAGATTTATGGAATAAATCAGCAGGATGTATAAATTCCTGAGGTCTAGAAGATTCTGGACTTAGTCATGCTCACCCCTTGTTTTGAGATCACAGAGCCAATCATCTTTATGTTCCATCCATTCTCTTCTGCCAGGAGTTATGGAGGTCATCAGACTTTCCCCTAAAGTTCTAGAACAGCTAGTCATTTTTAAACATTGGCTTGAGCCACATTATCACCTCCAAGCCATTCTTAAAGCTTCAGTGTGTAGGCTGTTTCTGGCATAATATTGTAATCCACTCTGTGTCTACTTTGATTTCTTCAGGTAATACATGAAAAACTTTGGGTGAAGGTTGTTTGTGATGCTATATGAAGACTACTCAAATAAAATTTTTTTTTTCCACAGGATGAATATTCTATCTTTCCTCAGACCTACTCCATAGATATTAATGGCTATATTCTTGTGTATTCTGTTACATCAATCAAAAGGTAAGGCTCCTGCTGCCTGCTTGAGTTTATTTGCTACTCATAGATAGCACTGATCCCTTTAAAGGACTATGCTGGAATGATTAATAGTGACAATTAGAATTAGTAGGCTACATGTTTTTTAGTGATTTTCTTGTGGAGCAACTGGGTTGTTGGGGGAAAACATGGCCCACTAAATGTTCTGTTAGTTGCATCAATAGGATAAAAGGCTCTTTCTTACCTCGAGCTGCCTGGAAAAATAGTGGTTCAGCATGATCTAAGCTTTTCTGTTAATTGAAATGTGAAATGCCTAAATTGATTTTACTTTGTGTGTGTTTTTACCATATTAAGGTGAACTAGACTTTCTAATAAAATGTTGAGGGTTTGGGTTTGTTCAACATCTTATTCTTTGAATTTATGAAGTAAGACCTTTTGGTAATAGAGTCTTTCTTTACTACATAAAAACAGAGCCATTATTTGTATAAATAAGAATGAATGTCGGTTCCTTTAGCTACATATTTCCTGTCGTCTCTTATCGGGGGGTGGCATGTGTTATCAGGAGGAGCAGTGGTCTGTGTCTGTTAACAGAACAGCTGGCTGTATACAGCAGCGGAGCTCTGGGCATTGGTGACCGCTTATGTTGGAAGACTTTATGAAAATATCAGTGCCAGTGGAGGGCGTTTGGTGGCTACCTAGCATCTATTGAGTGTGTGCAACACGTTAGGGAGTTTGTTATGCTCTTTGCCTACATATGATACATTACCTATTTCATCATTACCTTAAACAATCCTTCATCAGAGATGTTTTATATCCCACTTTACATAGAAAGAAACTGAGTGACAGAGCTAAAGCAACTTGCCCAGGGCTACATAATGACATTGCTGGGATTCATAGCCATCTCTCCAGTTCCACAGTCAAGGCTGACACTGTCCAATAGAGCTTACTGCGGTGATAGAAGTGTTTGCTGTTTGTTCCACAGGTGGCTGTTTAAATTAACTAAAAATGAAAAATTCATACTCCCTCGGTTACAGTAGCCCCATTTCAGGTGCTCAGTAGCCACGTGTGGCTGGAGGCCACCATGTTGGCCAGTGTCTGGGTTCCTCACCCCACATACTCCACTGCCAGTGAAAATTCAGTCTGCAGCTCTGTGAGTGTGTTTAACATTTTTCTCCATGGCAGAGAAACATATTTAGGGTGTTGAGTTCTAGCTATAAAATGTTTGAGTACCATTCTCGGCCATTCTTATAAACAGACCCCATACTGTCAGTCCCTGAGAAAGTTTACACCTGAATCAAAACTAAATACCAAAATTATGTGTTCCTTAAAGAAAATTGGGAAACTGTGAAAAACAGAAAGTTGGGGTAATCATTCTTGATCTCATTACCTAAGCATAGATACTGGGAATATCTTGGTATGTTTTTTCTGGTCTTTGTTTTAGTCTGCATGGATTGTTTTAACATCCTTTTATTTGCTCTCTGAATGCTGTTTTATGGTTTATATTTTCCATGTTTTTATATTTTTACTTACCATGTAATATATATTTTTCCATATTACCAAGTGTTTGAAATAGTAAATAGCTTTATAATATTTCATGTTCAACAATAGATGGATATCTCTCTTCCTGTTTTAGTGTATTCATATTCTTGTCACTAAAAGCAATGCTTAGATTGGATTTTATGCTTAAAACTACAGTGTACATAGTACTTGGAAACATGATTGTTTTCTTACTGACTTACACGAGCACTTTAAATAGTAAAAATATTGGCCATTTTTGTACAAAGATCGTCTTAATTTCAGTTGTATATTTTTTAAATGTACTTATTGTATATATAACTCATGTTAAGCTCTCGTTTGCTCGATAAATTCTAAGATTTTCTATTTCAGCGCCTGCCATGTGTAAGGCCTTGTCCAGAACAAATTTAATGTACCACTAATCTAATGAATGTTGGAAGTTCATGTTTGTTTATGAATTACCATTGTTTTACTAATTTACTTGAAAAACATGATTCAAAAATTGTTTTGTTGTTGGTAAGTATAATTTTATTCTAGCTAATTTTTAGCAAATAATGTTGGTGTTTTTCACCAACATTACAAATTGTTACTTTGAGGCATCAAAATAGTAGGTAGAAAATTTTCTTAGTGCGTCCACTGATTTTTTTTAAATCTCCTTTGGTGGACACAAATTAGATGACATTATTGAATCAAATTGAAAACATAGCATGTGTCACTGGGGAAATTGAAAAATACATTGATCTGGATTAAAAATATGAAAACGTGCTCACCAAGGACCTCATGTATTGGAGAAAACATTGGCCTAGTGCAGAGCAGAGGACAACAACCTTGATACTGTGCCCTCTCAGTGGCACTGTTGCAAGTTTTGACCAAGTTTCTCCTTACTAAAATGGGTGTGTTTTGTTTTGTTATATGCCTTTTGCCTTAGTAGCTCGTAGTTTAATGAGCATTCTCAAATCTCAAACATGTGTGAGAAGAGTGGTGTTTTGTTTCTTAGAAATCTGTATGCTGAATACACAAATATTTATGAATATACAAGAAATATGTCAGTAAAACTTTCTGAATCAACCAGTTTGATTCAGAAAATCAGTGATCTCAAGAAATTTAGCCACTTAGTACACATTTATGATCTCACAAATTTGTGGATCAGGAATTTGGGCGTGTCCTAGCTGTGTCCTCTACTTCGATCTCTCGCAGCTGCAGGGTGAGTGTCAGCAGGGGCTGCAGTCCCATCTGACTTCAAAAGGGACATCCTGTCACCTTTGCCATATTCTGTTCCTTAGATGCACGTCATTATGTCCATGTAGGGAGATGACACACAGTGTGGCCCCTAGGAGAGCGTGAGCTCTGGGAGCTGGCTCCAAGCTGCCTGCCACACAGTCCCAGTTCTTTCAGCCGTTTCTCACGTGACAGGGAACTGTATTTTTGCCCAAGTGGCGACACTTTTAAATGTAGGCAAATACAGCATGCGGAGGCAAACATGGTTCTATCATGTTACCGCAGGCGCGGTGGCTCACGCCTGTAATCCCACACTTTGGGAGGCCGAGACGGGCGGATCACGAGGTCAGAAGTTTGAGACCAGCCTGGCCAACATGGTGAAACCCTGTCTCTACTAAAAATACAAAAATTAGCCGGGCATGGTGGCGGGCACCTGCAGTCCCAGCTGCTCAGGAGGCTGAGGCAGGAGAATCGCTTGAATCCAGGAGGCAGAGGTTGCAGTGACCTGAGTTTTGTGCCACTACACTCCAACCTGGGTGACAGAGCAAGACTCCATTTCAAAAAAAAAAAAAAAAGTGACATTTGAGGCATTTGAGGAAAGACTTGAAGCAAGGGACCCCTAGGGAAGGAACATACCAGGCACACGGGGAGTGATTCAGAGGCTCTGGCAGTGTTAAAGGAATGGCAGGAGGCCAGTGCAGCTCAGACAAAACAGAAGAGGGGGCAGACAGGAATGGAGGCAGAAGTCAGGGTTTGAGAGTAACTGGGGCCGAGTAGAGATGGCCGCCTATCAGAGGATGTTGAACGAGACACTGTCCATCTGCTGCAGCCGGGTCCTCTGGTTGCTGTGCTGAGCAGGGGTGGCAGGGAAGGGTTGGGGCTGTAGCGGTGATGCAGGCAGTCTTGGGCCAGGAATTTCACATCTCGGTGGCAGCTGTGGCAGGGAGTGAGAAGCCATCAGATTCTAGGTAGGATTTGAACGTAGAGCCAGTGATGTGCTGGCTAATGTTCGCACGGGTTTTTTGGGGGAGGGTGGGAAATGGTTTGTGGCTATTTGTCAGCAGTCAGTGGTATAAATAATCCTACTGTGGCAGACTTCGAGTGATCATTGTGACATCTCAGATGCCCTTCCCAGTGAGAGCCACCTTCAACCTAGAGTCATCGGCTTATTGATCTGATTGAAAGCCGAGAGAGATTGGCATCAGCCAGAGAATGTATATACCTAGGAAAGAAAACAGGAACAGGCTGAGTGCACTAGGGCACTCTAGGAAAAGCTGTTCAAGTTGTAATGTAAACAGTTGGTTCTTTGCTGAATAAGTTGGGTAATGAAAAATTGCATTTATGTGGTTTGTCAGCCCAGTGGTAGGCTTTCCATTTGAATGCGTTACCTGTTTCACTTTGAATATCCTCAGTCGGGGTTACTGAGTGTCAGATGTGTGCACATGTGAACAGATTGCTAGGAAAAAACAAGACTTCTTTGTGTTCAGTTTATGTTAAAATGCTGAGTCTGTGACATTTTACATTTTCCAGCTGTCAACATAGCATACATTTAAAAACTTCAACATCAAAATGGATGTCTAATTTATACTTTTTGTTTTATAGTTTTGAAGTGATTAAAGTTATCCATGGCAAATTGTTGGATATGGTGGGGAAAGTACAGTAAGTAGCACCATTTGATCTGTTTGTTAGAGAAACTTCTTATAATAGTATCTTCTGAGCAGTATAATCTGGCACTATTTTGTTTTGTTTTTCTTTTAAATAGAATACCTATTATGTTGGTTGGGAATAAGAAAGACCTGCATATGGAAAGGTATGTAGCTTTTAAATCATTAGTGATTTATAAAGTCAAGTCTAAGATGATTTAGTCACTGAAGTGTCATTTTAATTATTCTGATATCAAGAATATTTTTAGCTGTGGCATTTCTTATCTGTTCAGAGATGTTATGGTCGTGTGCAGCAGAAGCAAAAGTGCAATAGAAATCTCACATTCCTCTAGAAAAGAGAGAGCAAACTTTATAGGAAACTACCTTTAGGTTATCTACCACCTTGCATAGAGCAAATTCTAAAAAGACGTCGTGCTCGTTTATGCAGCAAGTGGTTTTTGAGTACCAAGGTTTGGGATTACAGTGGGGAGCAAAGGAGGCAGATGTCCCATGCCCAGGCAGCTTCATGTCAGAGAGTAAGAGACTCTACAGCCTGCACACAAGAGAATTGAGCTTTCGGGCCCTTTCACAATTTCCCCTGGCCTTGGGTGCTTAAAACCTAGCTGTAAAATAGTCAGTTGTTACAGATACGGGAGTACTGGAAAACAGGATCATGTTCTCTGAGCTGGAAGGTTTGCTGGAGCAGGGATAATCCCATAAGGCAATGTCTATTCTGTTCCCCAGCTCAGGCGTAATTGAAACACTCCTGTGTTACATTCTCAATGCTAATGTTAGGCCAGGGCATGGTTCTGCTTCATGAGAAAGAAATTGACCAAAATGGAGCCTGTTTCAAAATCAATTATAGATATTTTATATAATGAAGAGCTAAGTACTTTAACTAGAATTTTATTTTCCTTTAGGGTGATCAGTTATGAAGAAGGGAAAGCTTTGGCAGAATCTTGGAATGCAGCTTTTTTGGAATCTTCTGCTAAAGAAAATCAGGTAACAGATTCTATAAACCTCATTTTGCATTGCGTTCTCATCAGTCACAGGGATGTGTTCCTTGCAGTTGGCACTTGACCTCTGTCTTGATCACTCCTGTGTAACATTTGGCCTTCCAGAACATTTCTAATACCAAGCTTTGTGTTGCTTTAGGAAGATACTACTTAGGTGTTTATAAATTCAGTAAATACTCTACTTACAGTGGAATCTAGGATATTTGTAGGATAAACTATTAGTAAGGGAAATAACTACCTTTTGTAAACATGTATTTTTGTTTTGTATTAATAACTGATACAGAAATAAGTCCATGCAGCAAAAAAAAAAAAAAAAAAAAAGAATTATATCATTAGCACTAATTTTTAACTGTACCTACCCCCTGGCTTTTTTTTCTGTTAGATAAAACCAGGTCAGACGTATGTGTTAATTTTTAACATAGAAATGATTAAGAACCATCTTATAAGCATTTAGTACCAATTTCACCCTGCAGATGTACCTTCAAAGGTATGTTCTGGGAAGTATGTAGATTCTGCTTCAGGAGGCTTCACAATCCTGTATGAACCTTTTTCTTCCATTGCTTTAATTTAGACCCCTGGCACCAAACTTGTCTCCCGCCCCCAGTGCATTTTTCATCTATATATTTCTCTTTGCTGCCCTTAACTTTCTAAAGACACACATCTGATGGTACTGTCCTCTACTCAGAAACTGTCAGTGAACTGCCCTTTCTCTGTAGAACCTTCGCCTGGTCCTGAGTACAGTCAGTGATTTGTTCTTTTCTAGTTTCTTCTCTCACCACATTCTTATACTTTCAATCACATCAAACTGCTCCCTTCCTTAAACACATCATCTCCTGTCCACCCCACTTTCTTTTTTTTTTGAGACGGAGTCTCGCTCTGTCACCCAGGCTGGAGTGCAGTGGCCGGATCTCAGCTCACTGCAAGCTCCGCCTCCCGGGTTTCCGCCATTCTCCTGCCTCAGCCTCCCAAGTAGCTGGGACTACAGGCGCCCGCCACCTCGCCCGGCTAGTGTTTTTTTTGTATTTTTTTAGTAGAGACGGGGTTTCACCGTGTTAGCCAGGATGGTCTCGATCTCCTGACCTCATGATCTGCCCATCTCGGCCTCCCAAAGTGCTGGGTTTGCAGGCTTGAGCCACCGCACCTGGCCTCACCCGACTTTCAAAATGTCTCACCTTTCCTCATGCTCCCCTCTGGTTTAAAATAACCCTTCTCTAAGTATCTACTTATATTCATGTGGGGTTTTATATTTTGAATGTGTTTTCAACATGTGGCAGTGTTTGATCCTTAGGTAAGATGACTCGGTTTTCATTTCTCTAAGGAAACTCGAGTGTAGTAAGGTGGTGCCTCCTCCCTGGGAGGGCCGGGAGCCAGCAGCTTTGGCACTCTTCCTTCCCTGCTCCACCCCTCTCGCCATGACAGAGGTTCGTAGTCCTCAAGGCCCCACGTAGGTTTCACCTTCTTGTTGACCCCCTCTGGATCCATCCAGCTGAAAGAAATTGTGGTTTCTTCTCTTAGCCCCCTTAATTTATTCTGAGATCTGAGTCGGTATCATTTACATAAATATCCTTCATAATGTTCAGCACGGTGTGTTAGTATCTAGTGGGTTATCCGTCAGCCCAAGTATCCCGTATTAGTCAAATTGGCTTCGTCCTGTGTTGGGATATGGAGGGATAGTGAATCCGTGTGGTTATGTCCTCTTATGTGCGGATGAAAAAAATGAATAAGTAGACCTGTGTAATTGGTTCCCAAGTTCCAGATAGCAAGGGATTTATTGAAGTCAGCTCAGTTTCTGAGTATAGACAGAATTCAAATAAGAATTGAGATAGTTAAGAGATACCTATATTTTAAAAATTGAATTAAATCAGTCATCTATTGAGTGCCCACGGACTGTATCCCTCAGATCACGTAGCTGAACCGCCTGATTTTAGAAGTGAGGAAATTAAGTTTCAGAGAGGTTAAATGACTTCTAAGATCACCCACTACCTTACGTGGTGTAAGAACTAAGACTGAATTGTAAATCTCATCCACATCTAGTCCTTTTTTCTCTACACACTGCTTCCTGTCAGTCAGGTGATCCGAAGCCGGTGACCTAGATTAGACAAGCGGGGTGGGACCTGGGGTTGCCTTCGGTTAACTAGGAGGACAGACACCTCATTCATAGCGGTAGGACAGAAGGCTGAGGATGGGAGCCCACATTCAAGTGGGTGGGTCAGCTTGGTGGACGGAGGATGTGGAGTTCTTTCATGAATGTGGCTTCTGTTTGCCAGTGAAGTGTGTAAAACAACGTTTTCAGCTGAGCGTGAGGATGGGGAACATTTGAGGAGAAGAGACAAGGCATGAATCCTTTCTCTGGGGAGTGCCCAGCCCCAGGGATGCAGTTGGGTGGCTAGGCAGCACCAAGCGTCTGTCCCAGGTTCCTGGTCACGGGTATGAGGTCAGTAGTCAGCGGTGTGTGTTTTCCCTGGGCAGCGTTGACTGTGTGGCGGCGGGCACCATGCCGGTGACAGTTGGTAGCGAAGGGAGTTGAAGTACAGTGGCGCCATGGTGGCCTGCGGAGTCTGAGCTGACCGAGAGGGAAAGGAACAGCAAGAAATGGTTAAGGGTCATGGGAGATGGAATAATAGGGTCAACACATCAGGCCCCTGTGGGGCTGAGAATTGTTGCTTCAGGATAGCTAGAGAAAAGGGGCTGGGAAGGTGGTTTGGTGGGACACTGGCAGTTGGTGTGTTGTCATTTCGTGGGATACTGGAAGTCACTGGAGTGATCGGGGAGGGGGATTCTTGGTGATTAGGAGAACTGGGCACTTCCCGTGCGGCTTCTGAGAACAGGGGCAGGTTTTCATGACCACAGGACTGCATTTTTTAAAGGACAGGGTCGGGGAGTCACGGTGGCTCGGGGAGTCACGGTGGCTCAGGCCTGTTGTCGTGGTGCATAAGGAGGCGAGGCTAGGCGTTCGCGGTCAGCCCAGGCAACATAGAAACCTCCAATCTGTATAACAACAAAAAAAAAAATGACAAGATCTGACAGTTCTTCTCTCCCCTCAGTGTAAGAAGAGTTCCTGCCACAAGTGGCCATGATTCCTCTTTGTGGTGAAGGACTGACTGGTGGAGTTGACCCTGGGCTGAGGCTAAGGGCAGGAAGACGGGCAGGAGAGGAGAGGCCAGGAGACAGGGAGGGCAGTTTGTGGATTGAAATGGCCGAGAATTATGCCGCAGAGGTGTTGGAGGCTGGCATCATGGCATCTTGGGAGCACGGAGGGTGCCTCCCCGACTCGAGGCCTCTTGGAGTCAAGGATGTGAGAGGCAAGGGCTGCTGGGAGAGCGTGTCCCATGGGAATGGAGGGAAGCTAGCGCCAGAAGTGAAGAGGGACTCTGAGGTCCAGAGGACACTGGGATGGGGGTTGTGGGGTGGAGTGGGACAGGAGATGGTGTTGAGTCCAGGAGCGAGGACTCTTCGGGCCTCTCCTGGTGCCTGAAGAAAACAGGGTCAAAAGCACAATGGGAGGCTGGTTATGGTCTGGGTCAGGAGGGGTGGACAGTGGCCTACTGGGCGTCGGGGGGCCCTGAAGTTCTGGGGCTCACCAGAGCCCCTCCTCCTCCACCAGCAGGAGGGCCAGGCAAGTGGCACACCCTCCTCAGTCCGGGAAGTAGTCTCGGAGTGCAGCTGCACACTAACTGTCATTGGGTTTCTTTCTCTTTTCAGACTGCTGTTGATGTTTTTAGAAGGATAATTTTGGAGGCAGAAAAAATGGACGGGGCAGCTTCACAAGGCAAGTCTTCTTGCTCGGTGATGTGATTCTGCTGCGAAGCCCGAGGACACTGGGAATATATTCTACCTGAAGAAGCAAACTGCCCGTTCTCCTTGAAGATCAACTATGCTTCTTTTTCCTTCTGTTAACCTGAAAGATGTCATTTGGGTCAGAGCTCCCCTCCCTTCAGATTATGTTAACTCTGAGTCTGTCCAAATGAGTTCACTTCCATTTTCAAATTTTAAGCAATCATATTTTCAATTTATATATTGTATTTCTTAATATTATGACCAAGAATTTTATCGGCATTAATTTTTCAGTGTAGTTTGTTGTTTAAAATAATGTAATCATCAAAATGATGCATATTGTTACACTACTATTAACTAGGCTTCAATATATCAGTGTTTATTTCATTGTGTTAATGTATACTTGTAAATAAAATAGCTGCAAACCTCAGTCCTTTGTGCTACTTGATGTGGCTTTCAAAGAAGAGAAGCCTTGTCCTGAGTTTCTTACTTGGCTTCAGGAAGGCCCCAGGTTGGATTCCAGAAACCAGTGACGATGTGGCCACAGGAGGAGGTGTGCTGACGTGGCTGCTGACCATGGACTCCCTGCGCAGTGATGGGCAGGTGTTGAGGCTGGGTTACAGCTGATTGAAGCTGAGTGGCTCTGGCGGGGGTCTGTGAGGGGAATTCCTCCCCAGTGATCACATTCTCTCCTTCCATCCTCAGATCCCCAAACCTTGACTGAAATGCTCCATGGTCGGGAGCCTGGTCAAGGAGGAGGAGCTGCTGAGAGGCATTGTTCACCCTTGCTCATAGCTTAGCTTGATGTCTGTGTCAGACAGGAGACGATTGAGAAAACACGCCTGCCTGTCACTGTCGTAGAACATCCCGGAGTTTAGTGATCTGTGTCAGAGTCTCGGGAGCCTCCTTCAGACCCGGACCACGGGCCTCCCTCTCTCCAAGGAGCAACCATAAAGGAGAAGTGGGATTTCATGTGCCTGGTAGCTGTTACCTTGTCTGTAAGTCAACCTTGGAGTTGAGCAGTGCTTTTTAAATGATTCCCTTTTGCAGCTAAAATTTCACAGGGTTATTTCTAATACGTAAGCAAATGTTACCATTGACTTTATTAACAAAATATAGTTTTGCTTTGCAGTTGATTGTTAATGAAAAATTATGTTCTTAAAACACATGTCATTAATTTGGATCTTTTAAATATTTTTGCCTCATTTGTCATTTCAGGATGAAATTTCTGCCTTAGAAGACCTCCACCAAACACCTTTTTAAAGCCAGGGTCTCGCTGTGTCACCCAGACTAGAGTGCAGATCATAGCCTGAAACTCTGGGGCTCAAGCGCAAGTGATCTTCCTGAGTAGCTGGGATTACAGGCCTGAGCCGTTATGCCTGGCCAAATAATCACCTTTTAAATAAAAATAAATTCTAACAACACAGCATTGTTATTACCTGGGTTATTCTTAGGACTAAAAATGTGTGAACACTAAGCAGAAAATGGGGACCTAATTCATCCAGTTATGTCTATGTAAATGGAACCTTACAACCGCATATTGTACTAGAAACTGAAGTTCAGCTCAGTGGTCCTTTAAGGACTGGACCTCCTGATTGGAGGGAGCATATTATCATTTCTGTATGTGGTGTGCACACATTCCTTCATACGCCCTGAGTACCTGCCATGTCCCAGACAGCGTTCTGCGTGCCATGAACACAGCAGAAAAACCCGCACCCCTGTGCCGCGTAAATCCTGCACTGAATCTTGGAGATGCCACATAGCGTAGGCCCCAGTCCAGCTGCCCACAGCAGCAATCGCAAGAAGACAGTTGACTCCTTTACCTGATAGTTTGAGCATTAGTGTTTTTGTTTTTTTGTTTTGTTTTTTTTTGAGATGGAGTTTTGCTTTTATTTCCCAGGCTGGAGTGCAATGACACAATCTTGGCTCGCTGCAACCTCTGCCCCTCCCAGGTTCAGGCAGTTCCCCTGTCTCAGCATCCCAAGTAGCTGGGATTACAGGCGCACGCCACCATGCCCAGCTAATTTTTGTATTTTTAGTAGAGATGGGGTTTCATAATATTGCTCAGGCTGGTCTTGAACTCCTGACCTCAGGTGATCTGCCCGCGTTGGCCTCCCAAACTGCTGGGATTACAGGCATGAGCCACTGCGCCTGGCCAGAGCATTAGTCTTACAGTCGGTGATAAAACATTGTCACTGGGCATGATGCTTGTGTCTGTAGTCCTGGCTACTTGGAAGGCCGAGGTGGGAGATTGCTGGAGCCCACCCATTGTGGGCTGTAGTATGCAGTGCTAATCCTGTGTGTACACTGAGTTCGGCATCAATATGGTGACCTGGGAGCTAGGGACCACCAGCTTGCCTAAGGAAGGGTGAACCCGTCCAACCTGGAAACAGCAGTCAGAACTCCTGTGCTGATTAGCAGTGGGGAGCATGGCTGTAAGTAGCCACTGCCCTCCAGCCTAGCAGCACAGCCAGACCTGTCTCTTAAAATAAAATCGTGTTGTAAAAGGTAATGCTTTTCTTTGTGGTACGTAAGTGTAGTCTTAGATTTATCGAAATACAGGAAGTGCAACTGTAAACCTATATCCAAAATATTTTGCAGTTCAGAATTTTAAAATACAAATTATAAAATCACATTACAAATTAAAATTAATGTGATAGAATTTTGCTAAAACTAAATTGTCCATCCACTCTGGACATCTCTCCCCAGTGGTTCACCAGAGATGCTCTTGCCTGAATGGCTTCTCACCTGCTTGTCACCAAATCTAACAGGCAGTTTCTGGTTGCTTTCTTGACCTCTCTGTAGCATTCCACACGGTTCACCGCCATCTCCCCGGTGTCATTACCCCACCGTCTCCTGGTCGGCCTGCCAGTTCTGCTGGTACATCAGTCTCCTCGGCTGTTTTGTGTCAAACCTCTCAGCAGGCCTTTTCTCCTGCCCACGCCCTCTGCGTTCATATTCTTCAAGCATAGCTTTAACTCTGTGTAGCCAGAAGAGTCCAAAATGTCTCCCGCCGTGACCTCTGTGGGCTCCAGGCTGGTCTTGACAGACTCTTCTTCTTGGCTGTTTTGTAGGCATCTCAGGTTGACCATGTCCAAAAATCAAGGACCGAATTCTTGATTTTCCTTGGAAACCTCGTCCTCCCTTAGACTTAGTGTTTCAGGAAATGACACCATTATTCACTGGGTCCGTATGAAAACTAGCAATCTGGGAGCTGTTCTTTGTCCGTTCCCTCATACTCCTCATCCAGTCCATCAACAAATCCTAAGGGCCTTGCTTTCAAAAATCTACCTTGTATTTTGTCCATTTTTGTCTCCACTGTGTCTTGGTCTGCAATGGCACACCCTCTTAGCCCCTACACCCCAGCCAAAGCCAGCTTGTAAAAATAGTATCATGTAGTTCCTTTGCCTAAAATCCTTCCGTGATGATTGTGCCAAATCTGTGTGTCCCAGCCTCAAGACAGCATGACCTTACTGCTGCTTAGCTCAACCCTGTCTAGTCAGTGGCCTTGGTCAGTTTCCGGAGCCAGAAAGCTCTCTCAGCCATGGGGGTTTCTGGGGCTCTTCCCTTTGCCTTGGACACCCCTTCCTGAGACTTCTCAGCCTTCAGAGCTCAACATTCTCTCTTCTCAGGGGCTTCTAGGATGGCCTGAAGCACCCCTCTATTTGAATCTATTCAAGCACTCCCGTCTTACATGGTACAGCATGTGTCATAACTGATCATCACTTTTGTTCCTTGTATCGTGTATCACTCAACTAGATTTGGCCTGGAGTGGAGACAGTGTCTGTCTCAGACATCTTGGATTCCAAGCTCCTCCTAGCCCAGAGCCTATGAAATACTTTCTACTGTGCCATTTTAATTTCCTTGTGGTTTCTGTGTATGTAAGTTATGAGCAGTTGCCCTGGGAATTACAGTTAACATCTTAATTTATTATAATACTCTTGTTAAGATTCATACCAACTTAATTTCAATAGCATACAAAAGCTTGGCTCCAGTTCCTCTCTCATTTGTGCTGTTGTCATGCGAATGACATATCTATATATTATATGCCCATCAGCACAGGCTTACAGTTTGCTTATGAAGTTGCCTTTTAAATCAAATAGAGAAAAGTTGCAATAAAAAAATACATTGATGTTGTCTTTTCTACTATGTGGTTGCCTTTACGGGTGCCCATTATTACTCCTCATTTGGATTCAAGTTACTGTCTAGTGTCCTTTTCTTTCAGCCTGAAAGACTCCTTTGGTATATTTTATAAAGCAGGTCTGCTAGCAATGGGTTATCTCGGGTTTTGTTTATCTGGGAATGTCTTCTTTATTTTTCAAGGATAGTCTTTTTGGGTGTAAAAGTTGGGGGGAGAGTTTTGCTGTCAGCACTTATACTCATCCAACTTATTCAGGTATTTCCTGAGCAGCACTCAGCCCTGAGCCTGCAGGCTCTTGTGTAACCCCAGAAACAATGGCTTCTCAGGCCCGCTGTGGGCTTCTCATTTTCCAGTTTTTGTTAGCTTGTTGTTTGCCCCAGAGTCAACCAAATTGCTGCTGATTGTTTTGACAAACAATCCCTGTTTTGACAAGCAATCCCTGACACCCCAGGGAGAAAGTGCTGGGTGAGCCGAGCTCAAGAGTCAGGTCACAGGCTAGCCTTGCAGGTAGGACCACCAGACCAGGCAAATGAGGTCACTGAGCTCCAACCTCAACTTGACCCTTCCTGTGGCTGCTAAGCTGCTGGGTTTTATGGGGATTGCTGCTGTTGCTTTCAAGGCTACCAGGGAGCTTGGGGGCAGAGGATTGGAGGGCTGTGAATAGGGCAAGTAAAAATGCCACAATGCTTGCTGCTGTGAGATTTGGCCAATTTCCTTCAACACTCCCTGGATTATGAGCCTTTAGTTAATTTCCGGAGCTCTGGAAACGTTTATTTATTTGGACAGTTTTTGCCAGTGTTCTCATTGTGTTCCTGGGGTCTGATGGTGTTGCTGCTGAGTGAATGAGCAGAGGAGCCTTTGTAGGGCACCACCTGGGCAGGTTCTTTTGAATTTAGCCTGCACCTGTTGCCATGTGGTTAAAATTCCCCACCATGTATACAGTGCATTGTGCTGCCATTTGACCTGTCGTTATTGAGTCCATCTGTCACCAGCTCCTAACAAGGAAGGGCTGCTCCTGCTTAGCGCCCTCTGCCATTGCTAATGCAAACAGACTGAGATCACAGCTGTACCCACAGGTCTAGAAGTCATTCAGATGCCCCAGAATATGCCGCTGCCTCAATGCGATGCTTGTAGAGGTCTGGGCTCTCAAGGAAACATCTGTAGTGCCCGTGGGCTGCTGCCCCGGCCTGAGAGGTGTGCACACTGCTGCCTTGCCCCTGTGCCAGAGCCGCCTCAGTAGAGCCTGAGGTTCCAGGAGGTGTGTGTGCTCACAGAAGCCTCTGGATGCTGTGGTTACTCTGCCCACGCTGCCTAGCAATCCTTGAACCAGGATGCCTTCAAAGCATTCCTTGGGAGTTTCCAGAACCATTCCACCTCCTTACTGTCCCCCAAGAAGGGAACGTTTTATATTAAGAAAAGAAAAACAAAAACAGAATTTTCGTGTTGCCCATCCTGCCTACCTCAGTGACTTCCTAGAGGGCAACAGAATGGCCAGGTGAGAGCTGCTGTGGGGTTAGAACTGGAAAGAATCAGATCTAATTTAACATCCTTGTTTTCAGAGCATGGAACTCGAGGTCCAGAGAGGTCAAGGGGCAGCTAGTCTCCAGATCCTCTGCTTAGTCCGTGTTTCCACCACACCACACTGGGACAAAGCCCATGAACCAGATGTCCACAGGGAACCCTAATCAGAGCTTCACCCCAGTCAGGGACAGACTTGGAACATTCCGGTCCTGGCCCCCTCTGCAGCTAATATGAACCTTTGGGCAACTCCTTTATATTTCGTGATCTCACCTCTTTTATTTGTAAAGCTTCCCTTCACCAGGGATTGTTGTCACAGCCAAGAGTATGAACACCCTGGATGTTTGCAGAGTGCTACAGAAGCACCAAGCCACAGTCCTGATGGGTGTGTGCACCTCAGACTGCCAGCTGGAGCTCTCCCCTGGTGTCAGGGTCCCCGCGAGTTTCTGCAGCTTCATGAGCACCCATGGTTGTGTATCTGCAGCAGCAGTTGGTGCTGTGAGTGGCTCCAGAATCCTGCAGTGCTGCCATCTTATCCCTGGTCTACACATCCAAAGAAGCAATACGGAACATCACGACTTACCCCAGCAAACGAGTTTACCAAATCCGAGAAAAAATAATTCATTCCAGTCTGGCCCAAGGCATCAAGAATAGTATGATCTACTCAGAACTACCAACACGGTGACGCAAGGATTGCAGGCCCGCCCTCGTTCTCATGACCAGCATGCTGAAGATTGGCTGTGTGGTGTCACTATGGGTCCCCAGAGCTCAGTCCCACACCTGCCCAGCCAGACCCTGTGGCAGCACAGCAGACTGTGTCGTGGCCAGGGAGGCTGCTGACATGCCCAGTCAGCTTCTGAGCAGTGGGACCTCAGCTCCTCATCTCTGAAGAAGAGGGTCGCCTAGGAGACGGCTCTGAAGGTCCCCCCAGCTCCCACATCTGCCACAATCTAGGAAGCAGTCTTGGATTAGTAGTTTCACAAGAAATAGCACAGGATTCGGGAAATACTGTGGCCTCGGCCGCCAAGACCTTTCACCCAGTTCCTCCTACTGCCCAAGAAAGTCCTGGGCAGAGCTGTGCCTCCTGATTTATTCCCTACAAGAACACAGCAGCCAGCTGGCAGGCTCCCGCGGGGAGAGAGCCTCTGCCTGCACCGCGTGGCTGCCGCCTGGCGTTCTGTATGTCCCTCCACTCCCCTCCTGCGCCTACCATCATCAGATCAGCAAGGAATTCAAGCGCATCAGCACAGAACTCTGCGGCTGCTTTACAGGGCGCGGTTGACGAGGGTGATATGTACTGAACTTTACCCTAAAAGGCTCAAGCAGGAGGACAGCAGGGAGTTACAACTGGAGCAGTGGAAGGTCACATTCCTTAGCTCTGACGTCGGGATTTTTATTATCCCGTAACAGAAATCGTTCCGAGGCGCAACCTTTTCTGTGTCTGGGTCATTGTGTAAAGTTGTAGAATGGCAGTAACAGCTCTAAGCCAGCGCAGCCGCCTGGCCCGGCAGTTACCACACATTCGCGTATATCAGAGTGACCTGGATGGCTCGCTGACACAGGCTAGCCTCCCCCGCACAGTCCCTGATTGCGGAGACCCCAGCGGGTGCAGGACGTCTGCATTTCTCCCAAGTCCCAGGGAGCCTGCTGCTGCTGCTGCTGCTGCTGCTGCGGGCTCAGGGGCTGCATTTTGAGAAGCATTGACTTGGACAATAATGGCACAGGGCTCTTATTGTCTGAATTAGGAGGGAGCATGGGCCAGAGTGACAGGACTGTGGGATCGCAGAGGTGGCCGGGCCACTAACCGCCCCCTGGGGACTGGGACTGAGGGGGGCTGTGGGTTGAATTGTGTCCTCGCAAAAGGCATGTTGAAGTCTTCATTCCCAGCACCTGTGAATGTGACTCTTTGGAAATAGGGTCATTACCAATGAACAAGTTAAAGTGAGGACATACTGGATTAGGTCAGACCCTAAACCAATGGCTGGTGTCCTTAGAACAGTGGTCCCTGACCTTTTTGGCACCAGGGACTGGTTTTGTGGAAGACAATTTTTCCACGGACTGGAGTTGAGGGGATGGTCAGGATGAAACTGTTCCATCTTAGATCATGGGGCATTAGATTCTCATAAGGAGCACGCAACCTAGGTCCCTCGCATGCACGGTTCATAATAGGCTTCGTGCTCCCATGAGAATCTGAAGCCACCACTAATGTGACAGGAGGCAGAGCTCAGGTGGTAATGCTTGCTTGCCCCCGCTCACCTCCTGCTGTATGGCCCAGTTCCTAATAGGCCACAGACCAGGCCAGTCCATGGCCTGGGGGTTGGGACCCCTGCCTTATAAGAAAAATAAATTTGGACACAGGCAGAGACTGGAACACCAAGGACTACCAGTAGTACCAGGAGCCAGGAGAGGCCTGGAGCAGATTCTCCTCTGAGCCTCCGAGAAGAAACCAACACCTCAATTTCAGACTTTCGGCCCCCAGAACAAGAGAATATGTCTCTATCGTTGTAAGACACCCAGTTTGGGTTACTTTGTTATGGCAGCCCCAGGAGGCAAAAGCAGAGGGTTCCTTCAGTGTGTGGCTTGCAGTTGTTTCTTGTTTCTGTGTGTGTGAGAGAGAGAGACAGAGTTTCGCTCTCGTCACCCAGGCTGGAGTACAATGGTGCAATCTCGGCTCACTGCAACCTCTGCCTCCTGGGTTCAAGCGGTA
>NW_012115154.1:19456622-19462818 GCF_000951035.1 Colobus angolensis palliatus | reverse complement strand
TGACACACCTTTCCCAACTAACCAGAGCGGGGACAGGCTTACTCCCCGGGATGGCACTCAGGCTGGAGTGCAGTGGCGCGATCTCTGCTCACTGCGACTTCTGCCTGCTGGATTCAAGTGATTCTCCTGCCTCAGCCTCCTGAGTAGCTGGGATTACAGGTGTGTGCCGCCACACCCAGCTAATTTGTATTTTTAGTAGAGACAGGGTTTCACCATGTTGGCCAGGCTGGTCTTGAACTCCTGACCTCAGGTGATCCATCCGCTTTGGCTTCCCAAAGTGCTGGGATTACAGGCGTGAGCCACCACTCCTAGCTGTGGCTTGCAGTTTTAAGACCAAGACAGCCCCTGGCAAACCGGGGCAAGAAAGGATAAGGAGCCCAGATGACAGATAGCCAGAACGTTCATGTTTACAAAGGAGGAAAGCGATGTTCAAAGAAATTGTGATCTGCCAAGAGTCGCCAGTGATAGAGTTTGGATGTGTGTTCCCTCCGAATCTCCTGCTGAAATGTGATCCCCAAGGTTAGTGGTGGGGCCTGGTGGGAGGTGTTTGAGTCCTGGAGGTGAATTCCTCATGAATGGTTTGATGCTGTTCTCATGTTAATGAGTGAGTTCTCACTCTGCATTCATGCAAGACCTGGTTGTTAAAAAGAGTCGGGGCTCCCCTCCCAATTCCATCTCTCTTGCTCCCTCTCACCACATATGCTGGCTCCCCTTCACCTTCTGCCATGATTGGAAGCTTCCTGAAGCCCTTACCAGAAGCAGATGCCAACACTGCTTTGTGTACAGCTTGCAGAACTGTGAGCCAAATAAACCTCTTTTCTTTATAAATCACCCAGGCTCAGGTATTCCTTTATAGCAATGCAAATTGTCTAATACAGTAAATTGGTACTGAGGAGGAGGGTGTTGCTATAAAGATGCCTGAAGGTGTGGAAGTGGCTTTGGAGCTAAGTAACGGGAAGAGGTAGAAGAGTTTGAAGATGCTCAGAAGACAGGAAGACAAGGGGAACGTTTGGAACTTCTTAGAAACTTGTTAACTGGTTGTGACCAAAATGATGATAGAAATATAGACAGTGAAGGCCAGAATGATGAGGTCTCAGGTGGAAATGAGGAACTTATTGGGAACTGGAGCAAAGGTCACCCTTTACATGTCAGCAGAGCTTGGCTGCATTGTGCCCAAGTCCTGGGAACCTAGAAGTTTGAACTTAAGAGTGATGACCTAGGGTATCTGATGGAAGAAATTTCTAAGCAGCAAAGCATTCAAGATGTGGTGTGGTTGCATCTCCCAGCCTGCGCTCAGATATGGGAATAAGGAAATGACTTAAAGTTAAAACTTATATTTAAAAGGGAAGCAGAGTGTAAAAATTTGGAAAACTTGCAGCCTAGCCTTGTGGTAAAGAAGGGAAAGCATTTCCAGGAGAGGAATTGAAAGGAGCTGAAGCAACCACTTGCTAGAGAGATTTGCATGACTAAAGGGGAGCCAAGCGCTAATGGTCAAATGGGAAAGGACCTCAAAGCCATTGCAGAAGTCTTTAGGATGATAGCCCCTTCCATCATAGGCCCAGAGGCCTAGAAGGAAAGAAAGGTTTTGTGGGCCAGGCCCAAGGCCTCTGCTGCCCTGTTCAGCCTCAGAACAGTGTTCCCCACATCCCTGGAACCCCAGCTCCAGCTTTGGCTCAAAGGGCCCCAGGTACAGCTCAGGCCACCACTTCCGAGGGCACAAGTTGTAAGCCTTGGCGGTTTCCTTGTGGTATTAAGTCTTCAGGTGCAGAGTGCAAAAGCGAAGGAGGCTTGGCAGCTTCCACCTAGATTTCCACCCAGAGTCCCTGCAGAGAGAACACTAAGGCAATGCTGAGCAGAAATGTAAGACGGACCCTCCACGTAGAGTCCCCACTGGGGTACTGCCTAGTGGACCTGTGGAAATGAGGCCACCACCCTCCAGACCCTAGGATGGTAGAGCCACCAGCAGCTTGCCTAGAGAAGTTACAGGCACTCAAGTCCAACCTGGAGAGCAGCCATGGGGGGTGGAAAGTCGCAGGGGCAGAGCTGCTCAGGGCCATGGGAGCCCACCCCTCACACCAGTGTGCCCAGGATGCAGGACATGGAGTCAGGGAGATTATGTTGGTGCTTTCAAGGTTTCATGTCTCTCCTGCTGGGTTTCAGACTGTGTAAGGCCTGTTCCCTATTTCTTTTGGCCAGTTTCTCCCTTTTGGAACGGGAATCGCTACCTAGTGCCTGTACCACCATTGTGTCTTGGAAGTAAATTGTTTTTTATTTTACAGGCTTAGAGGTGGAAGGAATTTGCCTTGAGTCTCTGATGCGACTTTGGACTTGGGACTTTTAAGTCAATACTAGAAAGTCAAGACTTCAGGGGACCATGGAGAAGGGATGATTGTATTTTGCAATGTGTGAAAAACATGAGATTTGGGGTGTCGGGGGTGGAAGGATATGGTTTGAATGTGTGTCCTCTCCAAATCTCATGCTGAAATGTGATCCCCAGTGTTGGAGGGGGCCTGGTGGAAGGTGTTTTGGTCATAGGGGTGGATCCCTCCTGAGTGGTTTGGTACCTTCCTCACAGTAATGAGTGAATTTTCATTCTGAGTTCACACGTGATCCGGTTATTAAAATGAGTCAGGGACCTCCCCGTCTCTCTTGCTCCCGCTTGCCATGGGGTACACTGGCTCCCCTTCATCTTGCACCGTGATTGGAAGCTTCCCGAGGCCCTCACCAGAGGCAGATGCCAACGCTATGCTTCTTGTACAGCCTGAACCAAATAAACCATGAACCAAATAAAGCTCTTTTTTTTAATAAATTACCCAGTCTCGGGTATTCCTTTATAGCACTGCCAACGGACTAACGCAGCCAGAAAATCCATGTTATAACCAAGATGAGAACCCACATTTTCTAACAGCTGGCCATGGTCCCAGTCGATTTGCACACACGTGCATGGATCCGTGTATATGCGCAGGTATGCGCATGTCAGCAGCCCTGAGACAGCCACCTGGGGGAAGGCGTTGCTTAGTGCCGATTGAGATTCAGCAGTTCTGGGGTAGAGCCCTAGACTTTGCACTTCTGATGAGCACCTTGGTGACCCTGGTGCTGCTAGACTGGGGGCCACACATGAGCCCCTCATGAAGACGCAGCACCTGCTTTGAGAAACACTTAGCCCTCCCAGGGACCTTGAGGTTTCCAGGTTCAAGGTGAAGGGAGACCTGAAAGCGCAGGCTCCCAGGAAAGGGGAGGGGCCTGGCACTGCGGGGTGCCCGCTCTGCCTGCTGCTTCTTCATGGCTTTGCAGGGAAGGTGGCAAGAGACAGTGCAGAGCACGTGTCTGACATCACCCAGCAGTGCAGTGACAGCCAGGTCCTTGGAACCCCAAGCGGGGCATGCAGGCTCCATAACCCCTGGAATTAGAGTCCTTGCGGAATGTGAGGCCTTGCTGTGTTTTTTTCTGTTTCCACAGATCCTGGTTTTGAGGGGCAGTTGGACGGCATCTTCCTGACATGCAGGCTCTTGGGCTCCAGGGCTAGAGCCCCCTTTCCTGCCACCTGTCACCTGATGGTGGCTGACCCACAGCTCCTTGTGGAACTTCCTGTGGGTGCCAGCAGCTCCTCTGCGGGCTCAGGACACAGACACTCTGCCCAGTCTTCCTCCTCTGTCTTCTGCTACATCCTGCTTGGATTTGAGGAGTGCTGTGGTCTGAACATACCCCCCAAAATTTAGGTATTGAAACTTAATCGCCAGTGTGATACTAGGAAGAGAAGAGGCCTTTCCAAGGGGAAGGAAGTCTGAGGGTGAAGCCTCACAGATGGGCTCTGGGCCCTTATGAAAGGGCGTGAGGTAGCGGGTCCACTCTCATGCCGATGAAGACAGGCTGTGCCATCGGTGAGAAGCAGGCCCTCACCAGCCCCTGCGCCTGCGAGCACCATGACCTGGACTTCCCAGACTCCAGACTGTGAGAACGTGAGTTTCTTCTCCTTCTAAATTACCCAGTCTCAGGAATTTTGTTACAGCAGTGCAAGTGAACTGAGACGAGGAGGAAGGCCTGGGAAAGCAGCTGTCTTCCACATTCCATGCGTGGAGCTCCTGCTGCAGGCCGGTTTTAATTAAAAAACAAAAACAAGGCTGGGTGAGGTGGCTCACACGTGTAATCCCAGCACTTGGGGAGGCTGAGGAGGGTGGATCACTTGAGGTCAGGAGTTTGAGACCAGCCTGGCCAACATGGTGAAACCCCATCTCTACTAAAAATACAAAAAAATAGCCAGGCGTAGTGGCTCACACCTATAATCCCAGCTACGCGGGAGGCTGAGGCAGGAGAATTGCTTGAACCTGGGAGGTAGAGGTTGCAGTGAGCTGAGATAGTGTCACTGTACTCCAGCCTGGCCGTTAGAGTGAGACTCACTCTCAAAAAAATACATAAATAAAAAACAAAAACAAACTTTGAGAGGCCAAGGCAGGAGGATTGCTTGATGCCGACAGAGACCAACCTGGGCAGCATAACAAGACTCAGGCCCTACAAAAACATGTAAAACTAGCCAGGCATGGGAGCATGTGCCTGTGGTCCTAGTTACTTGGGACGCTGAAGCAGGAGGATCACTTGAGCCCAGGAGTTTGAGGCTGCAGTGAGCTACGATCGCACAACTGCACTCCATCCTGGGTAACCAAGTGAGACCCTGTCTCAGAAAAAGTTAAAACGATACAAAATAAAAACCCTCTCTTGATGTGAACCCTGCAGATGTCTCATCTCATCCTGCATGTGGTGCTGCCGTGAAAGCCACATCCCTGCTGACAGGAGTTCCTCTCCTCTCTTCTCCTCCTGCCTTTGCTCTGCCACTGGCCCTGTGTTCAGCCTCATCCTGAGCCACTCGGCCTCCACCAGGACCAAATGGTGATGCAAATGCGCAGTGGCCTAGGTCAGGAGGCAGGCTTCCATGCTGTGCTTTGTCCCCTGTCCCTGGCTGGTGCGAGACTACGTGCTGTGTGGGCCGCCCCCAGCTGCAGGCAATCAGACCAGGAGTGAGCTGGGCTGGGACCCCACTTGGTCCCACACGAACTGTCCGGGCTCCCTTGCTCAGGGCCATGGACTCAGAGATCCTGAAGGAATGAGGCTCTGGCCCGGAGGACTGTGACGTGAGAAGCAAGCGAGGCTGTGTGCACCAGACTCCTGAGGTTGGAAGAGTGGGCGTGAGGACGCACGCTGCTGCAGCCTGGGACTTCAGCTGAGGGGACTGTAGCCAGACTCCTGAGGTTGGAAGAGTGGGCGTGAGGACGCACGCTGCTGCAGCCTGGGACTTCAGCTGAGGGGACTGTAGCATCCACAGCGGGACACTGAGGGGGGCACCATGGACCCCAGCTGCTGCAGCCCCTGGAGCTCCCTGCTTTGTCAGTACACTAGGGCCTGGCTGTGCGCAGCCCCTGTTCTTGGAGTCAGTCCTGCCTTAAGCCCAGGCAAGAAACCTGCACCTCAGGGACCAGCACTCCCACCCTCACACCCCAGAACCTTGGAATGCCTTCCTTAATGTTCAAAAATGTCTAAGTGTCTCCCTGGCTGCTGGGACTGGCCAAGGTTGGCAGTGCCTTCAGGTGGGGGCCCTGAGCTAAGCTGGGCCCCTTTGGGGCATTCTCCAACCCTCCACGCACCCCCAGTGGGTGGGGCGGGGCCTGGCCAGATGCCCCAAAGAGTACAGGGGTCTGGACCTTCCCAGAGAACTCCACTGAACCCTTTGGCTGGTTCCAGGGGGTGGGCCTGGCAAGTGAGTCCATCACTCTGACTGGGTCTGGGTTGCCCAAGATGGGCCACTGGAGTGGTGTGGTGGTACGGATTTCAAGGGACTCAAATTGTGTATATAGAAAGCCATTCTGCACAAAACATGTGCCCAGGTCCAGTACATCCTGAGGGCGACCTCGCTTGAAATCCTGGAAATCCCAGTCTCCCCTCTGGGCTCATTGCACCCTTAGGACACATGCCCCACTGCGTGGGCTGTGCTGAGGAAGGTCCTGCTCCTGGTGCACACAAGAGTCTTAGGGAGCAGCGGCCTTGCGGGAGTCCGAGTCCTCTAAGGCACCGCTTGCATTCTAAGTCCACACCCTGCCCTTGCACGCATGCACACGTGCACACACACACGCACACGCACACGTGCACACACACAGGCTCAACCTACACCCTCCTAGGGAGGCAGAACTGAGTCCAGCAACCTCAC
>NW_012115154.1:19456192-19456572 GCF_000951035.1 Colobus angolensis palliatus | reverse complement strand
AAGCCATTCTGCACAAAACATGTGCCCAGGTCCAGTACATCCTGAGGGCGACCTCGCTTGAAATCCTGGAAATCCCAGTCTCCCCTCTGGGCTCAATGCACCCTTAGGACACATGCCCCACTGCGTGGGCTGTGCTGAGGAAGGTCCTGCTCCTGGTGCACACAAGAGTCTTAGGGAGCAGTGGCCTTGCGGGAGTCTGAGTCCTCTAAGGCACCACTTGCATTCTAAGTCCACACCCTGCCCTTGCACGCATGCACACGTGCACACACACACGCACGCGCGCACGTGCACACACACAGGCTCAGCCTACACCCTCCTAGGGAGGCAGAACTGAGTCCAGCAACCTCACCGGAGCTCCTGCAGAAGCCAGCAAGCACCTG
>NW_012115154.1:19451952-19455365 GCF_000951035.1 Colobus angolensis palliatus | reverse complement strand
GGAGCTCCTGCAGAAGCCAGCAAGCACCTGAGCCACAGAGCTCAGAGGTGCCAGGAGAGAGTCCGTCCCAGCAGCCAGGCTGCCTCTGGCCTCCAGGGCCGAGGTGTGATTCTATCCCACCTGTTTGCTGGCAGGCGCTGGGATGAGTCACTGGGCAACAGAAGCTTCTTAGCCAAGCAGAAGCCGTGGAAAGCTGTGTTTGGGGAAGATCTGCTCAGCTGAGGAGAGCTGTCATCATCCCATTTGGCTCCTTGCCCCACCACATCCGGGAGGAAGCACCGAGTGGGGGCGGTGGGTGGTGCCAGCCCCTCCAGTGCAGGGCACACATTTCAGTGGCTGCAGTACTGGCCTCTCATTAGAGCTCCCCGACCCAGGTGAGGATGCCAGGAGCCAGAGAGGGAGGCCACTTAGAGAGGAGATGACTGGAGGGTCAGGACCGGCCCCAGTGACGCCGAGGGGACTGAGGCACCTGCCGTGTGTTCATGATGCAGATGAGAAAGCAAGGCAATAGGGCGTCGCTGCAGATGAAGCAGGCTCGCACAGTTCCAGTGTACGCCGTGGATATCTTTATGCCAGTGCATTGACATTTTAGATGGAATAATCAGTAGACTAGAAGAGGATACATTACCAATATTGACTCAGGAAAAAATAAAACACCTAGCTAGAACTAGACCTGTTCCAGAAATGGAATCTGGAAGTCAAAAATCTAACCCTAGAATGGCATCAGGCTGGGACCGTCCAGAATTTTTAAGGAACAAACTCTTCCCGGAGAGTAGAAAGTGACAGTCCCCATCATCTTTTATGAAGCTAGCAGACCCTGTATCCACCACCCAGAGAAGAGCCACAGACGCTGATCTCCTGCCTGGGGAAGGGGCAAGAGGGAGCAAAGAATGAGACGCAGGTGACTGCGTTACTTCCCACACCCTCACGGGCAACAGGGAGGTGACAAAGGGTAAAGACACACAGCAGCTGCCAGGCTGCCCCCATCATCAGGAAAAGCAAAGAGAGGCAGTCGGGGCAGTTGTCCCCTCAGACCCTAGCGGGCACAAAGCTGCTCCTCCCACCCTCCGGCTCCCTGTCTCCCAGGGCCACTGGCTGCTCCTAAGTCTGCTCCAGCCCTCCCAGGAGCCCAGCCTGAGGGTGCCCAGGGCGATTCCAGGGGTCCCTGCCACTGCGGCCAGGTGTCCTGTCTGCTGGTGCCGGGCTGCCTGAGCTGTGGGCTCTCAGGAGCACCCCACACTCACCTGGTGACCAGTCCCTCTGCTCCTCCGGGAGGCGCCTGCTCATCTGTGAAATGGGTTAACTGCACAGAACTCTGCCAAGATGGCAGGCTTGTTGTGAGCTTCAGAGTGGACACAAATTAAACAGTGATAATTCATTAAACACCAAAAGATCAAAACCCATGGTGGGTCCGTGAGAAGGGATTTCATGTGCACCTTTCCCAGATCAGGCCACGGAGACACAGGGCCAGGAACCCAGGTGGGGACAGTGTGACTTCCTATGGTGCCCCTGCCTCACAGCAGGGACTTGTGGCACCTCAGGAGGATGGACAGCCCTGCTCCAGGGGGACAACGGCACTGGGACCACACAGGGACAGAGGCAGGGGACGCAGAACAGAGCCTCCCTCCCTGGGCTGGATCAGGCAGGCCCTTCCTGCTGTGTGAGGCCAGGGCCTCCCCTTGGTGACACACCTTTCCCAACTAACCAGAGCGGGGACAGGCTTACTCCCCGGGATGGCACTCAGGCTGGAGTGCAGTGGCGCGATCTCTGCTCACTGCGACTTCTGCCTGCTGGATTCAAGTGATTCTCCTGCCTCAGCCTCCTGAGTAGCTGGGATTACAGGTGCCCGCTACCACATCCAGCTAATTTTCGTATTTTTAGTGGAGATGGTGTTTCACCATGTTGGCTCTGGTGTGCAGCCCTCACTCTTCCCATCCCTCCATCTGGTGGCCAGGAACCTTCCGGAGCCTCAGGAAGGGAGCAGAAGCAGAGGCGAGTTGAGGGCTGGCAGTGGAGAGCGCCGGCTGTCTCCCTGCTGAGGCCCAGCTGGTGCTGAGAAGAGCCTGGCTTGCGGCCCCCGGCTCAGAAGCTTCACTCCTGCTCCTTATGGTTGGCAGAATAGCGACCCCCAAAGATGTCCACGTCTTACTGCCTGGAACCTGTGAATGTGCCACCTTTCGTGGCAGAAGAGGCTTTACAGATGGGATTAAGCTAAAGATCTTGAGATGGAGAGATTCTCCTGGGTTTTCCAAGTGGGCCCCATGCAACCACGGGAGCCTTATCAGAGGGACAGACCGAGAGAGATTGGATGATGTTGTGCTGCTGGCTTTGAAGATGGAGGAAGGTACCACGAGCCAAGGATTGCAGGCGTCCTCTAGATGCTGAGCAATCAATCAATCAATCAGTCAACCTTTCTTATTTGTACCCATGAATTTTGTACCCTATTTATTTATTTGTTTGTTTTTGAGACAGAGTCTTGCTCTGTTGCCCAGGCTGGAGTGCAGTGGTGCGATCTCGGCTCACTGCAGCCTCCACCTCCTGGGTTCAAGCTCTTCTCCCACGTCAGCCTCCTGAGTAACTGGGATTACGGACGCATGCCACCACTCCCAGCTAATATTTTGTATTTTTTAGTAGAGACAGGGTTTCACCATGTTGGCCAGGCTGGTCTCAAACTCCTGACTTCAAGTAATTCTCCCACCTCAGTCTCCCAAAGTGCTGGGATTACAGGCGTGAGCCACTGCGCCTGGCCTGTACTCTTTTTTTAATCATTCAACTCTAAATATTTTCTAAAATCTCTCATGATTCCTCTTTAAACCATAAATTACTTAGGAGTGCATTTTAAGTTTCCAAAATATAGTGTTTGAGGACTATCTTTTTATTGTTAATTTCTAATTCAGTTACTTTGCAATCAGAGTCCATGTGTCCTTGGAACAAAGGAATGGTCTCAATTCATTGCATGCAGTTTTATATTTATCTGTTGGGTGAAGATTGTTAATTCTGCTGTTCAGATCTTCAATATTCTTGCTAAGCATTTGCCTGTTTGATCTTTCTTTCTCTTTTCTTTTTTCCTTTTCTTTCTTCTTTCTTTCTCTTTCTGTCTTTCTCTCCTTCTCTCCTACTCTCGTTCTCTCTTTCTTCCTTTCATTCCGTTTTAGAGACAGGATCTTACTCTGTCACCCAGCCTGGACCACAGCGACACCATCACAGCTCACTGCAACTTTGAACTGCTGGCTTCAAGGGATCCTCCGGCCTTGGCTTCCCAAAGCAATGAGATTACAGGCATGAGTCATCACACCTGACCTTTGATATGTTTCTGATATTTGGAAAAAAAAAAAATTCTGGGCTGTGCACGGTGGCTCACACCTGTAAGCCCAGCACTTTGGGAGGCCAAGGCGGGAGAATCACTTGAGGTC
>NW_012115154.1:19449141-19450747 GCF_000951035.1 Colobus angolensis palliatus | reverse complement strand
GACTACAGACGCCCGCCACCGCTAGTTTTTTGTATTTTTTAGTAGAGACGGGGTTTCACCGTGTTAGCCAGGATGGTCTCGATCTCTTGACCTCGTGATCCGCCTGTCTCGGCCTCCCAAAGTGCTGGGATTACAGGCTTGAGCCACCGTGCCCGGCCTTCTTTTACTCTTGAAGCAAAGAAGAGCTCTCTCCCCACAAGTTGATATTACAATCTATAGTTTTAATTTTCCTTTCTCTAAGAACACATTTGAAAGACTGTAACTAGTTAGTAAACTTACCAACACATCTTATTACTAACTGCACTATTGTCTCTGAGATCCTGTACCGCCCATCTGAGTTCTCTCCTCTTCATGTTGAAGTGTGTCTTTCAGTTACTCATTTAGTGATAGCCTCTGTGGGGTAAACACTCTCAGTCTCTGCTTGTCTGAAATGATTTTGCTTAATAAGAGTTTATCAGAGGTTCTGGAAAAGATATTTGTACACCCATGTCCCTGAAGCATTATTTACAAGAGTGAAAATGTGTCCACCTACAGTTGATTGGATAAACAATGTATATGTACAATGAAATATTACTCAGCCTTGAAAAGGAAGGACATTCTGACATATGCTACCACATGGAAGACCTCACTGAGGACACTGTGCTAAGTGGAATAAGCCAGTCACAAATGGGCAAATATTGCCTGATTCCACTTACAGGAGGCCCCTAAAGTGGTCAAATTCCTAGAGACAGAAAGTAGAATGAAGGTTGCTGGGGTGGGAGGGGCAAATGGGAATTAGTGTTTAATAGGGACAGAGTTTTCGTTTTACAAGATGAAAAGAGGTAAAAAGACAGATAACAGCGATGGGTGTACAACAGGATGAATGTGTTTACTGCCACCGAAATGTACGTTTCAAAATACTTTAAACTGTTATGTGTATTTCACTACAATTAACAATTTAACAAAAGAAGAATGATCGTTCTGCAAGACATGAAGTTCAAATTTGGTCGTCATCTTTCCTCAGTGCTTTGAATTATTTCCTCTATTTTCCTTCCAGGTGTGTTGCTGCTGTTGAGAAGTCTGCTGTTGATTTGGAGACAGTCCAGCTTCCTCACTGACATGTTTGGAGACTTTCTCCTTAACCATGAGGTTCTGAAGTTTCATCATAAAGTGTCTGGATGTGTAGTTACAGCATTTGTATTTATCGTGTTTACTACTCAGAGAGTACTCTCAATCAGGGGATGCAAGACTATCTTCAGTTCTTCAAAGTCCTCAGCCATTATTGCCTCAAGTAAGGCTTCTCTGCTGTTTGTATTATGCTTTTCTGGAACACCCATTTTTTCTGTGACAGGGTCTTGCTCTGTCACCCAGGCTGGAGTGCAGTGGCACAATCATCATTCACTGTAGCCTCAACCTCCCGAGGCAATAATGGCTGAGGACTTTCAAGGGACAAGTGATCTTCCTTCCTCAGCCCCCACGAGTAGCTGGGACTACAGGCACACGCCACTATACCTGGCTAATTTTTGTATTTTTTGTAAAGGCAGGGTTTCGCCATATTGCCCAGGTTGGTCTCGAACTCCTGAGCTCAAGCTATCGGTCCACCTCAGCCTCCCAAAGTGCTGGGATT
>NW_012115154.1:19439476-19440995 GCF_000951035.1 Colobus angolensis palliatus | reverse complement strand
GATCTCCTGACCTCGTGATCCACCCGTCTCGGCCTCCCAAAGTGCTGGGATTACAGGCTTGAGCCACCGCACCCGGCCTGGGGGTCTATGTTTTTACTTCTGTTAGGTAAACACCAAGAGCGGAATTATCAGTTAACATGGTAAGCGTCTCTTGACTTTATAAAAAACTAAAGTAACTGTACCATTTCACACGCCCCCCAGCAGTGAGAGTCCCACTAGCTCAGCACCCTCATCGACACTTGTGATGTCTCATTGTGCTTTTAGTTTGCACTTTGAGGGGTAGCTTTTAAAAGATGGGCATCTTTTCAGCCTTTGAGTCATTCAATCAGGATGTGTTGATGACTTAGGTGAGGAAGAAGGAATTGAAGTGAGATCTAAAATAAGAACATGAGGCCAGGCGCGATGGCTCACACCTGTAATCCCAGCACTGTGGGAGGCTGAGGGGGGCAAATCACGACGTCAGGGGTTAGAGACCAGCTTGGCCAATATGGTGAAACCCCATCTCTATAATAATACAAAAATTAGCCGGGTGTGGTGGTGCACACCTGTAGTCCCAGCTACTCAGGAGCCTGAGGCAGGAGAATTGCTTGAACCTGGGAGGCAGTGACCTGAAATCGCGCCACAGAACTCCAGCCTGGGCAACAGAGTGAGACTCTGTCTGAAATAAAATAAAATAAAATAAAATAAAATAAAATAAAGTAAGAACATGAATACATAAAGCTGGTGTGCTTTTAAAACCTCACAAAGGTGAGGAAATGTGTGCGTTATAATTCTCTGTAGAAGGTAAGGGCACTGATTCTGGATTCAAATCCCACCTTCACTGCCTGCTTGCTGTGTGACCCTGTGACCTTGTGCAAGTTACTCATGCAGGCTGAGCCTCACTCCCCACAACTCTAAGACCACAGAACCCACCTCCTAAGATTGTTGAGAGAATTAAATGACTTGATATATGTTAAGCTTTAGTTGGTGCTGGCTGTAGTGGGCACTATGAGAATTCGAATTTATTATAATTCTAAGCAGATGTGGTGGCACCCGCCTGTAGTCCCAGCTACTCGGGAGGCTGAGGCAGGAGGATCGCTTCAGTCCAGAACTTCAAGACCAGCCTGGGCAACACAAGGAGAGCCCATCTCTAAAATGTAACGGTAAGAGTGACTCTAAATCCTCCCGCGGCCGCCCTGGGGTGTGTGGTGATTGTGCCCACCACGAGGGGTCAGGCTTCAGCAACTTTCATTTACTCGAACCTCGCTGGCTTTCAGGGTGGGAGACCTGGGGACTGTCTTCTAGCGGCGCAGACGTCCCGCCTTTCCTTCCTGCCCGAATCCGATGACCCCCGAGCACTACAGCCCCCTCCCCGACGCCGGCTGGAAATGGGGCGGAGCCAGGGGCTCCGGGCTGGCCGGGCGACCCCTGCAGAGGTCCAGGTCCAGCTCACTCGCGGACTAACTCCCTCGGAAGGGAAGGGACCCCCCAGGCTCTTTACACCCCCTTCCTTGCTGCCTGCCGGCGGCCACGACGCCAG
>NW_012115154.1:19373705-19438446 GCF_000951035.1 Colobus angolensis palliatus | reverse complement strand
GGGGCCCTCGGCCGGCGCTGCAGCGTGGGGGTGGGGGTGCTGGCCTACGCGCATTCGTTCCCTTGTCCATGCATTCGTTCACGCACTCGTTCATCAGTGCCCTCCGGAGCTGACCGGACGCAGGAGGCGGAGAGAGGAACCCGCAGCCCGGTGCGGAAGCGCGGAGCCCAGACGGGAGCCGCTGGCCCGGCGACCACAAACTGCGCTTCACTGACGGAGCGGAGCGTCAGGCAGAGCGGGCATCGCTGCCTCAGGCAGCCCTGGCCCGCGGACAGAGTCTAGTCTGCCCAGCTCTCGCCCATGCCAGAGCTTTGGTATGCAAAGTGTTTCCAATTTTTTTGTTCATTTATAAATACCTTTAAGAAATATATCTATTTCTTAAAGATATAAATATATATATAGAGAGAGATGGAGTCTCGCCTTGTCGTCGCCCAGGCTGGAGTGCAGTGGCACGATCTGCAACCTCCGCAGCTCACTGCAACCTCCGCCTCCGCGGTTCAAGCGATTCTCCTGCCTCAGCCTCCCGAGTAGCTGGGATTACAGGTGCCTGCCACCATGCCCAGCTAAATTTTGTATTTTTAGTAGAGACAAGGTTTCACCGTGTTGGCCAGGCTGGTTTCAAACTCCTGACCTCAGGTGTTCCACCCACCTCGGCCTCTCACACAAAAGTGCGGGGATTATAGACCTGAGATATGTAAAATTTAAGTAGAGACAAGGTCTCACCCTGTTTCCCAGGCTGGTCTCGAACTCCTGGGGTCAAGAGATCCTCCTGCCTCGGCCTTCCAAAGTGCTATGATTACAGGTGTGAGCCAGCGCGCCCAGCCGGTTTGTAAACATCTTTTGAGGGCCTCCTCCTTGGTGTCCACAGCTCTAGCGCTGAGCACCTCGCCCACATAGATGGGATGGTATGCCCTGGCAAGAGAGGTTAGGGAGTGGGGCTGGGGGCAGGTGGGGCAGAGGGACCAGGTCCTTGAGCCCTGGGAAGCTCAGCTCAGGTGTTGGGACTGCACCCCAGGATGGGTAGGACATCTCAGGAGGCCTGATCTCAGGGTCCTGCATATCCTGGACCCTGCTTCACTTGAAGGGCCATGGGAAGCCATTGAGCAATTTTAGGTAGGATCAGATTATAGGTTTTTCTTTTTTTTGAGACGGAGTCTCGCTCTGTGGCCCAGGCTGGAGTGCAGTGGCCGGATCTCAGCTCTCTGCAAGCTCCGCCTCCCGGGTTTACGCCATTCTCCTGCCTCAGCCTCCGGAGTAGCTGGGACTACAGGCGACCGCCACCTTGCCCGGCTAATTTTTTGTATTGTTTTTTTTTTAGTAGAGACGGGGTTTCACCGTGTTAGCCAGGATGGTCTTGATCTCCTGACCTCGTGATCCACGCGTCTCGGCCTCCCAAAGTGCTGGGATTACAGGCTTGAGCCACCGCGCCCGGCCCAGATTATAGGTTTTAAGTGAGTATTCACATTAGAGCACCTAGGAGCCCCCCATTTGTAATGTCTTATTTTGTTGTTGTTGTTTTTTTTGTTTTTGTTTGTTTGTTTGTTTGTTTTTTGAGACAGGATCTTTCTCTTGCCCAGGCTGGAGGGCAGTGGTGCAATCTTGGCTCACTGCAGCCTCAACCTCCTGGGCTCAAGCATCCCACCTCAGCCTCCTTAGTAGCTAGGACCACAGGCATGTGCCACCATGCCCGGCTAATTTTTTATTTTTTTTGTAGAGACAGGGTCTTGCGTTGTCACCCAGGCTAATCTCAAACTCCTGGGCTCAAGCAATCTTTCCTCCTTGGCCTCCTAAAGTGCTGGGATTACAGGCATGAACCACCTTGCCTGGCCTGTAATGTCTTATTTCTTAAACTGGAAGGTAGATTCGCTGCCTAAAATGACTCATAATATATATATATATAGGGAGAAGAGCTGCTCTGGCAGCGGGTGGAGAACAGTCTGGAGGAACCGAGAGCAGACAGACTGGGATGCTGAGAGGCTCCCACAGCAGTTCCACTGGTGCTGATGGTGGCTGGAACTGGGGGTGGGCATGGAGAGGGAAGTAGGGAAGGGGACAGAACCTGGGGGTCTTACACAGTGGTGTCACATACAGCCTCAGTTTGGAGGGGAGTCCTGAGTCCTGTCTCTCAAACGCTACCCAGGATGGCCTCGCCCAAGCCTCAGGACCACTCTGCTCCCAAAAGCATTAGGATGACGCTGGAGGCAGGGGGCCACTGGGAAAGTCCCTCCCCCCAACCTGTCACACACACCTAGAGCTCCAGAGTGAAGGGCTGGAAGGGCCTCATTACCCACTCACATGACTTTGTATTGAATTAGGGCGGGTTTGGGAGTAGCCACATACTGGGAAAAAGTCTAAAATGAACCTACACAACAGGGAATAGACAACAGGTTAATACACCCACAGCAAAGGAACAGACAGCGGATTCACACACACACACACACACACACACACACCCCCACACACACACAGCAAAAGAATAGATAGCAAGTTAAAACACACACACAGCCAGACTTGGTGCCTCATACCTGTAATTCCAGCACTTTAGGAGGCCAAGGTGGGAGGATCCCTTGAGGCCAGGAACTTGGGACCAGCATGGGCAACCTAGTGAGACCCTTTCTCCACAAAAAATTTAAAAACCCTAGCCGGCTGTGGGCATGTGCCTTTAGTCCCAGCTACAAGGGAAGCTGAGGCAGGAGGATGCCTTTGCCCAGTTGTTTGGGGCTGCATTGAGCTATGATCGTGGCACTGCACTCTGGCCTGGGTGAGAGTGAAACTCTGTTTCTAAAACAAAACGCCTGCACACACACACACACACACACACACATGAGATCAACAAGGAAAGACTCAGGAAAAAAATGAGCAAAGCATATGAACAAGCAATTTACAAAAGATCCAATTCAAATGAACGCTGTACATTTGAACTGATGTTGAGCAACTGACCTTGGATCTACCAAGGGTACATCTCATCTGTATGTCAGTGGGGTCATTGGAGGACCTCTGTGGCATCTAGTGGCTTGAAGGTGAACTCATGCTTGAACCCAGCAATTTCACCCAGAGGCATGGACCTCAAAGGAGGCAGTATTGGTCCCAGGGTGTGGTTGGAATTTTGTAGGGTGTTTCTGTTTGTCAGAATGCTGGAGGACGGGTGGGCAGGCCCTACGTTGCTGGATATCCCATAACATCCAAGGAGACACTGTCCCACAATTTCCCCTGGAAATGCATAGTATTTTTTTGCTTGGTTTTAATATATACTGAAGATTTCCTAGTATGCTATTTACTAGATCTATAGATGGAAGATTTTACTTAGTTTTCTGAGAAATTCTACTGAGCTTTGTTGATTCACCATTTCAGAAACTGTTGTCACTAAAAAAAGAAAACAAATTGCAGAAAGCTACATACAATGTAGCCACACTAAAATGTTTCTATTATTTACAGGTACACACGAAGAAAGTAAAAAGATGAAAACACACAAAGACATAATCAACACAAAAATCAGCACAGTATCTTATCCTTATGGGGAAGGAAGGCTTCAACTCTATGTATAACGATTTCTTATTTTAAGGAAAAACATTGATCCGACATAAACATGGCAAAGTGCTAAGATTTGACAAACTTTGTATGGTGGTGTTATTATTCCTTATATTATTTCCTATTCTTCTCTGTGCTCTAAATTACCCAAAAACGGGAGAGACAAGAGGCAGAGAAGGGAGGCTGGCAAACGGATGATTTATTATTAAAACTGTTAGTCTCCACGCTGTAAAACTCTCCAATGCTGAGCAGCTACTGGCAGTTCTAAGGCTACATGTTATTGAGATTTTATTTTTTTAAGCCATGACAGCATTCTTAGCTCTGTGTCTTCTGTACTATCACCATATTTATTCTCAGTCCATTCCCCTAGAATTTTGTCCCCAACTAGCAGCTGTATAGTGACTCAAGATCTCATCTATCCCAAGGTACATTTTAACAGTGCTCTACCAAAGATGACTCAAAAAACTGACTCTAAGAAATGACTGTGATGTTGAGGTTTGCATATTTTGCAGCTATTTTGGGCAGAGGTTCTACCTGGGCACAAATAGGTAATATGAATCTTAGCAGACTCCTCCTCTGGTAACCGAATTATAATACAATCCCAGGGGAGAACTGAGATATTGCATTAGAAATAGGGAATGGATGTGAAATTTGCAAAAATCTTATTCATCTACCCATTTTTAACAATTTGAGTGGGGCTTTTAGCTAGGCATTTTTTCATATATATTTATCAGAAAACACCTCAAATACCTGCTTCCATTTTGGTTTCTGTTCTCATCACCTTTTTGAGTTGTCCGTGTGCTCCAGCTCTGCTGTGATGAGGGCAAACACAAATTACAAATATGAAGTTTAGCCGGGCGTGATGGCTCACGCCTGTAATCCCAGCAATTTGGGAGGCCAAGATAGGCAGATCACTTGAGGTCAGGTGTTCAAGACCAGCCTGGCCAATGTGGTGAAGCCCTGTCTCTACTAAAAATACAAAAACTGGCCAGGCGCGGTGGCTCAAGCCTGTAATCCTAGCACTTTGGGAGGCCAAGGCAGACAGATTGCCTGAGCTCAGGAGTTCAAGACCAGCTTGAGCAACACAGTGAAATCCCATCTCTACTAAAATAGAAAAAATTAGCTGGGCATGGCAGCATGTGCTTGTAGTCCCAGCTACTTGGGAGGGTGAGGTAGGAGAATTGCTTGAACCCGGGAGGTGGAGGTTGCAGTGAGTTGAGATCATGCCACTTCACTCCAGCCTGGGCAACAGAACAAGACTCTATCTCCAAAAAAAAAAAAATTAGCTGGGCGTGGTGGCACATACCTGTAGTCCCAGCTACTGGGGAGGCTGAGGCAGGAGAATTGCTTGAACCTGGGAGGCAGGGATTGCAGTGAGCCAAAATTGCATCACTGCACTCCTGCCTGAAGGGCAGAGCAAGATTCCATCTCAAAAAAAAAAAAAAAAAAGCTCTTAAAACAATAAGACAGCACTACACACCTATTTGAATGGCTAAAATCCAAAATTTGATACCACCAAATGCTGACGAGGATGTGGAGAAACAGGAACTCTCATTCATTGCTGGTGGGAATGAAAAATGAAACAGTCACTTTGAAAGACTGTTTGACAGTTTCTTTTTATTTGATTTGATTTTGAATTTTTTAGAGACAGGGTCTTGCCATGTTGTCCAAGCTTGTCTTGAACTCCCGACCTCAAGTAATCGTCCTGCCTTAGCCTCCTGAGTAGCTGGGATTACAAGCCTCTGCACCTGGCTTTTATTTATTTTCAGTATGTTGCAAAACAAAACATACCCTTAACGTATGATCCAGCAATCCCACTCTTTAGTGTATAGTGAAAGGAGCACACAAAAATCTACACATGGATGTTTATAGAAGCTTTCCTCATAATTGCCAAAACTTGCAAGCAACCAAAATGTCCTTCCATTGATGAATAGATAGCTAAACTGTGGTACTTCCAGACAATGGAACGTGATTCAGCAGTAAAAAGAAATGAGTGACTAGGCCAGAAAAAGATATGAGGGAATTTTAAATGCATATTGCTAAGTGAAAGAAACCAATCTGAAAAAGCTACTTACCGTCTTAGTCCGTTTCATGCTGCTATAACAGAATACCACAGACTGGGTAATTTACAATGAACACAAATGTATTGGCTCACAGTTCTGGAGGCTGAGAAGTCTAATATCATGGTGCTGGCATTTTTCAAGGGTCTTCCTGCTGCATCATCCTGTGGGAGAAGGGCAAAGAGAGGGTGAGAGGGAGAGCAAGAGATAGACCTTGTAGCCCTTTATAGTCAGCATTAATCCATTAATGAGGGTGAAGCCCTGATGACCTAAACACTTCCCATGAGACCCCATCTTTCAACATTGTTGCATTGGGGATTAAGTTTCCAACACATGTGTTTTGGGGGACCCATTCAAACCATAGTAGCTACATACTGTAAGATTCCAAATACATGACATCCTGGAAAAGGCAAAACTGTGAAGATACTAAAAAGATCAGTGGTTGCCAGGAGTTAAGGGGGAGAGAGGAATAAACAGATGGAGCACAGGGGACTTTTTTTTTTTTGAGATGGAGTTTAACTCTGTCGTCCAGGCTGGAGTGCAGTGGTGCAATCTTGGCTCAATACAGCCTCCACCTTCCAGGTTCAAGCAATTCTCACAGACTCAGCCTCCCGAGTAGCTAGGATTACAGGTGCCTGCCACCACGCCTGGCTAGTTTTGTACTTTTAGTAGAGACAGGGTTTCGCCACGTTGACCAGACTGGTCTCAAACTCCTGACCTTAGGTGATCCACCTGCCTCGGCCTCCCAAAGTGCTGGGGTTACAGGTGTGAGCCACCGAGCCCAGCCCGCCCAGGGGACTTTTAAGGTAGTGAGAATACTCTAGATGGTGCTCTAATGGTGGAACCATGACATTACACTGTAGGGGCAGCAAAGTTCTACCTCCATTCTCTTAGGGCCCTGGCTGGGCCTGAGAAATAAATTGAAATAAGACAGATTAACAGGAGAAAAGCATACAAACTTATTTAATACAAGTTTTATGTGGCATGGGATCCCTTTTAAGGAGATGAAGACCTAAAGAAAAAATTAAGAGTCAAACACTTATATACTGAATGGGACAAAGAGTAGTAAGCTGTGAGAAATCAACCACATTATGTGGGGAGACTTTACAAATGTGTTATTCTAACAAAGCCTATGCGGCATTCTCTCAACTTCTCATCATGTGTCCCAGTGTGTAACACAGGTTCATCGGTTGTGACAAACCGACCACTCTGATGGAGGCATTGATAGTGGAGGAGGCTGTGTGTGTGTGTGTGTGTGTGTGTGTGTGTGTGTGTATGGAGGGGCAGGGGGTATATGGGAAATCCCTGTACCTTTTGCTGAATACAGCTTGAACCTAATGCTGCTCTAAAAAATAAAACTTTTTTTAAGGCTTACTTTTCCCTGTTGAAAATAAGGGATGAGGCTTCCCTTTCCTCCCTTTTCTTGCAGAATTTCCTTCTCTGTCATTTTCAAATGTGTGTAAATCTTTTTAATGGCTAAACAAGCCTGTTGCCAGTCTAACAACTCAGTCATGTTTCCTCTGGGAGCCAGGACCATCTCTTTGAGTCTTGACATCAAGCAGTAAATGCCCCCACCTCCCCCCCACCCCTTTTCCTGAGAAGCCTGACTTCAGCTGTCACCTGACTCTAAATTGCAAAACCCACCTCCAGTCATAGAGATAGAGAAAATCAGCAATTTTATCCTGAAAACATGAATGCAATGGGTTGTGTCTGCTTGGCTACAGAAGAGTGAGATCTCTCTCCATCTTTGCGATCTCTTAGGGGGAGAGATCGTGATGCAGATCACATTCCAGTTTAAAGTTTATTCAGTAATAAAATTGTTTTGTTTTTCTTCTACCTTCATGGAGAAGTTTTCTGGGTTGGCAGGAGATTTTGTTTTTAATTTTATGTCCCCACCAGGGCCCATGTCCAGAGACAAACATTGGAATGTGTGGCTTGGCAAGTAAGGTCGCCAGTGGAGGCAGCCTGCTGGGCGGCGTCCCTGGGGAAGACCGTCCCCGGGTTCAAGGGTGACATGCAGGTTCTGGTTCACGCCCTGTCTACTTCTGAAAACCTCCCAAAGCAGAGGCACGGTCACCCCTCTGCCCCAAGAATCACATAACCTCCTCTTCCTGGGCCTCAGTGTCTCATTTGTGAAATAGTCATAAAAATACACACTACTGTTTGAGGGAAGAGCAGCCCAAACTGTTCCCCAAAGCTCCTCCCTTCTCTCCAACAGAACCCGCCCTGGAGCACCTACCCGGAGCACCTACCCCTCTCTCCTTTGATCTCAGAGCCCTGTCCCCCACCACCCCAGCTATCTGAGTCATGGGTCCTGTGTTCCCAGCTCACCTCCCCAGCCGTTTGGGGCTACACATCCTGTGGGCTCCATGTTCGCTCTGCTCACTCCACAATCTCTGAGCCTCTGCTTTTGGCCAAGTGCTTTCTCCAGGGCTCTGGGGAACTCTCCCTCCGCAGTGGGACTGCTTTGTGCAGTGATCCTGGGCGTCCAGGGTGCTATGGTTGGTGCAGCAGAGAGGCAAGGGGCAGAGCACTGTGTCCCCAGCTCAGGGCAGCGCGGGTCACCTGGGCACCCTAGGCAGGATCTTCAAGGAAAGAGGGACCCAGGGAGGGAGAGTGCCAGGGAAGGAGGCAGGCAGGAAGAGAGCGGGAGGAGAGGCAGGCCTGACCTGGCCTGGCATTTTGGGAAAAGGGGGAGGGCGTGCATCAGGGGCTGGGTGAGTAGGAACAGGAGGTCTAAGGGGACCTGGGAGCTCAGACCAGAGCAGCCGGGGGAGGGGCGGTCAAGCGCTGTCTGTCCGGGAAGCTTGGGTTGCACCCTCCTGGAGAAAAGTTGGCACCAAGGTGAGACTGCATGCAGCCAGGTGAGAAAGGGGCGTGGACTGGGAAGTTCGGAACAGGCCTTGGGAGGGAGGGAGATGGGCCTGAGGGCTGAGGGGCAGCGCCAGGGAAGAAGGGCCGGAGGGCTGGAGAGACACCCCCACTCCTCCCTTCACCACTCCAGGGCAGGACGGGGCAGCCGCGGGCTGGGCGGGAGGGCTCAGGGAGGAAGGAGGCCTGGGAGCTAAACGCGCAGAGCGCACGGAGACCCCAGGCAGGGCGGGCTGCATTCGCGGTGGCACAGGGTGGCCGCGGCGGGTCTCAGCAGCCTGGTGGCCCCTCGGGCTTAGCACGCCCGACAGCACTAACGCGCCAGGGCCGGCCCAGCAAATCTTTTGTCCGGGGCGGCGCTGAGCCAGCAGGGCGCTGCCCGGTATAAACCGGGACCCGCGGATGGGGCGGGGCGCACCATGGCGCAGCGCTCGGGGAAGGTGAGTGAGTCCCTCAACCCCAAGGAAAGCGGGCAGGGCCCCACCTTCGCCCCCTGTGCTAGGGGATTCGGGAGGGAGCACACTGTTGCTGGATGACAAACCCAAGGGAAGCTGGTTTAATTTCTTAATAAAATGGGGTGGCCTCGCTGCTGGCCTGGGGCCTCTCTAGTCTGGGTGGATAGGAAGGTCTCCATCTCCACTCCTTCCTTCCGGGGTTCCAACCCCTGGCCTGGCAGTCAGGAGCAGGGAGGGTGGTCAGACTCCCGGGGGCTTCCTCGGGGTGGGGGGCTTGGCTTGTCCCACAGCCCTCGGCCCCACTGCTGCAGCTTCTTTGCCCCAGGCGGGTCTGTGTGGCTTTTCCTTCCTCAGGGACACTCAGGGCTGGTTCTCTGAAAAATGTTGAGATTTGAGGGAGCCCCGAATCCCTTTGGTGCCCAGGCCTCCCCGAAAGTCTCAGGGGCCCTCCACCAGCCCTGCCTGGTGCAGGAAGGATGGGAGACGGGGCTCTCCCTCCCTCTCTCCAGTGCCCCTAGCCTAGCCACTCCCATGAAGCCTCTGGTCTCCAGGGCCACCTTCCAGAGTGTCTGGGGGTGACTGTGTTGCTGTATCAGTCTGCATGGGCCAGGTGATGCTTCAATAACAAAGGCCCCACTAACTCTGGGGTGCAGAACACCAGGGTGTCTGCCTCCTTTCTGGTGAAAGCATGTGGCCACGCCTGACTCCAAGGGGCCTGGAAGGGCATTTCTCACATTCTTTTGAGCGAACTGGAGACACTGGTGAGGCACAAACGACCATAGTGATGGGGAACATCACTGCACTCTGACAGGACTGTTGTAGGGCCACAGTTCTTGAAACCCAAAGAGTTACGGAATGGCTGGGATTTTAGGTTCCACAGCAGGAAAGGAGTTTGGGGGGTTGTTATTGCTTCCCTTTGTTCTGTTTCGGGACAAGGACAACCTGTGGGTATCACGTAGCTATAGGACACGATGTCTGAACTCCCACCAGGGTGATGGAGCTCCAGATCTCATACGTGCCTGCTACCCGAAGGAGTGGCCCACAAAACACAGAGAGACAGGGTGGCACTTATAAGCCCTCTTTTGAGAACATTAATCCCGAGCCAGGCCCTGACACGGCTTCGGCCGATTCAGTCTCTCCAATGAAGGAGGCCCAATCCCAGGAACCTTTCTGCAAAATATATGTTGGGTTACCACGAGAGGGTTGTGGGTGCAGTTTCTTCTTTTGAAAACACCTCCTTTAATGTTATTATCGGTTTTATGTTTTAAGAATTTAAAAATGAGTTTAAAAAATGCAGTGGAAATTGACAAGAGCCGATTTTGAAATGGGCACCTAGACAAAGGGGACACCCCTGTCCCCAAACCGCTGTGGAAATTTGTCTGCTCCACTGTGACTCCTAAGGGTAGGAAGGAACAGGAGCTGTGTATGGCATCAGTCTGCCAGCTGTTCATTCTTTTGCCCAATTGGCAAATAGTGTTACTGTGTGCAGCAGGACTGGGCTTTGGGGGGCCTGGGAGTAGGGGTTCCGTCAAGGGTGCTGGGACCCAGACGCCAGCCTCCAACACTGAAGGAGAGAAGCCCCTGACCCTCAGCTCTGTAACCTGCCCTTTCTAGATCACTCTCTATGAGGGCAAGCACTTCACGGGGAGGAAGCTGGAGGTCTTTGGGGACTGTGACAACTTCCAGGACCGGGGCTTTATGAACCGAGTGAACTCCATCCGCGTGGAGAGCGGAGCCTGGGTCTGCTTCGATCACCCTGACTTCCGGGGCCAGCAGTTCATCTTGGAGCACGGCGACTACCCCGACTTCTTCCGCTGGAACAGCCACAGTGACCACATGGGCTCCTGTCGGCCTGTCGGAATGGTGAGTGGGCCTGTCCACCGACCGGTCCTTCCTGCCGGAGGGACCAAGGGTCAGCCCTGGCAGACAGTGGCAAGGAATCGGGGAGCGTGGGCCTCCCAGCTTTAAAGTCTGTAAGACTGAGGGAGCTATACCCAGAGCCACCTGCTGGCATGAGGTGAGTAGGTGGGGGGCCGAGTTGCTGGGAACCGAGCGGGAGTGGCCCTGAATTTTCACACAGGTATCAGGAAACCACTTTAAGTTTCGGATCCAAAAATCTAGCTGCATTTTCCATTTAAAATGCTGTTGAAATCGTCCAAATTTAGATTTCCAGCCAGATAAGGGACACTCAGCCAATGGGAGGCTGATTTGGGCCTAGTGTGGCCACTGGTACAGGTGGTCTTGTAGCACATTCTGGAGCCTTCCATGCTGCGGTCTTGGAGTGGCTGATGGAGGAAGCTGAAGAATCACCCGCCAGTCAGGGGAAAATTGGGGGTCAGGTCCCTTGGAATTACACAGGTAGCTGCCACCCAAGAGGTGTATGCAGGGAGGGCAGATGAGGGGAATGGCTCCCCCCGTGGCAAAGGACTGTTTCTGTTCAGCTGCTCCTAGGGTGGGATTTAAGCAAGGCCGTTCCCCCAGGTCATGAGTACTTGCTGACCTGCTGTGAGCTCTGGGAGCTTCAGGTGGGAAGTGGCGGATTCCTGAGCCTGGGGGTATGCATGTCTCATCACAGAGAGTCCTGGCTTATATCTGCCGAGGACCCTCCCCTGATGCCTGGGCCGGGTGGTTCTGGTGGACGTCTGAGGAATGCCAGGGAAGGGGCCTCTGTGTGGGGCCCCCTCTCTTTTCTGTATCAGTTGCAAAACCAGCTGGGCTTTGGCATCTCAAATTGTAAGAATGCTTTCTTAGTATTTCTTCCAGGCTGTGGTACATTTGGCAAAAAAGAAATTTAAATGGTTGGCCCTGGACCCTGCATAACACTATTTATATGAAAAATATCCTTGGTATCTTGAGAACTGCTGTTCTCCTAAGAGCTATCCTTGGGCCAGCTGTGACGCAGACCAGGCCCTGCCGGCTTCTGAGCCAGGCAGGGGCTGGCCCTCCTCTGTCTTTTGGAAATGCGGGAATCATATAGGGAGACGTGCTGAGCCTAGGGAACGATGATGTCAAGGCCAGCAGGAGTTTTAGCACACGAGATCTGGTGTTTGTTTTAGATTTTTGGCTTTTTGTTTTACTAAAAGGTTCTATTACAGTTTTAAAACGTTATCATTTGAAGGCTTGCCTGTGGGCTGCGGCCCCGGAGTGAAGTCAGAAACGGGAGTGTGTTGGTGTGACCAGGGCAAGTGTCCCCCAGGCTGAGCACCCAGAGGGAGCCCCGAGACCCCAGCCCTGGTCTGAGCCTGACCGCTGGCCTCTGGTCAGTTTGGCTGTTTTTGGACCTCAGATTTTCTAGTTGTAGAAAGAGGTGCTTAGACCAGCTCAGTGGCTTGAAACAGTTTTAGAGTAATAGAACCCTTTCTTCCAACCACATCTCGTGTGGAAGAACAAACAGAGGTGCGGGGTTGAAGTATGTGGGGTGGGGGTGCCCAGTGCCCTGGGTGCCTCCTGATTCCTTCCTGCCCAGGGCTTCTGTTTCTGGGAGAGGGGAATTCACAGCAGCCTCCTTCTTTCCTTCTTTTTTGCTTGGTCTTGGAGCATGGGGAACATTTCCGCCTGGAAATCTTCGAGGGTTGCAACTTCACGGGCCAGTGCCTGGAGTTCCTGGAGGACTGCCCCTTCCTGCAGAGTGGGAGCTGGGCCAAGAACTGCATCAACGCCATCAAGGTGTACGGGGACGGAGCGTGAGTACAGGCCAGCCACGTGGCCGCACCCCAAAGCCCAGCTAGGCGCTTCAGTACCAGGCGTGGGAGGCTGCCCGCCATGCAGGGCTGGTGGGTGGGGCGGGAATGAGACCTGCAGCAGGGGGCAGCGTGGCCCTGGCCCCACAGGCCCTCTCTTTTCCTCAGCTGCCTCACCTGCCCCAGTCAAGCAGCGGGGAGCTTCCCCTATGGCCCAGAAGGGCCTCAGAGAGGGACCCTGGGCCCCCGAGGTATCCTGAGACCTTCCCTGTAGGGCATCGGTCCAGGAACAGAGGTAGGAGAGGGCCTCGAAAGCTGCACAGTTCTCTGCGATTGATCTGATGCAAGAGACCGCCTTTGGTTTTCTTGAGCTTGGGCACACCTGCTTACCAAAGGATCCCCTAGGGCCTTACGGGCTGGAAAGCCACAGTGGACTCACCTGCTCTGAGAAGGGTGGACCAGTCCACCGTGCCCAGCGCCTGCCCAGCAAAGCTGACCCCTGAACCGGGCCTCTCTGCAAACCCCCACCACCCTGGCTTCTGGGGGAAGATGGACTTCAGGGTGGCTCACTTCTGGACAGAGAGTAGCTGGGGGGATTTTGCCCAGGCCCAGACGGGTTTGTCTGCCCTACACTTGGGTTTCCTCCTGGTCAACCAAGGTCAGCCTTCGTGCCCCCTCCTGCCCTCCCGCATACTCCCCTTTTGCAACTACCCTCTGAGCACCTTCAAGCTGGCCATCTATTTTCATTGTCCAGCCCACACCTCTATGTCAGGTAGATAGTATTGCCCCCGTTCTACAAAGGGCAAGCTGAGACTCAGAAGGCTGACTGCCCAGCCGTCCCACGGGAGTGGCACAGCTGAGACTACAGCCAAGCCTGTGTCTGTCCCTGTTCCAGAGCTGGCCGCTTTCTCAGGCCTCAGTCCCCTCCCCTCAGGCCAAGAGCCCCTCGCACAGGTTCCAGCTGGCTGTGCATGGTTCTGGCTCCTATCAAAGCAATTGAAGAGCAATTTGCCTTCTATACTCCAGAGGTTCAAGGCCAGGGAGCTTTGGAGAGGATGCAGAGGGCAGAGGGACTGCAGGGAGACAGAGACTGAGCCAAGGCAGAGCTGGGCACAGGTGGCACCCCATGTCCGTGGGCTCCAACCTCACAGTGAAAATATCCCCCCACAATTGTGTCTATGCTGAATATGTACATTATTCCCTGAAAGATACCATACAGCTATTTACATAGCATTTACGTTGGATTAGGTATCATAAGTAATCTAGAGATGATTTCAAGTCCAGTAAGTCCTCACTTAACATTGGGGATAGGTTCTTGGAGACTGTGACTTTAAGTGAAACGATGTATGGCAGGTCCTTGAATATGTTGTCTTGTTCAATGTGGATTCATTATAAGATTGATGAGGGGAGAAATGGCTTTGTTATATATTGCATACTGAAAGCCATGGTTCCCAAATACCTACTGATGGGGTTAAGCGAGGACTTACTATATATGGGAGGATACGCATGGGTTATATGCAAATACAATGCCATGTTATATCAGGAACTTGAGCATCCTTGGATTTTGATATCCAAGGGAAGTCCTGGAACCAGTTCCCAGGGATAGGGAGGGACTGTGTACATTCCACCTTTCCCTGGTGGCCTGATAGTGGCAGAAATCTGCTGTTTCTGTCACTCTAGCTAGCTCCAGGATTCCATTTTACAAAATTGCATTTTGCCCTAAATTGGTGGCACCTGGAGCCCGGGGGTGGCATTCCAAAACAAGAATTTGCCCTGGAAAACTTGCTGGCTAAATTGTGTCTTGTAAGGCCCAAGTCACACCTTTGCATGGAGGATGTCCTGAGGCCCGAGACACAATCCCCCCCCGGCCCACCGCCAGCACTCAGGGGCTTGTTGAGAAGGAAGGTGGAGAAGGTGGAGATGAACATTTCTCTGACTGAGGGGCACATGGTCCGTCTCCTTCAATCCCCACCGTCCCTGCGAGGAGCCAGCCGTCAGTCCCCCAGGTGGGGGACCCAGGTGCTCAGCCTTGGCCACCTAAGACTCTAACTCTTACACAAATGTAAGCCCTTGTCAAGGAGTTAATGCCTCCGGGTCCCCTGGATCCGGAGGGGACGCTGCTAGGAGGCCTTTCCTGGGGTCTGGGGAGTGGGCGAGGCAGGGCCCCTCCACCACCACCCACTGCCAAGACTCCTTCCCTCTGGGTCCCACATCAGCCCAGGCATGACCCGTCCCCTCAGATCCATGTCCTGGTGGGCTTTCGGAGGAGAATGTGCTGGCATTCTGCCCCCAACCACCCCCACCTGGGGAAGGGCACGGTGCTGATGTGGGCAGGACAGGCTCCTCCCAGTAGCCACAGCCAGGACAGGGGACGGGAGGATGGGTGGTTCCCTGCCCCTTCCTTCTGGGGGTGTCCATGTGAGCACCCTCATGTGGCCCAGGACATGGCTTAGGGTATTTCTTGCCCATCACAGGGTAGGAAAGGACCAGCTGACTCCCTGAGGTGCCTCTGAGGCCCCAGCTATGGCATAGGTATGGGGTCAGAAAGCTCTAGGTGTGGAGGAGCATGGATGCGGGGGCCATGAGGGTGGGGTCCAGGCTGGACCAGGCCTGCCAAGAGTCCCCCAGCAGGTGCTCCAGGCTGGCTCACACCCTCTGCCTCTCTCTCTTCCTTCCTGGCGCCAACCCTCGAGGCAGCAGACTGTGCCAGGCACCAGGTGTGACAAGCCTCACTCGTCTCAGAGATGGTGAGGGAAGGACGGGGTCGGGCCAGCCCCTGCTCCGAGCTGTCCTGAGCCGTTTTTCTTGTATCACATGCCCCTTCCCAGGCAGAGGCCACTACCTTGGACCTCCAGTCCCTTCCCCCTGGTCCCCCATTCCCTCCCCACCGCACCTTCCTGCTTTTCTGGGCCGGGCCCACAGCTTCCTGGGTGATGAAGGGCTGAGTTCTCTCCTGCCCCCACCAGCCCCAGGTCCTCCAGGCTCCATAAAGACTTGTCCTGACTGTTTCTGCTCTCTGGATTGTTGGTGGCCACCCCGGTGGTGTGCAGAAGGGGAGGAGGAGAGGAAGGGGCCCCACTTGGGAGTCCCTGACCCTCCTCTGCGCCCTGCAGGCTCCTCTCTGCAACTGTATCCACACAGCCCATTTCCTCTGCAGGGGAGGCCCCATGAGGGCAGGAGGGGGCAGAAACCATGTCGTGTGACCATGGCACCTCTGGTACCTGACACGGTGTTGGGCACACATGTGGGAACCCACTGGCATTCACTGAATGAATGGTGCCCTCTGTGCCAGGCCCCCCGTCAGGTGCTGGGGGCACTGTCTGTGCAAGGTGGTCCTTATCAGGGAACAGGATTGCGTGGGGCGTGCAGTGATGGCGGGACTGCATCCTTGCCAAGGACGGTTGAAATGCAGTGGTGCGATCTCGGCTCACTGCAACCTCCGCCTCCCTGGTTCAAGCAATTCTCTTGCCTCAGTCTCCTGAGTAGCTGGGATTACAGGCATGCACCACCTCGCCCGGCTAATTTTTGTATTTTTAGTAGAGACAGGGTTTCACCACATTGGCCAGGCTGCTCTCGAACTCCTGACCACAAGAGATCTGCCTGCCTCGGCCTCCCAAAGTTCTGGGATTACAGGCATGAGCCACCACACCCGGCCAGGACTGGTCAGTTTTAAAATGTGGACGTTACTAGGCCTGTCCCCACACGTGTCACACCCCTGCACAGACCCCACACGGCACTGGGGAAGGAAATAAAAGCCAAGGTGGGCACCGTGGGTGCCTTCGTGTAGCCCGGAGTGAAGGGGCCACGCAGCCAGGAGGGGTTGCTGGGTGGCCAGGCTGTGTAAGCTCTTCTGTCCGGAGTCCAGGAGGGCTTCCTGGCGGCCCCTGATCCCCGCTCCCCTGGCCTCCAGGTGGGTCCTGTACGAGGAGCCCAACTACCGCGGCCGCATGTACGTAGTGGAGAGGGGCGACTTCCGCAGCTTCTCTGACTGGGAGGCCCACAGCGCGCGGGTGCAGTCGCTCCGCAGAGTGGCCAACTTCTTCTAGCCGAGCCCTCCCACCAGGATGGCCAGGCACAGCTCTGGGGACAGGGGCAGCCCCTGGCAGTCCCACCCAGACCTCGGGACCTTGGGCAATAAAAGTCCTCAAAGCCAACGGGCGGCTTCTGAGTGCTCTCTTGGCAATAGATGTCCCAGCCCTGGGAGGAGCCGGATGATCCAGGGCGCTTTCCCGGACTCCCAGGGACCCCCTGGGCCAGGGAGGGGAGAGTGGTGGGGAGAGGTGATGAGAAGCGATGGGGAGAGGGAAGGGCCGGAACCCAGGCTGGTGCAGGACTCCCCAGGCTCGCTGGGGGCTCTGCCTCTCTGTGACTCAGCAAGGCGAGGTTGCCAGGCTGCGTGGCCAAAGGCCTGACCCAGGGTCTCTGTGTCTGATCTCCGGGTTTTGTCCTCATGGCTAATCTTGGCCTCGGAGTTTCTAAGGGCGACCACTCTGGAAGGATGGTTTGCACCCAGGGCAGACCTCTCTCTTGCGAAAGAGAAAAAAATTAGTGGGGGTGAGTGTCGGGGTGGGGGTTTAGCTTGAACAGGTGGGCTCTGTGGGAATGGAGGGGCTTTCGGGGAGAAAGGGAAATGGGGCGTGTCTGCTGCAGCTGTAGTCCCTGGAGCAGTGGGGCCGGCAGACCCAGAACCGGCGGCCTTGGCTCGGGTCTTCACCTCGTGCAGCACCAAGCGCCCGCCTGCAGAATTCCTCCAGGCCTGGGCCCTCTCCAGAACACTGGGTCCTCCTGTTGGGGTGGGCTTGAATCTCGAGGGAACATCCCACCCCTGGGGGACAAAAGGGAGGGAGAAGCCTGTCCTGGAAGGAGATACTCAGCCCAGGCAGTGGGATTCCTGAGCATAAGAGGGTCCACGTCCCCAAAAGTATCCCCCCACTGCCTCCCCACCCACGCCTACGCTTCCAACTCACGGGGGAGAGAGGAAAGGACCCTGGAGGGGGAACTCTGGTCCCTGGGGGTGGCCCAGGTAACTCCCTGCTGCCAGCAGCCCCCCAGGAGAGTCCTGAATGGAGGCTGCCTGTGAGGAAACCATAGCCCACACCAGAAGGAGGCAACAGATGGAGTGCTCTGGGCTTCTGAGGAGAACGCAGGGGCTCTGGACCCGAGGTCCCTGAGCACGGGGCTCCTGGACATGGAGACCCCAAAGATGTTCACACGGCCTGTGCCTGGACCGAGGCCTGGCTGGATGAGGGATCAGTGGGGGGCCAGGTGCATGGGTTGGATCACCTATGCGCCCACAGCGTTCTGGTCAGGTGCCTGGACCTCTAATCCCCCACAGAGATCCCAGAGGCCCCCCACCAGCTGGCTCCCGACTGGCCTCTCAGTTCCTGGGTCCTCCTCACCACACATCTTGCTCCGGTTTTCTGAGTAGGCGGAGGGGTTTGGACTGGGGATCAGCCCCTCTAGGCTCATCGCCCGGCTCAGGACTCCCAGGGAAAGGCCGTGAGCCCTGGGTTACTATCTGAATTGAACTGAGACACGCCGACAGGCCTGGAGGGTGATGGATGTATGGCAGGGAGCTCAGGGAGGGAACACAGGGTTCCCAAAGGAAAAACAAAATCTCAGGGGCTGATTCTGCCACAGAGTGTGGTGGCCTGAGTGTGGTGGGCCAGGGGATGGCTGTCCCGTTCCTGGGTGTCCTCCAACCCCTCCCCATCCCTCACTGAGAGAGCAATGGAAGAAGAGTCACGATGAGTCACCCAATTCACCCAAGACCATGCCCCACCAAGAGCTGGGTGGCAAAGACGGAGGGGCTGTGACTGCTGTGGGAGCCCCTTAGGCTGTCCTATGACAGCTGAGGCCAAATGAAGATATGAAACCACTAGGCAACCGTCCACTCCGCCCAGGAAAGGGGAAGGGGCTCCCTGCTGCCATGTGGTAGACGGGTCCACAAAGGGCCTGCTCTGTACCCCTAATGCCCTGGCCCCTCCTCCTTTCACCTGCAAACCACAGAGCATGGAGCCCTAGAAGATTCGGAGCTGAGGACTTCCAGGTAAGCAGCTTTCTTCAATCAGATCAAGGACTGGAAGAGGCCACCACAAAACCAGCAACAACCCAGCCACCTTTCCTGACTGCAAAGCTCTGAGCCTGGAACCGATCGACATGGCAATGCACCTGCACTGTTTCTGAGCCGGGAGAGTGTTTGCTTAAAATCATGCCCTCAGTTTTCATTTCTCTGCCAGTTTGTTAGGGAGGTGGAGCCTTCTGTGTGGCATATCTGCCAGCGGGAGGCCCTCGCCACCCATGGCAAGGGCCCTGTCTTTTCTGAAACAGCCGTCCAACCCTCCACAGCCTCCTTGGGCCTTGGCACCCTGCTGCCCTCAGGCCTCCACAATCTCGCACCTGTTAGCCCACGGCTGATGATGGTGATGATGTTGATGGATATTTGTGGAGCACTGACTTCATGCCAGGCTCTGTAGTAGCTGGAATCTGTGTAATTTTACTTATCATATACAATAATGCCAAGATGATGACTACTGTACAGACGAGGAGAGCTAGACACAGACGGGTTAAGCAACTTGCCCAGGGTCACACAGCAGTCAGGACTAAAACCAGGTCTGGCTGGCTGATTGATCCTTTTTGTTCCTAACCACTCCTCTATACTGCACCACACATTCGCATATTTAGATATATTTTTGTCATGAATTTGGTGCAAACCCAAAGCCTCTCCAGGCCTCAGACCCTGTTCTGTGAAATGAGTGCAATCATGTCTGTTGTGCCAACTGTATACCCTTGTAAAAGCCAAAGGCGTGACCTGTGAGCAGGTGCCATATGAGGGCTGGTTCGTGGTAGGTGACCCAGCAGGTGACGGGGTGGGGAAGCAGGCAGGCGAGTGGCGTCACAGGAGAGAGGGTAACTTGGCTCCAAACTCCAACCTGATTCCCGCTCCATCACTCACTAGGATATGACATTGGAGAAGCCACTGCTGTGTGTCTCAGTGTCCTCAGACATACAGCAGTGGTAGTCATTCCGTCCCCTCATAGGCAATTAATGCCTGGGGAATGAAATGAGAACCGCAGGCCCCACCGGTTCAGTCCAGGTCCTTGGGAGTCACGGGAAAAACCAGGCCTAGCAGTCCTTCCCATGAGTTCCAGAGGCTTCCCCTGAACTCTTCCTCTCCTCCCCAGCACCAAGGCGTAGCAGCACCTCATTAACTGGTGATTTAATGCTTCTCCAATGGGCTTTGGGCTCCTGGGTGACCTCCTCCTCACCCCAGCCCCCTGCTCCCTAATCTGTCAGCAAATCTGCTTTTTGTCTGAAAGAGGAAAAACAAGATTCCCACCAAAGTGCTTGTGGGCAGCTTGTAATTTATCTGAAGTCTGTCCAGGGGTCGATGGACCGAGGGTGAGAGGCCCTCAGAGCCACACATGCTTCACATATTTCTGCCTCCCTCTGTGGTTTGGAAAGCTGGGACTTTCACAGAGCCATCCCCTCATGTCCTCAGCCCTGGGTCCCCCTGCCCTGCCGGCCCCCTGTGCACTGTTTATCAGGTCCAGTCTGACCACAGGAAAAACATTCCCTTTGAATCCCCCCAGCCACCCCATCCCCCAAACCAAGAAGTTCCTCCCACCAACCAAGCGCTGGTCCAAGAAGTCTCTGTTGGCCCCTTCCCCTTCCGGGGCCTCCCTCCCATGCCCCGAGGTGCCCAGCGGGCTGCCGCCTTCTTGGCTGGAGGCTTCTTGGCTTGCGTCTTCATGCCACTGGGTGTCTTCAGAGCAGGTCTGTCCTGCCTGTGTTCCCCCCAGGAATCCACAACAGATCTTCAATCAAAGCCTGTTGGATGAGTTTGAGCCCACCCAGGGACGTCAAAAAAAAAAAAAAAAAAAAGACGAACAAACAAAAAGCTTGTCGAATGAAACAGATTTAAAGATTTAGCTCCAGAGTTGCAGTTTGTGAAGATGACAGAGTTCTGGAGACAGACAGATGGTGCTGACGGCTGCACAACTGTGTGTGTGCACTTAATGCCACTCAACCACACACTTCAAATGGTTAGGATGATAAACTGTATGTGTATTTTGCCATAATCAAAAAATATTAACTCCTTGTTGCTCAGGTGCTCAGGACTGTGGGAGGCAATGTGGGAATGAAGGTCCTCCCTGGATCCCAGGGAACCCTGCGGGTCTCCTGTGCGACCACGCCCCACCCCCTACCTGAAGAAGCTGTCACCTGCTTGTTGATGGAGTGGGTCCCATCAGCTTAGCAGGGCTCTTGGCTGTGGCTGCTGGGGAGGCTGAGATGCAGGAGGAGGAGGTCCTTGTTCTTCAGCAGAGCCCCCTGGAGCGTCCCTGTGGTTGCCTGGGACTAACCCTGCCTTCCGGACCCCTAGGCCTTAGTAGCCCAGGTCTGGGGACAGCAGGAAGGAGTGACTTGGGCAGCCTTCCCTGAACAGGGAGGATTTGTGTAAACAGGCTCCTGGCTTCTTGCCTGTGGCCAGCCCGCTTTGGAATCGTAATTTAAAAGGATCCTGTAGAGCCCAGCTGGCGTGGGCTGTGCATGGAGGGGTGGCAGCCCTGGAGCCAGCCTGTGGGTCTGCAGCCCCTTGCTGGGGCGGGGGGGCAGGCTGGGCAGGTCAGTGCTGGTAACCCTAGTCCTGGTCCATGCCTGTCCTGGGACCCGCAGGACTGCCCTCCCTGGGCAGGGGCAGGGGCAGGGGCAGAGGGTAGGGCTGGGCTGAGGGTGAGCATTCTCACCCTGAAGAAGGCTCAGTGATGTGTAGGATTGCTCTGGCTAGGGGACTGACCAGGTTCTAAGGACCCTCTCCACGCACCCTGTCTGGCCCCCAACACCAGGGCGGGAGTCTCACCAGTTGGGCTGGATCGTTCCGCAGGCTGAGATGGTCGAGCCCTGGGTTCCATTCCCATAGCGGTAGAGTGTTCAGTTCTAGATGCCAGGCACAGGGAGCAGGGCGGCGTGTCCCCCGCACAGTGCACCCAGCCTAACTCCCAGCCCCGGCATTCCTAAACTGCACAGACAGTCATGAGGGCAGTAGAAATGGGCGCTCCCACCTAGTGGGGCTGCTGGATGGAAGTCCCTTCGTGGGGCTGGTGATAGTAGAGGTAGTGTCACCTCTGCACACAGAGGGGAGGCTCAAGTGCTGCTTTACCCCTGGGGGAAGGGGGCCCAAGGCCAGGGGAGGAGCCCATTGTGATAAAAACACAGACACAAAAAGTAGGGGAGGAAATCGTTGAGGCAGAGGGGACTTAGGAAAAGGCTGTAGAAAAAAGCTAGGCATCCATAATATTCTCCCTGGCGCAAGTCCTGTGTTCTCTGCTAGAGAGGAACTCCTAATAGGGCCAAAGCAAGCAGGGAAACAGGATCAACTCCATCATTTGCTCAGTCCCAAAGATGAAAGGAAGTGAGTTTTCCGGAAGAAGCCCGGCAATTCCTGGGACCGAGACCAGAGAGAAGTTTCTTCCACAGGTCTCCTGGCCCCATGCCGATCATTCACAAGCTGCACCCTCAACGTTAGCCCTCCTGCAGGGAAATTAACAGGTTTTCTAGGATTTTCTCTAATAGCATCCCATAGGATTCGGTGGATGGCACTGTGCCAAAGTCAACTTTTTGTGGGGGAGGAGATTGTAACATTTCTGGTTTACCTGTGAGTGTATGTTGCTACTTTTAAGTGAACCTAATTGGGTCATGAAAGCGGGGCCTGGCAGCGACTGGTTATCAGTAGATACCAATACCAACAGCATTTTCTCGGGTAATTACTGGGACCTAAACTGTGTGCTAGCCCATATTTTACATATAACAAAGTGGGTATGTTATTTTCTCTCTTTTACAATAGAAGAAACAGACCTAAAAGGATGATTGTAACTTGTCCAAATGTGTGCCATAAATAGCCAAAGAGGCCAAGTGCCCCAGGCCGTCTGACCCCCGAGCCCACGCCTAACCCCCTCTGCACATCACCCCGCTGTGGCAACATCTTCCCCAACTTTTTGACTGAGATTCACATGTAGGTCATTAGATACAAAACTAACACAGCTGTGTCACAAACAGTTCCGACTTTCACTCTCTAGTTGAGCATCGGTGTTTTCTATTTTATTTTACTTTAAAAGAATGCTGGTCAGAGACCCACGAAGCTGATTTCACAACCTCCTAGTAGGTCACAGTTCTCCAGTTTGAAAAATACTACACTGCCGGGTGTAAACAAATGAAGATTTAAGGAGCCACAGCCTTCGCTGTGGATTAGCTCTTCCAATCCCAGTTCCCTCCTCCCTCCCTTGCCTGCCTTCACTAAAGCATCTGGAAAAGCCAAATGCTCTTTTCTCTGCCTTCCAGGCCATGGGACACAGCTCTGGTCACCGAGATGAAAGCTGACAGAGGGACTTCAGAAAAAGCTTTGGCTTTCTGGGTAAAAAGCCCCTTTTCCCTGGCTTCCTGCGTTGAATAAAGATGTGATGCCAGGAGTTCAGGCAGCCTTCTTGTAATCATGAGATAAAAGCAAAGAGAATCAGGGAAAGGCTGGCTCCAAGCTCACTGAGCTGCTAAATCAGCATCAGCAGCCACCCTTCTTGTCATGTAAGAGAAGTGAACCCCTATTTGTTTCACCACACTTAAGTTTTCTATTATTTGCAGCTGAAAATATTCCTAACTGATAACATCATAACCAAAAACCCCAAAACCTCCAACAGGTAGTTCCTCCTGTGTTAAGCTGGGTGCTTCATTGTCTGGTGAGCAATAAAGGTGCTTGCACTTGGAAATACTAAAATAGATTTTTAAAAACCAATCTATTAAATAGTTCATCTATTTAAGGTCATAGTTTGTTTTTTCCCAATTAGAGGCACTGCCTGCCCTGTGACATATGTTCAATGGCCGCGGTATCCTGACCGTGGCTAATTTTTGTATTTTTAGTAGCAATGGGGTTTCACCATGTTGGCCAGGCTGATCTCGAACTCCTGACCTCAAGTGAGCTGCCTGCTTCCGCTTCCCAAAGTGCTGGGATTACGGGTGTGAGCCGCCACGCCTGGCCTATTTGTTTCTATCATGGGGCAAACCCAAATTCTTTGGAAGAGAGTTTTGTGGGATGTGGAAATGGAAAACAATTGCACGGGAATGCCACATTCAGTGTGGGGTCTTTAGGAAGAGATGTGTGAAAGGCTTCCAGAAGCGAAGGCAACATGATTCACGCTGGAAACTGCAGGGCTATGGTTGTTTAGATTAGAGAGAAGGGACCGGGTGCCTGGCTGCTGTAATAACAAGTCTCTGTGTTAATTTCCAAGTTCATCCTTGTCTTCATTTATGTTTGATGCTAACCTGTCAGGTGAGCAGGACAAGTCTTGTTGCTCCCGGTTAATGAAAAAGGAATTGAGACCCTGAGAGGAGGAGGAGTGTGCCTGTGTTTACATCCTAGGTCTCAATGGAGCAGTCCAGTCCTCTTCCCAGAACTCCTGCTGGCCTTTCTACCCAGAATCACCCTTCCCCTGACCCTGCCTTGGTTCTGGTGTGTGTGCCTCACCCTCAATGCCCTGCCACATGTGGACTGGGCCAATCAGAGGCACTCCTGGGAATCTGAATCTTACGCAGAGACACAGAGGAACCCAAGGTGGTTGGAGGCTGGAGCCAAGTCTGTTTCTGTTACCTGCACACCAAAAACCCTAACTGACAGAAATTTCTACTAGACAGAAGGTTGAAGGCCACAGGCCAGCAGAAAAATGTGGGATATTTGGAATTAGTTATTGGGATCTAGATGAGTAGAGAGTAGTTAAACTCCCATTTACTTTCTGGTGTGAACGGCATTATGCATTGACACCATAACGTATATATTGAAGTCCTAACCCCCAGCACCTCAGAATGGGACTGTCTTGCCATGTACTTAGTTAAGTTAGGATGAGGTCTGTCTTAGTCTGCTGAAACTATCATAACAAAATACCAGAAACTGGATGGCTTAAACACAGAAATGCATTTCCTCATAGCTCTGAAGATGGGGAAGTCCAAGATCAGGATGCTGGCCAACTTGGTTCCCGGTGAGGGGCCCCCTTCCCAACTTGCAGCTGGCTACTTTTTCACTGTGTCCTCACATGGCAGAAAGAGCACAAGATCTCTCTCTTCTTCTTATGAGATTAGGTCTCCACCCTTATGATCTCATTTGAGTTTAATTAGCTGATAAAGCCGTATGTTCAAATACAGTCACTTTGGGGCTTGAGCTTGGATACATCAATTTTGGGGAGTCCACATCAAGATCCTACCAGAGTAGGGTGGGCCCCTGATCCATCATGACTGGTGTCCTCATAAAAAGGGGAAATTTAATTAGCCGGGCGTGGTGACAGGCGCCTGTAATCCCAGCTACTCGGGAGGCTAAGGCAGCAGAATCGCTTGAACCCAGGAGGCGGAGGTTGTAGTGAGCCGAGATCATCATTGTACTTCAGCCTGGGTGACAGAGCAAGACTCTGTCTCAAAAAAAAAAAAAAAAAAAGGAAATTTAGATACAGACACACACGCAGGGAGACCACCATGTGAAGTTAAAGGCAGAGACCCAGGTGATGCTCCTGTGAGCCAAGGAGCCCCAGAGACAGCCAGCAAACCGCCAGAAGCTGAGAGGGAGGCCTGGAACCGATTCCTCGAAACCTCGGAGGGACCCAACCATGCTGACACCTTCATTTATCTCAGACGACCAGTGTCCAGAACTGTAAAACAGCACATTTCTGTTGTTTGAGCCATTCAATTTGTGGTACTTTGTTATGATAGCCCTAAGAAATGAATACAGATGGAGAGAGCTGCCCATGGTACAGACGGGCCTCATGCTTAGTCAGGCCACCCTCCGTGGCCAGCTGGAACCAGGTGTGCACTGAGGCAGGGTTTTGAGGGTTGTACAGTTGCTGTTGTGACATAATTTTAAAAGAATGCAGAATGCAGCTGACATGTAGTTGCCTCTGACAGCACTGGATATTTGGATGCACATCAAGATTAAATCCTACAAAGCTCATCTCAAGGTGGAGAGCAGAACTCAAGGCTTTTCTGTGACCAGGCTAAAATCTCATTAGAGACAGAGTTTGGAAACAAACCTGTAGGTTGCTAAATGAAAACATTAGTTGTCTGCATGAACTTCCCAGAGATTTGATGTGAAATTTAAAGCAATAACAGAAAAAGAATGAGACACCAACCATTGGAACAGGGATATTTGGGAGTATTTGGAAAACTAGGAGAACCTCCAGATCCTCCAAGTCCTTTAAAACACCCCCTACTAGGTTCCTCTTACCTGAGAAAGATGCTCCTCTTTTGAAGGGGAGAATTAAGAGTTCCCTTCACAGCCCACTGCATAGTGTTGCTTGCCCCATAACAGTTCAGTTTGGATGGGTTAGACTAGAGGGAGAAGTGCAGAGAGACCCAGAGAAATTGCCGGAGGTCACTCATCCACATTGCCAGAAGTCTGGAGAATGTTTGTGGGAATGGATTTTGAGGGTTCTTGGCCAAAGAAGGAAGAACTGGATTCTGGCTTGCACCAAGGGTATTGATAAGACAATTCTGCATTCTGTGTACTGGCTTAGGGGGTGCTGTCCATGTCCTAACAATCTCCTGATGCAAAGTTGATGGTGTTGAAATGACGCAGAAAGGCTAGGAACCCTTGGCATTAGAGAGAGACTGGTTCTGAGCTGTGGGAGACAAGATGCTGAAATGGATATATTTGTGTGTTTCCACCCCACCCACCCCTCAGGACGGACCTCAGGATGGAATCAGGTGACTCCACTACCCTCAGCCTTGCCACAAAGTGTAAACTGCCATGGAATGTTAATGGGAGGGACAGTGATGGAAGGGGGATCCCCAATCTCTGAGGGGTGAGAGAATTGCTGGGAGCTGGGGGTCTTCACTCTGGAAGTGCACTGGGTAGGGCTAAGTGGAGCATGGATATCAGGGAGTCGCCTTATCTTCCAAAATCTCAGGTCATGGATGATTGATAGGGATCCCCCAAATTATGTCGGTAATCAATCCACTCATGTCCACCTTTTTTTGCAGACTCAGGAAGGTTGCCGGAGGCCCAAGTAAAGCCAGCATGCTAGAGAACCATGGCCTGTTATGAAATCCCCAGACCCGGATCAGCTCACAGACCTGGCACCCTTTGAATGGGAAAGCTAGGCATCCTTGAAGAGGGCAGCTGCTATAATATCACATGTGTATTATGACTTTTTTTTTTTTTTTGAGATGGAGTCTCACTCTGTTGCCCAGGTTGGAATGCAGTGGCACAATCTTGGCTCACTGCAACCTCCACCTCTTGGGTTCAAGTGATTCTCCTGCCTCAGCCTCCCAAGTAGCTGGGATTACAGGCACGTGCCACTGTGCTGGCTAATTTTTGAATTTTTAGTAGAGATAGGGTATCACCATGTTGGCCAGGCTGGTCTTGAACTTCTGACTTCCTGTGATCTACCTGCCTCAGCCTCCCAAATGCTGGGATTACAGGTGTGGGCCACCATGCCCGGCCTTTCTGTGACTTTTTAACTTTAAAAACTCTGACCCTTGAGCCAGGTGCGGTACTTGGTGCCTGCCGTCCCAGCTACTTGAAAAGCTGTGGTGGGAGGATTGTTTGAGCCCAAGAGTCCGAGGCTGCAATGAGCTATGAATGATCATACCACTGCACTCCAACCAGGGTGACAGAGCGAGACCCCATCTCTTAAAAAAGAAAAGGTAGGATATTTAAGTCTTCTGTCCTTGGAATTAAACTTGGTGCAAAAGCACACTGGGAAAAAGCAGGCTGGAGCCAAGTCCACTTGCAGTAACATTGTGGAGACGATTACACAAGGCCGGGCTGCCGAGCTCCCTGGCATCTCCCTAGTGCTTATCCTTCAAATCTGGATATTTATCTCTATCTTCTGTTGCTCTCTTTTCAATAAATCAATTTTTTTTTTTTTTTGCTTAAACTCACTAAACTCATTTATTTCACCGCAACCAAAGAATCTGAACGATTCCCACTTTCTCCCTTTTTCCGCTCCCAGCAGCATAAAGGCAGTTGTGGAGTGGGTGGCCCCACTGGCCTTGGCTCCCACTAGGAAGGACACCGAACTCACACAAAATACCCTTTGTAGGATTAGCAACCCCAGCACTCCTGAAGCTGGGCTTCAGAATCCACACAAAGAATAAGCAAAGGCATCATTTTGTGGGCAGTTAGAAATCCTATGGAGTGAGTGGAAACAGACATTCCTGCATGGGGCTCCCTCCTCATCCCTCCCAGTCACACACACACTCTAACCAGGGTGTCTAAGTGTGACAGATAAAAACAAAATCCCCTTTCAAGACATGTGGTGCCTGCGTGCAGAAGGTCTGAGATCTCTGTCTGGGCTGGGAGAACTGTGCCAGGTGCCAAGGGTGGTTTGCTTGTCTCAGTCCTCAGAAATGCACTGAGAATGGAGGAAGTGGCGGAGGAAGGGTCTTCCAAGTCCTTTGGGTTTTCTCCTTAGCATCTGGTATCTCCCAGGCCTGAGGCTGGAAGGATTTGTGATATTTTTCCCATTCTATGGGTTGATTTTTCACTTTCTTGATCATGTACTTCAAAGCACAAGAGCTTTTCATTTTGACGAAGTCTGATTTTTTTTCCTTGTTTGCTTGTTCTCTGGGTGTATCTAAGAAATCATTGCCTAATCCAAGATTAAGAAAACTTACACCTATGTTTTCTTCTAAAAGCATTAGAGCTTTAGCTCTTACATTTAGATCTTTGATTCATTTTTAGTTAATTTTTCTATATGGTATGAGGTAGAGGCCCAAATGTATTCTGCATATGGCTATCCAGTGGTCCCAGGACCATTTTTTGTAAAGATTACTCTTTCCCCTGTTGAATGGTCCATACATGTCTGGGCTCTCAATTCTATTCTATTAAGCTATATGTCTATCCTTATACCATACATTGATTGATTTTTGGATGTTAAACCAACCTTGAATTCCTGGGATAAACCTCGGTTATCATGTTTTATGGTTTTTATACATTCTTGAACTCAATTGCTAAAATTTTTAAAAAAATTTTTGCATCTATGCTCATGATAAATATTGGTGTGTAATTTTCTTATTTTTATTTATTTTTTTGAGACAGGGTTTTGCTCTGTCACCCAAACTGGAATGCAGTGGTGTGATCACAGCTCACTGCAGCCTCAACCTCCCAGGCTCAAGTGATCCTCCCACCTCAGCCTCCCCAGCAGCTGAAACTACAGGAACATGCCACCATGCCCAGCTGATTCTTTAAAATGTTAGTGCAGCTGAGGTCTTGCTATGTTGCTCAGGCTGGTCTCAAATTCCTGAACTCAAGTGATCTTCCTGCCCTGGCCTCCCAAAGTGGTGGGATTACAGGCATGAGCCACAGTGTCCAGCCTGTACTTTTCTTTTCAAACAATGTCTCTGATTTTGGTATCAGGGTAATACCAGCCTCATGGAATAAATTGAGAAGTGTTCCCACCTCTTCAGTTTTCTGCGAAATTTTGTGGAGAATTGGTAGTATTTCTTCCTTAAATGTTTGATGCAATTCCCCAGTAAAGTCATCTAGGCCTTGAATTTTCTTTGTGGAACATTTTATCCAGATATTCTATTTTAAAAATAAAAATAGATATAGAGCTATTTTGATTACATACTCTTCTTGATGCAACTTTGGTAGTTTGTGCATTTTATGTTTTTGTGATGGGGTACAATGAGTTTCTTGGATCTATGGACTTATTCATCAAATTTGGAAACTTTTCAGTCATTATTTCATCAAATATTTTTTCTGTTATCTCCTTTTTCTCCTCTTCTACAAGGACTCCAATTACATATATTTAGGGTACCTGTCCCACAGATCATTGATTTTTTTTCATTTTTAAGTTCCTTTTTCTTTCTGTTTTTCATTTTGGATAGTTTCTCCTGCTATGTCTTTAAGTTTACTAATATTTTCTTCTGTATCATCTAATCTGCTGTTAATCCCACCCAGTGTTGTTTAATTCCAGATACTGCTTTCATCTCTAGATGTTCAATTTTGAATTTTTTGATATCTTCCATGTTTCAACATAACTTTTTGAACATATGGAATACAGTACAATAACTGAATAACTGTCTTTTTTTTTTGAGCAGTCTCGCTCTTCGCCCAGACTGGAGTGCAGTGGCGCAATCTCGGCTCACTGAAAGCTCCGCCTCCTGGGTTCACACCATTCTCCTGCCTCAGCCTCCCGAGTAGCTGGGACTACAGGCACCCGCCACCACGCCTGGCTAATTTTTTGTAATTTTAGTAGAGATGGGGTTTCACTGTGTTAGCCAGGATGGTCTTGATCTCCTGACCTCGTGATCTGCCCTCCTCGGCCTCCCAAAGTGCTGGGATTACAGGCGTGAGCCATCGCGCCTGGCCCTTTTTTTTTTTTTCGAGATGGAGTCTGGCTCTCTCTCCAGGCTGGAGTGCAGTGGTGCGATATCTTAGCTCATTGCAACCTCCACCTCCCAGGTTCAAGCGATTCTCCTGCTTTAGACTCCTGAGTAGCTGGGACTACAGCCGCCCGCCACCACGCCTGGCTAATTTTTGTATTATTAGGAGAGACGGGGTTTCACCATATTGGCCAGGCTGGTCTCGAACTCCTGACCTCGTGATCTGCCAACTCCGGCCTCCCAAAGTGATGGGATTACAGGCGTGAGCCACTGTGCCTGGCCAATAACTGTCCCTTTGAAAAATTATTTTCAACTTTTATTAACATAGGTAAACTCGTGTCATAAGGACTTGTTGTACAGATTATTTCATCACCCAAGTACTGATCCTCTCCCTCCTCCCACCCTCTACACTCAAGTAGGCCCCAGTGTCTGTTATTCCCATTTGTGTCCATATGTTCTTTTTTTTTTCTTTCTTTTTCTTTCTTTTTTTTTTTTTTGAGATGGAGTCCCACTCTGTTCAAGGATGGAGTGCAGTGGCACGATCTCAGCTCACTGCAGTCTCCGCCTCCCGGGTTCAAGTGATTCTCCTGCCTCAGCCGCCCGAGTAGCTGGGATTACAAGTACATGCCACCACACCCAGCTGTTTTTTGCATTTTTAGTAGAGACAGGGTTTCACCATGTTGGCCAGGCTGGTCTTGAACTCCTGACCTCATGATCCGCCTGCCTTGACCTTCCAAAGTGCTGGGATTACAGGCATGAGCCACCACACCCAGCCCCATGTGTTCTTATCCACAGCAACTGTCTTCACGCCTCTGTCTGCACTATTCTCCACTCTGCGCAGATGCTGAGTTGACTCTGACCCGATCCCACTTGGAGTCTTTCCTCCTGTGCCCACACTGACAGACACTCAGCTGATGTGGAGAGGGAACATGTGGAGCTCTCCAGGGCGCTCCCTTCTCGAGATCTCTGTCCTGCTCACTCTGGTCCCTTAGTTCTCCCGAGACACTCAGTTGTTTCTTCAACCCAGGAAGTCCACTGGGCTGTCTGGGATCCCGGTTCCTGCTCTGTGGTCTGGACATTCTCTCAAGGCAGTAAACCAGGCCAGTCGTCGACTCGCCTCATTTTTTCCCATCTCTTGGGGATTACTGTCCTTCACCGCCTGGTGTCCAGTGTCTTGAAAACAATTGCTTCATATATTTTGTGTTTGTTTTGGGTTGTTTCAGAGAGGAGGCAGGAGGGTAAATGGGTCCTTGTTACTCCCTCTTGGCCAGAAGCAGAAGTCAAAGTGAGTGAATTTTGAAAGCTGTTTCAAAATTGCATTCCCTCTATCTCGTTAGCCTCTGACATTTCTCTGAAGTTGCCAGGAGGAGGCTGTATGGGGGATAAACTAAAATTTAGGGGGATGGGATGTTTACCAGCTGGCCTGCTTTCTCCAGAACTGCCCTGTCCTTATAACATAGCCCTGGTCAGAGACCCAGGGAGGGCCAAGACATTCCAGTCCCAGGTGCTGGGGGATCACAGAAACCTATGCACATCCTAGTTCCAGACCTCCCTCTGTGCCCAGGGCCAGGCTCCAAGCAGCAACTCTCTCACTCAGCTGGGCCTGACTCTGGACTCCAGGGCTAGAGGCAGTGACCAGCAGAGATCAGGACAAAGACTTCCTAGCAGGAGAAGGCAATCTGGTCTCTAAATGCTGCCTCCTTTGAAACGCAGAACCTGACTGGAATAGACACTGACCCCTTGGAGCCAGATGGAGAGAACGCTGTTCTGAATGTGAGGGAGTGTGAGGTGTGGGGGAGATCTGAGTCCTTGAGTGCATGGCCTGGCCTAGGGACACCAGGGCTCTCTGAACATCTAGCGCTGCTCCCATACTTCTCTGGACTCCAGCAGCACTGACAATCTGGACACATATACATACTGGGTTCTAAGGGTATATGGCCACATGTTATTCTACAAACATTAATACTTTTAATTCTCTGATCATTGTTCTCCAAACATTAATCACAGCAGTAATAATAGAGGCGCTTCATAGAGCTTTTTCTTTTTAACGGTACAAAATAAGTTTTATGTGTGTATGTGGTAAAACACACAGAAAATTTAACATCATAGCCATTTTACATTGTGCAACAGTGGCATTAAGCATATTTACAATGTTAGGCAACCATCATCGCTGTCTGGTTATAGAACATTTCATCACCCCAAACCAAAACCCGGTACCCAGGAAGCAGTCACTCCCCATTCCCCTCCTCCAAGCTCCAGGCAGCCACTGATCTGCTCCCTTCTGTAGGGATTGGTCCACTCTGGAGATCTCCCATCAATGGAGTCATACATTGGTCCTTTGGTGTCTGGCTTCTTTCACTTAGCATGTTTTCTAGGCTCAACCATATTGTAGCGTGCGTCAGTGCTTCCTTCGGAGCTGAACACTATTCCATTGTATGAGCACAGCACGTTTTGTTGATCTGTTTATCTGTTCATGGACACTTGGGTTATTTCCATCTTTTGGCTATTGTGGATAGAGCTGCTATGAACATTAAGCCCAAATTTCTGTTTGAACACCTGTTTTCAGTTCTCCGGGGTATGTGCCTAGGAGTAGAATTACTAGATCATATAGTAATTCTGTGTTTAACCTTACGGAGGAACCGCCACACTCTTTTCCAAAGTGGCGGTACCATCTTACATTCCCACCAACATTGCGTGAGTGTTCCAATTTCTCCACATCCTCACCAGCACTTGTGATTTTCCATTTTAAAAGTGATGGCCCAGACTAGTGGATATGAAGTGATATCTCACTGTATGTATGGTTTTTTAAAAACAGCTTTGGTGAGGCCGGTGGCTCGCGCCTGTAATCCCAGCACTTTGGGAGGCCGAGATGGGCGGATCATGAGGTCAGGAGTTTGAGACCAGCCTGACCAATATGGTGAAACCCCATCTCTACTAAAAATATAAAAATTAACTGGCCATGGTGGCGCATGCCTGTAATCCCAGCTACTCAGAAGGCTGAGGCAGGAGAATCGCTTGAACCCAGGAGGTAGAGGTTGCAGTGAGCTGAGATTGCGCCACTGCATTCCAGCCTGGACGATAGAGTGAGACTCTAAGTAAAAAACAAAAGTGGAAAAAAAAAAACAGTTTTATAGAGATATAGTTCACAAACTGAAAAACTGATCCATGTAAAGTGTACAATTCAATGGTTTTTTAAATATATTCACAGATATATTAAAATAAGCAACCAGTACCACAGTCCATTTTAGAACATTTTCATCACTCCAAAAGGGAACCATGTATACTATACCCATCACTTCTCCACTCCCCAGACCTCTTCCCCAAGTCCTAGGCAACCACTAACCAACTATCTCTATAGACTCCCTTGTTCTGGATCACTCATATGAATGGAATCAGGTAATATGCGGTCTTTGGTGACTGGCTTCTTTTACTTAACCTGTTTTCAAAGTCCCTGCATGTCGTACCATTTATCAGCACCTCATTCTTTGTTATGGCTGAAGAGTCTTCCATTATATGCATACACCATATTCAGTTAATCTGCTCATGGGCTGATGAACCGTGGGGCTGTTTCTACCCTTGTCTATTACGAATAATGCTCATTTCTCTTGGGTATATATGGAATTGCTGGGTCACATTATAACTCTACGTTTAATCGTTTGAGGGACTGCCAGACGGTCACATAGCAGCTGCACCATCTTACATTCTCACCAGCAGTGTGTGAGAGTTGATTTTTCCACATCCTCACCCACACTTATTTTATTTTTCCCATCCTATGATTACCCATCCTAGTGGGTGTTAAGTGGCATCTCACTGTACGTTTGATTTGCATTTCCTTTATGATTAATGACAGTGAGCATCTTTTCTTTTTCTTTCTTTTTTTTTTTTGAGACGGAATTTCACTCTTATCGCCCAGGCTGGAGTGCAATGGCACCATCTTAGCTGGCTGCAACCTCTGCCTCCCGGGTTCAAGCGATTCTCCAGCTTCAGCCTCCTGAGTAGCTGGGATTACAGGCACCTGCCACCATGCCTGGCTAATTTTTTCTATTTTTAGTAGAAATGGGGTTTCACTATGTTGGCCAGGCTGGTCTCAAACTCCTGACCTCAGGTGATCTGCCTACCTCCGCCTCCCAAAGTGCTGGGATTGCAGGCGTGAAGCCATCGTGCCTGGCTAACAGTGAACATCTCTTCATGTGCTCATTGGTTATGAGCACATCTTCAGGGAAATGTCAAGTCCTTTTTCCATTTTAAAACTGGGTTGTGGTCTTTCATTGTTGAATTGTAGGAGTTTTTCTTATACGTTCTGGATTGTAGACCTTTGTCAGATACATGATTTTCTCCCATCCTATGGGTTGTCTTTTCATTCTCTTGATAGTGTCTTTTGATGCACACGTTTTGAATTTTAATGAAGTCCAATTTATTTTTCATAGAGCCTTTTGTATAGTTTTAAAATTTATAGTGTTTATAAGATAGTACAAATATAGATACAAAGAATAATCTAATGAAACCACATGTACTACCAAGATTTCACATAATCATTTGACTTCAGACTTTCAGTGACTGAGGTTTTAGGTGTGGGCGAGTATTTCTGAGACTGGGTTTTGCAGTTTCTCTGCGAGTTTCATCTTTTGGCTCCCTAATATTTAAGTCGACACTCCTGCTCCCAAAAGAGGAGACCCTCCTCTTCTTGTTCTTCAGGGCTCTCACTCTGTCTGTTGCCTGCTGCCTCCAGTATCATCAATTTCTCTCTCCAAGTTCTTTCTTAGCAATATCTAAAGCTGACCTCTGTCTTTAAAAAGTTGAGTTCTTCCACACTGTGCCCTTCTCTGGCTGCCTTCCTCCAACCAGCATCTGTGTCATTAGTAGCACAGATGCTCCTTGAGTGAATAACGATGTCATGTTCTGATAAACCCATTGCAAGTTGAGAATATCCTAAGCCAAAAATGCATTTAATATGCCTAATCTGCGGAACATCATTGCTTAGCCCAGCCTTCCCTTAAATGTGCTCAGAGCACTTGCATTACCCTTAATTTGGGCAGAATCATCTTACACAAAGCCTATTTTATAGTAAAGTGTTGAATAGCTCATGTGATTTATTGAATACTGCACCAAAAGTGAAAAACAGTGATTGTATTGGCACTTGACGTACAATTTCTACTGAATGCCATCACTTTCATACCATCATAAAGTTGAACAATGCTAAGTTGGGACTATCTGTACAATTTCCCTCAAGTATATCTTGGATCACGCACTCTCACCCCCGGGGTGAAAAACCTTCAGGGCTTTGTTTTCTCTCGACTCCCCGGGCCTGGGGTAGCAAGGTCTTCCCCCGGGAACACAGTGCTTGTGAGAGTCTGCAGGTGGTTGCAGGACTGGGAAGGCTCCCATCCTGTTGAAAAATACTAGCACTTAGCACAGTACCTGACACACAGTAAGTACCCAAACTATGAAGATGACGATGACCACAGGCACCCTCACCACTAGCACTGCAGGTTGTGCCAGAAGGGAAACAGCAATTCTGACAAAGCTCTGGCTATGACGTTCCCTGTGGGCGCCCCTCAAGGTGCCCCCCCGTCACCCTCCACCCCCCCACACACACACAACTTGAGAATATCCAGCTTTCTCCATGCTTCTCAGAGAGGCCCCAGAGGGTCACTTTCCAGCAGGGTAAATTGTGGCAGTTCCTGTGGCACGGGAATGGGCACTCCCTGGCACAAAATGCACCCCCCCACCCTTCACCTGTTAACCACTGCCCCTTTCTTGCTTCTTAAAGCTTAACCATCTCCTCCTACCAGTTTCCCTTCCCATGGTGCCTTCCATTTATAAACTGATTAGGTCCAAGAGGGCCTGGGCACCACTGGACTTCAGGCCCTCTTGGAGGCTCCAGAAGACTTAAAGGTGTGAAAGAGGAAGGGAGCCCAGGTTCTGCTGGGGACCCAGCCTGACTCCTGGGTCTCTATAGCTTTGCTATCTCAAGGTGGAGGGTGGGGAAGACCACAGTTTCAGGGGAATTAGGTGCTGTTTTCCAGTCTCCCCAGCTTCTTGTACTCCTGTTAGATTTGGGGGCAATTTCCTAGAAGAGAGTCTGTAATCTACGACCTGCAAGAGAAAAGGAAAGACAGGCTGGCTGAGGACGTCTGCACCTACAGCTCTACAGTCCAGACTCAACCCCCAGTGATGGCAGGCTCATCCCCACCACGGGGCCACTTTGTGCCAAACCAGAGAAGGACGGGTGGGGAAAGTGGAGAGGCCAAAACAAAAAAATCTGTCAACTTGGAAAGAAGAAGTAGGCAAGGTCAGCCATGTGTGGATTGCAGGCTTCCAAGCTGATGGCGCTGGCGCTTCTGAAACTTCTGCCTGCTGGGAGCTGAGCACGGGGCTGATGGCTTGCGTTGGCTGCAGAAGAGAGGAAGCAGAGTTCATGGGTGCCACCTCGCTCAGGAATCCTGCGGGACCCCCTTGAAAGTTAAGCTTTTCTCCTAGTGGTTCTTTCCTCTGGCCCATGACCAGGCAAGCTCGCCCAACCTACCGCCTGTCCCCAGCTTCCAAACTGCTTTCAAACCCCTCCCCTCTTAGTTTCCAAAAGAGTGGATGCCTGGTTCTCCTTGGCCCCTTTGCCAAGAAAGTTTGGGTTTCCTCTGGCACTTCTCCAGATAAACCCTCCCAGCCTCCATGGTCCTTACACTCACCTTCCCCAAGGGCCGCAGCCGCAGGGCCTGCCCAAGACCCCACCACACCCTGTCCTCATGTGGGGGCCACACCGCAGTTCACACCTGGATGTGCAATGGCCCCCTGAGGTTCACTGGTTCCTAAGAGGAACTCGTGATCAGCCCGTAGGGGACAAAACTGTCTATCCAGCTTCTCAGCACAAGAGAGGCTTCCTGTCCTCTCCCTCTCGCAGGTACCCAAATTCTGAAGCCTCCACCTCCTGAAAACGTCTCTCCTTTCGGCCTCCCTCTCTTTGGCTGGATGACCCCAAATCTCGCCCTAACGCTTCTCCACTGGCCCCCTCTCCGTCACCTGCTAAGGAAGGGCCACGCTCCTTAAGCTGAGGCGCCAGGAGATTTACAAGTTTTGAGGGAAAACAACGTATTTCTCTGGTTAGGCCACTCAGGGCATAAAAGACCCAAGGCCCTGGGAGACCCCACGACAGGGCTTTCTTTTGGAGTCTGCATAGAGCAGAGCGTGCAGGGCTGGTCGTCCCGTTGCGGGCTGGCTCGCCAAAGACGCCCCTTCCTTGCCTTGCTCCTCAGGCTCTTGAGAGAGCCCTGGAGAGTTCTGGAAATCCTGCTACCTTTAGGACCTGGGGGATCCGAGTGTGGGGGGGTCACCTTCCCCGCCCCCAGCGAGGTCGGCGCCGGAACTGCCCTAATGGAAACCAGCCGCCAGGCACTCCAGGAGGGCTCAGGCCGACCCTGGGGGCCATCAGAGGTGCGCCAAGCCGAGGGAGCTCGCGGCGGCTGGAAGATGAACTTGACATCCCGGCTCCACTGACCCGTCAGCGGCTCGCACCCCATCCCCACTCCGGCCGGACCAAAGTAGAATCCGGGGTGTGCACGTGATTTCCCAGGGAGGGCGGACTCGGGGCTTTCCCTGGCGCACCCTCCATCGGGGGACCGTCCCCAAGTCCCCGAGAGTCCCTCAGGCAGGATCCTTAGGGCTCAGAGCATAGGAGGACCTGGATTGCCTGGTGGAGGCGAGCAGCCGAGGGGTCGGTGGAGCTGCGCCCCAAATGAGTTCCTGGCGCGCGGTTCTCCCCACCCGGACCCTTTGTCCGCCTCCTCCTCCCTCGTCCCGGCCCTAGGCTCAGGGGACCCAGGCGGCAGCGGCGGAGGTGGCAGAGGGCAGAGCCCAGAGGCGCAGCCCTGACAGCTGGGAGGGTCTCACGTGGAGCCGTCCCCGGGATCCGCGCAGTGACGGCGGGGGTGGAGGGGGGTAGGCTGCGGGCGCGCGGGATGGGGGCTGGGACGCAGCCCGAGAAGTGGGAGGGGATCGGGTGAGGGGTGGTCTCTGAGGAGGAGCCAGGCTGGACCGTATTGTTCCGCGCTCGGCCGGGGAGGGCGCGGGGCGCTCGGCTTCCCATGTTCCTCTCCCCGCCCCCGCCCCGTGGGCGCGAGAGGAGGCTGGGGGCTCCTTGTGCACCCGAGACGCCGCTGCCTGGCTCGCCCGGTGGGGTGTGGGTCCTCCGAGCGGTGCCGGGAAGGAGGTATTCTCTGCCCGCGCGCCCAGGACTGCTCTACCCAGGGCAGGGGTCCGGAGTGGGGCGCCCCCCGCAGGGCCCTGGGTTCGCGGGCCCAGAGGCTGGAGGCAGCGAGGAGCTAGGGTCCTTCACCCTCGTCGCATGCCTCCGCAGGAGTCGGCGTCCCAGTTCCCTGCGTTGGCCGCGGGCCGCTGCCGTACGGAGCCGCCGCGCGGACCCCGGGGCGCCCCTTCCTAGCGGGGCGCAGCTCTTTCTTGTCCCACGCCGGGCCAGCGGGATGGGGGGCGGAGGGTCGGCCCTGAAGGTCTGCGCCGACCACCGCGGGGGCATCAACTGGCTGAGCCTGAGCCCCGACGGGCAGCGCCTGCTGACGGGCAGCGAGGACGGCACGGCCCGGCTCTGGAGCACCGCCGACGGCCAGTGCTGCGCGCTCCTGCAAGGTAGACCCTCCCACCCCTTCTCTGCCCTCTTCGCCGTCGCTCACCGGCCCCAGACCGCGGACCCCAGCTCCTGCGCCCGCAGATCCCTTTCTAGAAGTCCAGCCCCCGCTCATCCCGGCACACTCGCAGAAGAGCATTTGTCTGGGCCCACCATCTGGCTATTGAGCGCTCGGCAGGGCAGGGTGAGGTCTGGGGGTGGAGTGCGGGTGCAGAGCAGGGTGCAGCCGGGGGGCGTCCGCTACAAAGGCGAAGATCATTTGTCAACCAGCGTCAGGAAATCTCCCTTGACAACAATGTTAACAAACAAAAAGTTAAACCTATACTCCTTCTAAGCAAACCTTCCGTTGCCTCTAGGTGCCTTGTGGCCTCTTTGTGGCCAATTGTGCTCTTCTGCTGGCATTTCCTGTTGACGACTATCATAGTAATAATAGGGGCTTGTTAAGGGCCAGCGGTGCGGAGAAGGAGAAGTGTGCGGTCCTCACACTATGTCACCCCACATACAGACATGGAAGCGGGCTGGGAGTGAAGGAATTTGCCCAGGTGGCACAGCCAGTGAGGGGAAGATGGCCGTCTGAGCCCTCTCATTGCTGTAAACCCCGTCTGCATGCCTGTTGATTTCTATTTGTGTCCTGTACTCATTCAGGAGGTCAGTGTGCCTCAGGTTCACCTTCCCCTGGGCCTGTCCCGTGCGCTGTGAGGTCCCTTTCAGCTCTGGCCCTCCTGCCGCCCAGGTAGCACATGCAGTGGTTGAGCCGGGAGGCTTTCTGTTGTGGGTAGTTCTTCATCACCGCCGGCTTTTCCATCATCATCAGTGAACCCTCTGTGGCCTCACCCAGGTCTTCCAACTTAGCTAGGATATTAGCCCCAATATTGGCTAATCCTGATACCGATGGTTTTAAATACGAGCAGTTGACCAGGTGCAGTGGCTCACACTTGTAATCCCAGCACTTTGGGAGGCCAAGGAGGGTGGATCACCGGAGGTCAGGAGTTTGAGACCAGCCTGGCCAACACGATGAAACCCTGTGTCTAATAAAAATACAAAAAATTAGCCGGGCGTGGTGGCGGGCGCCTGTATTCCAGCTACTCGAGAGACTGAGGCAGCAGAATCATTTGAACCCAGGAGGCAGAGGTTACAGTGAGCTGAGATAGTGCCACTGCACTCCAGCCTGGGTGACAGAGCCAGACTCTGTCTCAAAAACAAAAAAAGAAAAAAAAAAAAAGAAATAGGGTAGATATTTCAAACCCAACAGGGATGACTTTTGGATTACCGGTTACTTGGGAGTTGGTGTGGATAATGGAGAGGTGGCCACAAACTAACACACATCGCCCCCAAACAGCCACACACTTACAGGCATTCAACCAGGAATGGAAAATGTGAGGTCTTTTAGAAATGTTAAGTCCAGTTGGTATTGCTCCCAAACATAAGACTGTATTGGGGGTAGAGGGGTGGGTGGTGTTTCCGAAATGCAGATCCCCAGGCCTGGGATCCAGTGATGCAGTCCTCTGTGAATAGAGCTGTAGAATTGGCATTTCTTGTTGTTGTTGTTTGAGGTGGAGTTTCACTCTTGTTGCCCAGGCTGGAGTGCAGTGGCATGATCTTGGTACACTGCAACCTCCGCCTCCTGGGTTCAAGTGATTCTCCTGCCTTTCTCCTGCCTTAGCCTCCTGAGTAGCTGGGATTACAGGTGCTCGCCACCATGCCTGGCTAATTTTTTTGTATTTTTATTAGACATGGGGCTTCATCGTGCTGGCCAGGCTGGTCTTGAACTCCTGACCTCAGGTGATCCACCAGCCTTGGCCGTCCAAAGTGCTGAGATTACAGGTGTGAGCCACTGCGCCCAGCCTAGAATTGGCATTTCTAACAAGCTTTTGGGTGGTTCTTATGCACAGCTGGCCCTGGGAGCCCCTGGGCTGGGGATAATGGATTGTGGGAGGCCAGCTCATTAGGTGGGTTTTCTCCCCAGTGGGACTCCAGGCTTTGCCAGACTGCCTGTGGCCTGGTGGGTCCTTGGCTTTGCCCCCATGGCAGCTCTGGAGCCACACCAAGCCTCCAGGGCCTACCCTCCTGCCCAGCTCTGTGCCTGGCACCTGCGCTTCCTGCCTTCACACCCACTTTGGTGACCCTCACGGCTGCTTGTCCCCTTGAGGTACTTACACTCACTTTCCAGGGAGGGTGCCCGACCTTCTGCCCTAATTGAGGGCAGGGCTGTCCCCACTCAAGCAGGAAACTGGCATGAAAGAACTGCAGCTCATTTTGCTAGATTATTTTTGCTATTATATGGGTTGGCATTTCAGGAATTTTCAAGGACGGGGACAGAGGTCATCTTTCTTTATCCTGAGATTCTGCTGATACACTCAACTTGTAAGAGTCATCGCGAGTGTGTGACAGTCCTTTTGTGTGGACCCCCAAGGAAAGCAAGGTCTTGCCAGTTCCTTTCTCCCGCAGGATTTTTTTTTTTGTATCAGTGAAATATTAAAACGTCTTAACATTTGTTTAGTGCCCTATATTTTATAAATACACACCTCTGTGCTTTGTTACTGTGTAATGGTAATCCTCACGACTCTGAGGCGGGTGGGATTGACACCAGTTTACAGAGGAGAGTGGAAGGTGCAGATTCGTTAGCAGCACACGTGGCATTCCCGTTGTTTTCTAGATACCACCGACAATGGGGTGGGTGCTGTCGCCAACATCCCTGGAGGCGCGGTGCAGTTGCAGGACTTGTCCAGGGTGCCGCAGCTGGTCCGTGGCAGAGAGGGCTTCTGAAGACTGCATGACGCTTCTCTTACCCCAGATGCTGCTGCGGGGGAAGTTGTGTCCGGACCACACGGCTGGTCTGTGGTGGCCCCATCCCTAGCAGCATCCTCACTCTAAATCCAGATCTCTTTCCACTCCAGTTCCTTCCTGGTCCTTGCACAGCTCGGGCCCACAGGAGCCTGTGGTTGGCCAGTCCTGGATTTCTTGGGCAGAGCAGCTGGGGCTGGCGACTCCTAAGACCTCTCTAGAGGTCTTTCCTCTGGAGACCTCTGGCTGTGTTTGTGGCAGCAGGGGCAGTCAGGGGCTGGCTCACAGTGAAAAAGGCTTCATTGCAATTACTCTGCAAAGAGAAGAATTACTTGCCATGTGCTTATCCCTGACCCCCTCTTTTTCAGGTTTATTCATTGGGTGTCTCCTTACTTGGGGGCACTTTACTGGTTTGGTGAGATGAGTGACATTTTCCAAAATGGTGGTGCCTATCCTATCCTGTTCCAGTGGAGTAGGGGACTCAGCCTGAACGTGGCAGCCCACTGTGGCTGTCCCACTCGCTTCCTCGGCTTCTAACATGAGGGAATGGGGATTGTGTTTCATTTCCTGGGTACAACCACACATTCCCATTTGCTGGGAGCCTGTGGCATAGGAGATTCCCTGTGAAACCTGGCAGGAGAGCAGTGGCGGAGAAGACTGGGCTGAAGGAGGCCTGGAGCACACCAGTAACAAGAGCTACAGCAGCCTCACACGGCTTGGGGGCAAGTGACCGCTCCCACCGGGGAAGTCCAGAAAGCCAAGTTGCATAGGTCTTGGTTCAAAGTGGGGCCTTGCAGATTTGCTACAAGTCTCTGGTGGCCACTTCAGTGTCCACTTCAGCCACACTGTTGGTGCTTCTGGGCCCAGATGTCACCTGCCTCCGGGTCCCGGCACCCTCAAAACTGGGTTCTACCAGGAGAGTTTAATAAAGGGACACTCTGCAAAATGCAGGTGGAGCATAAAAGAACCACAGTGACTGTGGCTCGGACCAGCAAGGCTGCCACCTCTTCTGGGCCTGAGTCCGGGATGCAGCCACTGCATCCTAGAAACAGCTGAGAGGACTTCCTTCCAGGTTGGATGGCCACAGCCAGTCTGAGGGAGCCCTGCAGGTCGGAGCTGGGGGAGGGGCACATATCCTGACCTAGAGTCTCCACCTGCAGCTCCCACTTGTCTGAATCCACGGTGGGTTCCCTTTGATCTAACCCAGTGGGAGTCTTAGATAAGGGTGAGCCCACTGTGGAGTTCATGTAGTTGGTGGGGGCAGGGTGGAAAAGGGGGGGGCTGGGGAGCAGAGGAAGGCTCAGTCCTGGACAGCAGGCTCAGCGGGGCTTTCCCAAGTGAAAATAACCGTTGTGCTACAAGGGCTGGAGTAAGCCAGGTCAGCAGTGCCATCCCTGCCCCGTGTGGCCACCAGGGCAGCTGTCCAGTCCGTTGTCTAAAGCTGGGACACGGAAGGGAGACACAGCTTCCGTGCAAGTCTGGGGCAACAGGCCCACTGCAGCCCACCGCCAGCAGAGACCTGCCACCACCGGGCCCAAAGCTCTGAGCTGCTTTTCCTGCATGGGGCGGTGAGGGAGGGAGCAGTTTGACTTGCAACTTCCAGTGAGTCCTCAGGGTGTGCAGGCGCTACGTTGGCAGAAAACTATCGGCCTCAGCGTGTTCTTTGAACATAATAACTGCATCTTATCTGCATTCTTCATCCCTTCAGAAATATTTATTTTTAGTTTGGCTTTTTTGCTTATTCTGCACAATCCCTGCAGCCCCTGGAGGTATGAGGAACCCGCCCTCCCCAATGCCTTCCCTCTTCTGTCCTGGGGTCCGCGGGGTTGGGGTGGGTGCCTCGTCGGGGTGAGGGCCTCAGCTCCAGGGGTGGCAGGCCTGGTTCCGCCTCCTCCCTGCTAGGGTGATCCCGCAGGCCTGGGTCAGTGGAGGCCTGGTTAGTATTCTGTGGAACATGGGGATTGGGGTTGGGGACATGCTCTGTTGGCCCGGCTCTGACCCGTGACTCACTCGGGTGTGTGTGCAGATGGGGGTGACTGCTTGGAAACCCAGGGGAAGAGCCTATCCACAGCAGAACCCTGACCGCTGTGGGCCTCTGCTGGCTCAGTGCCAGGCTCTGCCACAGGGCAGAGGGCAGAGGGCATCAGGGCAGCCTGGCCCGGTTCAGAAATGGAGGGTTTTTTTAACCTTCATCACTGCCTGTTTTCTTCAATCTTTGTATGTATTTACATTCTTATCAATTTGCCATCATCTGCATATATATCCTTTATTCCTCACACACGTCATAAAGTGATCCCTCATTTCAGGTCTTCAGCATCTCTGGCTTCAGGCTTTAGTTCCAGCAGGTATAGATGCCACAGCTCACTAGCTGCCGTTGGCTTTTAAGTGCTTTTCTTGGCTTAACATACGACTCACTCCTGCGCTTCACCTTCCTGTGACTGAGATGGGGCGGGAGCAGCTGGGCTTGGCATCGGCCCCACAGGATCCTTAGGCAGGTGCCCGGCACCTGAATGCCCACAGCACACCTTGACCACCTTTCCATCCTGGGTGTCTCCAGCCTGGATCTCTCTGCTGAGCCCTCCTGGTGGCAGCAGGAAGGGTGGGACGGATCTGTTCCCAGGGAAAGTTTATTGACAATCTTAGAATATTTTATAAACCCTCTGGGGTGGGCAAAAATCTAGCCTGTGTTTTGGCAAACACATTGCCCTCAATGTTTAAGCCAACATGTATTTTAAAGGAAACAGAATCTGCAGTTTCTTCAAATGTTGACTTAATCCATGCATTGTTTTCTTAGCAGCCTGGTATATGCCCTCCAGGGAGACGGGAGAACTTTTTTTTGTTAAATTATGTTTCTTAGAACTCAGGAAGTTGCGTTTTTCCAAGAGTAACTGAACTTAAACTCGGGGGGTCGGGGGAAGGGGTGGATGTGAATTGGCTTGAAACTACCCAGGAAATTCTAAATCCCTGTCTACCCAGTACCAGCTGTCTAAATGAAATTTTACAATTCTATCAACATTCTTAGTGGAATCAGTACATTCCCCCAAATGTGTGGATGTCTGAATTCGTCCGTTGTCTCATCTGTAAAATGGCTCTTAGTTCTAACAGTCTTTTGATTTGACTTCCTGGTCTCTGAGTTCCTCAAATCCAGTTGGGCCTTCCTGTCCAACACGTTCTGCACCTGTGGGTTCATCCAACCACAGATGAAAAACATCCAGGAAGAAAAAAAAATTCCACAAGGCTCCAAAAAGCAAAATTTGGCTTCGCTGCTCACTGAGTACTACGTTGAATCCACACGAGTGAAGTGATGTGTAGGCATTGCAGTGGTTGTCGTAAGTAACCTAGAGATGAATTAAAGTATGCGGGAGGATTGCATAGGTTATGGGCAAATGCCACGCCGCAGGGACCTGAGCGTTGTGGAGTTTGGTATCTGCAGGGGATCCTGGAATTAATCCTTGGTGGGTATTGGGGGACAACTGTGTACACACCATCTTTACCTGAAGGGAAGGCCCTCCTAGCATCAGAGACCCTGAGGGCCCCCAGGGCTGCTAAGCAATGCCTGAGGCATGAACATTGATCTGGCAGCCAGGGCAATAGTCAAGCTATCTAACTGCACCCATGAGATAGAGTCCCAGCCAGCCGATGGGATAGCTTAGCTGCTGGGACCCCAGACAGTGTGGCACGGCCCTTTACTCTTGGACCTCCATTCTGGCCTCATCAGCCATCTGCTAAGCACTCAGACTCTGGACTGGAGGTGCCCCATGGAGCCAGCCCTGCATGCCTGCTCTCCCAGCCGCTGTTCTCCCTACAGACACCGAGTCACCCTCTTCCTGGTCCCCAGTGCTCAGGCACTGTGGTTGTACTCAGGGCCCACCTGGATAATCTAGGAAAATCTCAGTCAAGGTCCTTAACCTCGTCACATCCACAAAGACCCCTTTCCAAGTAAGGTCACATTGACAGGTTCCAGGGATTAGGACCTGGTGTCTTGGGGCCGTCATTCTGCCTGCCACAGTATCTCTCCCCAGTGTAAGAAAAATAGTGAACGTGCGCCATTCCCTCTGCGGCTGCGTCTGTCCTCAGTCTGCGCTACGTCCCGTGAGGCAGGCACTGTCCCCCTCCCAGGTGAGGAAATGGGGAATGCAAAAGCTGAAAAGTTTGAAAAAGACTAAAAGAAGATGATAAAGAATGAGGAGGGGCCGGGCACGGTGGCTCAAGCCTGTAATCCCAGCACTTTGGGAGGCTGAGGCGGGCGGATCACGAGGTCAGGAGATCGAGACCATCCTGGCTAACACGGTGAAACCCCGTCTCTACTAGCAATACAAAAAATTAGCCAGGCATGGTGGCGGACGCCTGTAGTCCCAGCTACTCAGAGGCTGAGGCGGGAGAATGGCATGAACCCGGGAGGCGGAGCTTGCAGTGAGCCGAGATCGCGCCACTGCACTGCAGCCTGGGCGACAGAGCGAGACTCCGTCTCAAAAAAAAAAAAAAAAAAAAAAGAATGAGGAGGGAAGGAGATGAGGGAGGAAGGCAAAAGTGGAAGCTGAGGAAACAGGGTTTAAGGTGCAGGCGAGTACCCATGGATTGCTCCTGCTGCTGATGGCTGCTGTGAAACTTCAGTTCTTGTCTTCTTAGTTTAAAAGAATTGAAACAAGAGACACACACAGCAAAGGAGATGCAGCATAGAGCAATGTATTGCACAGGAGGAAGAATACCCTGAAAGTTAGGTGCAGAATAGACAGGATGCCCCGAGAGGGGAACCAGTGTGGGCTGCCCGTGAGGATGAGACAGCAGAGACCGGCTAGAGGGAGGATCCCTTTTTCGGAGTCTTACCTGATTATTCGTGAGCAGGTGGGGAAGGGGGTTGCTGGGAAGCATGTTCTGTGTGCACATGCCCAGTGGCTGTGCATCCCTGTTCATACGTCACATGTCTCACTGGCATCTTACATCTCCATGCAGGGGTGTGCTTTTTACTATTGTGATGAGCAAAGTGTCACTCTGAGGACAGGTAAAAATCAAAGTGCACGTGCTCTCTACAGGGGAATGTCCCTGCTGGAGACAATTTTGCTTGAATGAACTCCTGAGTAGCTGGGATTACAGGTGCACGCTGCTACACCGGGCTAATTATTTGTATTTTTAGTAGAGATGGGTTTTCGCCATGTTGACTGGGGCTTACTGTGTTGACGGCGCAGTCGCCATGGTTGCTGCGTCCTGAGGACATGGTTACTTCCGTGACTATCTGTCCTGCCTCACTGGTACCCCATGCTTCCTGAGAATCACTCAGACTGAAGTCATTCTTTAGAAAGGATGAGTTGAGGGCTGGGCACGGTGGCTCACACCTGTAATCCCAGCACTTTGGGAGGCCGAGGCAGGAGGATCACTTGAGGTCAGGAGTTCGAGACCAGCCTGGTCAACATGGCGAAAACCCATCTCTACTAAAAATACAAATAATTAGCCTGGTGTAGCAGCGTGCACCTGTAATCCCAGCTACTCAGGAGGCTGAGGCAGGAGAATCACTTGAACCCGCGAGGCAGAGGTTGCAGTGAGTCCAGATCGCACCACTGTACTCCAGCCTGTGTCAGAGTGAGACTCTCTCAAAAAAACAAAACAAAACAAATGCTAATTGACTCCAGCTTATCTCAAGCACTCTCTACATCCTGCTTTCTTCCCTTTTCAAACATTGTTCCCAGAAGAAAAGCGGCAGCTGGCATCCCTAGTATGCTCATCCCCAGTATGCTCAGTATCTCTCCTGTCCCTCATCTGCAGGACACGAAAGCTATGTGACCTTCTGCCAGCTGGAGGATGAGGCCGCCTTCACATGCAGCGCCGACTGCACCATCAGGAGGTGGGACGTGCTGACTGGGCAGTGTCTGCAGGTGTACCGAGGACACACGTCCATTGTGAACAGGTCAGCCTGGCTGGGGGCTTGGGCCGAGTCTCACCATGGGCCCCTGGTGGGGCTGAGGGGTCAGAGATATGGGCCCCTGCACATGAGGGCCCTCAGCTCTCTGGGGAAGTAAAAACGTGAACAGCTGGGAGGTGGTCAGTGGTACCCAGTGACGTGGACCCAGGACAGGTAGCAAGCTCAGTGCCCACGGCTGCATGTGGGGCAGGGAGGCAATGCCCATCCCCTGAACTGAGCCTGATGCTTTCCCCTTGGGGGCACAGCTGCTCCCCGCTGGATGCAGGGAAAGGCACCAGAGCCTGCAGCTCGTACGGATGGGGACAGATTCCGTAGGAAATGGTTTAATTGAGACCCGATGGTGGACAAAGGTTTGCAGGAGGAGGAGCGTGGGGGATTGTTCCGAAGATGGAGTTGAGGGTATTTTTAAGCCTCTCCTTTCTTTGTGGCTGTGGAAAATATCCCAGCCCCTCCTTCTCAAGAAGGTTGGAATTGTTCCTTTCTCAATGAATTTGGGTCTGAGCTGAGCAATGGAAATTCCTTTGCTGATCAGATCAGTTGGACACTGTTGGAGTCACTTGTGGTGGTCGCCTCGGACTCCTGAGGGAAACCTCCTGGTGCCCCTTGGGCCTGGAAGCTGCACTGGAGGAGGGGCGCTGCCTGGAAGCTGACCCAAGTAAAGACAGGATGGCGCAGGCTGGCACTGGGGGGGGGGTCCTGAAGGTGGGGCTGGGGGCGCAGACCAGACAGGATGAACCCCGCCAGAGGGATGCTGCTGGTTGAGCTCTGACGGGAGCCCCTACTCAGTGGACCAGCATAGGGGGGACAGGAAAGGCAGTGAGAGTCGTCAGCCCAGCTTGCTGGAGTCCCAGGTGGCTGCAGCCAGAACCAATAATCGATAGTCGGCGGGCAGGGAGCTGGGTGACGCCCTGAGGACGAGGCTGAAGGGATGTGGGGACTTCTTAGAGTGAATGAGGGGTATGCAGACATCAGGTAGGGTGCCCGACTGGCCCCAGCCTTCCTCAACTGAAGGAGGTGAGGCCCTGAGACCTGCCTAGGCAGCCCACAAGGTGGTAAAGAAGGGGCTAGAGAACTCAGGGCTCACGGCTCCACTGGCCTCTTCCCAGCACTCTGACTTCCCTGAGAAAGAAGTTTGCCAAGGAAGAAGAGAATGGGGCTGGGGAGCACCCTCCTGTGAGTCAGGCAGAGGCTACGATGGGCTCAGCAGGGAGAAGGCCTGCCCGCAGTGACCAGTGGGCCCTCAGCTGCCAAACCCACAACTGTCCGACGCTTCTCAAAAGCAAAACTGGACCATTTAAGGTAGAAATCATGCTCGGCCAGGTTTACTCTTGTATGTGCACGCGCGACTGACACACACACACGTGCATACACAACATACATATACACCATACACACAACTTACACACATACACATGCATACACAACATACATATACACCATACACACGACTTACACATACACACGTGCACACATACACAACATACATATACACTCATACACAAATTACACACATGCACATACAACATGCACACAACATACATATACATCCATACACACAACTTACACATATGCACACACACATGCACACACATAGACACAACTTACACAAGCAACAAAACATACACATATACACACAAAGTACATGCAGGCATATCACACACAGCACACATGCACATGTACACACGCACACACATATACCTATACACATGCACGCATGTACACATGTGCTCACAACACATACAAATACACACACTATTTTGGATCAGTCACGGCTCTAAACCCACAGCTCTGTGTAGATATTTGCATGATTAAGTAACTGTCCTCATAAATCAGTGAGATCCCTGAGGAACTCACTTCCTCCCATGTTTTCAGAGCCAGGTCAGGCCTGTGAGCTTTGGGGCCACTGATGGTTCAGTGGCCTGGTGTCCCTGCCTTCTCACACCAGGCAGGACTCAGCCACCCCCTCCATGCCCCAAGGCCTCCCGCTGTTCCCTTCCTCCCACTACAGCCTCTTCCTCCCACTACACCCTCTTCCTCCCGCACTTTGCCTCAGCAGCATCAAGGCATCATTTCCTTTAAAAATACATGTAATCCCAGCCATTCGGGAGGCTGAAGCAGGAGAATCACTTGAACCTGGGAGGTGGAGGTTGCGGTGAGCCGAGGTCCCGTCACTGCACTCCAGCCTTGGCAACAGAGTGAGACTGCATCTCAAAAACAAAACAAAACAAAAAAATTTCTTGAAAATCATCCTATCTGGGTCTTAGGGAAGAAGCCAGCTGGAAAGGGGTAGTTGGCATTTGAGTGCAGCCTGTGTTGTTGTTGAGCTGCTTGTGGGAAGTGAGGAATGCTGTCGGGATCCTGCGGAGGCGGGAGGCAGCAGGCTTGTCCCCTGAGTGGGTCTCCTGTCCACACCAGGCTGGCCGGCAAGCCCTTCTCGGGAGGGTGGGAGGAGCAGCAGGTCTGGCCGAGGTCCTGATTTAGGAGGGTCCCACCCTGGCAGGGATGCATCTTGCTCCAGCGCAGCCATGGCTGCATCCCTTGGCGGTCTCCTCTTCTGGGGTGCAGGGCTTCTTACCAAGGGTGTGTGTGCAGACCCCCTGAGGTTCTGTGCAAAGCTCTGCACTGAATGTGCAGCTACTACAAATGTGTGTTTTTCTGGGGAGCTCTTGGTTTTCATCAAAATGGAAATAAGAGTCGTCAATACTGTGTGGGGGCCTTGGTCTCCCATGGTTGGTCAGTTGCACTGCATGGACATGTTGTAACCGAGCGAGTTAGAGAGAAATGCCACACTTTGAGACGAATTCAGGAGTCCTTTATTAGCCGGCGACCGAGAGACAGCTAGCACTCAGAACTCTCTCGGCCCCAAAGAAGGGGCTAGATTTTCTTTTATACTTTGGTTTAGAAAGGGGAGCGGGGGAGTCTAACTGTAGCAATCTTCCAGAAGTAAAACAGGCAAAAAAGTTAAAAAGACAAATGGTTACAGGAAGCAAACAATTCCAGGTGCAGGGGCTTTAAATCCATCACAAGGTTGGGCTTTGGGCGCTATCAACCGGACACAAAGGCGGGGGCTTTAGGTACTATCGATCTGGCGAATTCCTGGGAACTGCGGATGTAGCTTGCCACAGCATCAGTTAATTGCACAGCAATTATCAGTTAATTGCATTCTTTGATGTGCTGGGAGTCAGCTTACACAAGTTAAGTCCTTGAGGAAGGGTCCGTAAGGAACCCTTAATGTCTTGCAAATGAAGGAGCCAAATGGAGTCCATCTGTCCAGCTTTCTCAGCTAAGAGAGAGTCAGTTAGGATTAATACAAGTTAGGGTATCACAGACGGACTCTCTTGGCTACCCAACCCCCAGTTCCCAGCCCTGTGGCTGGAACCCTGTTGAGGCTGTGACCTCAGTCTGCATGGGGATTGCCATGAGAGCTGGCAGCAGAGGCCCCCACTGGCTGCGGCATGATTCCTGGCTGTGCCTCCCACAAGCACCCCTGGTGCACTATGGGAGTTCCCAGTGCTCTCCAGCCTCTCAGGGCCCTCATCTGAAGTGCCCTGGCCCAGCCCCTTGAGCCGGCCCTGTTCCCAGGGTGACCAGCATGTCCCACTCTGCCCTGGACTTTCTCAGTCTTAGGCTGAAAACCCTGCATCCTCAGAAGCTTTTCAACGCTGGGCAAGCTGGGAGGGCTGTGCTCCCCTACCTCCTCCCGCTTCCCCCTTCCCGCTGCTCCTGGAGAGCTGCTGTGGGGATGTCGGAGGGATCCCAGGAGAGTATATAAGCTTGGTCCCTGCTACAGGTACCTGCCTAGGGGCAGGCAGGGAAGGGTGGGCATGAGGGGAATCAGGGTGGCTTCCTGGAGGTGGGAGCAATTTGAGCTGGACTTTGGAAGGTGAGTGTGGCAAGCTGGGCAGACACAGGGAGAGGTTATTTTAGCTGCAGTGCTGAGCGTGGCCCGTTGGGAGGCTGTGTGGATTCTGGAACCCGTGCCTTCTGATCCCTGACCCCTTCCCTCTTGTCCCCAGGATCCTGGTTGCCAACAACCAGCTCTTCAGCAGCTCCTACGACCGGACAGCTCGGGTCTGGAGCCTGGACAAGGGGCAGATGTCCCGGGAGTTCCGGGGCCACAGAAACTGCGTGCTGCCTCTAGCCTACTCTGCCCCGTGGGACCTCCCCAGCGCTCCCTGCGTGGAGGAGGCCGTGGCCGGGGGGCTCCTGGTGACCGGCAGCACGGACGGCACAGCCAAGGTGTGGCAGGTGGCCAGCGGCTGCTGCCACCAGACACTGCGGGGCCACACGGGCGCAGTGCTGTGCCTGGTGCTGGACATACCTGGCCACACGGCCTTCACAGGTAGCACCGACGCCACCATCCGTGCCTGGGACATCCTGAGTGGGGAGCAGCTGCGGGTGTTCCGGGAGCACCAGGGCTCCGTCATCTGTCTGGAGGTGAGACTGTCCTGGTCCCCACCCAGCTTCCAGGGGAGCTCAGGTCACTCCCTGCACTGCTGCCCTGCCCTAGGTGTCCATGATTGGGCTGCATAACAAAGCGCTGCACATGGGGGCCTGGCAAGCGCCACAGAGGCCTCGCGGGCCTGGGGCTGGGAGTCCAAGATACAGGGTCCACAGGACTGGTTTCTGGTGAGGCCTCTCCTTAACCTGTAAGCGCTGCTTTCTCCCTGTCCATATGTGTGTGTGTGTGTGTGTGTGTGTGTGTGTCCTAATATCTTCTTAGAAGGACACCAGTCATACTGGATTAGGGCCCCCTATGAACTCATTTTAACTCAACTGCCTCTTTAAAGACCCTCTTTCCACAAGGCCACATTCATAGGTACAGGGGCCGGGTAGGGCTGCAACATGTGAATCTGGGGTGGGCACGACGTAACGCATAACACTCAGCTTCTGGATCTGCATGCTGGGCCGGGGCTGGGGCAGATCCTGCCTGCAGGGTGCCTGGAGCAGGTGTTGACTGTTGTCCTGGTTTGTCTTTGTGCTGTCAGGCTGAACACTGGCAGCCTCCTGGGCTCCGTCCTCCTGGCCTGGGGACTGGGAAGTGGCCTGTCATGCTATAAGCCGACAACCAGGATAGAGGAAACACGCAGCGCTGTGATGGTGTGGCCTTGTGGGATGTGGGGTTGCTGCCCCATCTCCGTTGCCTCCCCTGGACAAGCCACCCAGCCTCTGTGGGCCTCAGTTTCCTCACATGTACAAGGAGGATTACACCCCTTCTTAATTCCTAAATCCAAAAAGTTCCAAAAACTGAAAAATTTTTTCTTCAGCTTGACACGAAAACTCTTGGTGGCAGAGTCTGGCCTGAAGAGACGCGTGACTGTGTGTGCGCTTCCGTCATCCCAGTGCCTGAGGGTCCTCACACCTTTACTGCAGATGCAGGAGTGTGTCTGTAAGCCAAAAAATCCCGAAACGCATGGTCCCGAGGTTTTGGATAAGGGATTATGGTGTGAAGTTGCCCCATCCGCGGGCTTGTGGGGATTTGGTGAATCAATGGAAGACACATGGACAGGGCTGCCAGGCGGCCCTCAGCCACCGTGACCGCAGCCATCCTTGCTGCTGTTGTTGTGAAGGACCTAACGGTGTGCCTGGCCGGAGGACCTGTTGGGTGTGATCCCCCACACTGGGGTCTAGATGTTCCTGGCTCGGTCTTGGCCAGCCTCTGCCCTGCTCCAGGGCGGGCCCGAGCCCTGAGGCAAGCGGTGCGGGTGCATTGCTGCCAGCACCTGGTGCTCAGTGAAGCCGCGGAAGATGTGAGGGACAGACTCCGGGCAACAGGGCTGGAGTTGGGGCAGCCCTGAGCTGGCGCTGCTATGCTCAACCCCACAGGAGAGCCAGGCCAGGGACCCCATTTGGGGTTCTGGGGGTAAGGGCGGCCCCGGGGCTCCAAGACCAGGGGAGCAGGGAAGGGCTCACTTTCGCGTGGAGGGAGGGTCACCCAGGTCCCTGAGATGCTGGGTGGGGCATGGAAACCCCACGTCTCTAACTCAGCTCCCACCTGAGGACATTGGGACGGGTGGACAAAGAGAAGGAAATCAGCAAATGCCGCGAGATGAGGGGCTTGGGAGGGCAGCTCGTTGTGGGGAAGGCGCACAGCGGTACAGGCCCAGCTCACGGGGTCTGTCTGCACCGGCTTCCCTTGGCCTCGGCTCCACCTCTGGTGATAAGAATGTTTGTGTGTCTTGATCTCCTGTTTTCAGGAAGGAAGGCAAGGCCAGCGTGTGCGGCTGGCATCTGTTTTTCACGTTCGTTTAACTCGACATCATCCTTGTGCTGAAGGGGCGTGTCTTGGGGAGCACACTCCACCACTCTTCACGCTCCCCAGCCTCCCTCCGTGTCCTTACTTGTCAGATGATGGTGCGGATAACAGCTCTCCCGGTCTCCCAGCATTCCCGTGAGAGTCGGCACTAGTGGCCCGAGACTCGTAAAGAGCTGGGGGCATCTGAGGCCTCTTTCCTGGCAGGCAGTTCCATGGCGGGCGGTGTGGAGTGAGGCTGAGGCCTCCCCACCTGGCTCATGTCTGTGCTCTGAGCTTGCTGGCTCAGGGGTTGGGAGGGGAAGGGGCCGGGAGTTCGCTGGGAGGCCTGTCCCAGATGGAGCTGGTGACTCGCCCTCATGTCGCCAATGAAAGAGAGGAACGAGCCCAGGCATAGAGAGGCCGCTGGCCAGGTGGAGGCAGGTGCTGGACCGGCCGGGGAGGAAAGCAGCACTGTCCTCCCAGGTGACAGCTGCCCCCACCCCAGGGGTGGCGGGATTCCCCAGGTTCGCTCCCCGGGGTGTTCCGTCCGGTCTCAGTGCTGTTCTTCCCGGAGAGTGGGAGCATAGGGTGTCCTGGCAGAGAGTCAGGAAGGCAAAAGGAGAGAGTGCAGGGGGGCCAGCTCCCACCCCACACACCTGTGTGCACACACCCACATGCACGTGCATGATATGCGTGTGAACGCACACCCCACAGGCACACATGCACACATGTGTGAACACACTGCACAGACACAAGCCACGCACTTACATGCATGCCCACAAACATGCCACGCAGGCACATGTCGACGGGTGTGAAGAGAGAGCCCCTGAGGGGCTGTGGCTCTGGCTGTGGCCTCTGCCTTTCTTTTCTTTCCCTTTGAAACTTAGGCAGCCCCACAAAGCAATTTGAATGGGAAGAGGAGTGGGGACAGAAGATGCCCATGGGAACAGACAGGGACAGCCTGGCCCAGGTGGCCAGTGGGGCTCAGTCCTAGCAGAAGGGTGGGGTGCAGGGAGCCAGGACTGAGGAATGGGGAGCTCTGGAGGCGGGCAGGACTGCCATGAGGAGACCCCCTAGGAATGCCCTGGGCAGAAGGTTCTGGGAGGTGGAGGTGAGCCTCTCAGGACCATTGGGTCTTGTACAGACAGAAGGAAGACAAGAAGGCAAGGAAGGACCTAGCAGGCGCCTGGGTAGCAGCCCCACAGTAGCCCCACAGAGTGCAGGGTGCACAGCCTGTGACAGGCCTGGGAGGTCCCTGGGCGGCCGGAGGCCCCAGTGTCTCAACTTCTGGTAGTGGCAGGGGTGGAGTTTGCCTCCTCTGTTAGATTTGGCCTCCCCACCTGGGAGCCAGGCCCACGGGATGAGCGAGTGAATGGGCGGCGCTCCACAGGGGTCAGAAGCTGCAGGAGGCATGGGCAAGGCCCACTCCCTGGGTGGGGGCTTCAGGGGTTACATGTTCTCCACACAGGGATGCTGTCACGGTCGGGGACTCTGGGGCTTTACCCCTGTAAAACAAACCCTAAGTCCCCTTCAGGAAGGGAGGTTCCTGTTCCCTGATGAGGAGTCAGTGGCGGCTGGGTGGGGGTCAAGGTGTATGAGAGGCTTGGGGTGCGGGGGCACATGGAGAGAGGGCCTTGCTGGCCGGCTGGATGGGGGTGTGCAGGCAGGAGAAGGGACATGGCCCAGGCCTGGGTACAGGGGAGCATCAGGCTGCAGCATAGGTTGGGGCCCCCGGTCAGAGCTGGGGTCCAGGACGTCCACTCTTGGGGAGCACATAGCTGGCTCCAGCCTGGCTGTTGCGTCTCAGCTGGGCCGCTCCTTGCCCTGCCCTGAGCATCTGAAGGGGCTGGCAGAAGGAAGGCAGCACATGCCTTTGCAAAAAGAGCAGCTGGCACTGAAGGCAGCCAAACGTCTGGTGGTTGGGTCGCTGCTCAGGTGGTCACTAAGGTAACTCTTCAGTGACAGCTCGCTTCACTGGGGAAGGCCTGGTGGCTGAGGCAGAAGAAGGGCCCCCATTGCCCAGGACGGTGGGATAAGGTGTCAGCCTCACGGCGCGTGGGAGGGGCCGAGGAGGAGGGGCGTCCCTGTGCTTTGAGTTCTAGATTCTAGGTAGACGAGCGTTTCTTTCAGTTTGTTCCCACCGTCTCCCTAATTGTTCAGCACCTTCTTAACCCTTAAGAAATCTGTTGGGTGACATTTTGGTGCATCCGAGTGTGTTGTAACTGCCCACGTTTAAGATTCCCTCTTTCTCCCCATCACAGGGTGGGGAAGGCGCCTTTTCCCACGCCTCCAGATCTGCCTCTTGAAAAGGACTGTCAGGCCCCAGACCCGGTGCTCAGAGAGGCAGAATCCAGTCGGCCCCTCAGCCTCGCTCGGGCTCCCAGCTCACCCAGCTGCGTGTGGGGGACCATGAGGCCCACAGAAAGGACCATCTTGCCTTTCTCTTCCCTTGTATATGATTTCTTTCACCTGACACCACTCAGAACATTGGAGTTTTGCAGGGGTTAGAAGGCTGCTGTCTTACAAGCTAGGTTTGATTAGGGCAATGGGACATTGCTCACACTGTCCTAAACACAGAGATTCAGGGGCAGGGAGCCAGGGCAGGAGGCCGGCCTCCTGAGCACATCTGGGAAGCAGGACTTCTGGGTCTGGCGTCCCCTAGCCCTCGCCGGTCCCCGCCCCCACGGGTGGCCTCGTCAGCTCTCCCTCCTGCCCTCTGTGGCTTCTCTGACAGAGGGCCATCACCGCCACAGCCTTCGTCAGATGGGCTGGAAGTGTGGCTCATGATCTGCCTTTCCAGAGGGCCTGATTGGCCCTCTCGGGTCCAGGAAGCACAAGATGGGGACCCACAGGATCAGCTGGGGCCTCCCTTTAAACCATTTTCAGTGTTTACTCAGTGGCGTGAGGCACGTTCACAGTGTTGTGAAAGCATCATACCATGATTTCCAGGCTTTTCCATCAGCCCAAATCAGAACTCTGTTCCCCATTAAACACTGACTCCCCCACTTTCCCTCCATGCCCTGGGGCACCTGCCCTTCTGCTTTGTGTCTCTGAATTTGATGACTCTGGGTCCTCACATGAGTCGAGTCTTGCAGGATCTGTCCTTTCCTGTCTGGCTTATTTCATGAGCGTAAGATCTTCAGGGTTCATCTGTATTGTGGCGTATGGTGGGATTCCCTCCTTTTTCTGTGGCTGATAAATATTCCCTGGTGTGTGGATACTACGTTTGGCTTATCTGTAACCTGCTGATAGACACACGGGTTGCTTTCACCTTTTACCTGTTGTGAACAGGTGGACGGGATCCGGGTGCATCCTCCCTTCAGTTCTCAGGCATGTGCCTGCCAGTGGGACTGCAGATGACTTGGTAATTCTCTGCTTAGCTTTTTGAGGAACTGCCAAAGTGAAATGACTCTTACGGTGCGTGTAGAGGGAAAGGGACGAGAGGTGGGCACCGTACCATCCCTTCTGCCCGCAGCCTCAGGACGCTGTGCAACTTCCCGAGGCCCCCTGACTGTGGTGGGGGGGCTCCCTTTTCACAATCTGCCAAGTGAGGACACACAATGGCTGCCCCTGGGGCGGCCAGATGGGGTCCTGATGTGGGGGGTGTGCAGCGAGCTCCGGCTTTGGTCTGTTTCACTGGGAGAGCTCCATCGTTGAGGGCCAAACCGGGGACTTTTCATCTCCTCCCCTCCAGCTCCTCCCCTGCTCCACAGCCTGGCCCTGCGAGTGCTCCGTCTCCCCCAGCTCTGACTGTCCCTTGGTTCGTGGCACCAGGGCTGGCCATCACACCCCACACGCTCTTGCATTTCGATCCTTTTGGGGCTCCTGCCCCGTGGCCTGCCTGGGGCCCTCACTCTGCCTCAGTGCTCTGCTGGGCTGGAGATTGTGCATGCAGCCAGCGTGGCTCACCGGCACCCCCATCCACAAACTGCTCTCAGGAACGTGGCACCTGCACACAGGGCTGTGTGGCTCCTTCACCACAGCCCAGAAACCCTGTGAAGCAGGTGGCACCGTTGCCATCTGAGAGTGAAGCACAGACCTGCTTGTTGCTTTTCTCTGCTCTCGGCGTGCAGTCAGGGTCACTGACCCGTGGTCTATGACACCTTATCTCCTTCCCCTACCTCCAAATGAGAGCGGCCTCACGCTCACCTCCAGGTGTCCGTCTCCTGTGCGTACAGGCCTGGTGGGTGCCCCCTGCCCCATGCAGGGAGGAGGGGGCAAATTCCTTCCAGGTGCCCTTGAGAGTCCTGGGCCCCCACAGTGGCTTTGCAAGCCCCAGTGTGTCACCTCTGAAATCGTTTTGCTGAAGAAGCATGTGTGCTTGCAAGTCAAGAGGCAAGGGAGAGAGTGGCCGAGGTTTCCTGGTGGGCCAAGTGTGGGGCGTCTGCTGGGACCTGAGTGAGCCGCCCGGTGATGGTGCGTTTGACTGAGCTGTGGTGTCTACACCACCCACACCACACAGGTCAGGCTTCTTTGGTTTGTGGAGATAAACACACGGATAGCCTTTCCAGAGGCTGGGGAGGAAAAGAGGAGACTGTGCAGTTTCACAGAGTCTTGGTTCATTGCTGCTCCTGTAACAAAATACCTTAGACTGGAGGGCCGGGCACGGTGGCTCACGCCTGTTATCCCGGCACTTTGGGAGGCTGAGGTGGGTGGATCACTTGAGACCTGAGTTCCAAGACCAGCCTAGGCAATACGCAGAAACCTCATCTCCAAAACAAAACAAAACAAACAAACAAACAAAAAAGTGCAGAACACCTTTGACTGGATAATTTATAAGTAATAGAAATGTATTTCTCACTGTTCCAGAGGCTGGGAAATCCAAGGTCAAGGTGCCTGCACATTCTATGGTGGCTGCTGCTCTTGCCACATCCTTCATCTTGGATGAAGGGACAGACAAGCTCCCTCCAGCCCTTTTATAAAAGGGAACTCATCCCATTTATGAGGCGGGCCCTCATGACCACTTTACTTCCTAATGCTGTCACAGCGGGGGTTAAGTTCCAGCATGAATTTGGGGGGTACCGACACTCAGACCGTAGCTTCATATACCCCGCCTCCTACTGTCAGCCTGGGGACCAGGTGGCCGCAAAGCATCCTCCCTGCTTCCCTGGAGCCTGCGGCCCACTCCAAGTTGGCCAAGAGCAGAGGTGAGGTCCCGAGAAACCACCATGCCCAGAGGGGCCTCTGCCCCCCTCGCTCTTTACAGGATTGCATGCAGGGTTGAGCCCACTGAACTCAGGGGTCCCAGAAGCAGGTAGGGACAGAGCCAGGAGCACACAGGCCTCCTCTGGTTGGGCTAGAGGTGGTGTGAGGGACCTGCTTCTAAGTGACAAACCCAAGGTCAAAAGCCAGGAGGCACCTTGTCTGTGGTAGCCCCTGCGCTGCAGGGCGGCCCTCTCCCCTGCTCTTTGAGGGATCACCCAGGTTCTGGGCTTGACCAGGGGTCCTTGTAAAGGAGGAGAGATAGAGCGTCTGCCCTGTCCCTTCCTGGTTTTACAGGGATGTTTTAAACATTTTAGTTATAAAACATTTCAAATGTAAATTGTAAAAGGTAACTAAAACAGACACCTAGGCACCCACTTTTGAAAGCAGATAGCAACATTGTGATTTTAAAGAAACGAAGCATTTCAGATCCAGCCAGAGAAAAGAAAGTCCTCCCAGATCCTTCCTGGAGCCTGAGGCGGTGGGGACCCGGTGGGGACCATAGCAAGGATGTTGTGGGGCAGTCTCTGGCTGCAAAAGCCCTGTGGTGCCAGTTCATGAGCCTCACCCAACCCCGAGGAGCAGGCGGGCAGAGACTGCACCTGCATTTTAGGGATGGTCAGGGGTTACCGTGTGCAGACCCTGGGCTGTGTGCGCATTCACAGCAGTGCATCAACCCTTGTGGCCTCCTTAGCGGGAGGTCCTTGTTTCTCATGTTGCACATGAGACAGTGGAAGCTTGGAGAAGATGAGTAATTTGGCCACGTCTCATAGCCGCTGAGGGGTGGAGGCAGGATTTGAACCCAAGACTGTGCATCTGTGAGCACCACAGCGTGTGCAGGGCTGTCACCAGGCGGGTGGCGCATCCCCTGACACTCTTGCTTGGGAGGAGGATCTCGGAGGTCTGCTGCTCTGGAGCCTGCCAGGCCCTGTGCGGCCTCCTCCCACACCTGCTGGGCTCCCTTGGAGCCCGGGGAGCTGGAGGCCCGCATCTGTGTCCTCAGCAGCGGAGCCCCGGGCTGGCGCCCTCTCCTGCTTCCTCTTGGTTGGATCTCATTGCCGGGAAACTCCTCAGAGCCACCGTGGCTGCGAGGAGCCCTCAGTGTCATCCTGCCTTCCCCATTGGCTCAGGCCTCCCTGGGCCACCTCGCTCTCCCTGTCCTGTTAGGAAATCAGCTAGTGGGAACAGCAAGGCCTCCCCAGGCTGAAGACCCTGGGGCTGGGAGCGCCCCCTCGGCCTGTGTGGCTCTGGCTCGTGCTCGGCAGGGTGCTCCTGGGAGGGCTGAACCCAGTGCTCACAGGCCCTGTGTGGTGAGGGCCGGCCGCCAGAGAGCATGAGGGGCTTCCCTTTGTCCTCTCCCGCCCTGGACACCCAGCGAGCCTCCCTGGTGCAGGGGCTGAGCAGCACAGAGGTGTGGGGCTGCGAAGCTCTCCTGTCCTTGGGGGTCTCTGCCTCAAATGTTCCACCCTTGCCCACTCCTCTTATTAGAGTCTGAGAGGCTCTGTGACTGACTGGGACTCAAGGACAGGGAGCCTGGCTGGCCCTGGAGCTGGCCATGTGGTGGGGAGATGGCCAGGAAATGCTGCGCTGGCGGTGGTCAGCCTGGCCTCCAGGATGCAGACACGGTGCGCCGGGGGTGGTGCGAAGAGGGGTCCCGGGCTTCCACTTGCCGGTGAAGGAAAAGGGAGGATCACGGTACAAGGGCTTTCTGGGCAAGGAGGACTTGTAGGAAACCTGGGAGGAAGGCATGTGCCCAGGTGTCCTGGGGCAGCAGTGTGGACACAGGTGTGTAGAGTGGAAACCAGAAGGTAGGGCCGGGGAAGCCGGGCCCTGCAGGGCCTCCGGGCACCAGGCGGGAGGGGTGGTCTTTCTCAGGAAGCGGAGGGGCTGTCGAAGACTGAGCAGCTGGCTGTGTGCCCGGCAGGCTCAAGAAGGTCCATTTGTCCTTCCTGCTGGTGCCCACATCACTGGCATGAACTGTGCTCCTGGGTGGTACAGACGGATGAGGTCTGAGTGCAGGAATGTGCAGGAATGTTCTGGAACCTTGCCAAAGCTGACATGGGCAGGTGGGCAGTCACACACATCCCTGTCCTTGGGGAAGGGACCATCCAGTTAGGGAGGCTGCCTAGGCTGGGGCCCACCATAACCCCAGCAGGGCTTCAGCACAGGGCCTGAGAGAGGGCAGGCGACTGTCCGCAGGAAGCACCCACAGCCCCTGCTTCCCAGAGTCCGCGTTGTGCTCCTTGTGGTTCCACTGCCCTCTCTGGCCACAGTGATTGGCCCAAGGCCAGTTAACACCCTTGACCTGGGCTGTGGCCTGGGTCGTGGAAGCCCTTTCCTCCGCGATTTGAACAGGGAGATAATACGGGGAACCAACAGCGGAAAGTGACCCAGAGCGTGGTTGTGAGGGGAAAGTTAGGAGGGACGTATTTGGGATGCTAGTGGCCAGCGTGGACTGCCTGCCTGCCGGTGGGCCCACTGCCTGCTGATCACAAGAGAAGCGCACTGCGTGCCTGACCAGCTTCTGACTCCTGGTTCCTGGGCCCCAGCAGTGGTGGCAGGTGGCCTCTCTGGGTCTTGAAGCCTGCGCCTGTCTCCTGTGCCATCGCGCCAGGTCACTGCAGCTGTGGAGCCAGCCTCTCCGCCCTTGCCTTCTCGTCTGTGACTCTGCTGACCAGGTGCTGGCTGGGAATGCTCTTGGCTGGGTGGTGGTTAGTCGAGGGGAATTTACAGAATTATTTTAATAGTTTCTGCACTTCCTGGGGCAGCTACTCCTGTCCATCTTGGCGAGGGCCTCTTCCCTTGTCTCCTGGGCCCTTTCCATGCTTCCTGCGAGACAGCAGCATCAGACAGCTGGGGTGAACCTGTCTCCTGGGCCCTCTTCTCACTGTGAGCCCCATGAGTAGGGGGAGCAGTGACCCCGTGACAGCCCCCAGCTGTCAGCTCCAGTCCTGGCAGAAGTCTACCTCGCACCCTTGCTCAGGGCTTTCTCTGTCCTGTCTGTCCGTCTGAAGCATGTGAAAGCCCTTCTCTGGAAGCCCTTTCCTCCACCAGCAAGAGCAAGCAGTTAAGTGCCTGTACCCCACACACCCCCTCGAGGAAGGGGCTGTCCACATCCTAATCCTGAGGGGAAGCAGCTGAGGGGCAGAGAGCCAGGGACTGGCTCAGGGCAGCGTGGGGCTGAGCGGCCAGCCCTGTCGGAGCACTGGCTGCCCCATGGGGCAGGAGGAGCCGCCTGCTTTTGGGTGCTGAACCCGGCAGTCTGGTGGGGCCTGTGGCGGGGCCATTCCAGGCTCACCCACGGTTTCACCACTGAGACCTGCACACACCCCTTCCCCCCTTATAGAGGGAGAAATCTGGGGTGCTTCAGAGCTGCCCCAGCTGCCAACCCTCCCTGCTCCTCTTCGCAGCTGGTGAACCGACTCGTGTACTCTGGCAGTGCGGACAGGACCGTCAAGTGCTGGCTGGCAGACACAGGGGAGTGTGTGCGCACGTTCACGGCCCACAGACGCAACGTGAGCGCCCTCAAGTACCACGCAGGCACCTGTAAGTGACTTGGCCCGGCACGACCCGCGCCACCCCAACCTGGCTTCTCCTCCCTGCTTCTTTACTTCCTGTGCGATTTTCCCTCATTGCGCCTCGGCTGCCAATCATCAGTGTCCAATGGCAGTGCTCGTTCCTTCTCCACACACCCATGCCTGCAGCTGTTTTGCAAAGAAGGTCCAAATAAGGGTTTGGTGGTTCCTCCCTACCTTTCTCCAGGACAGCCTGGGAGACTGGACTGCTGGGAGGGTCTCAGGTCAAAAGCACATCCCAAAAGGTACATCTTAATTCTCCAAGTGAGACAGTGGCTACCCCTTAATCCAGCCAGCCTCGAGGACCACATGGGTTTGGCCTCACTTGGCCTTAGGATTTGTATGCAGGGAAGAGAAAATCCAGGTAGCTGTGGTTCCAATGGGGTAGTGGTTTATTTTCTCTCAGGTAGAAGAATTTCAGAGGCTGATGGTCTAGGCTGGAATGAGTGGCTCCACAAAGTCATCAGGCACCCAACTTTCTTCTGTCACTCTGCTTCGTCATCCTTAGCACAGACCTTCTATCTTTAAAGAAGCCTCATGATTCAAGATAGCTGCTACAGTGTCTGCCATCGTGTCATGTTTTAGGCAGGAAGGGAGAGAGGATGGAAGGACGGAAAGGACGCGTCTTCTAGAGAGGATGGAAGGGCGAAAGGATGCGTCTTCTAGCTGAGTTGGTCCCTTTAAGATCTTTCCTGGAAGCTTCATCCAAGGGCTTCCGCATACCTCTCTGTCACCGTTCTGTCTGCAAGAGATAGTGAATCATAAAGTCTTTTATTTGAGGAATTCGATGCCAAGATGGAATCAGGGTTATTTTGGAAAGAAAGAAGGGCAAAATGGCTTGTTGGACAGGCAATGAGCTGTCTGTCCTACAGGTCTCAAATTGTCACACAGCCGGGCCATTTGCCTCTGCCTCTGACAGTGGAATATTCAAGTTGACCTCACAGCAAAGGTGTTGGAGGAAGATAGAATGTAGATATCTGAAAATAGATCCTGACATGCCCTCAGGATCCAGGTGTCTGACACGGAAAAATTATTTTTCGTTTGTTCATGTGTCCAAGCTTGGAAGTGTGGTTACGGCTCTACTCCCAAGTCTGGGTCCTCTAATTGAACACGAGGAAGGTTCTACTTTCAAAGGCTCTGGCTGGTGGCCGCCTAGAACATCTCCCTGTGCAGCTAGGGCATGGAGCCTGCAGGGAAAGCGGAGCCTGCAGCCCACTGTTGCCCATCTCGGTTCTTGGTCTTGGCCAGCAAGGCTATGGGATGACCAGACTTTGTTTTTGATCCTCTTCCCACCGACGGGGAGCTCAGCAGCCACACTGGGTTTTCCAGGCCATGTCCATTTGTCTCTAAGTTTGTAGGGGGAAGGCAGAAAGGGGCTGGAAAGAGACCCAGAGATGAAACTTCCCCTCTGGGGCCATTCACTCTGTAGTTTTTTTAAAGAAAGGCTGGAACAGGCTGGGCACCGTGGCTCATGCTTGTAATCCCAGCACTTTGGGAAGCCAAGGTGGGAGGATTGCTTGAACTCAGTAGTTTGAGACCAGCCTGAGCAACATAGCAAGACCCTGTCTCTATAAACTTTTTTTTTTTTTTTTTGAGACCGAGTCTTGCTCTGTCGCCCAGGCTGGAGTGCAGTGGTGCAGTCTAGGCTCACTGCAACCTCTGCTTCCCAGGTTCAAGCGATTCTCCTGTCTCAGCCTCCTGAGTAACTGGGACTACAGGTGTGTGCCAACCACACCCGGCTAATTTTTGTATTTTTAGTAGAGACGGGGTTTCACTGTGTTGGCCAGGCTGGTCTCAAACCTGATCTTGTGATCTGCTCCGCCAGCTTCAGCCTCCCAAAGTGTTGAGATTATGGGCGTGAGCCACTGCGCCCAGCCCCCCGCTTTTTTTTTAAATTAGCTGGGTGTAGTGGTGCATGTCTGTGGTCCCGGCTGTTCGGGAGGCTGAAGCGGGAGGATCATTTGAGCCCAGGAGTTCAAGGTTAACAGTGAGCTATGATCGCACCACTGCATTCCAGCCTGGGCAACAGAGTGAGATCCTGTCTCCCTGTCTCAAAAAAAAAAAACAAAAAAAAAAAACACAAAAACAGAAGGCTGGGGAACAAGTACCCACAGAGCACCCTCAGATAGGTAGGTAGCCCAGCACCCTTACCCCCAGGTGGTCCTGCCCCTTCTCCCCAAGGTCCCGGGCAGGCTTGCGCCCTAGCTGCTCACCATAGTTACCTGCTCATTGACAGCCCAGGACTTCCTCCCTCCCTCTCCACCTCCCATTTCCCTGTGAGCGTTTCCTGGGACGCCTGCCAGGTGTACTGTCTGCGTCAAGTCCTAGCAACAGGGTCGGCTTCAGAGAGCCCAGCCTAGGCCAAGTGAGTTCTTCTAGTCCACATCCTCAGTGTGGCTTCCTGACTAGCAGCAGCTTGTCACTTAAAACTGGGTAGA
>NW_012115154.1:19372795-19373654 GCF_000951035.1 Colobus angolensis palliatus | reverse complement strand
GAAATGCAGATTTTCAGGCCCCGCCTGCTAAATCAGATTCAGAGATGCGGCCCCATGCTGTGTGGCTAAGCCTCCAAGTGACGGATGCAGGCTGCTGTTGGAAAACGATTGGACTAAGTTCTTAGGAAAAAACCCCAGGGAGAGACAGCCACCTAGGGGAGGAGACAGACTGAGTCGGAGGCTCGCCCCCGCTAGGGGTCCTGGGGGTGCGTGATCATGAATCCCAGAGGACTGGGCTTTGACTTGGGGACAGATCCATTAATGAGGATGGGAGGATAAGGCTGCCGACGCAGCGGAAGGTGGGGGGGACGCGACTTGAGGACCTTACGATTATCCCCAGGCAGGGTCCTTCCAACCAGGCACGGGAACCAACTTCACCAAACCGCAGAGTGGGGACTGGGCCCGGGCGGTGTTCAGCAGGGGCAGGACCAGCTGGCGCGCAGGCATCTGCAGGGTGGAGCCCAGTAACTGTGGGCATCCCTGTTTCTCTGGAGGGGCGCTGTCCACTTCCCATAAGAACCTCAGGATACCCCCGTGGGGCGGAGTCCCGGAGACGCTCCAGGTCACGCTCTCGCCGCTCCATCCCTGCCTGCGGGGGGCCGGGCAGGGAGGGAGGGAAGGAGGGAGGCCCAGCGCGCCCTGTGTGTCCGCAGTGTTCACGGGCAGCGGGGACGCTTGCGCCCGGGCCTTCGATGCGCAGTCTGGAGAGCTGCGGAGGGTGTTCCGGGGCCACACATTCATCATCAACTGCATCCAGGTAGGTCCCTCCGCATTGCTCTGGGCCGCTGCCCGAGGGAGGGAAGGTGCCCCCACCGGATCCATCCACGCCCGCAGCCGCGTCCCCCCGCCTACCGCCTCG
>NW_012115154.1:19335068-19372390 GCF_000951035.1 Colobus angolensis palliatus | reverse complement strand
CGCCCTCTTTTCCCTTTTAGGGTGACTCCTGCCCTCCCTCCCCATCCCTGACCTGGCGAAAGGCCTAGTCTCAGGGACCCTCCCACCTCAGGGGCTGCAGGCGGACTGCCCCAGCTCCCCCAGCCCCAGGAAACAGGGCCTTTCCTGCTGAGAGGAAGTGATTTTTTACAGAAGCCACTGAATCTGGTTATTTTGGCAAATTGTCCGTCTCGAGGGCCTTGGGGGGAACTAAAATACACAGCCTGAAAGTTCAAAGTACTCCTGTGTCCTCTTTTTGTTTTGCAAACTGAGTCTCAGCTTCTTTTCGGAGCTTGAGATTCTAGGAACCCAGGGCGGCGGGTCTCCTGCCCTCTGCCTCCTCACACCGGCCTGGGCAGCTTTGGGGGTGACTTGTGGAGATGCGGGGCTGCCGCCAGTGTCACTGGTGCAGGGAGTGGACTTGGAAGAGGCCCGGGAGCAAGGGAGCGGCTCTTTCACTTGTGCAGGTGACAGCGGGGACCCTGCTTAGGAGCTCTCATCATTTTCTGCCATGAATCTGGGAAGTTCCTTCAGGGCCTGGAGTGGGAGGAGGGGGGAGGGGACGGGCAGCAGCCCCATCCCCGGGTTCATGCACAGGAGTCAGGGCAGTGCCTGATGCTGGGAGGCGCAACACACACGCCAGAGCCACCGAGCACCCAAGGGGAGCCCTGTGCCCAGGGGCTCAAGCGCCCTGCAGGAGGCCCCTCAGCACCCTTCACAGCACCTGGAGGGGGCACTCTTCAGCCCTTTGGTGGTGCCGCTTTCTGCATCCATGTGCCCCGGTTGGCCCAGGTGCCAGGAGAGAAGCTGCAGGTGACAGTGTCTGCCGTGGAGAGCTCATCATCTTGCTGCAGAGAGAAGCATCTGCTGCAGGAGCAGCCCCATTCAAGTGGAGCAGCCCTTTCAGGTAGAGCAGCGTGCACTTCGTAGTCTTAATGCAGAAAATACTTCATCAGAGAGGGCCGGGGCCGCGGCCGCCAGGGCTCAGCTGCCAGGCCTGATGGGCGGGTCCACCCTCGCCCGGATGAACAGGTAGGGACTGCACTGTGGGCAGTAGGAAGGAAGGGACGCAGGCGCTGTAACTCCTCTAGGCCAAACCTCCAAACCCTGGGAACCAAAGCGACCCCGACCCCCACCTCAGGAAAAAGGGCTGGTTGGGAGGCAAGCAGATCGGTGCAGGAGAAGCCGCAGAAACGGCACCACGCACTGTTCTCTGGGTGAGACTTAAGCACACACAGACCTGGGGTCTTGTGCCAGGTCTTGCTGCGACCCGGAACCACTGGGGCCTGTGGCTGCCGCAAGGGGCGTGTCTACCAGAGAGGAGCTTTCCATCGTGCTGAAGGGATGGTTCCGGAGGTGCAGGCCGGAGAACCGCCTTGAGTGCTGCCTGCGGGCAGTGCTGCCGGCGGGCCCTGAGCCTGTGCAGACGCTGGCACTGACTCCTCCCTGCCGAAGACACTTGCTTGGTGATGCTGCACTCTGGCCTGAGCAGCCCCTCACTGATAGGTCAGCTCCAGTCCCCACCTTATCCAACCACATCAGAGAATGGAGCACGCATCAAGCCATCCAGAGAAACCAAATGGGGCGCGGACCCAAATCACGGCCGCTGCACTCACTTAGCATTTTTATAGCAACACACATTGGGGTAATTTCTACTTCCCCCGCACAGAGAGCTTTGCGAGATGCTGAGGACATAAAGACAGCCAGATGTCCATTCTCTCTCTGGTTTCTGAGAGCCAGAGAGATATGGGGAGTGAGAGACTCTGATCTCCTGAACCCAGGCCTGGTCCCCTTCCGGCCACACCACTGTCGCCTTGCTATGAACGAAGCAAATGAGGTGTCTGCTTTTGATAAATTGATTGAGTTGGCTAAGAGAGGAAGGACAGGAGCTACCCATGGGACATATGGGCAGGAACACAGGGACACGGTAGGGCAGTGATCAGCATCAAGGACACCTAACCAGTTGTGCACACCATCATGCTGGCATGGGCTGCCCTCACCTGCCTGCCACACGCCCCTGCCTACTCCTGCTCCTCTAGTGGCATCCAGCCTCCCTGCTGTGATCAGCAATCATACCATCCGCCCCCATTCTTCTCTCCCCACAACTCACACCTTCTGGCAGCCCATGAACATGTCACACTCAGACTGTCCTGCCCCAAATACTATCTCATTTGTCCCACATCTAGAATGTTCTTTTTCCTTTGACTTCCCAAGGAGAACCCTCCCAGGCCCCCTCCTCTGCAACAGTCTCTCCTTCTCCAGCCTCAGCACCCTCCTGCCCCCTCCTCCACCACCTGTTCAGTTTCACAGGGTCAGCTGTAGGTACAGCAGGCCTGGCCCGAGTCTCCATGCCTGGAGGGTAGCCTGTCCTGGATATAGCGCATGCCCAGAACTGCCCCCACAACCGGCTTCCTGTGCAGCTCTCTCTTCACAAGACAGGGAAGAGTTTTGGGGCCTGCTGGTGTGTCACTGCTTCTATGATGGCTAAAAACAGCTGGGAAGCTAGAAGACACGCCTGAACCAAGCTCAGGACAGCGACTTGTTAGCAAAAAGCTTCAATTCAGGTCCCAAATCCAAGTGTGGCATTGTGTCAAATGAGGCTGAGACTCCGTGTCACCTCAGCTCACCAGGCACTTCTGAGGCAAACCCTGACAGGTGCATTTCAGTCCCCTGCCCAGGATCCACCCCAGCCGCACTTGGCATTTGGCATCTTTCACAGCAGGTGCCCTCTGCTGCTTCTGAGGTCATCCTTCCATCTCCTCACAAAACTCAGTGGAAACAAACATCTTGCAATCACGATGAAGCACTAGTCACCCAGATGCTTTCAACACCTGCAACTGGGGAGGCTGAGTAAATTACTGTAAAGTCTGGGTGACAATTTTTGAATATATTTTCCATCTTTTATTTCCATCAGTATCATCCATTTAAGAAGAATGACAAGAAGTTTCCCATCAGTCCAAACTGGACCACCCACGCTTTATGAAAAGGTTAGAGCATTTCAGCCGGTCCCACATGACCCATCCGTCTTCAGTCAGTGCCTTCTGGAAGGGAGGAAAAGTCTTGGATGCACCTGGAACTCAATCCACTCGGCATCTGGCTGCTGCTGCAGTCCTGGGGCTGGAAGGAGCCCCTACTGGGTGCACATCTACAGAGGAGTTCATGGCGCAGTGAGGACGGTTACTGCTGGAGCCGACACAGCGAACTACATACTTTTAGAAAGAGCCTCTGTCACATGGATAGAACAACAAAAGAAACCCCACAAAAAACCTGGAGAAAATATATCTAAGTCTCTGATAGATCTCTTAGCCAGCAGTGAGTTCAGTATGACAGCACAGAGTCTAAAAATATTAATTAAAAATAAATTGCTTTGGTTAGCATTTAAACCTTTCCCATTCAATAAAAGATTTCTGTAATGAGGAATGCTGAATATATATAAAGTCTGACACTCAATCTTCAATTTCCAGGGCGTATTTTACTGAACTAAGAGCATAAAACACTGGCATCCTAGGCTGAAGGCGTCTGCTGCAACCTGGTGTGGCCCCCAAGGCCAGTGCCTCATCACTATGCCCCACAGCACTTGAAGACTTAAAGGATGATTTGAGGGGCGGGGGAAGGGTGGCACAGGAAGCCATGGGGCATCCTGGCAGAGATGGCAGCGTGGGAAGCAGGAAGGCCATGGGCAGTGGGTGCATGAGGCAGGCAAGCCGGGCAGATGGAGCCACAGCTGGAGAGGAAGTGGTCGGGATGCCCTTCCCAGGACCCTGCCCCGGACACCTTCCCCAGGATCCCTGTTCTGCGGGACGTCTGTTCCTTCCCATTTCAGGGTAAAACACCAAGCTAGGGAAGGGGTTAGGGACGCAGACCGGGGAGGCAGATGGAACGACCTGCACCAGGTCAGAGGAAGCTTCTTCCCCGAGACCATGCATGAAGGCCCTGGGACCCCTCCTGGCCTTGTCCCCTGCCCGCCCCCTCCTATGCCCAAAGAGGAACTTGCAATTCAGATAAAAAGTAAGAACAGAAAGAGCTGCATTCGCCTTTTCATAATGATAGCATTTATAAGCAGAAAATTAGCACTATTTCTGTTCATTATTTAGTTTTTCTTTGTTGCTGACTTCATATTTTCTACATAGGATAGGTACTCTGCAATAATCATTTCTTCGTCTTCCAGAGTTGAGTCAAGATAGTCTTCCTCATGCTCTGGAATGTCTTCCAGGATCTCATTGACGGCCTCTGTCTCCATGTCTTCATCTGTTGAGGCACTAGAGGTTCCTACAATAAAATACCGCGGGAGTAAGTGAATTATGTGAGGATTGTCCTGGGGACACTGCACAACCACAGTCAACCTCAGACTGTGCCTCCTGCTGGCCACACTGTCCAGGTGGCCAGCCCAGCAACGTCAGGGGACGCCCCTCTCAGTCTCCACGTCTGCCGTGGCCTAGGGCACTGGCCCCGTCTGTTGGCTTCTGAAGATACTTTGCTGTCAACGTGGCCCTCAGAGACCTCAGACCTACCTGCAGAGTCAGAAGGGGATGTGGCTGGCGGGGACAAAGAGTCCTCCGGCGACAGCGGCAGGTCGGGAGGCAGGCTTCCTCCGTTGTGAGCAAGGGTCTGGGCAGCCAGCTGGACGTTGCCTCTGAACACTCTCAGCGCAGCTTCGGCCACAAGTGCATCAAAACCCATGTACACCAGCTAGGGGAGAGGGCAGGGTCACAGCCTCAGCCACCCCCATCACCCACAACGAGCAGCCGGCTCTCATGTTTAAGAGCTCCCGGCATGCGCACCATGGCCCTTTCGGCACAAGTCATGCTTCTGTGCAATGTGAGCGTGGAGCAGCCTGGAAGGGGGCTTGGAAGACTCGAGTCGGGTGCGTCAGTGAGCAGCCATCTCAGGACAGGCAGTGACCTCGGGCTGAGAGGAAGGCGCCACGCCAGTCTCACCACGAGCACGGTGAGGTCAGTGGCCACAGCATACAGGCATGCTAATGTGTGTGGGGGGACAAATGTGGACAGAGTTGTCACTTGGGACACAAAGCTGGATGGGCTTCACAGGTCACAGTGGCATCCTTTTAGGTCACAGGCAGATAAATGGGACTGATGTAAACAGTGGTGCATAGAAAAAGGAGGCAAACCTAAAGAGAACTTCCTGACACTTCCCCAGATTTCCTGCTTTCCAAGGAGGCCTCCCCTGCCCTCTGTTGCTGTGTGGGTGGCCTCTGAGGTGGGCAGGTTACACCTGGAGCCTGGGAGCCAAGGTTTCAGCACGGACCCCCCCAGTCCTGCTGCCTGATTCAGCCACGTTACCCCAAGCAACCCCACCCAAGGCTGTCCAAGCTGAGGGCACAAAGACGTGTCACTCACTTGGTCAATGTTTTCCTGGGAGGGACTTTCTTGACGGTTGTCGGTTTCAGGATTGGAATCATTTAACCACCACATCTGAGGATTGCTGAGCAGAATCTGAAACACACAGAAACACCCTTTACCCATCACTAAGCTCTTCACACATTCAGACAGGCACCGCACCCTGCCATGTGCTCGGCAGACCCAGCCGTCCTCTGCTGCTATGAGCACAGAAAGGGGCTCCCGCCCGGGCTGATGTTCCCAGAGGCTTCCAGCCAGAGACCGGGACAGTGGGGGTTTGAAGGAGGAGCAAGACTAGTCAGGGGAAAGATCCCTTCTGACAGAGCAGGAAGGGACGGAGAGCAGGCGGAAGCAGCATCCGAGAAAACAGGTTTTGTCAGAGCTACAGACAGAAAGGTCTCTTAAGCAGCTCAGGGCTGCCTGATTGATCTTTGAAAGTGTCATGCCCTCTAGACTTCAAATATCAGGCAGGTAGTAGAGTTATTTTGACCCTTGATTTCTTCATCACACAATACTTAATCTTAAAGACTCTGTGGAGACTTTCCTTTCCAACACTCAGTACTTCTATGTTGGCTGGAGGTATGTATGTGCTACTCATATAATTCCAATCTACTTCGAGACCCATTGGTCCCTTCGGATGTTCAGAATTTCCCACCTCTTAACATTTCTCCAACACAAAAACATCAAACTAGATACTCAAATACAATTTTAAAATTTGGCCGGGTGCGGTGGCTCAAGCCTGTAATCCCAGCACTTTGGGAGGCCGAGACGGGTGGATCACGAGGTCAGGAGAACCCGGTGAAACCCCGTCTCTACTAAAAAATACAAAAAACTAGCCGGGCGAGGTGGCGGGCACCTGTAGTCCCAGCTACTTGGGAGGCTGAGGCAGGAGAATGGCGTAAACCCGGGAGGCGGAGCTTGCAGTGAGCTGAGATCCGGCCACTGCACTCCAGCCTGGGTGACAGAGCGAAACTCTGTCTCAAAAAAAAAAAAAAAATTTAACATATATGTTAAATATACATATACATCGTAACAAAAGTAGTGACTTGTGGAGCCTTCCAGGGAACAGGGCAGGGATAAGAGGCAAAGGCAGGGTGGACCACTCGTGCCTGCTGCACCCACACCCACCTCAGCAGGGCAAACGAGTACACCTGCCCTGCCCTCCACCTGCCTCCACCCCGTCTCTGCCCCCCAGCCCCGCCCCCAGCATGCACACAACCTAAGCTAGCTCCTACCACTCCGCCTCCTGCCTGCCATGCTGCCCCAGCATCTGCCTGGACTGCTGCCTCCATGCAGCCAGCCCCCTGCCTCCCGTGCACCCCTGGGGACTCCCCACCACGTGTGCTCTGAGTTTGTCTCTCACCGAGCTGCGGGGCTGAGAGGGCAGAGGGTGCGTCCATACCGAGCTGCTGAGACGCAGCACAGCACCTGCCCTACGGAGGATTCGATCTGCTTCTCCAACACAGGGAAGGAAGTGGCCCAGGTAAGGTCCTGCTGTCTGGATCCCAACCTGCTGTCACTCCTGAGGGGTTCTCTGAAAAGCTCCCCCTTTGCCAACATGTACTATGGACTAAATAAATAAAACTAGATACTTACATTTAAAATTTTAATGCCAAACAATTATACTACAAGTTGAATTACCATTCTCTTTTTCTGCTATGGAAACTGCCTGTTTACACTACACTCTGCTGCACACAGAAACCCTATATAAAGTCCTGGCCTGTGGACTCTGCTGGTGTGGACAGACACCATGTTCTGGAGCCAGGCCTGGGCCAGGCACTGAGCATGGGGCCTCTTGGGGCCTCACATGGCTTCTGTCCAGGCTGGAGCCCAGGAGAAAGCTGCCCTTCAGATCTGATGACAGGGCAGCCCATAGGAGTGAGCCTGGGAGGACGCCCAAGAGCCATGGAGGGAGCTCTGGGCAGGACCCACTGCTCAAAGACAAGGTCAGAGGCCCCGAGGGAGCGGCTACCTTCAGGGCCTCGTCCAGGTTCCCGCTGGCTGCATGGAGCGCCTGCTGGGCTGCGTGCGTGGAGTAGCCCATCCCTTTCAGACACCTGATGTTCTCGAGGCGGCGTCTTTTCTTCTCTTTTTCCTCATTCCTTATTTGGGCCAATTCCTTTAGGAAAACAGCAAAGTCCCATCCCAAGTTAGGGACTGAGATTTCACAGCATCTCAGTCTACGCTCTGCAGGATTCTCGGGGTTTCCAGGCAAAGCCAAAAAACCAAAGCAAAGCACAGCGGGACCTCTGTCTACCTCTCCTCACCCAGCCAAATGGCAGAGGTGCCACAGAGGCAGAGGGGTGGTGGAAGTGCTACTTCTGAGGGCAGGCAGTGGAAGTGAGACGCCCGTGGGGCAGGAAGGAGGTGCCTCATGAGCCCTGCCATCCGGCATCAGGATGGGCCACTCGCCCAACCCAGCGCACTCCCACTGCAGAGGTCGCAGGCATGAGGTGCATGGATTCTCTTCTAGGAACTGGGCAGAAGAGCTTCCTGCATGTGGTGGGAAGGCCTTCCAGCCTTTGATGAATCGCCCACGGACTCAAGTTCAAATGTGATGTGGAATCGGGGCTCCTGGGCAATGCCAAGGTTGATGACCCACCCACCACAGCTTGGGGAGCAAGGACTCCAGGGCCTTCTGAGGCCTGTCATTCCATTCAGAACCCACAGAATGCCCAAGGGACAAAGTTCATCTAACCTCTTGGTTCTCAACCCTGTTTCTCAGAGTTGCCTGCTATTGCTGCAGGGGCACAAGGCAGCTGCAGAGGGTTCTAGTCTCTTCGCCTCTCCCACCCAGGGCCAATCAGGAGGGTTCCCAACTTATTTTGTAAACTAGTATGCCCATAAACATGTCATTTAAAAAGGGGATTTTGCTGCTTAAAAACAACAACAAAGCAAGTTTGAAAACCAGGAATTTAATCCAACCTCATTATTTTCCCAACAAGGAGACAGAAAGCTTTCAACAAAGCTAAGTGACTGCCACATTCTCCCAGGGAGAGCAGCTCCACCATCAGCAGCAGTGAGGATGGGGGAGAAAACAGACTCCCCTCCTTCCAGAGACCTGCTCCTGCCTCCCCCCCAGCCCAGGCAACAGGCGCCTCCCTGCGTTTTCCCCACAGCAAGAAAGTGGCCTCATCTCTTAGGAATACAAAAGCACCATCATCGTGGAACCAGACTCCACAGCGCCACGGTAGGAGCAGGCAGAGCAGAGTGGCTGCTGGAAACATCTCCAGGGATGAAGATATCTGTAGACTCATGGCCTGTCTCTGTCACGGGAGAACCTCCCCTAGTTGGTGTACATGGGTGCCTCTCTGCACCCCGAGAATCCAGCTGCACCAGGCCTGTCTCATGCCCCCGTTACATGCTCTACCTCTCAGCGGCCAATTTCCCCCAGCTCCAGCCCCGCCGCACAGCGCAGTGGGCTCCGTCATTCCAGTCACCTACCTAAAAGCCCACAGCAGCTCCCGACCACCTCCCCACACTGAGGCACCAGCTCCTTATTATGCTACTCAGGGCTCCCACTCCCTCGCCCCAGCAATGCTTCCAAACTGACCTTATCCTGCCACACCACCCCAACCACGCACACCAGCAGGAGGCTTTCAGGCCACTCACATTTGCACCTTTATTCACACTTACACTCCACATAAAATGCCTTTACTGGTCCCATCCTCTGCTTTCAATACAGTTTCTTCCATTTATATTCCAACAGGCTAAGAAGCACGCCTAACATCCAAGCACAGAGAAGGACGCTGCCAGCCAGCCGACCTGGGCATTACCTACCACAGACCTCCATCAACCGGGAGCTTCGAAGAACGTTGCCTTTCATTACAAATGTCTTAGTCTGTTTCCTTTTAATCATGCAAACACACGTGAGAAAATTATTTTCTGATATATTTCTCTTTATACTAAGATGAGTTAGAAAGATAAAGTAGATCAAATCAATGACAGTACTGCACTGAAGTGGCTACAGTTCAGTAGAATCAGATTTCAAGAGAGAGGCATTGTATGGTCACAAGCAGCTGGGACCACCTCTTAGGAAGGCTGCTGCTCACCGTCTGGCCATACTGAAGCATGATCTGTGATCGCTGTTTCTACAGCTGTTGCTTTTTGCCAGATGAGAAACGGGCCTGTACTCAGGGCCATGTTGCACAAAAAATATAAACTTTTAAAATTATATATTAAAGGCTGGGTGCAGTGGCTCACACCTGTAATCCCAGCACATTGGGAGGCCAAGGTGGGAGGATTGCTTGAACCCAGAAGTTTGAGACTGGCCTGGGCAACATGGTGAGACCCCATTTCTACAAAAAATAAAAACAAAAATCAGCCAAGAGCTCTTGGCAGGAGGATCATTGGAGCCCAGAAGATCAAGGTTGCAGTGAGCCATAATCATGCCACTGCACTCCAGCCTGGACAACAGAGCAAGACTCTGTCCCAAACGAAAACAAAGAATTTACATTCAGCTCAGTTAGATGCCCATTCCTAGAATGCTGGAACTCCGTGGGCAGCAGCTTTCTCTCGCTCATCTAAAGCTCCAATAGGAGCTCACTTTCTGTGGAACATTGTTCTTGTCTTTCCAGCACCCATTCTACCCCTCCCGGAAGTGTGGGAGGCTGCTCCAGCTCCCCAGGTGGCCCCTGAATGGGCTAAGGTGGCAACCCTCTACCTCTTGCCACAGGCCCGAGCCAATCAGTCTTGGCATTCCTCCAGCCTCAGTGACAACAGGTTCAAGGCTTCTCAATCACAAGAAGCTCAGGATTTTCTCTAAGGATTCTGGGACAGAGATTATGGCCCTTGGTGTGACTGGATGACACTGATGACATGGGGTGGGGGGTGGGATAGAGAGACAGACCTCAGGTCCTCAGTGACATCAGTAAGCCACTGAATCACCTAACCCTGAGACCTATCGTACTGCTGGACTTTTTACGAGTAAACAGGCCAATAAATCCCGTCACATCCGTTTTTTTGATGTTTAGGCAATTCTGGTTTTTTTCTGTTGTTGCTTTCAGCCAAAAGCATCCTAACTAATAACACCCATTGGGTGGAAGAGGGAGCAGGATCAACTGCACTATACACACTGTTGTTTTTTATTTGCATTTTCTCCAAGGGCTTTTAACTTCAGAAATGTACAAGTGATGTGACTCCACTATGCTTTAAAAGACTGCCTCTGAGCTACAGCTCTTCCCGTGTGTAAGATGAGAAGTATCTGTCCTATGGCCTCTCGGGTGGTCACAGGCAGAAGTGAATGACATGAGTGTGACAATGTTTTATGAACTATAGTCTCATACACTGATGAGAATTGTTTTCCAAATGATCTCATTTTAAAACACTAGCTTTCCAGATGCTAGTAAAATCTTACTGGTAGTGGAGTAATAGTAAAGCAACAAATCGGTATCAGCAATGTTCGTTTTTCTGTTAGTACTTAATTAGACCATGTAAAACTCAAACACACAGAACTCAACTTTTCAGCCCATCGCAGTGGCTCACACCTGCAATCCCAGCACTTTGGGAGGCCAAGGCGGGCAGATCACTTGAGGTCAGGAGTTCGAGACCAGCCTGGCCAAAATGGTGAAACCCCATCTCTACTAAAAATACAAAAAGTAAAGCTGGGCATGGTGGTGGGCACCTGTAATCCCAGCTACTCAGGAGGCTAAGGCAGAAGAATCACTTGAACCTGGGAGGCGGAGGTTGCTGTGATCACAGCACTGCACTCCAGCCTGGGTGACAGAGTGATACTGTCTTGGAAAAAAACAAAAAAGAACTCAGCTTTTCAAAGTCTCTGCCTTTACCTACTCATTGACTTCTATAGCAAGACCCAAAGGACCACGACTGGACTAGGCAAGAGAGAAAGGTCATGACCACAGCTGGTGTTGTAAAAGGAGAAACCCAAGCAGCCCTGGGACTGCTCACCATGGAATCAACCCACGAATCCACTCCCTCTCTGGCATCATGTAGGCAAACAGCCACGGGGCTTTCCTGCTCCCATCCAAATACCCCTGAGGCTGCTTTTCTCCTTCGGGATTATCCTAGTGTTTAGCAAAAAGGGAAACAAGGTAACATACATGTGAGGATTCTAGAGACTTCTGTGGCTGGAGTTTACAGCTAGAAAGGGCCTGTGAGATAATCTAGTACCAACTTCTTGTTTTGGCAAAAGAAGAAAAATGGTTCTCCTGCTAATATTCCACCATGATCTCCCTCTAGGCCTCAGTTATTTTACTGCAGGACATACTGGATAGAATAAGGATCCTTCCAACTCCAAAATCCTAAGGTTTTCTTTAATGTACTTAATTGTTTCAAATGATTCGAGTTTTTAACCTGTGCTTTCATAATATAATCCAACTTGTTTCTATGATTTGACTTATGCTTCTAGGCAAGGATGCAATCCCCAACTTTAATAAAGACCTCATGAAGAAACAATGTTCTGTTTTTAAAATGACTTCCAGAAATACACTATGGTGTTAAAGAGAGAAAGGGGACTGTTTGCCACCACAGCAGGAAACAAAACTAAGGAGACTGCGGCATGTGAAAAATGATCCAATTGAAAAAGACAAGTTTCAGCCGGGCATGGTGGCCGACACCTATAATCCCAGGACTTTGGGAAACTGAGGTAAGCTCATCACTTGAGGTCAGGAGTTTGAGACCAGCCTGGCCAACATGGTGAAACCCGTCTCTACTAAAAATACAAAAATTAGCTGGGTGTGGTGGCGGGCACCTGTAATCCCAGCTACTCAGGAGGCTGAGGCACGAGAATTGCTTGAACCCAGGAGGGGGAGATTGCAGTGAGCCAAGATCGCGCCACTGCACTCCAGCCTGGACGACAAAGTGAGACTCTGTCTCAAAAAAAAAAAGTTTCTTCTTCCTTCCCAATCTGGAGTAATAAAGAGTTCCTTGTTATTAACACCTCCTGTGGGACTATCTTTTTTTGTTCTTTCATACCTAAGAGAGCTAGGGCATTGTGAAAGTGGGTACCTCTCTGCGGTTGGTAATATGAGTGGCCGCATGATCCACGTTCCCATCACACGCCCTCAGGCCAAGCCGGGCTTCCTGGGCAGTAAATCCCAACTGCAACAAATTGTCCACTTTTGATGGATCAATATATAGCTCTTTCAAGAGCTGATGTGCCTAGAGACAGGGAGAAATGTAAGAATCATGTAACCATAGCAATACTTAAAGCTTAATACAAAGTTAAAGCCTAAAAGAAATTAGATTGTGCCCAATGTGAATTAAAGGGCATCAGATTTTGGATAAAATCTCTAAACTAGGCCTGTTATTAACAAGTACAAATGGAAAGAGACCAACACTATCTCTACTCACATTACACAGCCTCAGCACAACACCAGGAAAGAGGCTAGGTGTTGTGGAAGTGACTGGTATCCACTTTTTTCCTGCAACAAAAGCCCCTGAATTTGAGCTGTGCATGTGGCATTCCTCACCCTCCCGTGCAGCTGGGTGTAGCCAGGTGGTGAAGTCGACGTCAATGGCATGCAGCCACAGCGCTGGGTGCAGCTGCTGGGCCATCTCTCAAGTGGCCTGCTCTGGACGCTCTCTTGCACCCTCTGCTGGCTGGAAGAGGCACTGACAGGAGCAACCTGGGACGCCTCGCTGAGGCTGGCAGGCTGCTCACTGCTTTGGCCCCCGCTCACCTCCAGACTGCAAGATGAGTGAGCCATAAACTTCTATCCAATTAAAGTCACTGTCTTTTTGAAGTCTCCTTATTACAGCATCTGGCTGTACTCTAACAAATACAAATATGTTTCTGGCTCAACATCTCCTGTGCACGGAGAAAGCACAGGCATGTTTCTCACAAGTCACAAACTACTAAGTTAAAATCCTTAACTTCCGGGAGTGTTTTTTAAAAGGAGGTGAAAACGGTTACAACTTTACTTTTCTTACCTTGTTAAGATACTCACAAGCCTCTACATCATTTCCACTGTGATAGTTTCGGATACCTTGAAGTAAGTAGAGTCTTAGAAACAGTACTTTCTCTTTCCCACAATTTCCCTAAAATTATTGAAGAAAAAAAGGACAAAATTGCCTTATTTCTAATTACAGGTGTATAATACTCATATCTGTAATTCCCTTGGTCTCCAGAGGGGCAACATGGTAGTATTAAAACGTCCGTGGCTTCACTATGACTGATGGCAAAAGTGAAGCCCCTTCTTCCCCATCCCCTGTGGTACGACGACATTCCTCCAGACGTGCAGCACTCCCGACATGCAGCACTGCAGACATGCAGCACTCCAGACGTGCAGCACAGTGGCCCTCCTGGTCAGCAGAGAAGTATGCAGAAATCCAAACCAGGTATAAGAGAATCTACATCAGCAGGACTGTGATGACTTGCGGAAATCAGAACAATCCTTACTGGAGCCAGAGCTCTTGAGCTGGGACTCATTCACTCTAACTGTTACTGCTGAAATGTCTATTTCCTGCATTTATATCCTGCAAATTAGACTCTACCCATATAAAGAAGTCCGCAGCTCTCTCCTGGTCAGGGTGATCACTGGTGGGGTTCTATGACTAGCAAACTGTGTTGCTTTGGGCTAAATGCTCACACACTAAAAGAGACAGCCAGATTTGTAAAACATTGAACACTTTATAAATATATAGGTTAAGAAGAGCATACTGCATATACTACTATCAAAATGAAATCACCTTGTGGCAGTAGTTCAAATACTTTAACAGGAATAAACACAAATGCTAGAAATGGACTCAACAAGACATAAAATGAATTCCAGGAACATACTTTTATGTGAACCAGTCTCTGATGATTTTCTCCATAACAATTTTTAAAGCATTTCTGGGCCAAGTTTAATTTTTTTTCTGCATCATCAAGGCATTCCAGTTGTTCCAGGCGGAAGTAACACCACACTATATCCAGCTGGAGGACGGCGTAGTTATCCACTGTGTCCAGCAGCTCTCTGCAACACTCACTGGAAAGAGAAGGAAAATGACATCATTGCCAAGCAGCATTTGAAACATTTTTAGCATTTGAAACCTTTTTGTGAATTACTGGAATTCTTTCCCAGTTCTTGGTATATGTTCAAAGGCTGACTGCTCTAAAAGAGAGATCCTAATGTTTAGGAAGGGAGCTGTATTTATAATCTCATCCTTCTAATGGGGGAAAAAAAGAGAAATTAGGGCTTAGGAATCAAAGCTTACCACCACTTGCCCCAGGACACACATGCAGTCCCTTGACAGGAAGGAGAACCCAGGGCCACTGTTTTAGAGGCCCTCAGCAAATACTGGGAAGACCATGCTTTAAAACTGTGACTTCCAATCCTGACTGCAAATTAGCATCACCTGGACCAGAGCAACATTCGTTCTTTCTTTCTTTCTTTCTTTTTTTTTGAGACGGAGTCTCGCTCTGTCCCCCAGGCTGGAGTGCTGTGGCCGGATCTCAGCTCACTGCAAGCTCCGCCTCCCGGGTTCCCGCCATTCTCCTGCCTCAGCCTCCCGAGTAGTTGGGACTACAGGCGCCCGCCACCTCGCCCGGCTAGTTTTTTGTATTTTTAGTAGAGACGGGGTTTCACCGTGTTAGCCAGGATGGTCTCTATCTCCTGACCTCGTGATCCACCCGTCTCGGCCTCCCAAAGTGCTGGGATTACAGGCTTGAGCCACGGCGCCCGGCCCCCTTTCTTTCTTTCTTTCTTTCTTTAAGAATCATTGATCCCACTTAGACCAAACATAATAGAAATCTCTGGGGGTTGGGCCTGGTTGTTATATTGCCAGAGTCTCCCCAGGTGAGTCTAAGGCACAGCCAGGGCTGAACACCGCTTCTTTAAAGACGCCAAAAAAATCCCTACGTATTATGAATGCCTCAGCTGATGAAGGCTCGGACAAGACATTCATGTTCAACCACATTCAAGCTGGGGGAAAATCAATCCAGAAAGCGCCAGGCTCTAACGGCCCAGCTGATTTCTGAGGGCCTGTGTGCAGGCAAAACGAGACTCTATCCGTGGCAGCAGGCTGAACCCAGGCGCAGAGAACGGAAGAAAGACAGCAACAGAAGTCAGCGTGCTCCAAGAGAAGTGCTGGCAAAGGCAGCCATCAAAGCGACTGATTTTAAGTTATGATTACGTTAAAAATTCCTAATGCCAATCTAGGTCTCAAGTCTTCAATAAGAACATTTGGAACCACACATTGTACATGAACAAGGTTTTATATCTTTGTGTTCATTGGTGTTCTACTAAAAATAAGACTGCTCTTGTATAAAACTACAAAATCCACATGGCCTCAAACTTCCTGTCCTGCCTATCAAAACATGCGTGGAATAAAAAAAAAAAACCAAAAGGACTTTTATTTTGTCATTTGCCCTTTAAAACAGTAGTCTCCTAAAGAGGGCCCGTGTAGACAGTCCATTTGGGGGTGCAGCAAGAAAAATGTATCACGGCAGTATTTTTACACTTATTTTCATCTCTCTCAACATTTCGAATTTCGAGAATGTTTGAGAACATATACACCACATGTGCACGCAGACACACAGATGTGGAGCTGGGTGAGGGGTACTTTCTCCAAATTTACTGCTCAGCCTGAGAACTTGACTTAGAAAAAGCAGCACTTTGTGGATTGTGGTCTGATCTCACAGGCACGGTGAGATTTCCTGGCTCTGGACACATTCTGGTTCCTGTGACAGAAGACTCTCCTGCCACTCACAGGAAAGCAATGGGCATGTGGCCGAACTTCTCCATCTCCTGCATATTGCTTTAACAGGCTCATCCATGTTTTACTAAGCATCAGGAGCATGGACAGAAATGGCCTCATGTCAGTTAAAAATAAAATCAATATGCACTTATCTCAAGTTGGACCCAGGATCGAGTATTTATTTGTGCAGCCAAAAAAAAAAAAAGAGAGAGAGAGAGAAAAAAAACCAACAAAATGAACACACACAAAAAAAAACCAAAGCAGAGGTCTCAGAGGGGTACATGTCATCCTTTCAGTTTTGAGAAATCAACACATTATTATATATAAAACTATATTTAAACCTGATCATTTGCTTGGGGAAAAGTGGTTTCTTAAAGCCTGGTATAAATGGAATTTAGAAGGCCGGGCGTGGTGGCTCACACCTGTAATCCCAGCACTTTGGGAGGCTGAGGTAGAAAAATCACTTGAACCCAGGAGTTTGAGACCAGCCTGAGCAACATAGAGACTGTCTCTAAAAAATAAAAAAAATTTAAAAAAAACTATAAAAATAAAAAATTTAATTTAGAGTATACTTTTATTAACACTACTTTGGTTTACAATTTTAGTAGCATTAATATTCAGCACTATTGATACATTTTCATGCTGACAATATTAAAATAAATGTACAACATTTATTTAAATAAAATCTACTGAGCCTAGCTTTCAAAAAATAAAATCCTGGCCAGGCACAGTGGCTCATGCCCGTAATCCCAGGACTTTAGGAGGCCGAGGCGGGCGGATCACCTGAGGTCAGGAATTCAAGACCAGCCTGGCCAACGTGGTGAAACCCCATGTCTACAAAAATTAGCTGGGCATGATGGCGGACGCCTGTAATCCCAGCTACTTGGGAGGCTGAGGTGGGAGAATTGCTTGAACCCAAGAGGCCAAGGTTGCAGTGAGCCAGATCGCGCCATTGCACTCCAGCCTGGGCGACAGTGCAAGACTCCGTCTCAAAAACAACAACAAAAATTAAATCCCATTTGAGCTTAAGTCAGTTATTTAACAGAAATTTATTATGTTTGTCTTACAGATTTTTTTCTTTTTTTGGGACAGAGTCTCGCTCTGTCGCCCAGGCTGGAGCGCAGTGGCGCAATCTCGGCTCACTACAAGCTCCGCCTCCCGGGTTCACGCCATTATCCAACCTCAGCCTCTCGTGTAGCTGGGACTACAGGCGCCCACCTCCACGCCTGGCTAATTTTTTGTATTTTTAGTAGAGTCGGGGTTTCACTGCGTTAGCCGAAAAGGTCTGATCTCCTGACCTTGTGATCTGCCCACCTCCGCCTCCCAGAGTGCTGGGATTACTGGCGTGAGCCACCGTGCCCAGCCTAAAATTTTTATGTTAAAGAAAGAAAGATACTAATTTCAAGAAAGGTAAGCCTGGCCGGGCGCAGTGGCTCACACCTGTAATCCCAACACTTTGGGAGGCCAAGGCGGGCAGATCACCTGACGTCGGAAGTTCAAGACCAGCCTGGCCAACATAGTGAAACCCCGTCTCTACTAAAAATACAAAAATTAGCCGGCAGTGGTGGTGGGCGCCGGTAATCCCAGCTATTTGAGAGGCTGAGGCAGGAGAATCGCTTGAACCCAGGAGGCAGAGGTTGCAATGGGCAGAGATTGCAGTAAGCCAAGATTGTGCCACTGCCCTCCAGCCTGGGCAACAGAGTGAGACTCCGTCTGAAAAAAAAACCAAAAGCCAAACTTACCTAACTTTTTTCAAGAAAGGTTGGCTAAAAAGTCATTTTCAATTTTATTACTGGTTTTAAGGAATTGGATTATAGTGTGCTATAGTTTTTTTTTTTTTTTTTTCTGTATTTCTTGTACTTGGGGTTCATTAAAGTGATTGCATCTGGGGGTTTATAGTTTTCATCAAACTGGGAAAAATTATGGCCATTTTTTTCTTCAAGTATTTTTTCTGTCCCACATGCCTCCCTTTCCAGGGACTCCAATTACATGCATTTTAGGCTGCCTGAAATTGTTCCACAGCTTGCAGATGCTCTGTTAGTTTTTTCTTCTTTTCAGTCTTTTCTGTTTTCTCAGATAGTTTCTATTGCCTTAGTTAACATTTACTAATCTTTTCTTCTATAGTGGCTATTTTGCAGTTCATCCCACCTAGTGTACTTTTCATCTTATGTGTTGTACTTTTTATGTCTTCCATTCTGGTTTGGGTCTTCTGAATGTCTCCCATGTCTTTATCTGACATGTTCAATTGTTCCTCTGCCTTCTTGAGCATATGGATTACAGTCACTGTTTTAATGTCCTTGTCTACTAATTCTATCTTCGGAGTCACTTCTGGATCTGTTGCTACTGACTGATTTTTCTGCTTGTTATAGCTTGCATTTGCTTGTTTCTTTGCATACCTACTAATTTTTCAGTGGATGCTTGATATTTTTGAGTTGCTAAATTATTGCGGTTTGTTAGGGATACACTTATTTCAAAACAGTAAGTTAAGGGTACTGTTGAGAACTAGCTTTTAAGCTTTGTTAAGTGGGACCAAATTATACCCTAGTACTGAGGCAACACCCTTCTAAAGATTCCATTTGATGCCCTGTGACTACCAAATTCTCCACTCTGGCTGGTGGGAATATGAACTATTCCTGGCCTTCTAGGAACTCTGGGGATTATTCCCTGCTTCTTTCATGTGGTACCTTGCCCAGCCCTGGGTGGTTTCCTCACACACATGTGCTGATCATCGCTGAGCAGAAGACTCAAAGGCTCCTCTGAAGCTGACACCCTCTCTCCGGCAGCTCGCTCCTCTCACCTCCTTGGCCTCCTGCACGCCCAGCTCCATGTCCTTAACTCCAGGGAGCACAAGGCTCTGCCTGGGTTTGCCGCCCTCCCTGCCCCGTAGCCTGAAACTTCTCCAGGCACTGAGCTCCGCTCATGTTTCCCCACCCCAGGGTCACCGTTCTGCACTGCCAGGAAGTCACTGTTTCATACTATTTGGGGAAAGAAACTATTCTTGATCATACTACATACCATACTCCAAGACATATGGTAGGAAGTTGTGACAGAACTTCTAGATTACTTGGAGAAGTTAGGGGGAAAAAATCAAATGGAAAAGGAAATGGAAAAACTGAAGTTTCCTCCTCTGCATTCTATTTGGCTTGCATTACTGCTGATTTCCTTTATGAAAAGGGAGAAATCACACACAAAAAAAATATGCTAACAAGTTGGCCAGGATAAACAGATGCCCAGAAAACAAATAACTTTCTCTACTTAGAAAGACATTGACAATTATTATTTCATTATTGTATCTACTACTTACCGAACATGTTAATGTACCATGAACTGAAGATGTAGCAAAATTTTTATTCAGTGGTTCCCTGAGACCTAAAAATTATTTCAAGGATTTGTCCAGGGTAAAAAGATTGAGAGAGGCTCACACAGATGTATGAAGATCAACCATGTCTTTATAACTGCTGAAGCTCGATTATGAGTGTATATGGAAGCTCATTATACTAATTTTTATTTGTATGTCTATTTGAAATTTTCCATAATAAAAAATGAGAAACAACTATGGAAGGGAATGAAAAATTTACTTAAATTTTTAGGACCTAATTTACAGCCTGTTTACTCTGCACTGTTTGCAGAAGAGAATGAAACTAACATCCTTTCAGAAACAGGCAGAGACAGAGACCCCAGAGGCACCCACCAGCCCTCATTCTCACTATTCCCAGCCCGGCCCCTCCCCTCCCAGTCCTTTCTTTGTGTATGTTAAAGTTGGGACTTGTTCACTTAGAACCCAAAGGCACTGACCAATGGAAAACTACAAATATTTGCATTCATCTTCTGGGAGTATACAGTATTATCTTGGAAATGCACCAAAACAGAAAAGAAGTTAACACTAAATTTGTTAACTTTTGACCATTTTCAAAAAATCAAGTCTACTTTTCTTTTTTTTTTTTGAGGCGGAGTCTTGCTCTGTCACCCCGGCTAGAGTGCAGTGGCCGGATCTCAGCTCACTGCAAGCTCCGCCTCCCGGGTTTACGCCATTCTCCTGCCTCAGCCTCCCGAGTAGCTGGGACTACAGGCGCCCGCCACCTCACCCGGCTAGTTTTTTGTATTTTTAGTAGAGACAGGGTTTCACCGTGTTAGCCAGGATGGTCTCGATCTCCTGACCTCGTGATCCGCCCGTCTCGGCCTCCCAAAGTGCTGGGATTACAGGCTTGAGCCACCGCGCCCGGCCAAGTCTACTTTTCAAATGTTGAATATGTCTGCATCACAGTCTCTTAGTACCATTTCCCATGAAGAGGAACCAGGACTCCTTGGGAAATTGCTGATTCCTGGTCTGGGGCGTTAAATGCCCAAGATGAGCCTGGAGTATCTTTGGATTCCAGAAATCAGAGACTGCAAAGACTAGCAGGGTTGAGTCAAAAAAATACAGGGGCTGCCTGTCAGCCAGCGATGACCAATTTAAGCACGGAAGTTTGAAACACATCAAATGTTTTAAATCCATGAGTTAATAATGATACTTAAGAAAATGAAAAGAAAAAGAAACCTCTTTGGTCACCTTTGGAGGGTGATAGTGAAGGAACTCATTTATTTTGAAAACAAGAAAATAAGGAGAAAGGAACAAAGTATTTTATTCTATCTTTCCTATACAAATTGTACCTCCACATATAAAATAACTGATGAGCAAAAAAATTTTTTTCAGAATTCCAACAATAAATGCAGAAGGGAGGCCAGGTACGGTGGCTCACACCTGTAATCCCAGCACTTTGGGAGACCAAGGCGGGAGGATCACATGAGTCCAGGAGTCCAAGACCAGCCTGAGCAACACAGGGAGACCCCATCTCTATAATAATAATAATAATAAAAAAAGGCAGACACAGTGGCTCACATCTGTAATACCAGCACTTTGAGAGGCTGTGGTGGGTGGATCACTTGAGCCCAGGAGTTTGAGACTAACCTGGGCAACATAGTGAAACCTCATCTCTACAACAAATACAAAAAAATTATCTGGGCATGGTGATGTGCACCTGTGATCCCAGCTACTTGGGAGGCTGAGGTGGGAGGATCACTCCAGCCCAGGAGATGGAGGTTGCAGTGAGCTGAGATGGTGCAACTGCACTCCAGCCTGGGTGACAGAGTGAGACTGTATCTCAAAAAAAATAATAAGAAGTGCAGAAGGAATAATATCACCATCATACAGCTCTTAAACAATGGATTTGAGGAATAATCATCAATAGTACCCCAAAACCATTAGGTGACAAGCTGACAGGAAACTTTATAATGGAAAGTTCCAACTAGCAACATAGCACATGTACAAAGAAGAGAGGATATCCTACCTGCTTGAAAATTCTTTTCTTTACAGGGAGGAAAAGTCAATTAGAAATACAAAGGGAAAAAGAAATTCACCAGTCTACACCATAACTACTCTTTTACATTAACCACTGTCGTAGATGAAAGTCTGCAGTCTCAAGGGCATGGCAGGGTGCTCTATATAGTCTGGGCCATCTTCCTTAAAGCTGGTATTCACCAAGTACAAAAGCGCCTACCAGAAATATTTGTCAGCGTCCAACAGACATGGCAAGGCTATTCCATATTCTTTTCGTTTCAGGAAAGCTCTGCCCTTCTCATGATATCCCATAGCTAACATAAGGGCCTAGGAAAAAATATGAATTTAAAAAACATCACTTTAAAATATAATAAAACAAATTATATTAAAAGCATATTACTTTTCAAAAACCAAATAAAGTAAATGAAAACCCCACAGATATGTTTAAGATTAAACCCCTGCTTACCTATTCCAAATTATAGAACAGGGAAAGGGTATGAGGAAACAGGGGAGAGATGTCAGAATCACCTGTGGACTTTTCCCAAACTACACAGTTTCCTTGCCCTTATTCTGATCCATCCCTTAGGAGACATGGTCCTCTAGTAAAATAAACTAGACGAAAAGCACTGCCACAGGAAGCCGTGTGCACTGAAGGCAGTGGGTCGTGTCCTCAGGTATGTTGAAAGTCACTGCTCCAGGATGGTGAGGTATGACATTTTGTACTAATGCACTGAAAAGCACAGGGTGAGGCCCACTGGATGCCAGTGCTCACCACATGGTGACATTTTCTGTTTACAAGGCTGGAGATGGAGCACTGTTTCCAATCCTTTACAACACTTCCAACATAAAGTAACTCAAAAACCACCCCTGCCCTGACAACAAATCTAAGGACAGGCCACACATTCTCAGAGTACTTACTTTTCTTTCTGATGCGGGAATTCTGATCGATCTGCCTGTCTGGTTAGCTATGTCTAAGTACGGTGTCATTTCTGGATCCACCACCGTCTCAGCTGCTGTAACAAAACCAAAAGGACCTCCATTAACTCAGTGTTAAACAGCTGTGATGATAACGACCTTAAAAATGTTAGACTGTTGAGGTGAAACTCCGTGAGAGCCGTGAACCCCCAGGTGTGTGATCAGTGCTGCCTCTAAGCGTCTGAGAGGGTGACAAGCCCAGAGCTCTGGGTACCTCTCTGTGCCAGTATTTCTAGTCCTCTCTTGGTCCTCTGAATTTGTTTCTCTTTGAGTTCAGCCTCGTTTTGTTCCTCTTCCTCTAACTGGAAGATTTTCCTCACATCTTCTTCGGACTGGTTTAGTTCAAGCACCATCGCTTTGACATTGTGAGCCACGCCTTGTTCTTCAAGGGTTTTCCCTATAAAAATCAGAATCGCCTATTACTTTAAAAAGCCATTAAGCTTACCAGGTAACAGTCCATTTTCTATGTTAAATGGAATTGTTTTTATTTTTGAGACAAGGTCTCACTCTGTCACCCAGGCTGGAGTGCAGTGACACAATCATGGCTCCCCGTAGCCTTCATCTCCTGGGCTCAAGCAAGTCTCCCACCTCAGCCTCCCGAGGAGCTGAGACTACAGGCCCATGCCACCACATCCAGCTAATTCTTTTTTTTGAGACTGAGTCTCGCTCTGTCCCCCAGGCTGGAGTGCAGTGGCGCAATCTTGGCTCACTGCAAGCTCCACCTCCCAGGTTCACGCCATTCTCCTGCCTCAGCCTCCTGAGTAGCTGGGACTACAGGTGCCCGCCACCGCACCCAGCTAATTTTTTGTATTTTTAGTAGAGACGGGGTTTCACCATGGTCTCGATCTCCTGACCTTGTGATCCACCCGCCTCGGCCTCCCAAAGTGCTGGGATTACAGGCATGAGCCACCGCACCCGGCCATATCCAGCTAATTTTTGTATTTTTCACAGTGATGAGGTCTCACTATGTTGCCCAGGCTTGTCTTGGACTCCTGGGCTCAAGTGATCCTCCCACCTCAGCCTCACAAAGTGCTGGGTTACAGACATCAGCCCTCACTCCTGGACAAAATGGAATTCTTAATCCTGCATACTGTCACACCGCATAATTGGTAAAATGAATCAACTAAATTCATCATTTCTAATCTTCTTTATTCTCAGCCTAAGACCAGATCAAAGCAACAAATATTTGATAATCTACTACAGGGAGAACACTGTGCTAGACAATATCAATGGAAAATGAGAAAGTATAACACACCTCTCCTACCCTCTAGTTGGAAAAATAACAAAGCCAATTCACAGCTACAAACAGGAAGCTGTACTGCAGCCTGCTGTCATGGTTAAAAGCAAAGACAAGCAGGGCGTGGTGGTTCACACCTGTAACCTCAGTACTTTGGCAGGCTGAGGCAGGTAGATCGCTTGAGTCCAGGAGTTCAAGACCAGCCTGGGCAACACGTGGACCCCGTCTCCACAGAAAATAAAACATTAGCCTGCCATGGTGGTGCGCACCTGTGGTCCTAGCTACTCAGTGGGAAGCTGAGGTGGGAGGATTGCTTGCACCTGGGAGGTGGAGGCTGCAGTGAGCTGCAATCGCACCACCACACTCCAGCCTGGGTGACAGATAGAGACCCTATCTCTAAATAAATAAATAAATAAAAGCAAAGACTATGGCCCCATCTACCATTTTAACTCTGTAGCCCTGAATAAACTACCTGTCTTCTAGGACTCAGTTTCCTCATACATAAATTGGAAATAAAGAGCAGAAATCAATGAAACAGAATGAAAGAATAGCAACAAAATCAAAAGCTGGCTCCATGAATAAATTAGCCAAATACACAAATCTAACAAAAATTATGTCAAAGATGCAAATAAACAAAATAAAAAAGGGTAAACATAGATGCAAACAGATTTTAAAATAACAAAACAATATTGTGAACTAAAAACACAAATGTAAATACATTTCTGGAAAACTGTAGCTGGATTTTCTTTTGAGAAATATGACAACCTTTCTAACATTAATACATAAAATAAAGGTCCATCAGTGGTTAAGCCATCTTAAAAAAAAAAAAAAAAAAAAGGCGCCGGGCGCAGTGGCTCAAGCCTGTAATCCCAGCACTTTGGGAGGCCGAGACGGGCGGATCACGAGGTCAGGAGATCGAGACCATCCTGGCTAACACGGTGAAACCCCATCTCTACTAAAAAACACAAAAAACTAGCCGGGCGACGTGGCGGACGCCTGTAGTCCCAGCTACTCGGGAGGCTGAGGCAGGAGAATGGCATAAACCCGGGAGGCGGAGCTTGCAGTGAGCTGAGATCCGGCCACTGCACTCCAGCTTGGGCAGCAGAGCAAGACTCCGTCTCAAAAAAAAAAAAAAAAAAGCAAGGGTTGGGGGAGGTCACCAGATTTTAAGACTACAACAAAGCCACAGTAATAAAAAAAAAACCACAGGTGACTACGAAGAACAGAAAGTATAGAAACAGGGCCCCCCAAAAAGGGTCACCACCAATCATTGGGGAAAAGATAGACTATTTAATGAATTATATAGGAAGAAAAATAAAGGAACCCTTAGACTTTATATAGAAAGGGGGACTCTGGACAGACTGAGGACCTCTTATAGATTAAGCTAATATTCAAGAAAATGTAGACTATCCTTGTGGCCCTGGGGTTAGGGAAAGGACTTCAACAAAACACAAAGCATAGGCAACGGATTTGATGACACCAAAATCAAGGATTTCTGTCCAATGAAGGATGCCACAAACAGAATTAACAGAGGGATGAGGCAACAGTGAAAAGATATATATCCATGACATCTAAAATAGACAATGGGAAATTGCTAGAGATGACACTGGAAAGGAAGGCTGGGTAAGCTGTGAAGGGCTATCTTAGATCAAGCTAAGAATTGTGAACTTCATTCTCGAGGCCACAGGAACGCACTGAAAACCAGTGGGCTACAGGGCTTGTATGGATTGCTGCAATAGCTAACTGGTCTCAAGTCAACTCATGCCACCTTCAAATACATTCCTCTACTACGTGACCTTTCTAAAACACAAACAGCATTGTGTATCACTCCGCAGCATAGATGTCTTTCCATTTCTCTTAGGAGAAATGTACTAACACTGAGTAAGGTCATCTAGTTTCTCATTTCCCAACAGCTGTGCTACTGACATCCTGGGCTGGGCAAGTCTGTGTTGTGGGGCCTGTTCTGGGCACTGCACATTCAGCAGCATCCCTAGCCTCCACCCACTAAATGACAGCAGCACAACCTCCCCCGTCACCAACTTATAACCACCAAAAATGTCTCCAGACAATGCCAAATGTCTCCTGGGTATTCAGTGTGGCCTCTGCCTGCCCCTCCATCCTTAAAAAGCACTCCCCTCCCCTCACTCTCCATACACAGCCACGCTGGACCTTCCTCAGTTTCTCAAATTCACACCATAGTGCTCTGACATAAGGCTTTCCGTCTGGAACGCACGCCACCATGGTCTCCCCACTGTCCTCACAGAGCCTTCGCTCTTCTTACTCAAGAAGGATTTGCTGGAACTGGCATCTTACACTCAGCACACCTCATGTTCCATTCTGTAACATTTTATCTAAGCTGTAATGAGTGTCTTTCTTCCCACTATCATAGAGCAGACAATAAATATCTATTGGAAAAGCTATTTTCTGCTTTACATTTTTATTTTAGTAAACTTCTAAATCAATTTTGGATTATAATTGGAATAAAGCTACAAATTTTTGAAAAGCCAGTGAGAAAAAAAGGGAAGTTATTATTTCTATATTTGGTTCATTGAAAAATTATGCATACTTTGCCATACATACCTAGTTGTAGTTGCTTCTTATTTATGACAATTTTGATATAATTTTCTTGAAATCCAAAGGTTTCAGCTATTCTGTAAAATAAAACCAGTGAAAACTGTAGGAAAACAAAATTGTTATTTATTATTCATTAAAAAGACTTTAGCCAGGCCCAGTGGCTCACACCTGTAATCCCAACACCCTGGGAGGCCAAGGTGGGAGGATGGCTTGAGCCCAGGAAGGAATTCAAGACCAGCTTGGGCAACAGAGAGATCCTATCTCTACAAAAAATTTGTTAAAATTAGCCAGGCCTGGTAGCCCATGCCTGTGGCCCTAGCTGCTTGAGAGGCTTGGGTAGGAGGATTGCTTGAACCTGAGTTTGAGGTTGCAGTGAGCTCTATTCATGCTACTGTGCTTCAGCTTGGGTGACAGAGCAAGATCCCATCTCTAAAAACTAAATAAGTATTTTTTAAAAGAAGGCTTTAATCATGATAGCTATTTTATACATTTTATCAGAAACACCCAGGATTTCAACTGACTGACTCACAAACATCACAACAAAGCCATCTTACTAGATGGGTATTTGAAACTGTAGGAGACAAGGTCCTTTTTAAACTCTGTTTTACTACTTGCTTCCTCAGGCGGTGGAGACCACAATGCCGTAGATCCATGTGAACAGGAAGTCCTAGCTGCACATCCAGAGAAAATCCACCCCCTATACCTTCTGTGGTCTCCTTGGAGGAGCCCATAATGGGGGCTGATCCACAGGATCTTCTACGCATGTGTGTTGAATGGCATTTCCTGAATCCACCCCTAACAGTCCTGATGTAGACCAAAGAAGGAAATGAGAAAAATCAGCTGAGAGAAATACACCTGATAGCTAGCCCTGGAGGTGCTCCCAACACCATTTTAAAACATATAAGGAGATGAAATAACCCACCAGATCTCAAAGTTGGGATTTCACTAGTATGTGGCAGACAAGTGTGTGTGTGTGTGTGTGTGTGTGTATGTGTTTTACAGATGGGCCAACAGCCTGAAATCAGATAAAACACCATGCTGAAGGTCATAGCAAGCTACTGGTGCATTAGGGAAAAAAAATAATAATTCAAAACTGATGCGCTAGTGAGTACCAGGTGTCTCCTGTTTATATCACTCACTCACTCATTCAAACATGCACCCAGTGCCTACCATGTGATGGGCATGGAGTTCCCACCTGCTCAGAAGTTACACCAGGAAATAGTGTTTGCAAGTCTTGAGCCCTCACTTTACCACTTACCTACCAGTATCAGCTCTAATAAGTCCTTCAACCTCAAAGCCTCAATTTCCTCTTCTATAAAATGAGGATAATGCCTGCCCTACCTATCTTAAGAGGATGCTCACAGAGGATCAAATGAGCCAATACAAAAAGGCCCAGAGCACCTAGGACACAGAGCACACAAATACTCACTTGGACCTCAGTTCTCTCCCAGTGATGAGCAATCGGGTCTCCAACACGTTTTTCCTACCCTGTTAAAAATAAGACAAAGTAAAGTGTACTTGAATTTAACACACTTTGGAGAGATTACCCTGTGAAATCAGAAAAGCTGACGGCAGAGGATATAAACTGAGCTCACCGTTGAGAACTAAAACGCTGCCTGCCTAGAAGTCTACTGAACGTAACCCAGCACAGGCTGACCCTGTGACCTGCACATCCTCAAGGGGGCGGCAGCGTGGCACCACCAGGCAGGGCTACTCAGAGGGGCCTCTCTCACAAGGCTGGACGTCTTTACCATTTCAGAACATTTCCACCATCCCTCAAAGAAACACCATGGCCTGTACCCCATTCACTCCCCTTTGCCCCCCAACCCCTAGCAACCACTAATCTATTTTCTGCTGCTACAGATTTGCCTGTTCTGGACATTTCCTATAAATGGGATCACGCAGTACGTGGTCTTTTGTGTCTGGCTTCTTCCCTAAGTATCATATTTTCAGGTGCACCCACGCTATGGGCGCATCAGCACTTAATTCCTTTGCATTGTGAATAGTTTTCCGTCATACGAATAGACCACATTTATCTATCCCTTCACCTGTTGATGGACAATTGGACTATTTCCACCTCTCAGCTACTGAATAGTGTTGCTATGACCATTCATGTATGAGGTTTTACATATTAATATATATGTGGGTGGCAAGCCACCCAGGTGCCCAGGCAAGAGACCGAGGGCACAAGCTGTTCCAGTATAATAAAGAAAATATATAGAATAAGAATAGTTATACTAGAAATAGATTATAGATTATATATGAATATCATTAATTATTAGTTTGTAGTATTACTCTTTATTTCAATATTATAATAATCTTTGCTTTACAATTACAACCTGGGAAAAACCAGGCCATACAGAGATAGGAGCTGAAGGGACACAGTGAGAAGTGACCAGAAGACAAGAGTGTGAGCCCTCTGTTATGCCTGGACAGGGCCACTAGAGGGCTCCCTGGTCTAGCGGTAACTCCAGTGCCTGGGAAGGCCCCTGTTACTTAGCAGACCTTGGTCTAGCCGTAGCGCCAGTGCCTGGGAAGGCACCCGTTACTTAGCAGATCGGGAAAGGGAGCCTTTCCCTGGGGGAGTCAGAGAAGACTCTGCTCCACCACCTCTTGTGGAAGGCCTGACATCAGTCAGGCCCGCCCACAGCCATCCTGTGATGCTGTGCTTCAGTGGTCACACTCCTGTTTCACTTTCATGTTCTGCTCTGTACATCTGGCTCTGCCTTCAGATAGCAGTAGCAGAATTAGTGAAAGTATTAACGTCTTTGATCTTTCTGAGAAAAGCATAGAAGAAATAATGACATAAGCTGTCCTCTCTCTCTCTGCCTCGGCTACCTAAAAGGGTGGCCTGTCCTGTCCGGTGGACACGTGACTCCCGTGACCTTATCAATCACTGGAGATGACTCACAGTGCTTACCCTGCCCCTTTTGCCTTGTATCCAATAAATAACAGCACAGCCAGGCATTCGGGGCCACTACCGGTCTCCACGTCTAGGTGGCAGTGGTCTCCCGGGCCCAGCTGTCTTTTCTTCTATCTCTTTGTCTTGTGTCTTTATTTCTACGATCTGTCATCTCCACACATGAGGAGAAAAACCCACAGACCCAGTAGGGCTGGACCCTATACTCTTATTTCTTCTGAGTGCTGGCACTGATCAGTCCCAAGAGACTCTGGGTGCCTTGCCACAGTGACATTTGTAGATGCAAACTACCTGGCCATGGCAATGAGAGGAGGTGACCCCACCCAGATCTCCTCGGCCCTGCTTGAGCACTCGGCGGACTGCCCTCTGACCTCTACTGGAACAGGAAAAGGATGAAGCCTTCTGTGCTGTGTCCTCCTGCACAGGCATCTGGGAAACTTGGGAGTCCTTTATTCCCCATTACTTCTCAACATTGGCACTCTAGAGAGGATCAGAATGTGACATACAGCTCTTTGGCGTTTGAGAGGCCCAAGAGGGTCTCTAAAAGCCTACCTTGGGAATGTTCCAGTTTAAGAATCTGTAACATTAACTTTTAAGTTGATAAATTGTTCAATATGTAAAGTCACTTAAAAGAATTCTAACTTTGGATTGTAACCTTCCAAAAAACAACAATTTATTTGATCACATCATTAACCAGACATTAGTGCCTACTCAAATTTAGGGAAATTACTCACTTTTTTTAGTCTTGGTGGTAAAAACACCTCGATTGTAGCAATTCCTGTTGTTCTATAATTTTCATTTCCTGTTCCACGCTCAATTGCCTTGCAACGTATTTCTTCTATTATCTTTTCCACTTCATTTTCACAGCATTCTAGCTTGTCAGAGTACTTCTTAGCAAGGTCCTATCAAGAAAAATCAGAAAATGCAATACTGACTTAAAAAACAAAAAGGCAAAATACAGAAAAGGGCATGAAAGACTCTAAGGCCTTCAACTCTGATGAGTGGAGGTCACCCCGTTACACTGCAGCCCACGCTGCGGCTTGACATCTTGAGAGATGTGGAGTTTGGAGAGTCCAGGAAAAAGTGAAAACATTTATTTGAGACTGGGTGTGGTGGCTCGTGCCTGTAATACCAGCACTTTGGGAGGCCAAGGCAGGTGAATCACTTGAGGTCATGAGTTTGGGACCAGCCTGGCCAACATGGTGAAACCCCATAACTACTAAAACACAAAAATTAGCTGGGCATGGTGGCGTGTGCCTGCAGACCCAGCTACCTGGGAGGCTGAGGCAGGAGAATCGCTTGACCCAGGAGGCAGAGGCTGCAGTGAGCCAAGATTGCGCCACTGCACTCCAGCCTGGGCAACAGAGCAAGACTCCGTCTCAAAAAAAAAAAAAAAAAATTTCTTTGATAAATGTTTTCTACCCACAAATAGTAAAAAAAAAAAGAAAAAAGAAAAAAGAAAAAAAAAGGCACAACAGAAAAAGTTAAAAATAATTGAGAATCTTCTAAGGGGAAGAAAAGGGTGGGCTATGACTTATGTGACTACAATCTATTTAAAAAGTATAGTGGGCCGGGCGCGGTGGCTCAAGCCTGTAATCCCAGCACTTTGGGAGGCCAAGGCAGGTGAATCACTTGAGGTCATGAGTTTGGGACCAGCCTGGCCAACATGGTGAAACCCCATAACTACTAAAACACAAAAATTAGCTGGGCATGGTGGCGTGTGCCTGCAGACCCAGCTACCTGGGAGGCTGAGGCAGGAGAATGGCGTAAACCCGGGAGGTGGAGCTTGCAGTGAGCTGAGATCGGCCACAGCACTCCAACCTGGGCGACAGAGCGAGACTCCGTCTCAAAAAAAAAAATAAAAAAAAAATAAAAAATAAAAAATAAAAAAAATAAAAAGTATAGTGAACTGTTCAACTCCGCTAGAGGGGAAAACGAAAAAAAAAAACAGAAAATATTCCAATTTTTCAAACTTGTGAGAACAAACCAAGTTGGACTTAAACAATTTTCTTAATGAAAAACTGTGAATCATGGGTACTAGTTGTAAAATTACTTGTCAGGGAAAGCTTTAGAATTGAGAAAAAAAGAAGATTGAAAGGGCTCAGGAAACGATGAGAACCAGTTACTACTGAGAGCAAAGGCATTATGGTTCCTCCCCAAAAGAATCCAGATGAATATCTCTAATCCAAAAATCTGAAATCGCCAAAATTCAATATCTGGAGATGCTAAAAGGAAATGCACACGGAAGTATTTTGAATTTTGAATTTGCAGATTAGGATGCCTGACTAGTAGGTATAAAGCAAACATTCCAAAATCCAAAACACTTCCAGTCCCAAATAATCCAGATACGGGATACTCCTCTCAATCGGTATTTGCATTTGAGGTTCAGTGTTTCATTAAACATCTCATAAAACAGTAAACACTTCAAAAAACCCCAAAGGTCAAGGTTTCATTAAATTCATAATGTAATACCATACAGTACATAAAAATTATGGTGTAAGCATAAATTTATGGCAGAAGAGATGTTCACGATATATGTGAAGTTGGAAAACTTTATAGATAGGAGTATAGGCTGGGTGTGGTGGCTTCTGCCTGTCATCCCAGCACTTTGGAAGGCAAGGCGAGAGGACTGATCAAGCCCAGGAGTTCAGGACCAACCTGGGCAACACAGTGAGACCCCATCTCTACAAAAAATAAAAATATATTAGCCAGGCGTGGTGGCATGCACCTGTAGTCCCAGCTACTCCCAAGGCTGGGATAGCAGAATCACTTGAGCCCAGGAGTTCAAGGCTGCAGTAAACTATGCCCATGCCATTGCACTCCAGCCTGGGCAACAGACAAAGACCTTGTCTTGAAAAAAAAAAAAGAAAAAAAATGTTTTAAGTAACATAAACCTATATATACTTTTTTTCTTTTAGAGATGGGGTCTCACTATGTTGCCCAGGCTGGAGTGCAGTGGCTATTCACAGGTGGGATCACAGCATACTACAGTCTCTAACTCCTGGGTTCAAGTGATCCTCCTGCCTTAGCCTCCTGAGTAGCTGGGACTACAGGCATGCGCCACTGGGTCCAGCAATACTGTTTTTTAACAGTTATGTAGGAAAAGAGGAAGACTATACCTATGTTAATGACATTTGACGTATTTTAAAAATACATTCTTTATATTTTTGTATTTATATACATACTTTTTAAAACCTAGGATATATAAGTACTTTAAAAAAATTTTCTAAGCCGGGCGCGGTGGCTCAAGCCTGTAATCCCAGCACTTTGGGAGGCCGAGACGGGCGGATCACGAGGTCAGGAGATCGAGACCATCCTGGCTAACACGGTGAAACCCCGTCTCTACTAAAAATACAAAAAACTAGCCGGGCGAGGTGGCAGCGCCTGTAGTCCCAACTACTCGGGAGGCTGAGGCAGGAGAATGGCGTGAACCCGGGAGGCGGAGCTTGCAGTGAGCTGAGATCCGGCCACTGCACTCCAGCCTGGGCGACAGAGCGAGACTCCGTCTCAAAAAAAAAAAAAAATTTCTATAATTTTCTAGAAAGCCTAACTAGTGAGGATTTCTTTCTTCCTCCTGTCACCAGCCAATTCTGACACCAACCGGAAGTCCTACGATTCAATTCTGACACTAACTACCCAGAGTTAGCGTTAGACTCCACAGGTTTAAGGGCTCACTCCACAAAAAAGCCCTAACTTCAGATACCTGTTAGCAAGGATCTGGTCCCCAGGTTACCCATACTTTTGTCTGACTTAGCTACAAAGTCGAGGGTTCATACAAGCACCCCCCTTCAGATTCCATGATTTGCTAGAACAACTCACAGAACTCCAGAAAATGGTACACTTACAAATACAGTTCATTACAAAGGACACAAATGACTATTCACATGAAGAGCTACTAAAGCAAGATCTGGAAGGGTCCTGAGCACAGAAGCCTCTGTCCCATGGAGTGGGGGGTGTACATCCCGACATGCGGATGTGTTCACCAGTTTGGAAGCTGCCCAAAATCTGTCATTTAGGGGTTTGTATGGAAGTTTCATTACGCAGGCCTGATTAAATCACTGACCATTAGTATTAGTCATCAGCTCAATTTCCCCTTCCCAGAGGTTGGAGGGGAGGGCAGAAAGTTTCAAGTATCTAATCACAGCTTGGTACTTTCGGTGACCAGCCCCATCCTGAAGCTATCTAGGGGAAACCAAGCCTCATTAGAACAAAGGTTGTCCCCATTCATGCTTACCACTCAGGAAATCCCAAGAGTTTTGGCTCTGCCAGGAACCAGGGACAAATATCTTTCCTTTAGGCCACACCTAGTTTCTAAGCCAAGAGACTGTAACAAGTAAATTCAGAAGCAAGGTCGGAAGGTGGGTTGCAAAGAAAAAGTGAGGCCTGCCTGGAACAGAAGAACTAGGACCCTAATACGTTTGTCACCTCCCAAGCACACCACTATGTCACAACACAGAGCAATTTAATGCCTGATGACAATCCTTGGTCCCTGATAAATGTTACATCATGTTCAGGATACTCCAAATGACAGCAGAGAAGTACATGCTAGGAAATTCCAATATGATAATTTCTGGCAAAAATGAGTACTGTTTATCTGCTTAGAAAAACAAGCACACTTCAGTTTCTAGAAACATCACTTACATACAATACCATTTCTGATGATGCCATGAAAAACTGAGATACAACTGTTAGAAAAAAACCTATTTTGGAAAAATGAACACTGATAGTGAGAGCATCAAGAAAGCTGGTGGAAAGGAGCAATTGTTTTATAGCAGATGATAGCAAGGAGGACTGAGAATGAGCCAAGACACTGTCACTCTGAATATACAATGCAATAACTTACTGGCACCAATACTGTTGCACTGACGGGTCAAAATGAGTTCCAGATAATAATGTTATGTAATTCTGTGATGTTATTAAAAATATATGCCTGAAAAATTAGATAACATCCTTATGTGAATAAAATATTAGTAAACAAAAATAAGGTTGTCAATTCCTAGTAAAAAGTGGGTACCTGCTCACCACTAATGCTTCTGGTTATGCCAAAAGTTTATATGGTCACGCCTGACAATTCAGAATCTTATTTACCAAGGAGATTTATAATGCTGCCAATTATTGATGTCTTAAAAGAAAAATACCTTTAACGCCAAACCAACTTTTTTATTTTCATCTGTATATGGAGGTTTCCAAAGCTGAATCCTGTCTTCCCTTAAAAACTGGGTCAGTTTTGCTTGAAGGTATTTCTTTTGTGCCATCCCTGAAAGCAAAACAAAACAATAATAAAACTCCACACTGCATTTTAAAGTGTTAATAACTTACCTACATGTTAAGGTGTTTTGCTGGGTAAGCAAAGCTCCCTTCTTCTCTCATTAAATATAAATTACTATGGTTTAAACAAGCTCCAGACTTCTCTAAAAATATATATGGAAATAGATGTTCAATTATATATATTACATATATAAAACATGTATTTCAAAGTTGCCAATATGTAGCAAGGATTATTACACGCTTGCTATTTCTTAATCTGCTACTCTCTTATCTAAGAGAAAAGAGAAAATACGAGAAAGATAAATCCCTCGAGTGGTGAACTTTTTTTTTTTTTTTTGAGACGGAGTCTTGCTCTGTTGCCCAGACTCGAGTGCAAAGGTGTGGTGTCGGCTCACTGCAACCTCTGCCCCCTGGGTTCAAGCCATTCTCCTGCATCAGCCTCCCTAGTCACTGGGATTACAGGTGTGCACTACCACACCCACCCAGCTAATTTTCATATTTTTAGTAGAGATGGGGTTTCACCATGTTGGCCAGGCTGGTCTCGAATTCCTGACCTCAAGTGATCCACCCACCTTCGTCTCTCAAAATGCTGGGATTACAGGCGTGAGCTTGTAAATTCTCTCATACTTTGGCTAGTTTAACATGAAACAAAAGGCCAACCATCCTGGTAGTTAAATATAAAGAAAAGCTTGCTTGAACTGTAAACTATCAATAATAAATATTTTCGAGTGGGCGTGGTAGCTCAAGTCTGTAATCCCAGCACTTTGGGAGGCTGAGTTCAGGAGTTGAGATCAGGAGTTCAAGATCAGCCTGGCCAACATGGTGAAATCCCATCTCTACTAAAACAAACAAACAAACAAAACAACGAACAATCAGCCAGGCGTGGTGGCAGGTACCTGTAAACCCAGCTACTCAGGAGGCTGAGGCAGGAGAATCGCTTGAATCCAGGAGGCAGAGGTTGTAGTGAGCCGAGATGGCACCACTGCACTCCAGCCTGGGCAACAGAGTGAGACTCCGTCTCAAAATAATAATAAATATATAAATATATTCTATGTCAGAATTTTTTAAATTAAAAAGATTACAATACTAGAAAAATGTTGCATATTTTCTGATTAACAGCCTAACAGCAGATCTACTATTCAAATCTAACACTGATTGGATCATTTTACAGCTGAGAAAACCAGGGCCCTGAGTTTGTACCATGACTCAGGCAAAGACACAAAATTAGGCAGCATAATAATGAGCGTAACTTCCGCCCACAATACTGGACTCTGAACTTCTGTCGTGGAGTCCCTTGCTGCTTGCCTGTTCCAGGTATGTAACTTTTCTCTCCCAGAGAAGTATGTGCCACGATGGAGCTGCCTACTCATCCCACACTAGCACAGCAATTCAAAGATGCGTGTGAGGCAGCTGAGATGTGAGGCAGCTGGCAGGTGTAGCACAGCGCTTTAAGGTTTACCAAATCAGACAAGCAATAAGTAAAGAAAAATATTATTAGTCCCTGAATGATGAAGACAAGTTCTAGAGAGTGGAAAAAATATGAGTTAGTATTACCGAGATAAATTTCTTTTTTCTATTGAGGGCCAGTATTCCACATCCCCCCAAACCCAATTCGCGCAACTTTGAAATCAAGTTTGGTAGCCTGTGTATTTCATAAACAAATATTTTTTTAAAGAAAGTTCAAATCTATTTGATGTCAGTGCGGGGACAAGAATTACGTTAATCAGGACAGGGAGGAGAAAAGAGAGGAAGGAATAACACAGACAAGGAGGTTGATGTGTGCAACCCGGGTGGCCCATGGGAGAATCCTCCGTTTTCAAGCACTGACAAACGGCTTATCACAGCAAAGCATATTAGTACTTAAAGCCTTAGCTTTTCAAACACCAATAACTTAAAAGACTACTTTACATACTACTCATGAATCTTCAGAAATTCTGAATAAAATATCACAGCAACCCTACTGTTTCCCCACTGGGGGACAGTAATTTCACAGGCTGGTTACTGGAGCCAAGCAATTTGAAAGGCTGATGCGGTACTCAAAGATGCCATTCACGGCCGGGTGCAGTGGCTCACACCTGTAATCCCAGCACTTGGGAGGCCGAGGCCAGCGGATCACCTGAGGTCAGGAGTTCAAGACCAGCCTGGTCAACATGGTGAAACCCCGTCTCTACTAAAAAAATAAACAAAAATTTTTAAAAAGATGCCATCCAAGCCACCACTTGACAGAAGGACAAAGGAGTATTACAAACCTAGTGCATGTCAGACACTCCAGGGAGCAAACAACAGCTCTAGGGTCTACACCTAATAGGATTTAATGTTAAAAAAAATTAAACCACTGTCTTGAAACTTAGGAAACTTCAGTTATAGACAACAGAGTAAGTGGTAACATATTTTAAGTTTAATAAGTCAGCTTTTAATTTTAACTGAAATGAGAACTGAAAAAGTTTCATGCATGCCATACAATGTTGCACATTGTAACTAAGAAAAGACGAAACTCATTAAAATCACTCCCTGATCCAAACAGAAAGTGAAACGTTATAACGATCCTTTAAAGATTTCACTTTCACTTTTGTAATGAATCAATCAATGCTACCTTTAGCCACAGTTTTTCAACTACACATTATATACAGTTGAAACACAACTATATCTAGTCAAGACACATTCATTTTTTCTTAGGAAAATATGTAGGAAAATGAAAGATTCTTGATTAAAAATAAAAGAGAAGGAGGTGAGAGTAACAGAATCAGGTCGTCAAGGTTCGAGAAAAATCAAGTGTCTCGTCATTAAATAGCAAAGAAAATCTGGCTTTGATTGCAAATTAATCCCAAATGGTATACTCGGAGTAAGTGTTATGATTCAAGTATAGCATTTGGCTAATTTTTTATGGATATATGTATTCCCTTCTCTCCCCAAATCAATACACTCAACATTTTCTTTTAAATACCCCACACCTGTGCCTAACTCAGCGCAAACCAAAGGGCCCCGAAGGGCCAGCGCGTCCCGAAGCCCGACCCGCCG
>NW_012115154.1:19330117-19334038 GCF_000951035.1 Colobus angolensis palliatus | reverse complement strand
CCAAGTATATATATATAGTGTGTATATATATATAGTGTGTGTGTGTGTGTGTATATATATATATATATATATGGGTGCAGTACTATCCAAGGTTTCAGGCATCTACTGTGGGTCTTGGGACATACCACCTGTGTGTGGATAAGAGGGGACTGCTGTAACCTTGCAGTGACCAATCCGCTTTTCGTTCCCTGTTTCTGCTTTCTTTAGGCCTTTTCTACCTATAAAACCCACCTCCTCTGCCCAGCTCATTGGAGTACCGTTTCTAAATTTTTAGATGCCATCCTGATTCATGAATCAATAAAAGCCAATAGATCTTTAATCTAAATCTGTGGAAATTTTGACTTCTGACAAAGAGATATTAAATAACTGTATAACCGCACCAGACCAATCTGATTCACCTTTTATATACCCAAGTTGTGAGTTGTTTTTCAGTTGCATGGACTCCCAGAAGGAAGGTTTCACACATAACCTGAGGATGCCCAGATGAGCCAAGCATGCAACCGGGGCAGAACCTGAGTGCTCAGATCAAAGCAGGGACTGAATTAAGAGATGGGCACCGCATGGTGAGATCCAGAATGCAATCAGATCAAGCCCTGGCATCACCCCATGGCAGGGTCCAGTCAGATGAGCATCCCAGCATCACTTCATCGCAAAATCTAATCAGATCATGTGTCATTACCGTATGCTTATAAAACCCAACCCAGCCCCCAACTCAAGGAGACAGAGTTGAGGGTTTCCTCATGTCTCCTTGACAGTCAACTCATGACAAAGCCTTTCTTTTCTCAAAAGCCAGTGCCCAGTGCATGGTGTTGGCTTCTGGCATATCAGGAAGCAAGCCCGTTGATTGCTCAGTAGCAATTGCAGCAAGGCAGAAGGACACAGAATCTGTTCTGACATTTTTTTCTGAGGGCTTTCTCTGAAATGAGTAACAAAGATAGTTTCACTTTTACAGTTACATAGTAGACCACCAGGAAATTGAACGTCCATGCTCAGGTGTGATGGAGAAGCTTGCACTAGACGAAGGCTCCAACTAACAACTAGAAAAGCCAGAAAGCAAAGTCAGAAAACGTCTGTTTGAAGGCAGTGGAAGCTGCTGAGGCAAGAATGGGGGGACTTGATATTCCAGAGAATGAGGAACCTTCAAGGGGTGAGCTAATGTCTGCAGTGGCTTGTATTGATGTGTGAGGGATTTTGCCAATTCTGGATACAAGGATGAGGCTGAGAATTTAGACTTTAAGACCACAGAAGGCCACTGCTGGGGACAGAAAACCAACACAGCTTTTGCAGAGACATAGGGGGAAATTCCAAGGACAATTGCTAAATTCAAGGCTTGTATGGGACAAGAAACTGAAACATAAATGGAAGGCCTCTGAAAGCAGAAGTTTTTGATAGACTGCAAAACAAAGATTCGAGTCTGAGATCTGCTAGGGTGGTGGTGGAAGTGGGTTGCTGCAGAGCCTACACCATGTTCCCAGTTGGAAACTGGAGGGCAAAGGTAGCTTGAACCCTACCAGAACCTCAGCCCGGCCTTCACTCCACACAGTCCTTGATTGGATTAAGGTTATTGGCCAGTCCTCTCTTCGGTTTTGTGGAGGAAAGGGAAAACCTTCCTGAGAGAATGATAACATTTGAAGCCTCTACAACTTTTTAGAAGTTATATTTGGCATCTCATTAAAAAGTTACTAGATAAATGAAAAAAAAAAAAAAGAAAAAGACAATAGAAACAGACCCACAGATGAGTCAGATATTGGAGTTGCCTGATTAAAAATAACTATGATGAACATTTTCAAGAAAACAGAGAAAAAGATGAAAAATTTCACCTGAGTATTGAAATCTATAAAAATAAATCAAATGAAAACTCTAGAGGTAAAAAGTATAATAAATGAGGCTGTGAGCTCTGGATGTTAGACAAAACTAAACACACGATTAGTGAACTGCAGGCACATCAATAGAAAACATCCAAACTGAAGAACAGAAGGAAAGAATGGAAAATACAGAAACAAGCATTAGAGACACATGGGACATGATGAAAAGGTCTACCAGGTATTCTGCTTCCCAGAAAAAGAGAGAATGGGCAGAAACAGTATTTGAAAAGATAATAACCAAGATTCCAAGTTTTGCAAAACTGATGAAAGACATCAAATTACAAATTCTGTAAGTTCTATGGCTTCTAATCAGGATAAATACAAAATCGGCCACACCCAGTGCATTAGTAGAACCGCTGAAAACCAAGGAAAAAGATAAAATCTTCAAAAGATGCCAGGGCCAGGTGCGGTGGCTCACACCTGTAATCCCAGTACTTTGGGAGGCTGAGGTGGGTGGATCACCTGAAGTCAGGAGTTCAAGATGAGCTTGACCAATATGGTGAAACCCCACCTCTACTAAAAATACAAAACTTAGCTGGCTGTGGTGGCGGGCGCCTGTAATCCCAGTTACTACCTGGAAGGCCAAGGCAGGAGAATCGCTCAAATCTGGGAGATGGAGGTTGCAGTGAGCCAAGATCGCACCATTGCACTCCAGCCTGGGCAACAGATTGAGACTCCATCTCAGAAAAAGAAAATTAAATTAAAAAAGAAAAAGGTGCCAGGGGAAAAGATGCATTGCCTTTTAAGATTGTCAGCTGAATTCAGAAACAATAAATCCAGAAGATAATGGAATGGCATCTTTAATGTGCTAAAAGAAAATACACATATTTAATTCAACATTCCTTAACATTTTAGGCAATAAGATTTATTAAGAACACAGAAATGATACAGACTTCTGCTTTTACCTTTGTCATGCATATATGATGTCTTCTGGAATTAAGTTTTAAGAAGCAAAAGCAGTAAGTTATTCTGGCATCCCATGGAGGTTTCTCAAAAGGTAAGCCTACAGTGATGATTAGCCACCTTCTTGCTTCCAAGGTCATCTTAGTTTTTATTCACTCTTAAACTTAAAATCACATGACTAACATTGTATATCAAATTCTTTTTAACATTAAAAGGGGTTAAAAAACAAACACAGATAAAACACAAACAGATGATCCTGAACTTAATTCAGTAGTACTATTATCGTGGTTTTATTTATTTTATCATCTGTGTCCTGTTTTTTTTTATCTTGTTAGAGTAAGTATATCACCTATCCAACTATTGAGACAAATGAACCTGGGTTAAAAAATCTGGACCAGAATATGTCAGAGATTCAAAACCAGGACACAAACTTTGAGGACAGATTACATGCTTCCAGAATGATTCTACCTGAATCACAGGTGAGAAGGCCAAGCTCTTTCTCACAGTGACTATGGCAACAGGAGTTCATGACCTCCACTGAGATAAGGCATCCTAGCCCATGTTTCCTAGGAATCAGAGTAATCCTCCTATGCAATTATCTTGTAACTTTGTTTAGCTTCCATCATCTGTTCGGGTGATTGAAATTCTGGATTCCCAATCAGATGGGAACAACTTTTCCTCACCACTTACTTGATTTCTTTCTTCCATGTTCTTCATATCCAACCAAGATGCTGAATAAAATTACTATGTCTTCAAACAGCATGTTAAAAAATTATTTATGGGCTGGGCGCAGTGGCTCACTCCTGTAATCCCAGCACTATGGGAGGCCAAGGCAGGTGGATCACGAGGTCAAGAGACTGAGACCATCCTGGCTAACATGATGAAACCCCGTCTCTACTAAAAATACAAAAATTAGCTGGGCGTGGTGGCATACACCTGTAGTCCCAGCTACTCAGGAGGTTGAGGCAGGAGAATCACTTGAACCCGGAGGCAGAGGTTGCAGTGAGCTGAGATCGCGCCACTACACTCCAGCCTGTTGGTAGAGCGAAAATCCGTCTCATATATATATACGTGTATATATATACACACACATATATATATATACGTGTATATATATGCACACACACATATATATATACGTGTATATATATAC
>NW_012115154.1:19327182-19328562 GCF_000951035.1 Colobus angolensis palliatus | reverse complement strand
CAGGATGGTCTCGATCTCCTGACCTCGTGATCCGCCCGTCTCGGCCTCCCAAAGTGCTGGGATTACAGGCTTGAGCCACCGCGCCCGGCCTAACCTAATGTTTTTTATCAGCATCTGTAAGACCCATGAGGGGAAGCTGAGATAGCAAATTGGATAAAACTTCCTAAACTGTCTTTTGGTTTTCATCAATAAAGTTATAGGAAACATCCACATCAAAAGGGCCCCAGAAACCACAGCATCTACCATGACCTGGGTAATGGGCCTCTTCAGTGAGTGAACATCCCAGTCATCAAAAAGCTAGTCCCACATCACATGCGTACGAAGCATATGACTGCTTCATCCAGGGTGTTTCCCTTGGCATTTATAGGACCTGTAATCTCCAGACAGGTCCTTCCTGCCTGCTGCACAGGCAAAATCAGTTCACGGAGACAGCAGCACTGCAGTAAAGAAAGAGTTTAATCGATGCAAGGCCAGCCATGCCACCTGGAGAGACAGAGTGATCACTCAGATTAGTCTCCCTGAATGTTTAGAGGTTAGGGGTTTTCAAGGATAGTTTGGTGGGCAAGGGGCTAGGAAATGGGCGCTGCTGATTGGTTGGGGATGCAATCATGGGGGCATGCTGAGCCCACCTTTGGGTGGGGCCACAGGACAGGTTGGGTCATGAGTCGCAAGTCCACCTCTGGGTGAGGTCAGTCAGCTGCTAGAATGCAAAGTCAGAAAAATATCTCACAAGACCAATCTTAGGTTCTATAATAGTGATGTTAGCTATAGGAGTAATTGGGGAAGTTACAAATCATGTGACTTGAGAACAATGCCTGGTTATTGTTTAACTATGCCTACATCTTAGCAGAATTCAAGCCCCTCTCATAAACCTAACCTGGTGGTCATTCATTAGTTTTAGAAAGGTGGCTTAGTTTTGGGAAGGGCTATTATCATCCTTGCTTTAAGGTTAAACTGTAAACTAAATTCCTCCCAAAATTAGCTTGGCCTACACCCAGGAATGACTAAGGACAGCTTGGAGGTCAGAAGCAAGATGGAGTCAACCATGTCACATTTCTCTTACTCCTATAATTTTGCAAAGGTGGTTTCAGGGAGAAACGAACAATTCCTCTTTACAGGGTAAGCAGAACTTACAATGCCTTTTTCCAGTCCAGCAGAGGCTATATTCCACTGGGAATAACCTGCTGTGTGTCTGCATCCCATACAACCATCTGTGATTGTTCTATAGTGAGCTGTGGGTTCGGTATCAACTCAAAATCTCTTCCACCCAGCATCATTGAAAATTAAATAAAGTGCCCCCTTGGCTGGGCACGGTGGCTTACGCCTGTAATCCCAGCACTTTGGGAGGCCGAAGCGTGCAGATCATGAGGTCATGAGATC
>NW_012115154.1:19304132-19325598 GCF_000951035.1 Colobus angolensis palliatus | reverse complement strand
AGTTTTTTGTATTTTTAGTAGAGACGGGGTTTCACCGTGTTAGCCAGGATGGTCTTGATCTCCTGACCTCGTGATCTGCCTGTCTCGGCCTCCCAAAGTGCTGGGATTACAGGCTTGAGCCACCGCGCCCGGCCTGTTTTATTAACTTTTATCTTTGGTAGCTGATTGCAACACAGCTGCTGCCCCATGTTTATGGAGCCATCCAGGAATCAAAGCTTCCTCATCCCCCACCCTTTTATCTTTTTTCTTCCCAAACCCCATGTTTCTGTGAATACCAAGTCCTACTTTTGACACCAATTCTGAGAATATAGGGAAAAAACAAACTCAGTTTCTCCTAGAGTCTCTCTCAACAATTAACACAGAAGACCACACCAATCAAGCAGTCAGTTCGGCAGGGACCACCAGTCGGCTGTCCTCTAATTCATTCAATTCTTGCATTTATCTACCTGGAGATGGCATCAGATCCCACAAGTTGAGGGCTCAGACCCCACGAATGCCCCTGCCATTTATAATACCAGTTCACGAGCTCCAGGCTGTTTTACCTGTGCTTCTGACCGAGCCGCCCTAAACTGAGGTTCCCACAACCCCCTCCTTAGGTGTAATTACTTTGCTAGAGCATCTCGCAGAACTCAGGGAGACATACACTTACATTTGCTGATTTATTATAAAGGACATTACAATGGATACTGATGAACACCAGATGACCAGATGGATCGGCTAAGAAATGTGGGAAGGGGTGCGGAGCTTCCTTGACCTCTCCAGGTCCTCCACCCTTCAGGAACCTTCATGTGTTCAGCTGTCTGGACACTCTCTGAACCTGGTTCTGTTGGGTTTTTAGAGAAATTGCATTACACAGGCATGATTGATTAAATTATTGGCCTTTGGCGATCAACTTCGCCTACAGTCCTGCTGACTTCCCCCAAGATTGGGGAAGTGAGGCTGTAAAGTCTCAACTCTTTAATTAGGTCTTGGTGTTTCCTGGGACCAGCCCTATCCTGGTGCTATCTAGGAGCTGCCAGCCATCAGCCAACACGTTACCATAAAAATACATCACTTTGGAGATTCCAAGGATTTTAGAAGTTGTATACCAGGAAATGGGACAATATGTATTTCACAATATCACACCACAGCAACAAAAACAAACAAGTGAGGAAGAATTCTTCATCTCAAAAAACCGTTATTGGAGCCATTAAATTTCAGTGTTGAGAATAAGATAAAGGAGGCAAGATAATAAAATATATCCAGAACAATAAAAGCTGAATTATTGGGTCAGGAGTACGTACATTGTGATTTTTTTCTTCTTTATTTTTTGAGATGGAGTCTTGCCCTTGTCCCCCCAGGCTGGAGGGCAATGGTATGATCTCAGCTCACTGCAGCCTCTGCCTCCCAGGTTCAAGCCATTTCCTGCCTCAGCCTCCCAATTAGCTAGGACTACAGGCACCCACCACCATGACTGGCTAATTTTTGTATTTTTAGTAGAGATGGGGTTTCACCATGTTGGCCAGGCTGGTCTTGAACTCCTGACCTCAAGTGATCCGCCTGCCTCAGCCTCCCAAAGTGCTGGGATTACAGGCCTGAGCCACCGTGCCCGGCCTACATTGTGATTTTGATAGATACTGTTTATATTGCCCTTCAAGGAGTTATACCAATTTAACCTCCTACAAGTAATGCATGAAGGTGTGTTTTCCATATTGCCTTGTCATTACAGCATGTTATCAAAATTTTTCCAGCTTGATAAGTAAAAAAATTTTTCCAGCTTGATGTAAAAAGTGGTATCTTGGTGTAGTTTTAATTTATATTTATCTCCTTATGAGAGGGGTTAAGTAATTTTTCATGTTTATGAATTATTTCTATTTCCTTTTCAGTGAATCATATTTTCTTAGTCTTTGCCCGATTTTCTATTTTGTTTTTGTCTTACTGAATTATAAGAGCTCTTTACGTATTAAAGAGATTTATCTATAATGTAAGTTGGCAATATTTCCCCCCATTTTGCCATTTGTCTTTTGCCTTTGCTTATTAATTTTTAAACACAGATTTTTCAAAATGTAAAATTTATCTTTTGTTTTGTTTTATGGCTTCCGGATATTGTCTTAGTTTAAAAAAAAAAAAAGGCTTTCTTCTCTTTTTCTAGAACATTTGTGGTGAAGCGGCATAGTTGTCTGTGGTAAATAGCTGGGGTTCATTGTCTCACACCAAGAAGATTAAGGACATGGACACACACAGGGAGTGAGTATAGGAGCAGAGGTTTAATAGGCAAAAGAAAGAAAAAGCCCCTTTCTCTCCCTGGCGAGACAGAAGGGCTCCTGAAAGGGAAAAACCAGTCTGTGGTGTACAGCACCAGATTTTATAGGCAGGCTTGAGGAGTGGTGTCTGATTTACATAGGGCCTACAGATTGGTTTGACCAGGTGTGACAATTACATAGCGTGCAGGGAAGGCTGGTTGCCCCACCCTAATCTCATTATGCAAATGGGGTCTTTGCCTGGCCAGCTCCATATTGTCTTCTCCTTGCTGTACACGTGATTTGGCAAAGAGAGGGGAAGATGGAGCTGTCATTTTTAACATGCCTAGTCCCAGATAGCCTTTTCCTGTTGGCACAACTGCCAGTGTTCACCTGTGCAAGCTTCCAGCTTACTTGTCTATGTCTGCAGTTCGATTTTCCAGGCTGCTCTTTGTTAGAAAAGAAAATGATTTTAGGGCTGTTTTTCATTAAAAGGAAAACCTTACCAAGGACTCCCATACCCTCACTATCTGCCTGAATAATGTCTTCTTAACTCCCCTATCAGTGGTTTCATTTTTTACACTATCATCTTTGATTCATCTGGAATTCATCCTGGTGAACTGTGTGAGATATGGATCAAACCTTGCTTTTTCCCTGATAGTTATTCAGTTGTCTCTCTACTATTTGCTTTTGTTGTTGTTGTGAGAAAGTCTCACTCTGTTGCCCAGGCAAGAGTGCAGTGGCACAATCATGGCTTACTGCAACCTCTGCCTACTGGGCTTAAGCAATCCTTCTATTTCAGCCTCCTGAGTAGCTGGGACTATAGGTGTGTGCCACCATGCCTGGCTTTTTTTTTTTTTTGAAATGGAGTCTCATTCTGTCACCCAGGCTGGAGTGCAGTAGTGTGATCTCGGCTCACTGCAACCTCTGCCTCCCGAGTTCAAGTGATTCTTGTGCCTCAGCCTCCTGAGTAGCTAGAACTACAGGCATGCCCTACCATGCCTGGCTAATATTTGTATTTTTAGTAGAGACGAGGCTTCACCATGTTGGCCAGGCTGGTCTCGAACTCCTGACCTCAAGTAATCTACCCACCTCAGCCTCCCAACGTGCTGGGATTACAGGTGTGAGTGACCACGCCCAGCTGATTTTTGTACTTTTTGTAGAGATGGGGTTTTGCCATGGTGCCCAGACTGGTCTCAAACTCATAAGCTCAAGTCATCTTTCCACCTTGGCCTCCCAAAGTGCTGGGATTACAAGCATGAGCCACCACGCCCAGCCTATACTCTTTATCAAATAGACCAACTTTTCTCCATTGATTTAAGATGCCACCTTTATCATATACTAAATGTCCTGCATGCATTAGAACCCTCCCTATCCCAAGATTAACAATGAATGCAAATTGTTGCATTAGAAAAAGTGAAGGCCGGGTGCACTGCTTCACACCTGTAATCTCAGCACTTTGGGAGGCCAAGGCAGGCAGATCACTGAGGTCAGGAATTCGAAACCAGTCTAGCCAACATGGTGAAACCCCATCTCTACTAAAAATACGAAAATTAGCCAGGCATGGTGGCACATGCCTGTAATCCCAGCTACTCAGGAGGCTGAGGCAGGAGAATCGCTTGAACCCAGGAGACAGAGGTTGCAATGAGCCGAGATCATGCCACTGCACTCTAGCCTGGATAACAGAAGGAGACTCTGTCTCAAAACAATAAATAAATAAAAATAAAAACTTACAAGTCCATAAAACACTGATTATCCTTATTACATGCAGTACACTCTGATTATTTTTATTCGATTACATCTTTTTTAAAAAATGCTACTTGATGGCCGGGCGCAGTGGCTCAAGCCTGTAATCCCAGCACTTTGGGAGGCCGAGACGGGCGGATCACGAGGTCAGGAGATCAAGACCATCCTGACTAACACGGTGAAACCCCATCTTTACTAAAAAATACAAAAATCTAGCCGGGCGAGGTGGCGGGTGCCTGTAGTCCCAGCTACTCGGGAGGCTGAGGCAGGAGAATGGCATGAACCCAGGAGGCGGAGCTTGCAGTGAGCTGAGATCCGGCCAGTGCACTCCAGCCTGGGCGACAGAGCGAGACTCCATCTCAAATAAAAAAAATTAAAAATGCTACTTGACAACTGTCTTAGTCTGTTTACCACAGACTGGATAATTTATAACATTCCATAGAGTGGGTAATTTGTAGAGAAAAGAGACTTATTTGGCTCATGTTTCTGGAGTCTAAGAAGTCTAAGAAATACCACCAGCATCTTCTTGGCACCTGGCAAGGGCCTTTGTGCTGTGTTGTCCCACCATGGAGGGTGGAAGGGCAAGTGAGTGCGAGAGAGAAGGAGAGGGCTGAACTCACTCTTATAACAACCTACTCTTGCGATAACGAACCCACTCCCGCAACAATGACATTAACTCATTGATGAGGGTAGAGCCCTCATGGCCTAATCACCTGGTAACAGTCCCACTCTCTATATTGTCACAATGACAATGGCATTTCAACACAAGTTTTGGAGGGGTCATTTAACCATAGTAAGAACCACCCCACTGATTTCAAGTCTGCGGGTAAATGGTTAACACAACCCTTTCTCATTCTGCATGAGAATTTAACCATTGTTTAACTTTCTAGACCTTTCCTTTGGAAACCTGATGAAGGTAGAATGTGAGCTTTGTTATTAAGGGACATTGTTTATGATTAAATAACCCCTGGCCGGTAAATTGCACCTGGACTAGGAGGAACTATAAGTATATATATAGAGACCTAATGGGGACTCCACACCTCAGGTGTCCCTGCATGTACTAACTTTTACAATTAAGTAGGTACCGTGCAGATACCAGGAAGCTACAGTATTCTTACAAGAGTTATGTGTGTATAGGTGATGAGCCTTCCAAGTCAGGATGGTTCTTGAATCCATCTGATGTGAGTCTCATTTCCTTGAACCTGCGCCACATCGCCTGGGGTGCAGGATACAGGAGAACACCTGGACAGCAGTGTGGATGTCTCCGTAGACTGCTGTGATGACTGCTACTGTGGAAGGATACTCCACAGTGCCCTGCGGTCTGTTTCAGGCAATTTGGGCTGCTATAACAAAAATACCTTAAACTGGGGAATTTATAAACAACAGGAACATATTTATCACAGTTCTGGAGGCTTAGAAGTCTAAGATGAAGTCATTGGCAGATTTGTTGTCTGGTGAGGGCCCACTTCCTAATTCACAGATCGCACCTTCTCACTGTGTCCTCACACGATGGAAGGGGTGAGAGGTCTCTCTCTGGCCTCTTTTATAAGGGCACTAATCGCATTCATGAGAGCTCTGCCTAAATCTCTCTCAAAGGCCCTACCTTCTAAGCATAACCTTGGGGGTTAGGCTTCAACATATGAATTTTGGGGGAACTCAAACATTCAGACCCTGCCACTGTCCCATATCCTTCTATGTGAATTTAATGCCATATGTGGCTATGACAGTTTTGTGAGTCTGACTGTTTAGCTGACCCACATGTCAACATCAGAAGACACCTTGGAGGGTGTCCAGAGCCTAACAGTCCATGACCTATGGTTAGAAAAAACACTGTCTGGCTAAATGTGGATATATGAGGGGCCTGCAAAAAGTTCATGGTCAACGTATTCTTAAAGAAAAGCTATATATAAATTTCAAAAATTTTTTGCACCAAAATAAACTTGCACTAACTTGTTATAACATCTGAACAGAATCTAGTTTGAGGCACTAAGAAGGATAAGACATCAGTTTTAAAAGAGCCCCATCAGGGCAACATTGAAGCAAGAACAAACATCAAGTTTGTAGTGAAGCTTGGATGGAAGAATGGCGAAATCACTGAACCTTTACAAAAAGTTTATGGCAACAATGGGAAAATCAACAGTTTACAAATGGATAACTCATTTTAAGAAGGTACCAAACAGTGCTAAAGATGAAGCCTGCAGTGGCAGACCATCCACTCTAATTTGTGAGGAAAACATTCATCTTATTTGTGCCCTAATTGAAGAGGACCAACAATAACAGCAGAAACAATAGCCATGGGCATCTCAATTGATTCAGCTTACACAATCCTGATGGAAAAATCAAAGTTGAGCAAACTTTCCACTCAATCTGTGCCAGAACTGTTGCAACCAGATCAGCTGCAGACAAGAGCAGAGCTTTCAATGGAAATTTTAAACAATCAGGATCAACATTCTGAAGCATTTCTCTGAATAATGGTAACAGGAGATGAAACATGCCTTTGCCAGTACAATCCTGAAGACAAAGCACAATCAAAGCAATGGCTACCAAGAGGTGGAAGTGGTCCAGTCACAGCAAAAGCAGACTGATCAAGAGCAAATGTCATGGCAACAAATTTTTGGATGCTCAAGGCATTTTGCTTGTTGACTTTCTGGAGAGCCAAAGAATAATAACATTTTATTATGAGTGTGTTTTGAACAAGTTATCCAAAGCTTTAGCAAAAAAGTACCCAGGAAACCTTTACCGGAGAGTCCTTCCTCACCGCAACAATGCTCCTGCTCCTTCCTCTTATCAAACAAGGGCAATTTTATGAGAGTTTCTGTGAGAATCATTAGGCATTCACCTTACAGTCCTGATTTGGCTCCTTCTGACTTCTTTTTGTTTCCTAATCTTTAGGAAGATCTTTAAGATCTTTAAAGGACACCAATCTTTCTTCAGTTAATAATGTGAAAAAGACGGCATTGACATGATTAGATTCCCAGGACCCTCAGTTCTTAACAGATGGAATGAATGGCTTACAAAAGCGTCTTACATAAGTGTCTTGAATTTGATGGAGCTGATACTGAGAAATAAAGTTTATTTTAAAAATGTTTTATCTTTTAATTCCATTTTTCCATGAACTTTTTGAAGTCCCCTCACATAGATAGAAGCTATAGTGTTAGGGTACAAGACGTGCAGTTTTTAGATTTTCTACATACTACTGTCAAAGAACAAAATTACAACACATTTAAAAATTGTATTGGTTTATCACAATTCTAGAATCAGGCAACACTTCATTCTATAAAATAGAATAAGTGCTCTGATGAGTTGAGCAGAAGAGGTTGGCTTTGTAGGCAGAGAAGAGCTGCAGAAAACAGAAGCAAAGAACAAATAGTGTATTCGTTGTTTCAAAGCTATTTTTCCTGTAAGGCAGGGACAGGGAGATAGATCAGAGAGAACAGCTGAGTAGTTAACATCAGATTACTTCAGGCTACTTCTCTTGCATAAAAATTGAAGCAGAGGGAATTTCATTACCATGCCGATTGAAGATTTAACTGCTCTGTTTGCAAAGGTCGGATAACAACTGAGTTTGGGTTTGGTGACTCAATTTTAATTTTTTTGGTTTAGTGACTCCATTTTGATTGATTTTTAGTCTGTCCTGTTGGGGCCTAGAGCAGAGCTTAGTCAAAAACAATTACTGCCTGTCGGGTGTGATGGCTCATGCCTGTAATCCCAGCACTTTGGGAGGTTGAGGCAGGCGGATCACTTGAGATCAGGAGTTCGAGACCAGCTTGACCAACATGTGAAACCCCGTCTCTACTAAAAATACAAAAATTAGCTAGGTGTGGTGGTGCATCCCTGTAATCCTAGCTACTCAGGTGGCTGAAGCAGGAGAATCACTTGAACCCAGGCAGCAGAATTTGCAGTGAGCCAAGATCATGCCACTGCATGCACCAGCCTCGGTGACAGAGTAAGACTTCATTTAAAAAAAAATTACCTCATATAACTTTGATTTAATACTACCTTATAATTATTCAAAGTGTATTAAATTATACTTTCAACTGCACTGTTATAAGAAGTTTCATTTCCACAAATTCTCACCAACACTTAAGATGATCAATGTTTAATTTTTCCCATAATCTCTGGCTCTGAAATAAGTTGACTTGTTCTAAAGGAATTTGGAAACCTTTTCTCCAGGCAATTGGATTTCCAGGGAATAGAATTTTTTAAAAATCTCTTTGCCTTCCCTCCATTCTCCAATTTGTTCTTCAAAATGACCTCATGTGCCTTACATGGTAGGCAATAAATATAAGTTGTTGAATTGAAAATGTAAGCTTTATTTGCTGGAATGTGAGTAAACCAATTTATCTGAACTGTAAAATTTTTTGTAGAAGAGGAACAGTAGGCAAGATGAATTGAGTAAGAGATCTCAGTTATACATAGCTTTGACTGAGGTAAGAAGAATGAAAATACATATAGATGCAATGCAATCTCTATCAAAATACCAGCTGCCTTTTTCAGAGAAATTCACAGGCTGATCCTAAAATCCGTATGGAAATGCAACAGACTCAGAATAGTCAGAACCATCTTGAAAAGGAATAAAGAACAAAAGAATCTTGAAAAGGACACTTTCCTAGTTCAAAATTTACTACAAAGTTACACTAATCAATACAGTATGAGACTGCTGTTAGAATAGGGATACAGAGAAATGGAAGATAATTGAAATAAACCTTCACATTTATGGTCAATTGACTTTCAACAAAGTTGCCAACACAATTCAATAAAGGAAAGAACCATCTTTCCAACAAAGGGTTCTGGGCTACCTGGATAGCCACATGCAAAAGACTGAAGTTGAACCCTACCTACCTCATATCATATACAAAAATTGACTCAAGATGGATTATAGATCTAAATAAAAGAGTTAAAACTATAAAACTCTTAGAAGAAAACAAATGAGTAAATCTTCATGATCTTGGGCAGGGAAATAGTTTCTTAGCTATGGCACCAAAAGTACAAATGATAAAAGAAAAATTAGGCAAGTTGGACTTTATCAAAATTTAAAACTTTTGTACTTCTAAGGACATAATCAAGAAAATGAGAACACAGGCTGCATGCTGTGGCTCATTCCTGTGATTCCAACACTTTGAGAGGCTGAGGTGAGGGAATCACTTGAGCCCAGGAGTTTGAGACAAGCTTGAGCAACATAGTGAGATCGCATCTCTACAAAAAATAAAAAAATTAGCCAGCTGTGGTGGTGTATGCCTGTACTCCCAGCTACCTTGGAGGCTGAGGTGGGAGGACTGCTTGAGCCCAGGAGGTTGAGGCTGCTGTGAGCCATGATTATGCCACTGCACTCCAGCCTAGGCACAGAGCAAGACCCTGTCTCAAAAAAAGAAAAATGTGAAGACAATTCACTCTATGGGAAAAAATATTTGCAAATCATGTATCTTAGCAGGGACTTGGATCCAGAATACACAAAGAACTCTAAAGATCAAATAGGCTGGGTGTGGCAGCTCACGCCTGTAATCCCAGCACTTTGGGAGGCTGAGGTGGGTGGATCACCTGAGGTCACAAGTTCAAGACCAGCCTGGGCAACATGGTGAAACCTCATCTCTACTAATAATACAAAAATATGCCAGGCATGGTGGCACACCTATAATCCCAGCTGCTCAGAAGGCTGAGGTAGAATTGCTTGAACCTGGGAAGTGGAGGTTGCAGTGAGTCGAGATCATGCCATTGCACTCCAGCCTGGTCGACGAGAGTGAAACTCTGTCTCAAAAAATAAAAATAAAGATGAAATAATAAACAGACAACCCTTTTTTTTTAATATTCAAAGGATCTGAATAGACATTTCTCTATAGAAGACAATGGCCAACAAGCACATAAAAAGATGCTCAACATCATTAGCCATTAAGAAATTGGGAATTGAAATCACCATGAAATAACATTTTGCACTCCTTAGAATGGTTAGATTGAAAAAGAAAGATGTTGGTGAAAATTCAGAGAAATCAGAATCCTTAAACATTGCTGGTAAGAACAAAATGGTACAGCTGCTATGAAAAACAGTTTGGCGTTTCTTCCAAAGGTTAAACATAGGGTTACCATATGAACTACCAGTTCCACTCCTAGTCATAAACCCCAGAGAATTGAAAACTTATGTTCTAACACAAAAACTTGTACACTAATGTTCACAGCAGCATTATTCATAATAGTTAAAAAGTGAAGACTATCCAAATGCTCATTAACTGATTAATGGAATGCAATAATATTCCATATAATAGAATATTACTCCACTGAAATTCCATATAATGGAATATTACTCCATTATTCTTTTCCATACAATGGAATATTATTTGGCAATAAAAAGGTACGAAGTACTGACACATTACAACATGAATTAACCTTTAAAACAGTAGAAGTCAATCAAAAGAGACCACATTTTATACAATTCCATTCTTATGCAATGTTCAGACTAGGCAAATCCATAGGAACAGAGTGTAGATTAGTGGTGCCAGCGATTGGGGGAGGTAATGGCAAGTGTGGGATGGAAGATTTCTAGATAATTAGTAATATTTTGCATTTCTACTGAGTTTGCACAACATATTTTGGAAATAGAATTGGGTCTGCTTGAAGGAGCCCTTTGTTATTCCCGCAGTAAAGCCTCCTCTTCTTCAGTACACAAGGCCTAGCAATTTTCAAAGAAAGCAGATATGTTACACTTAGTAACCGAAACTCCACTGAACATATGCTGATTAACGTGTCCCTTAGAAAGCAGAAGGCACTTCAGACTTCAGTACCCAGGCTCATTATTATCATTGCTGGTTGCATTGCACTGAACCAGTTCCCCTATTCATCCTCCACATGAATCAGTCCTGAAGTCCTGACCACGTTTCCATTGCACAGTTCTTGGTGTTTTGCTCTCTCTCTTCTTGCTCTCTCTGTCTACAGTCAAATCCAGTTTGTCATTTCACACCTGGGTTCGTTCCATAAGCTCTTGAATGTGTTATGGGATCCTTGAAGTGTCGCTTTTCTGGTCAGAAACCTGTGGCTCGTGGCACCTTTGGTTGAGTTTTGCTCGAGCCCACTGGGCTCCTTCTGCCCACTCGGCCTGACCGGCTGCACTCAGCTCATGCTACCAGCCTGGATCCCATGCCTCCAAGGAAGACTGCAACTCAGGTGTGGAGCGGCAAGGGGTGTGTGAGTGAGCATGGGGTCTGGCCACTGCACAGTCAGATATGCCAGCTACTGCTGTGGGGTGGGCAGCTCCAGGTGCTGGCATGGGCTCTCTGCAAAGCTGCAGCTGGACCGGGGCACTGCAAGCAGCTTCCCTGGCTGGCACTGGGGAATGAAGTGGCACCTAGAAGCTTGGAGATGCCAGGAACCACAGGGCCCCACATAGGGAGTCACAGGTCTGGGCTCCCCAAAGGTCTGCAGCTCTTCTTTCCTTTTCGCCCACAACATGGCGAGCAAGGGGCGCATATTTCAGTCCGGTTAGTGTTACAGCTCTTTTAGCCCTGCCATACAATGGGTCCTAAGTACTTGTCCTGTGACCAAAAGAATGAGGTAAACAGACAAGTGGAGGGTGAGCAAAATGAGAGGAGCTTTATTGAGCAATAGAACAGCCCAGCCTCCCACAGTGGGCAACTCCTTTCCACAGCCAGGGTGTCCCGATGAGTGTACAGCTCCTAGCTGAGAGGAGACTCTGGAGTGAGAAGCTCCTCTCTGCAGGCAGGTTGTCCCATTGTCTCTGCAGTTCTCAGCAGGCCCTAGAGTGAGTTGCTCCCTCTCTACAGGTAGGTTATTCCATTGTCTTCCCAGCTCTCAGCAGAGAGGAGGCTCTGGCGTAGGTTGCCCGTCTCTGCGGGCAGGTTGTCCTGTCGTCTTCCCAGCTCTCAGCAGAGAGAAGGAGTGGGTTACTTTTCTCTGCAGCTGGTCATACCAACGTCTGCTTGAATCTCAGCAGAGAGGAGGCCCTGGGGAGGGTGGCTCCTCTCTGCAGCTGGCCGTCCTGGCATCTTTCTGCCCTCTGCTCTGCTCTAGCTGAGCCCAGGGCTTTTGTGAGCCTCAGAGAGAAGGAAGTGCATGCCAGCTTGTCCATGGGCAGACATGAGTACGCCCAGAAAAGGCACCACAGCCCCCACTCCAGTCCATGGGAACTGGCAGCTCAGCCCCCAGCCTTCAGGCCCTTCCTCACCCTGAAGGTGGGACCTGCCCCCTTCCACCCAGGAGACTGACTGCCCCCTGCTGCTGTCCATGGAGCCCAGGCTGTTCATGCCAAGGGGCACCTACAGGCCAGTGCCGAACCTCCCTCAATCCCCACCTCAGCTTCCCCCAACAATGCTTGTTGGTGCCCAAAGTCCAGAGGGAGCTGAGGCAGCTTGGGGGACTGGCATGTCAGTGGTGCCGCAAGAACCCCAGCCAGGCTGTGACAGTGCCCGGGCTTGGCCCCACATTGCTCCAAGATCAAAGCAGGTGCTGACAGCAGGTAGAATACAGGCAGTGGGATCAGGAACTTCTGAGCCTGCAAGGGTCCGGGGGCCTTCCCAGGCCCCCAAGAGCACACAGAGGCCTGGGTCCACAGCTCCAACTTGGGTGGCTGTAGCTGTGCCCAGGAGGGCAAGACTGCTGGCTGTTCCTGGCTCCTGCCAGCTACTTGCAGCCTGGGGCTGGGGCTCCAGGTCCTCACTGGGCCCAGGCCAGTGTGTGGGGCAGAGGTAACACCACCACGAGCTCCGCCTGTTTCCCCAGTGCTCAGAGGTGGCCCAGAGTGGAGTGGATGGGCCCCAGACCTGGCTATCAGGAGCGCCAGGCTCAGCAGTAACCCCAATGTGGGGTAGATCCCAGGGATGCAGCCCCAGGCAGCCCTGCACAGAGCTTCTTCCTAAGGCACAGGAACCCAGCACCTTCAATGGAGTGGGCCAGGTCCCTGAAGTGGGTGCCATTCCCATTTCTTGCCCCAGGCCCCAGAAGTGTGGCCCCAGCTCTGCACCCTGGGCCCAGCCCCTATGTTCTGTGTGTAAGTACAGCACTGCCCTGGGCTCAGCTCCACCTCAAAGCCCCTCTCTGCCCAATTGCACTGCTCCCCTGCTGGTGGGCAACCTGGCCCAGCCCCATCATGGCGGCTCCTAGGGCAGCAGGCTGCAGGAACACTGTCTGTTTCCTCCCCACACCCTCCCTGCAGTGGCCAGTGTGATGGCAGTGGCCAATCCAGATGGCCTATCACTGCCATCAATTGTATGCCCTGCATCTGGCTTCTCCATGGCTAAGCTCGTCATCCCGGAATTGACTCTCACAAACTGGGCAAGCAATATCCAGGATCCTACAACTCTACTCTTCAAAATCTCACAAAAATAAGAATAGTCAATTAGTATAAGTGAAGCTACGCAAAGAACATTTCTTGGGTAGGGGAGGTGATCAGGAAAAGTGGATAATAGTGATAGGCAGCAGCTACTGAGCACTTTGCATTCGCAGTCTCACTGAATGCCTACAACAATGCACACAGGTAGGGTCATTATTATCCCTGTTGAGGCAGAGCAGAAAGGAACTCACCCAGGTGGCCCAGGTCCCTGTTGGAGCAGCGTGTTTAGGACCTGTACCTTCAAACTCCACACATGACAGTGCTAGAGTTGGTCCAGGGATGGGCTTTGGGGTTTGGAAAGGATGGGGCCAAGAGCCTCATCTAAGCAGACCTTCTGGGGTCAGAGATGTATTTGAAACCAGTCCAATTTTTCCATATAACTGATGTTTTTGGTCTCTTTTAAATAAGCATGCAAGTTGATCCTCCCACTCTTAAAACTTGAGAAAGTTGCATTTGTCTTCTCTGAGGTCCTTTCTCAGGAAACCAACCACCAGGCCTCCCGGACAGTGTCAACAAACCAAAACTTACCAGGTCCCCGCCTCTGGACAACGAGATGCCAGACCTCTAACTCATAATGATTACGTAACAGACCGTCTGCTGCCTGTTGACAGATTCCCCGTCCTTATCACTTCTTAATTCCTGTTTTCTTGCAAATAGTTACATCTTTTTCCTGCTATATAAACCCCCTATTTTAGTTGGTCAGGGAAATGAATTTGAGACTGATTACCCATCTCCGCGGCTGTAGCACCTAATTAAAACCTTTTTCTTTGGCAATACTTGTCTCCGTGATTGGCTTTCTGTGCAGTGAACAGCAGGATGTAGACCAAGCTTGTCCAACCCACTTTATTTTGTTGTTGTTGTTGTTTTTCTGTTTTGTTTTGTTTTAGGCCTTTAACAGTCTGAAGCCATGGTTTTTAGTTTCTGTCTCCAGTGATAAGTGGAAAAGTGGGATGAGGAACGGGCTTTACTGGCCCAACCAGAAACAAAAAGTAAGAACCCATGACTATTTTTTCTCTGGAACACTCCTGAACTAGACCAAACCTCTGGCATTTCAGTAACATTCTGTCACTCTTTCCTTCCCTGTCCACCTACCAAAGGCCTCACTAACCATCTCTCAAAGCTCTGCCCAGAACCTGTGCTCAACACCTGGGCTGCACCCTCATTCTTAGAGCATTCACAAATTGCCCTTATATTTTATGCATACTTGTCTTATTTCTTCACCTAGACATAAGGACATGGGGACCAGATCATAGGTTTATTTGTGATATGTAACAATATACTGTAATAAAAGTTATGTGAATGTTCTCCCTGTCTCTCTCAAAATACCTTATATCTTACTCAACTGTACTCACCTGTTTTTAGAATGTGGGCAACTAATCCTTGGAAAGTGAAACATGGATAAGGGGGAACTACTGTACTTTTCTTATAGGGTTAAAACCAAGGAAACTTCCTTATCATGAGAGCTAACCTGGCCCTTTTGGGGATTTAGTTACACGTCTCTCTTCTGATTTCTTAGAGGGTCAGATAAACAACTTAGTTTGGGTTTGGTGATGTGGAACTTTAGCATGAGTGACTCCATTTTGCTTGTCTGTTGGAGTCTAGCACAGAAGTTCAGTCCAAACTGACGGCCTCCCATAAATTTTCTTTAATGCCCTGCAGTGTCTGAAGGCTTGTCATCAATAACTGAACCATGTTACATTCAACTCAAGCAATTAAGGTGGTTGCCAGGTGCATTTAGCAAAACCCAACAACTATCATTTCAGAAAATACAGGTTTTTTTGTTTGCTTGTTTTTGTTTTTGCTTCTTTCCCAGAGGGGCGCAGTCCCCCTGGAGAAAGCATCTGTGCTGCAGGGGAAACCATGCACAGTGGACAGCATGGCCTTCCACCTGCATGAGAGTCACATTCTGATTCCAGGCAGCTGTTTCACAACTCTGTAACCAACGGTAGGAAAAATACCCTCTACCTGCCATTCATTTCAACATTCCTTCAAGCCACATGACTCCACATGAATTTGTGCTTCTTGACTCCTCTTTTTTTGTTTTTTGTTTTTGTTTTTTGAGACCGAGTCTCACTCTCTTGCTCAAGCTGGAGTGCAGTGGTGTGATCTTGCGCACTGCAACCTCCATCTCCTGGGCTCAAGTGATTCTCATGCCTTAGCCTCCTGAGTAGCTGAGATCACAGGTGCAGGCCACCATGCCTAGCTATTTTGGGGCTTGTTTATTTTTTATTTTTTATTTTTGGTCAAGATGGGGTTTTGCCACGTTTCCCAGGCTGGTCTTGAACTCCTGAGCTCAAGCAACCCGCCCATCTCAGCCTCCCAAAGTGTTGGGATTATAGGTGTGAGCCACTACCCACAGCCTTGACTCCTCTTTTGAAATGGTTATAGCATCTGCTTAGTTTCCACATGAATTAAATAAAACCCTTAACAGTGTACATTTTTAACCTGAAGGAGAGTCATGGTTTTACTTTTTTCCCTGAAATTTATCTTTCAATGCTTCTGTGCCATGGACAACAGATAGCAGCTGCACCTCCAGGCGTCGTGAGTGTGGTCCAGACCAGAGGAGGCAGGGAGGACAAAGAATGGAAAGCACTTGCCCACCAAGTCCGCCCATTTTTGTCAGGCAAACAATAGCTTGTCCGGAAGCCCCATCCCTTAGACTTCCTCACACCTGACTGCCAAGAAAAATGCCACACAGAGAATCCTAATTGCAAGGGATCTTGGGAAATCATTGCCTACCCACTACAGAAAAAAAAAAGATAATCTACGAGTAAGGAAGAAGAGAATGGGCGCTCAGTAGGCAACCAGGCTGCATCAACAAGGACCCACTCCAGACAAAGCTTTAGGCAGAGCTTCAGATGACCTCGCTCTTCTGTGCACATCCCCCCATCATCCCATCCAACCTCCTCACCCCCACCCAGGTGCTCATCTTGCAGCCACTAATGACCACGCTGCTGCAGCGTCTAAGTGATTTATCCTCATGTAGCAGATTTTTCGTGGGGTACCCCCAAAGGAGTAGTACAGAGGAGTCTGTGTTAGTGACAGAGCGAGTCTGTGTTAGTGACAGAGCTGCTGTCATCAGGACAGCTTGTAAGGGAGCTTTGGTGGGAGCTGGGAAAGAGGGGCATCTTCCCTTCCTTCCCCACTCCACCGGCTGATGCCTGGATTACCAGCAGATCCCTACACCACCTGAATGCAAGGCTGGCCCAAGAGAAGATTTGCTGAATATCTTGAGAATACTATTTGATACATTTTTGTTACTTTTTCATTATTAAAATAGTTTTCAAATAATAAAATTAAATGAGAGAAGAATAAGAAAATGAGAGAATTGTATTTTAGGTAATTTTCCTCACCTCAAATAGAACCATTATAACTTGTTAAAGTTTTCCAGAGTTTTCTTTCTAATAAGAGCTTTTCTTAGAGTCATCATCCTAGGTGTGCAAATTTTTAACCCATTTTTTTTAAAAAATAATGTATCTTGGCCAGGTGTGGTGGCTCAAGCCTGTAATCCCAGCACTTTGGGAGGCCGAGATGGGTGGATCACGAGGTCAGGAGATCGAGACCATCCTGGCTAACATGGTGAAACTCCGTCTCTACTAAAAAGTACAAAAAACTAGCCGGGCGAGGTGGTGGGTGCCTGTAGTCCCAGCTACTCGGGAGGCTGAGGCAGGAGAATGGTGTAAACCCGGGAGGCGGAGGTTGCAGTGAGCTGAGATCTGGCCACTGCACTCCAGCCTGGGCGACAGAGCGAGACTCCGTCTCAAAAAAAAAAAAAAAAAAATTTAATGTATCTTAAGCATCATTCATTTTCTTTTCTTTTATTTTATTTTGTTTTATATTTTATTTTGTTTTGAAATGGAGTCTCGCTCTGTCCCCCAGGCTGGTGTGCAGTGGTGAATCTCAGCTCACTGCATCCTCCGCCTCCAGGGTTCAAGCGATTCTCCTGCCTCAGCCTCTGAGTAGCTGGGATTACAGGAGCTTGCCACCATGCCCAGCTAATTTTTTGTATTTTTAGTAGAGACAGGGTTTCACCATGTTGGCCAGGCTGGTCTCAAACTCCTGACCTCAAGTGACCCGCCCACCTTGGTCTCCCAAAGTGCTGGAATTACAGGCATGAGCCACCGTATCTGGCCTTAAGCATCTTTTATGTTATTTCATACCTTCATTAATATAACTTCAGTAGCTACTTCATATCTCCCCAGGTGGACATAACCATGGATTAGTCAATCGTACCCTATTACTGGTCATTTCAGTTTGTGTTGCTAGAAGACAAACTTACCTGCAATCCCAGCTACTTGGGAAGCTGAGGTACAGAATTGCTTGAACCCGGGAGGCAGAGGCTGCAACGAGTTGAGATCGCGCCACTGCACTCCAGCCTGGACAACAGACTGGAGTGAAATTAGCAAAAATGCAGGAAGCATTGATTTTTTTTTTCTCTGAGACTCTGTGTCAGCAAAAAAAGTCTCATCATCAACATCTACAATAATAAAGAAAAAGGAAGCCGGGCGCGGTGGCTCAAGCCTGTAATCCCAGCACTTTGGGAGGCCGAGATGGGCAGATCACGAGGTCAGGAGATCGAGACCATCCTGGCTAACATGGTGAAACCCCGTCGCTACTAAAAAACACAAAAAACTAGCCGGGCGAGGTGGTGGGTGCCTGTAATCCCAGCTACTCGGGAGGCTGAGGCAGGAGAATGGTGTAAACCCGGGAGGCGGAGGTTGCAGTGAGCTGAGATCCGGCCACTGCACTCCAGCCTGGGCGACAGAACAAGACTCCGTCTCAAAAAAAAAAAAAAAAAAAAAAAAAAAGAAAAAAAAAGAACTGGAATTGACGTTTATAATGTGTCTTACTCTAGCACAGAGATACATAAGCTAAGAAAGAAAAACAACTTCATTCACCCCATTCAGAGATGCATTTCCAATAAAAATGTATTTTTATGTTTAGCAATTGTTAATTAGTTTGTCACATATTTAATCTGTTTCAATCAAATATCCATAATGGTGATAACTGTAACCAGAAAGTAACATTTCCACACTTAAGAGACCTGATCACAAAGGTATCCCTTCCTTCAATTTCAATGTATAAACATATTTTCGTTGCTGAGAAGTATGAGATGTATAAGCCATATGACTTTTAAACATAACATTCATTAGGATAAAAGTTTTATGAGGGAGGTGGATGGAAAGAATGGTTAAATAACTCATTTATGTATGTTTAAATGGTGGGTGTCAGAGTGCAACGATGCCTACATATTGCTGAACACATAACCAAGAGTCACATGTTTTATTTTCAAAATATTAATATTTTTAATAAGCTGGAAGTTGCATGCTTTTCAGTCATTAAACCTGGAGGAAAATTTTTAGGTGCAAAATGGAAAAAACAGGACACTGCTGTTAAGAATTGAGCAGTACCCCACCCGCCTTGGGATCTTCCTGAGTCTAGGGCTCCCTCTGGTGGTAAGATTCAGAGTTTGTGTTAGAGCACAGCCCCGGAGACCCGCCTAGCAAGAATTAAAAGCACCGCGTTAGCCAGGCGCAGTGGCTCATGCCTGTAATCCCAGCACTTTGGGAGGCCGAGGCGGGAGGATCACAAGGTCAGGAGGTCGAGACCACGGTGAAACCCCGTCTCTACTAAAAATACAAAAAATTAGCCGGGCGTGGTGGCGGGCGCCTGTAGTCCCAGATGCTCAGGAGGCTGAGGCAGGAGAAAGGCGTGAACCCGGGAGGCGGAGCTTGCAGTGAACTGAGATCGCGCCACTGCACTCTAGCCTGGGGGATAGAGCGAGACTCCGTCTCAAATAAATAAATAAATAAAAGCACCGCGTTCTGCAAGCCAGTCCCTTCTTGGTGTGTTTCCTGGAATCGTCACTGTAATTTTTTTTTTTTTTTTTTTTTTCATTTTTGAAACGGAGTTTCTCTCTGAGCCCAGGCTGGAGCGCAGTGGCGCGATCTCGGCTCATTGCAATCTCTGCCTCCAGGGTTCAAGTGATTCTCCTGCCTCAGCCTCCCGAGTAGCTGGGACTACACGCATGAGCCACTAATTCTTGTATTTTTAGTAGAGACGGGTTTTCACCATGTTGGCCAGGCTGGTCTCGAACTACTGACCTCAAGTGATCAGCCCGCCTCAGCCTCCCAAAGTGCTGGGATTAAAGGCGTAGGCCACCATGCCCAGCCTGTCACTATAAAATTTGACCATATTGGCCCCCCAAGCCCAGAACCTTCAGAGAATAGTACACCGCACACCCCACCAAGCCATATCCTCCATGGTCATTCATTAACCTGATGGACGTTTACTGAGCACCCACTATGGGCCAGGCACCCATTCCTAGAAGCCCTCTGTATCTCTCTCTAAGAAGTGTGAAGAAGTTCCTAAACAAAAGAGGAACCCAACACGAATCAACGACCACAGGAATTCACCAAAAAATTAAAGTGACCTACAAACGTTTACAAAGAGGTTTATCCCCTCCAGTAATTAAAGAAACACAATGAACCACAAGAAATCACTTGCCTGCTCTTAGGCTGGGATAGGCTTAAATATCTGATAATATCCAAGGCTGCCATGGGGGCAGGAACCAGGAAATACATGTCTTCATACTTTGTTGGTGAGGATATAAACTGGTACAATTTAACGGACTGTGAAGAATATTAACATTTTTTAAGTTCATGCTTTTGACCCATGAATTCTTTTAAGACTTTCGTCAGGGCCCCGGCCTGGCCTGCTGCTGAGATCGTTAGGACCCTGGTAAGATGCGCTGGGGTTAGAGTATCTGAGAACCCCTCTCCTAACTGTTGAAAAGGAGCGAGTTCTCCAGCCTTTGGTTACATGTCCCCAACCACTGCCATTTTCTAAGAACAGCTCCTGGGGCTCTGCTCCCAGCACAAGCTTTCCTGTGCCAAGAACGCGGGGCGGGGGCGGGGGCAGTGGGGACTGGCGCCTGATTCAGTCTCCTGGGTCAGCGGGTAGGGAGTGTCCCGGGGCTCAGGCGGCCTCATCTCTCTGCACACCTGCCCTCCTTTCCATCTCACACCCACACTCACACTCACACACACTCATACCCACACTCACACACACCCACACTCACGTGCACACCCACACTCACGCACATGAACTCATACACAACCAAACACACCGATACACATGCACTCACACACCACTCCCTCTACACCACACACACACAAATACACGTTCACTCATACACACCCACCAAACACCAATACACATGCGCACACACCACTCCCCCCACACACTCTCACACCCCATGCACACCCCACACTCACACACGAACTCACACACACTCATATACAACCACATACACTCATAAACATGCACTCACACACCATTCCCCCACACCACACACACCCACACACACACATTCACTCATACACACCCCCACACACCCATACATATGCACTCACACCTCTCCCACGCATTCACACACAAACTCAGTAACACATACCTTCACACACTCATATACACCCACGTACATGCACTGGCATACCACTCTTCCACACCCCTCTACACACACACACACCACACTCACACACACATCCACACCCATACTCACAAATACACATTTATACACACCCATACACATGCACTCACACTACTCCCTCACACTTACAAACAGCCACACACACCTTCACACACTCATATACATTCACACACCCCCACACACATGCACTGACACTCCACTCCCTCACACTCACACACCCCCCCACACATTCACACTCACACTCACAAACACACATTCACAAACACACACGCACTGACACCACACTCCCTCACACTGTCACCCCACACACATTCACACACACACAAACACACACATTCACACACATGCACTCACACCACTCCCTCACATTCACACACCACCCCACACACATTCACACTCACACACTCACAAACACATTCACACACACACACGCACTGACACCACACTCCCTCACACTCTTACACACACCCCACACACATTCACACACACTCACAAACATACACATTCACACACATGCACTCACACCACTCCCTCACGTTCACACACCACCCCACACACATTCACACTCACACACTCACAAACACATTCACACACACGCACTGACACCACACTCACACTCTCACACCCCACACACATTCACACACTCACACATTCACACACACGCACTGACACCAC
>NW_012115154.1:19267710-19304082 GCF_000951035.1 Colobus angolensis palliatus | reverse complement strand
TCTCACACCCCACACACATTCACACACTCACACATTCACACACACGCACTGACACCACACTCACACTCTCACACCCCACACACATTCACACACTCGCACATTCACACACACATGCACTCACACCACTCCCTCACATTCACACACCACCCCCACACACATTCACACTCACACACTCACAAACACACACATTCACAAACACACACATTCACACACTCATACCCACACACACCCATACTCACACATGCACTCACACACCACTCCTCTACAGTCAGGCACTCACAAACACACACAGCCCCCACACACTGACACACACTCACGCTCTCACGCTCACACACATCCTGTGGAAGACTAGAAAGAGCCCTGAACTCGAACATGACACCGACATGGTCTTGCCTCTCAGGTTCTCAGGGGCCTGCCTCGCTATGGGCCTCAGTTTCCCCACCTACACAAGGGGATTGGACTCGATGATGCCTCTGAGCCCCCCGCCCCAGCATTAATTCTAGTTCTGCCCTTCAAGGAGGCTATCATCTAATAAAGGAAGCGGGAGATGCCCTCCAAGTCATGTCACAACGAACGTCTTAAACACCCCTAAATGGAATGCTGACATATTCCACTCCCAAACGCACAGTCATGTCCTACATAATGATACTGGCCAATGACAGACAGCATACACGATGGTGGTCCCATAAGATAATGGGACCCATAAGATTATACCATACATTTACCATACCTTTTCCATTTTTCACTATGTTTAAATACACAGAACTGGCCAGGTGCGGTGGCTCAAACCTGTAATCCCAGCACTTTGGGAGGCCTAGGCAGGAGAATCACTTGAACCCAGGAAGTGGAGGTTGCAGTGAGCCAAGATCATGCCACAAATACAATATTAGAAAAGAAAATAAATATTACTAAGAATGAGAAAAAAGTTATAAATTTTAAAAAGTAAAAAATTACACAGACATTGCAAAATCCAGAAAAATAACCAAATGTTTTTATTAATTAACTGTCTCACACATATCCATAATACTTTTTACTTTCATTTTTTGGCTATAGGCTCTTTGACTCTTTAAATGACAACAATGTTATCAGAGAAATTAGAAAGACAATTTTTGCTCTAGCATGGTGGGTTAAAATTTAGTGATTTATTAACTTAGAAAAGTTTCTTTTAGCTTCTGTGCCAGTTGTCAATTTATTGTATCTCAGCTCCTAATATGTCCCTCATTGCCTGCCCTCCTAGAATTGAGCTGAGCCTTGTAATTAGTTGCTCTTTGCCCGCAGCTGCATGTCAAGCTTTGTCAGTAGAGGGCGCTGAAGGGACACGGGAGGAGAAAGGGGTTTCTCTTCCCGGTCTGGTGCACCCCTCTTGGCAGGCTCCTGTGGCCCATGAGGTTTCTCTGTACCGGCTCCTGCAAGGCACCCAGTTTCTGCAGTGTCTGGCAGCTTCAGCAGCATGTGTGGCTTCTGCAGCACCAGCTCCAGTTCCCAGCCACCAGTAGCTTTTTCTGGAAGCCCCCTGGGCAACTTTGAAGGAGTTTGTGGCCAGTAGGGCACTGTCCTGGGAACAGCTTCCCCCTGCATTTTCTCCTGTGTCTTTGCAGACTCTTCTGAGGCATGACGTGTCACTGTGGGTGATTCGTCTGATACCCCCAGAGAGCAGATTTCCAGCCTCTTCTGCCAACCTGGCACCTCAGTGACTTCCCTGCCACGATTTCTCCCATCAGGTCTGGATCTCAGCCCTGGCAGGGATCTTCTTCTGGGGTGCATTATCTCAGCCCTAAGAGTGATGGTTGCACCTCTATCTGCCATTCCTGCATTTCTCAAGAGTTCTCTTAACTTCTTTCTAGCCAGGCCTTATTACTCCAATTCCCGGTTAAAGTTAATTATTATTATTATTTTTTACTGAATTTCATTCTGTTGCCTAGGCTGAAATGCAGTGTCACGATCTCGGCTCACTGCAACCTCCGCTTCCTGGGTTCAAGAGATTCCCGTGCCTCAGCCACCCAAGTAGCTGGGACTACAGGCGTGCACCACCATGCCTGGCTAATTTTTGTATTTTTGGTAGAGATGGGTTAGCCAGGCTGGTCTCGAACTCCTGACCTCAAGTGATCCACCAGGCTCAGCCTCCCAAAGTGCTAGGATTACAAGCGTGAGCCACTATGCCTGGCCTAAAGTTAATTATCTATGGGAAACACTCCTTGTACAAATTATTGTGTGGTTTCTGTCTTCTGATTGGAATCTGACTAGTACAGCTTTACCGCCCACTGTTGGTCATAATGATCGTATATCTGAAATATTATTTTCAAATTTGGGAAAATATCTGTCAGGATTCATATATGAGTTGTAAGATTCCAGGGCATTTCATGGGTTTTGTGCTGATTGACTAGTCTTAAAAACGCTTTGAATGAGTGACAGGGTGTCCTCTGTGACATGATGCTCTACAGACACTGTCGCATCAATGTCAGCATTTCATGTCAAATTGCAAAGAAGTTCCATCCTTTTCCATGTATTCATAGGATTCATTAGTTGGTTTATCAAAGAACCCAAAAGCATATTCATCGTTTCTATTCAAAATATATCATTTCTCCTGAATGAATTGCTGCTTTTTATGTGATCTGGAAGGATTTTGTTACAATTTGCTTCTCAATGTTCAAATAGCTTATATGGATTTTATCTGTCATCTTTATTACTTTTGTTCCAGATTTCATTCATTTCAAATTGATGGCGAAAGAAGGTATTTTGTACAACCAAATCTAGAGTCTACAATTTCTCTCTGGTTTTATTACAACGCTGCAAAACAGTTTTTTTTTTTTTAATTGTAGCTGAAAGTTGGTATTCAAGTTTTATCAAATATACCATTCCCATCAATAAAGAAGCCTGGGAAATATAGTGAGACTCTGTCTCTACAAAATAAAAAAATAAATAAAATTAGCCAGACATGGTAGTGCATGCCTGTAGTCCCAGCTGCTAGGGAGGCTGAGGTGGAAGGATCACTTGAGTCTGGGAAGTCGAGGTTGCAGTGAGCTGTGATCATGCCACTACACTCCAGCCTGGGTGACAGAGTGAGACCCTGCCTCAAAAAAATAAAAAAGCAAAGAAAAGATGTGCCCTGTCTACTCTGCTGAAGGGATATGTGGTAGGCACTTCCAACATGGCCTGCTACACACAAGTCAGAACTTATCACGGTTTTTCTGGGCTATACTATTCCTTGGCACTCCTTGGCACTCACTAAGGCCTCCGGCATTGGAAGCTCTTCGTCTATCATCATATATCTTCAGTCTTCATGCATCTAGGGAAACCCTCTTACTAGGCAAAAATCACCTCCCACTGTACAAGCAGGAAATGCCAGACACTCACTCTTTTAGCCTCCCTGGCTGTGGCCGGCCCCACACACGTCAAAGCTCCATCTATGAGCCGCACCCTCCCAGACCACAAGCCAGACACCGGTGGCCGAAGGAGGTGGGGACTCTGCAGACTTGCTTGCTTATGATGTAGCTTCGAGGTTTCCAGAGGCTGCTGCAGGGCCAGTTGCAGCCCCCTTGGACAGTAAAGGAGGTGGCTGCTGAGTCTAGATCACAAAACAGGGAGAGTGGCCTGAGGAACGTGGCTGCTGCCCACAATTGGCAAGGAGGTGGGAGGGAGCTTCAGAGACACGGCCCCTCTCCTTTCACCCTGAGCACCCGCTGGGGCCAGTACTGAGACACAGAGCAGACCAGAGGGCTGGGAATGAACCCAGGGTGGGGAGAAAGGAGAATAACCAGCCCCTCAGGACTTGCAGTTGAGAAGTGTGAAACCACTTGGGAAAGCTTCCCTGAATGACCCAGATGAGGGACGTTGATCCAGGAGGGTCTTAGCAGCAGACGGGGAATTGCACGCTGGCGGGCAGTCCTGTAAGCGGGTGCAGATGGGGAATTGCACGCTGGCAGGCAGTCCTGTAAGCGGGTGCAGAGGGACCCATTCCTGCAGGTCATTCCTCTCAGCACTTGGACACGGGCAGTTCCCACAGATGCCAGCAAGCCGCCACCTGCAGGCAGGATGGGAGGGCGCCCACCCTTGGGGTGCTTTCTGGCTGTGCCCTGATGATGGCTGCACCCACACATCTCAGAGTGCAGTTCGTGGAATACTGAAAAATGTAAATGCTGCAATCAAGGCTCTGAAAATAATGTCGCTGGAATTATTGAGGGAAATTTACAAGTTAAATAGCCTAAAAGGCTGCAGATGAAAATGACATTAAATTGGCAAGGACTTGGGGAGCACAAGAATTATTTGTCTTTCCTTAAATAAGAAAGCGGTCAGAGACTGGGTCACAGAGCCAAGGCAGGATGGAGGGACCCCAGCCTCATAACAGAACTGGATAGAGGCCCAGTCCTCTGTGCCCCTGGCCAGGGCACTATCTTCCACCAGCTGTGGCCCCTGCTGAGGCACATGGGTTGGGGAGGCTGCTGAGCACTCAGGTCCCACATGCAGTCCATGGGGCACAGGACCCATGACCCCAGTCTCACTGATGTTGCTCCCTGGCCGTTGGGCTGCAAACATCCACGGCAGGCTGAGGCCGAGAGACAGACAGACCAGTGTGGCAGGCAGGAGGCGGAAACCAGGTAGTGTTTTGGGCCATGCATTGGTTTCCTGGGGCTTCCTACTGGCTTGAACAACAGAGATGTATGGTCTCCTGGTTCTGGAGGCCAGAAGTTGGAGATGATAATGTTGTCAGGGCCAGGCCCCCTCTGAGGGCACCAGGGAAGGCTCAGTCCCAGGCCTCCCTCCCAGCTTCCAGAGGCTTCACTCACTCAATCTGCACATGGCATGGCGTTCTCCCTGTGTGCCTGTCTGTCTGTGTCCAAATTTCCCTTCTTTAAAAGGGCACAGCCATATTGAATTAGCACCTGCCCTAAGGAGCACAACTTAATCATCTACACAGATCCTGTTTCCAAATAAGGTCACACTCACAGATATGGGGGGTTAGGACTTTGGCATCTTTTGGGGGACACAAGTTAACCCATAAGAGCCAGCTACTCTACACAAGCGTATTTGGCCAGTTCTGTGTGTTAGGCACTGTGCCAGCCTCTGAGGGGAGGTGGGATGAATAAGATGTGGGCCCTGCCTCCAAGGAGCTGGCCCCAGCCTCAGAAGTAAGTGCTGCCAGCCTCACTTACCGGCAACCTTTATGCAAAACTGGAAGCCCAAGGCATTTCTGAACAGAACCTGGCTCCTGTCTCTCTGGGAGGGGTCTGTCCCGAGGGCTGCTCAGGGTCCTCAGGCAGGGGACAGTCCTGAGGAGCCTGACCCAGAGAACACAGAACAGGGGGATCTGAACATGTGGAGAGCACATGTAATGACCCTGAGCACTTCCATCTTCAACTCGAGCTCAAAATGCAGATCTCAAGTCAAATGGCAAACGGCCACCCCTCCCCTCTGGCCCGCTGTCCCCTTTCCCGCAACCGGACGCCCTGTGACGCCTCTGAGCTGAATGCAGATGACCTTCCGATGAATGTCTCCGAGTGTTTGCTCCTCTAAAGGCTGCCCCTCCCTATGGGGACAAAGGGAGTGAGGGTCTAGAAACCTGGGTTCTAAACCCAGCCCTGTCACCAATGAGCAGTAGTACCTTGGGCCAATCCCACCCCCTCTGGCCTCTGCTCGGAGGTTAGGTGGCTCTAAGGTCCCTTCTGGTGCTGTGATTCTGGCTCTATGGGGAACACAGGGAGGGGCTTGGTGACTCCCCACAAGGGGACCTATACAGCAGGACCCTCTGCCCTTCAGTTTCCTGGAGGAAGCAGGGTGTGGCCCTACCTTTACCTGCTTATTGGTCTGTCGATCTTTACCTGGTGGGCCTCAGCTGCTCAAGCCTCTTGGCTGACATTGGGCTCAGCTGAATACAGTGAGGCCATTGTTTTCTCCAAGGGACGTCTCAGATTAGGAGCAGAGGCTGGCTCAACCAGCCTTCACTATAGGGATACCTTCTCTACGTCAGCCCTTATTTCGAGTATTGGGCCAGCCCCATCACCTGACCCAGGGCACAGTCACCCACACACCTCAGGGGTCATTACAAGCTCAGTGTTTCTTGCCTCTGAAAGATTCCAGCCCTGCTGTCTCCATCTTTTACAAACCAGATGAAGTTTCATCTCCTCCCTGAAGCCTCCTGGATACTTTTTTTTTTTTTTTTGGCAGGGTCTTGCTCTATCACCCAGACTGGTGTAGTGCAGTGGTGCGATCTCAGCTCAAGTGATCTTCCCACCTCAGCCTCCCAAGTAGCTGAAATGGCAGATGCGTACCAGTACGCCTGGATAATTTTTTTTTTCTTTTTTTTATAGAGACAAGGTTTCACCATGATGTCCAGGCTGGTCTCGAACTCCTGGGCTCAACTGATCTGTCTGCCTTGACCTCCTCAAGTGTTGGGATTACAGGCATGAGCCACTGCACCCAGCACTCCTGGATATATCTTGATGCAGCCAAACAGTATCAACTTCTCCTCCATCTCAGCCACAGTACTTATTGCCTGGACTGTATATTGAAGTTCAAATCATATTCTATGTGATATTTGAACACAGCTTCAAACATACAAACCACGAAATGCCACGACCACGTGCCTTGCTGTGGGTCTCATTTCACTCATCGTGTTAAATGCTAGACTTTTCAATCTGCAGACAGGATATTCAGTTCTGGGAAATTTTCATGTATGTTTACAAATAACTTCCTTCCTATTATATACTCGTTTTCCCAAAACTCCAACTTGGACATCCTGGATTTATCTTCTACTTCTAATTTCTCTCCTGAATTCTCAGAATTGAAAGTCAGGAAATGCATATTGAAAGAATGCCCCAAAATACTCTGTACAATGTAAAATTAGGCCCATTCAAAGCACTTTGTCATGAACTCTGGGGATGCTGAGGGCACAGAGAAGACTCTAAGGCTTCCAATCCTACATATAGATAGATGTAATAGGAAGGCTGAAGGATAAGAGTGGCCTTAGACTTCTCATCTACAACACTAGAAGGTAGCCGTGTCTTCGACACTCTGAGGGGGCTAGGTGAAGTGGCTCACGCCTGTAATCCCAAAGCTTTGGGAGGCCAAGGCGGGAGGATCACTTGAAGCCAGGAGTTCAAGACTGGCTTAGGAAGCAAAGTAAGGCCCCCAATCTCAAAAAAAAAAAAACAAAAAAACAGACAAAAAAAGGTTTAGAAAATTAGCCAGATGTGCTAGTGCACACCTGTGGTCCCAGCTTCTTGGGAGGCTGAGGTGGGAGGATGGCTTGAGCCCAGGATTTCAAGATTACAGAGCTGTGGGCAACACTGCACTCCATCCTGGGCAACAGAGTGAGATCTTGTCTCTGAAAACAAAAACCAAAACTGAGGGAAAATGATACCTGGATAACAATTACATACCCAGCTAAGCTACCAAACAAGTGTTAGGGTAAAATAAAACCAGGGTCAGATATACAAGGTCTCAAAAGTTTACCTCTCAAGCATCTTCTTTTAGGAAGCTATGAAGGATGTACTCAATTAAAATGGGAGAATAAAGCAAGAAACAAGAAAAATGATCCAGGAACCAGGGGCTGCCACCCAAGACGGAGGCAGGGGCCTCTCAGCGCTGCAGGGCAGAAGCCCTGGGAAAGAGCTCTTCAAAACACTGAAATGAACAGACTATTGGACAGGATTTTACCAAAAGGAGAGTTACACAGCTGGGGAAGAATTTGGTGATAAAATAGCCATAGACATCTGGATAACTAAATGAAAGAAAGTCCAAGACAATCATTGTTTGGACGAACGGAGGCAGGATGGCACACTTCCGAGTTCTTCTTCACCAGCTTTTCCCCCGCGTGCGAAAATGCAGCCAGCGCCCAGGGAGGGTGCAGACCAACCGGGCATGCGCCAGGTGACGTCAATCCGAAGAGACCAAGATTTACCTGGTGGCACCTGCGGAACGCCCCCCAACACGCCCGTGCCCCGCCTATTGCCCTCCCACTCCTAGAAAAGCCGCTCTCAGCCAGTGAGCCACACAGCCTTCCTGAGTCTCTCACAGCCCCACTCCTGTCGGGATGTCGGGACTGCAGGAACTCCGTCCCAGAGCCCCACCGGGGGACTCTGTCGGCCTCCTTTGCCGGAGGCCGATAGACCTCCCCCCCCACACCTTAAGTGACCAAAAATAAATTTGCAGTTTTGCTCCTACACTTGCCTACTCGCTGGTTCTTTTGTGCCCGCTCAGCTGGTCTTAGAAAAACAAATCAATCATGAAATCCAGAGAAAAGAAAAAGGTGTGGCAGAAAGGAAAAATAGTCCTAATATGTAGTCCATGGCTCATTTGTGAACAGTAGCTACCTAACCCATTAACATCCATCCGACCCCAAGGTAAGAATTCACTGGAGGATGAGGAAGTAGGAGGTGTGGGGGAGGTTGTGAGGAGGAGGTAAGCCCTCCTCTTCCGTAGCCAGTAGGAAACACTAAGGATGGAAATCTGTGGTTTAGAGACATGGAGGCAAAAAAATAAGAGCATCAGCTGGAAGAGCTAAGAGCCCCGTTGTGGAGGACAGGAAGTGGGAGGGGAACTGCTTTTTTTCAGACATCTCCCGTAACAACGTGATTCTAAACTGTGTAACTTGTTTGTTTGTTTGTTCATGGGAACACCGATTTGATTTTTTTTTTTTTTTTTTTGAGGCAGAGTCTCACTCTGTCGCCCAGGCTGGAGTGCAGTGGCCTGATCTCAGCTCACTGCAAGCTCTGCCTACTGGGTTCACGCCGTTCTCCTGCCTCAGCCTCGCGAGTAGCTGGGACTACAGGCGCCCGCCACCACGCCCGGCTAATTTTACATATTTTTAGTAGAGACGGGGTTTCACAGTGTGAGCCAGGATGGTCTCGATCTCCTGACCTCGTGATCCGCCCTCCTTGGCCTCCCAAAGTGCTGGGATTACAGGCATGAGCCACTGCGCCCAGTCTTGATGTTTTAATAAAAATACAATTCTACAAAAGGTGCTTAACACAGCCCGGGACGGGGTTCTCAGGTGGAGTCAGCCCTAGGACCCCTTAAGGACGCACACAGACAGAGCCTGCTCCCACCACGCTCCTGCCAGCACCGGGATTCACTGAGAGCCACTGCCAGGTGTCCTTCATTGAAAAGAAAAAAAAAAAGGCCGGGTGCAGTAGCTCACGCCTGTAATCCCAGCACTTTGGGAGGCCGAGGCAGGCAGATCACCTGAGGTCAGGAGTTTGAGGCCAGGCTGGCCAATATGGAGAAACCCTGTCTCTACTAAAATTACAAGAATTAGTTGGGCGTGGTGGTGGGCGCCTGTAATCCCAACTACTGGGGAGGCTGAGGCAGGAGAATCATTTGAACCCAGGAGCTGGAGGTTGCAGTGAGCCGAGATCCCTCCATTGCACTCCAGCCTGGGCGACAGAGCGAGACTCCGTCTCAAAAAACAATAAATAAATAAACAAATAAATAAAAATAAATAAAAAAGAAAAGAAAAGAAAAAAACTTATTACACAAAGCTCATGTTGAAACTGTGTAACTTGGTTTAAATTACAAAAAGCAGGGCCCTAGCGAGTTGCTTGGCCGCGCCGTACGCGCAGGCGCGCACACTTGCACCCAGCAGGAGGACCCGGCCATCGCCAGGTCGTGATCTGTCATCCACACAGAGCACTTGTTGGGGCCAAGTGGCCTCCAACCGGAGTGGGGAGTGAAAATCCGAGGTGGACCTGGGAGAGCGTAGTTGGCTGGGGTGCTGCGCTGAAGGGGTTTCCAGGGTCAGGGCAGCAGGCGTGGGCCCGTGCCTGGCGTGGAGTGGGGCTTCCTCGCCCCTTCCCGGCTGCTGCTCAGCTGCTGATTCCGCGGGCCCCCGGGGAGCTCCTCGGGGCGTCGGTCCCGCAACGGCCGCCAGGTGGCGCCAGAGCCCGCCCAGCCGCAGCCCCTGCGCCTCTCAGCCCCGGTGCTCTCCAGCCAAACTCAACCCAGCCCGGGTCCCGGGTCCTGGGTCTCCCGCCCCTCCCTCGGAGTCTCCGAGGGGCGGGAAATGGTTTCCAAAAGAAGAATTCAAACACATTCAAAAGCAGACCGGATATAACGAAGAAGTCAGTCCAATTCCCTTATACCTCCAGCGGAGCCCTGCCACCTGTTTCTCTCTAAAAAGCAAATCCCAGACGATCCATCATTGCATCTGAAAATATCTCAGTTCCGAACTCTATAAAATAAGGACTCTAAAAAAATTATAGTCCCGGCGGGGCGCAGTGGCTCACGCCTGTAATCCCAGCACTTTGGGAGGCTGAGCCGTGTAGATCACCTGAGGTCAGGAGTTCGAGACAAGCCTGGCCATTATGGATAAACCCTGTCTCTACTAAAAATACAAAAATTAGCCGGGCGTGGTGGCAGGAGCCTGTAATCCCAGCTACTCGGGAGGCTGAGGCAGGAGAATCACCTGAGCCTGGGAGGCGGAGGTTGCCCTGAGCAGAGATCACATCGCTGCACTCCAGGCTGGGCGAGAGAGGGAGATTCTGTCTCAAAAAAAAAAAAAGAGAGAGAGAAAAAGAAAAAAAAAAATTATAGTCCTTATGTCGTGACCACACACGTTGAACAAATGTGGATTCCTAGATCAGGAGTCTGAGCCTGAGACGGGATTAGAATCTGAGCCTTGTGACAAGTTTTCCTTACAAAGTCTTAGGGCGCTATGTGCAGAGAAACAGGAGAGACTCCCCCTGGGTCTGCCCCAGTACTGCTGCAGAGGCAGGTGGAGAGCCGGCATATCACATGCGGGCATCAGGATGGCATATTTGGGGGAACAGGGGTTTGGGAAGAGCCAGGTCAGATGGAGGGGGCAGGGACAGGCTGGGGAGCCCTGGTCCCACCCACACCCTCCCCACTTGGGGACCTCTCTCTCTTGCCTCCAAACATTACTCAGTCAGCTGGACCGTGAGTGGTGCCCTGGATAACAGATCCCTTCTTGGGCTGCTGTGTCTAGTCCCTTAACTTCAATGCCCTTTTTAAGGCTTAAACCTTAGGTCATTGCTCTGTTCCAATAGTCACAAGTGCTCGAAGAACTGATCTGCTCTTTTGGCCCTCAGCTGCCACCCCAGGGCTCCCTCCTGGAGCTATTCCTCCCTGGACTGGCCACAGGGGAGGGCCCCAGACAGCATGGCTCCTCCAGTCCTGCCCCCTCTCTCATACCACCTGGGTTTCCCAGCCAGTCCCTCCAAGGAAACAGACAAGGTGGCCATGAGCATGAGTAGAGCAGTGCCCACATTCTGGACCACTCTCGCTGTATTTGTCCCCCGTCTCCACCAGAAGACTCCACTGAGCTCCAAGGCAGGTGGGGACACAGGCTGAGGCTGAGAACCAGCAACGTGTGAAAAGCCAGCCAGTCCTGGGCAGAGGATCTCACCTTTCTTGGACACAGATCTTGGAGCCAGGACAGCGGCACCAAGGGCAGGTCTGAGGATTCAAGGTGACGTGACAATCTTGAACAGTGAACCCAATGCCTCCCTAAGTGACGTTCTTGTCAAACCAGCTTCTGTCAGACGCTCTCCTCAGACTGTCCATTCTCACTCCGGATCTCTTTCTGTTCACTCATTTATCCTCTCGGCAAATACGTATTGTGCACCTACCGTGTGTGAGGTGCTGGGGATGCCTCAAGAATCCAACTGGCACCAATCTCCCCTCACAGAGAAGATGCACTCCAAAGAGGGAAGGGACCTCGCCGTGATGGCAGGCAGTGCAGGTGTAGACCATGGTCTTGGGCAGGGGTTCCAGGTGAGACGTGTTGCAGGGCCTGAGGCAGGCTCACCTAACTTGCCTAGCACCTGCCTGGGGAACCATGGCACCTCTCCCAGCCCCTCCAGGCCACATCTCAGGGGAAGGGCGCGCTGCCTGTTTCCTGGCCCTTCTTTCAGCATCCTCTCCCCTTCTCTCCCTTTGCTGGTTTTCCCACGCCTCTGGCCCACATGGCATAAAACAGGGTGTCTTTGGAAGGCTGAGGAGGCTTGCTGCAGGCCTGGCCACCTGGGGAGACACCGAGTCAATCAGATGAACTCTGACTTACCTCCTCGGACCATCAACCATGGCCAGGAAGGTGGGTCACATTGTACCAAAGGCCACTGGGACAAACCTTGCAACTGTGAGGGTGAAGAGAGGAGGTGGGCAAGTTGGGAGGGCTGGGCTCCTGCTAGCTACCACCTCCTAGCCTCCCACCAGATTTTCTCCCCCACCATAGGGGGCCACTATACATTCTGCAGAGGAGGAAACTGAGGCATACAGCATGAGTTAGTTTCCCGTGGCTGTTGTAACACATTACCACAACCTTGGTGGCTTAGAAGAGCAGAAGTGTATTCTCTCCCAGTTCTGGAGAACTCTGAAACCAGGGATCCAGGGGCTCTAAAGAGGAGTCTTGCTTCTTCCAGCTCCTGTGGCTGCCAGCTTACCTTGGCTTGTTGCTGCATCACTCCAATCTGCATGGCCAGCATCTTTCAATCTTCTTCCACTCTGTCTTCACGTGGTCTTCTCCTTGTGTAAAATGTCCCTCTGCCTTTCTTATGAGGACATTTCCCACCACATTTAGGGCCCACCTGGACCATCTGGGACATTCCCCATGTCAAAAGCTTTAACTTAATCGCATCTGCAAAGACCCTTTTCCAATAATGTAATGTTGAAAGGTACCAGCAAAGGGGACCTGGTGTCTCTGGGGGGCATTATCAGCCTGTGACAGGGACATCCTCAATGGCACACAGCTGATTAGGTGGTGCAGTTGGTGTCTGGACCTGGGTCTGCCTGAGGAACCATGCTCTCACTCAACACATCCTTGTTCCCTTGTGCCCCAGAAGTCTCTATTCAGGGGCCACCATCAGGATGGTTTGTTCCATCCTCAACTCCTGTCACCAAGCAGTCAGGCCACCTGAGTTGAGGATGCTGAGAAAGTTTCACTGCCTTAAGGCGTTTCCCCTCCTGGCCTGACCCAGCACCTGGGCTGTTACCTGGAAGGATGACTGGCAGAGATGGCAGCTGCTGTCTCATCAATTTCCTCATTCTTCATTCCGCAGGGATGGACCCACCAAAAGTGGGGCCCTGAGGGCTGGGGCAGAAAAGCCCCATTCTGATTGCACCCCTTGGGATAGGTCTGAAGAAGCCACGGTGGAGTTTTGGGAGAGAGAAGTAAGAGGACACAGGAGCCTGCCTTGCCCATCTCCTGTATGTTCAAGAGGAAGCTTTTCAGGCCCACTGGTGTAGGATCAAATGCTGAATTAATGAATCTATTGTTGATCACCTATTGCACTTAATATCACTGGGAGAGACAACCCCACAGGGTGCCCCTCCTGGTGGAAAAGCACAGTAACCCCCACAGAGGTGCAACCAGTGAGGTCGAGGCCTTGGAAACCCTGAAGGACAAATGGCCTGCTTCCTCACACATGCACACACATTCACACATGCACAGGCACACACGTGCACATACACTCACACATTCACACATGCACAGGCACATACTTGCACATACCCTCACACATTCACACATGCACATGCACACGTGCACACACACTTTCATGCATGCACATGCACACACATGCACATACACTCACACATTCACACATGCACATGCACACACATGTACATACCTCAACATTCACACATGCACATGCACACATGCACACATGCATTCATGCATGCACATGCACACACGTGCAATACACTCACACATTCACACATGCACATGCACACACACATTCACACATGCACATGCACAGACAGGCACACACACATTCACACATGCACATGTGCACACACTTTCAGCATGGACATGCACACATGCACACACACATTCTTGTGTGCATATGCACACATGTGCACATTCACGCATGCACACACATTCACACATGCACATGCACATGTGTGCACATACACTCACATATTCATACATGCACACGAACACATGCACACACACATTCATGCATGCATATGCACACACACTCACACTTGCACACACACTCATGCACACACATTCACACATGAACACACTCACATGCACACACATTCACACATGTATATGCACACACATTCATGCATGCATATACACACACTCATGCAAATGCTCACGTTCACACACACACACATACATGCACACCTACAAGCACACATGCATGCTCACACAGATGCAAGAAATAGGGTAGAAGGAGCTTAAAAGACAGATCAAATTATCTCAATGTGTAAATCCTATTTGAATCTTGATTCAAATAAGCAAGCTATAGTTTAAAAGATAGTTTAAAAGTTTATAAAACAACTAGAGACTTAAATACTTCCTGGATATTTGATGAAATGAAGGTATTTTTAATTTTTTAGGTGTGATGATGGTTTTATGGTTATATGTAGGTTACATATATTGATTTTATGGTTGTATGTATAGAAAACCATAATACATTAGCTATTAATATGATAATAATATCTAATATTGATATATTATGTATTATGGCTTTATATATATTTACACATATATAAAAGGAAGTCTTATCACTTAGAGATACACACTGAAGTATTTACAAATGAAATAATATGACGTCTAGGACTTTCTTTAAGATAATACAAGAAGGAGGAAGTGCGTAGGAGCATAGATGAAACGAAACTGGCAGTGCCTTGTTGAAGCTGGGTGATGGGTACATGGGGGCTCATTAGACTACCCAGTTAGCTTGTGTATGCATTTCACTTTTTCACAAGAAAAAGTTAAAAATATTAAACAACAAAGGACATAAGGTCTATTCCAGGGTTACTAACAACCCGAAGGAATGCTCCCGTTCCTGTCTTTTCCTCGAGACTTCCTGCTCTGCCTGCTCCCCGAGGAGTGGAAGGTCACCTTCCCACAGGAGCCACTAGGGGGAGAGTGACCCTGAGCAAGGCTCACTAAGGCAGCGCTATAAGTGACACTAGAATCCTGAGGTCCGGCTCATCCTGCTTATGAAAGGATCATTCTAGACTGCAGGGGTAGGGGTGGGGGGGTGAAGTCCCTCAGTCACCATTCTTCCATCAGCATACCTCTTCCCCTTCCCTGCTGCTTTTGGCGCCTCCCTGGTAGGAGTATTACTTTTGGAAGAGCACGAAGATCCCAGATAGGGATAGGACTCACTTCACACCTCTCCCTACCTGCTTGGACTGGAAATGATCTGACAGGATCCATTCCACCTCCATGGGTGCTTCTGAGGCTCCTGGGACCTTAGACCTGAGGAATTATACAGATTCACCAGGAGCCACCATGAATCTCACTGGGTTGTGATAGCCTCAAGATCCTGGAGCTGAGGGGCTCTGGCTGTGGCCACACCCATGATGGCTCTTCAGTCTCCTTGGCCTTCCAGAACAAGGGGCAAGAAATCAAACAGCAAGCATCTGGTTAGAGGCTGAAACACAGTCATTCCATGGTGTCAAGATAGGGAGGAGACAGAATATGGGGCTCAGTGTCTTCCAGGAGAGAAAGAACATGAAAAAGCAACCTATCACCTGAGGATACTGAAGGGCTATGCTGTAAGTGAATAGAGAAGCCAGGGAGGCCAGCCTGAGCAAAGCCATCAGCCCACCCTTAACTGCACCAAAGTGATTTGCCCGTCTTCCATCTGCCTGCCAATATAAAGTAGGAATACATATCATCCAGAGCCTCTTTTTCACGTGCAATGTCCCAAATTCAATCAAAATTACCATCGAGACACATCCTCGAAAAAAATTAGCAAAAGATCTGAACACTTGACCAAAGAAAATATATAGATGGCAAATAAATACATGAAGAGATGCTCAAAATCATTAGTCACTAAGAACAATAAAATTTATTCATTTATTTACTTATTTAGTTTTGAGACAGAGTCTTGCTCTGTTCCCAAAGCTGGAGTGCAAAGGCGCCCTCTCAGCTCACTGCAACTTCTGCATCCCAAGCTCAAATGATCCTCCTGCCTCAGCCTCCCAAGTAGCTGGGACCATAGGCATGTGCCACCATGCCTGTCTATTCTTTGTATATTTTATAGAAATGGGGTTTCACCATGTTACCCAGGCTGTTCTCAAACTCCTGGACTCACACAATCCGCCTGCCTCGGCCTCCCAAAGTGCTGGGATTACAGGTGTGAGCCACCATGCCCAGCCAAAATGAAATTTAAATGAGATATCACTACACACCCACTGAAGTAGCTAATATTAAAAAGACTGACTGTGAATATAGAGCAAATGGAACTCTCATACACTGCTGGTGGTATAATCACATTGCAAGACAGCTTAGCAGCTTGTTAAAAGATAAAACATACACCTACAGTATGACCCAGTCATTCCTCATCTACGTATTTATCCAAGAGGAATGAAAACATATGAAATGAAAACAGAACGGGCATCGTGATTCATGCCTGTAATCCCAGCACTTTGGCAGGCAGAGATGGGAGGACTGTTTGAGGTCAGGAGTTCAAGACCAGCCTGGACAACACAACAAGACCCTGTCTCTACCAAAAAAAAAAATGTGAAAATTAGCCAGGACTTGTGTATTGCACCTGTAGTCCTAGCTACTTGGGAGGCTGAGGCAGGAGGATCGCTTGAGCACAGGAAGTTGAGGTTGCAGTGAGCTATGATTAGGCCACTACACTGTAGCCTGTGTAACAAAGCAAGACACTGTCTAAAACAACAACAACAACATAGTTTCACAAAAAGATTTGTACAAGAATGTTGTAGCATTTTGTTTCTTTAATAGCCCCAAACTGGAAACAATCCACACATTCATCAGAAGATAAATGGACAAATTGTGGTATATCCACACAATGGAATACTATTCAGCAATAAAAAAGAATAAGCTATTGATATATAAAATTACACAATAAGTCTCAAAATAATTTTTCTGAGTGAAAGAAGCCATACCAAAAACAAATGCAGTGTGATTTGATTTATATAAAATTCTAGAAAATGCAAATGAATCTATAGTGATAGTTCAGTGGTTGCTTGGGGATGGTGGGGGAGGACATAGAAAGCAATGGATTACCAAGGGACACAGGGAAACTTCTGTGGGTAATGGATACATTCATTATCTTGATTGTGGTGATGGTTTCACAATAAATACATATGCCAAAATTTATCAAATTGTATATTTTAAATGTGTGCGGTTTATTACATATCAATCATACCTCAGTAAAGCTGTAAAAAAATTACTAGGCATACCAAAAATCAAGACCAAATGAGAGAGAACAAAGGGGAGAATAGAAATAGAAACAGGTTCACAGGTGATCTAGATATTGGAGTTATTAGATGTAGATTTTTAAAATAAATACGTTGACATGGTTTGGATCTGTGTCCCCACCCAAATCTTATGTCAAATTGTAATCCCCAAGGTTGGAGGTGGGACCTGGTAGGAGGTGATTGGATCATGGGGATGGTTTCTCATGGTTTAACACCATCCCCCTTGGTGTTGTCACGGTGAGAGTGAGTTATCATGAGATCTGGTTGTTTAAAAGTGTGTAGCAACTTCCCACTCCCTCCCTGGCCTTGTGAAGACATGCCAGCTTCCCCTTCACTTTCCACCATGATTGTGTTTCCTGAGGCCTCTCCAGCCATACTTCCTGTAGAGCCTGCAGAACCATGAGCCAATTAAGCCTCTTTTCTTTATAAGTTACCCAGTCTCAGGTTTTTGTTTTGTTTTGTTTTGTTTTTTGAGACAGAGTCTCGCTCTGTCACCCAGCCTGGCGTCCAGTGGCACAATCTCGGCTCACTGCAACCTCCGTCTCCCAGGTTCAAGTGATTCTCTCACCTCAGCCTCCCGAGTAGCCGAGATTACAGGCGTGTGCCACCACACCTGGCTAATTTTTGTATTTTTAGTAGAAACGGGGTTTCACCACGTTGGCCAGGCTGGTCTCAAACTCCTGACCTCAGGTGATCCACCTGCCTCAGCTGGTCTCAAACTCCTGACCTCAGGTGATCTACCTGCCTCAGCGTCCCCAAAGTGCTGGGATTATAGGCGTGAGCCACCATGCCCGGCCAAGTATTTCTTTATAGCAATGTGAGAATGAACTAATACATACGTTCAAGAAGACAAATAATTATTAAAGAATATTTAAAAATAATATTTTCAAGAAAATGGGAAGGAAAAGGTGGGGAGTACTATTAGAAACCTCAAATCTAAGAAAGGAGAATTTAAAAAACCATAAACTGAAAAACAAAATAGCTAAATTCAAGACTCTAGTAGATGAATTCAACAGCAGACGAGAACAGCAGATAAGAGGCTTTGTTAACTAAAAGTTAGCTCAGTAGAAAATATTCATATTGAAGGACATAGACAAGGGAGAAAAAAGTAAGATACGGAAAACAGTATAACAGACATATGAGACCCAGTGAAACAGCCTAATATACATTATTCTGGTATCCCAGAAAGACAGGAGAGACAATGAAGCAGGAGTAACATATGAAGGGATAGTGGTCAAGAATGTTCAAAAAATGAGGAAAGATTTCAGCCACAGATTTAAGAAGTCCCATATGACCTGTAAGCAGGATAAATACAAAGAAAACCATGCTTGGTTCCACTGTAGTAAAACTGCAAAAAGCCAGAGTCAAAGAGTAAATCTTAAAAAAACAGCCAACAGAAAAAGATATATTACCTTCAAAAATAAAGGCAAAATAGCGTTGTTTTTTTTTTAATAGGCATGCCAACAGAATTTGTACCAGCAGACTTGCACTAGAGCAAATAATAAAGCAATTTATTTGGGAAGAAGGAAAATGATACCAGATGGAAGCACAGTAATGCAATAAAGAATAATGATCCCAGGAAAGGATAAATAGGTGGAAAAATCTAAATCTAGATCCTGTAAGGACTAAATGCCTGTCTTTGGGGTACCAAGTAACAATGGGGCATGAGCTATTCATCATGGGCTGAGTTTGTCTAATCCACCAAATCATAAAGCTGAATACTTGCAGCTTGCATTGCATAGCAGCTATAAGATTAAGCTCGCTCAGGTCCAGAAGGTACAAAAAATTGCCTGGGTCAGCGGCTCAAACTCTAATGGTATCCACTCCTACTTTTTTGCTACCTCTCCCTCAACTCACAACTATGGCTTCACAGTGAGCTCCCTCTGCTTACTTAATAGACGATGAAGAAAAATCAATCTATTGTTTACAGAAGAGTCATCAGATGGAAGTGTATGACCACTGCACTAAGTTCAAACCAGAAATGGGCCCAGAAGACAGTAGTGAAGGGAAAACCTCCCAGTAGACAAATTTTAGCCAATCTAGTTGTCTGCTTTGCTTTGGAGGCAAGATGACTTAGGGTATGACTCTACACTGACTAATGGGTAATGGGTAATAGATTGTGTGGTTGGTCAGGAACTTTGGTCAAAGCCAGAAGACTGGTGACCAGGAAGTCTGGGAAAGAGGTAATGTGGACAGAAGTCCCAGAACGGGTGCCACGTGAAGACACTCATGTATCATGCATATTCCCATTAGAGTCACCCACTGCAGAGGAGCTTTCAATGATCTGGCTGATGAAATGATAAATTCCTCCTGTGAATATCAGCCAGCTTGTTTTCCCCCTACCCAATCCTTCCTCAGTAGGTACCCACCACTAGGGCTTATATGGATGCCATTACCATTGGTTCCCAAACTGCTAAATACTAGCAATAACCAACATTGAATTCCTGACATTGCAGCATCCACAGGAACCAGCCAGCCCCCTTGAAATAGGTTGATGCTAACTTTGTATCACTCCTTCATGAGGAGGCTATCAATTTGTCCTCTTAAGAAAGGAATCCTTTGGAGTAACTAACAGGATTGTATTATTAAAACAAACAAACAACAACAACAATAACAAACGAACAAGCAAAAAGAGTGGAGTCCTATTCCAGATACAGACTTGTTTTCCCTACTTGCGCTACTTCTGCCAGTCCCACTGTTTGAAGATTTCCAGAATGCCCTATTTATTGTTCATGGTAACCCCCACAACATCATCTCCAACCAAGGAACTCATAATAACAAAAGGCCTGTGGCACTGAGTTTACGTCCGCAGAATCCACTGGTCTTACGCTGTGCCTATTGCTCAGTTGCAACTGTGTGAGTGGATCTGGGAAATGGCCCACTGAAAGCTCAGTTATGGCACTGAGTGGAGGACAGAATTCCGTGAGGCTGGGGTGCTCCCCTAGAGGATGTGGTAGATACTTTAAGCCAATGGCCAATATATGGTGCTGTTTCCCCTATAGTCAGAATACACAGGTTCCTGTTCTTTGATAGAGTATTCCTGGAGACTCAATTTATTTGCTCTGAGGGCGATGTCGGAGATTTGAAGAGAGTGGAGAAGGCAGGAAACAATCGTTTAGGAGTAGAATGGCTGGGTCATATGGGAGACATATGTCAAGAAGCTGCCAAGCCTTCCTCTTGGCGTTCCTGCCAATGCTTGGGTTGGTCAGTCTTCTTGATTTTAGCCAACATAATGGGTGTGAGTTGGGTCCTTTTTTTCAATATTTTTATTGTAGTAAAATACAGATAACATAAAATTTATCATCTTAACCGTTTTTTAAGGCAAAGTCTCACTCTGTCTCCCAGACTGGGGTGAGGTGGTGCAATCATAGCTCACTACAACCTTGAACTCCTGGGGTCAAGGAATCCTCCCACCTTAGCCTCCTGAGTAGTTAGGACTACAGGCATGTGCCACCAGGCTTGGCTAACTTTTAAAAAATGTTCTTAGAGACAGAGTGTCACTCTGTTGCCTAGGTTGGTGTCCAACTCCTGGCCCCGAGAGATCTTTCCACCAAGGCCTCCCAAAGTGCTGGGATTACAGGCAGGAGCCATGGTAATTGTTTTCTCTCAACCACTTTTTCTTTTTTCTTTTTTTGAGACAGAGTCTTGCTCTGTCGGCTAGGCTGGAGTGTAGTGGCATGATCTTGGCTCACTGCAACCTCCGTCTCCCAGCCTAAGCAATTCTCCTGCCTCAGCCTCCCAAGTAGCTGGGATTACAGGTGTGTGCCACCATGCCTGGCTAATTTTTGTATTTTTAGTAGAGTCAGGGTTTCTCCATGTTGGCCAGGCTGATCTTGAACTCCTGAGCTCAGGTAATCTGCCCACCTCGGCCTCCCAATGTGCTGGAATTACAGGCATGAGCCACCATGCCCGGCCTCTGTCACTTTTAAGAGAGAACACATCTTGATCTCACTCCATTGTAAGCTGAAGCATCCTACTGGCCAGGGTGGGCTTCTCATGCTGCTGAATCCATAGGTGTTGAAGGCAGTCACCGTACTGCTCAGGTTGATTGATCCCAGTTACCAAGGGGAATTAGCTGCTGCTGTGGAATAGGGGTAAAGAGGGTTCTATCTGGACCAGAGGACTTGCTGGGGTGCCTCACAGTTCTTCCTGTCCAATAGTGATGGCCACAGTGGTAACCCCATAAAGATAGGGCTCCTAAGGGCCAGGTGCAGTGGCTCATGCCTATAATCCCAGCACTTTGGGAGGCTGAGGCGGGCAGATCATGAGGTCAGGAGATCAAGACCATCCTGGCTAACACGATGAAACCCCGTCTCTACTAAAAATACAAAAGAGATTGCACCACTGCACTCCAGCCTGGGTGACAGAGCAAGACCATCTAAAAAAAAAAAAAGAAAGAAACAAACAGAAAGAAAGAAAGAGAAAGAAAGAAAGAAAGAAAGAAAGAAAGAAAGAAAGAAAGAAAGAAAGAAAGAAAGAAAGAAAGAAAGGAAATGTATAGGGAGAGTGATCAATTATGAGAAGCTTTGGATGCTGTGATAATGTCAGCTATACGAGGCATTGGGAAAGTTACCTAACCTCCCTTACCCTCAGTGTCATCACCTACGGAATAAGGGCAATCATCAGACATACCTTTTTATTGGTAGATAAAAAGCCTCCAATATTTCAATGTAGGTTCTTTCTATTTTCCCTAAGTGTTGGCTGGTCTGAGAAATAAAGAGAAAGAGTACAAAGAGAGAAATTTTACAGCTGGACCTCCCAGGGTGTCATCACATATTGGTAGGATTGTGATGGCGACCCCAAGCCGCAAAACCAGCAAGTTTTTATTAGGGATTTTAAAAGTGGAGGGGATGTATGAACAGGGAGTAGGTCACAAGGATCACATGCTTCAAAGGGCAATAAAGATCACAAGGCAAGGCAAGATTAGAATTACTGATGAGGGTCTATATCCCACTGTGCATGCATTGTCTTGATAAACATCTTAACAGGAAACAGGGTTTGAGAGCAGACAACCGGTCTGACTAGAATTTACCAGGCTGGAATTTCCCAATCCTGAGGGTACTGCAGGAGACCAGTGCATATTTCAGTCCTTATCTCAACCACATAAGACAGACACTCCCAGAGCGGCCGTCTATAGACCTACCCCTAGGAATGCATTCCTTCCCCAGGGTCTCAATTATTAGTATTCCTTGCTGGGAAAAGAATTCAGCAATATTTCTCCTACTCACTTTCTGCAAGAAGAAAAATATGGCTCGATTCTGCCCGACCCCACAGGCAGTCAGACCTTATGGTTATCTTTCCTTGTTCCCTGAAAATCGCTGTTATTCTGTCCTTTTTCAGGGTGCACTGATTTCATACTGTTCAAACACACATGTTTTACAAACAATTTGTACAGTGAACACAATCATCACAGGGTCCTGAGGTGACATACATCCTCAGCTTACAAAGATGACAGGATTAAGAGATTAAAGTAAGACAGGCGTAAGAAATTATAAAAGTATTAATTTTGGAAACTGATAAATGTCCATGAAATCTTCACAATTTATATTCTTCTGCCATGGCTTCAGCCGGTCCCTCTGTTCGGGGTCCCTGACTTCCCACAGCACTTTTTGGAGTGCCTGTGAGGATCAACATAAAGAATACAAATAAAGCATCAACACAGTGATGGACACAGCCAGGGACTGACAAATGTGAGCTGATTATTGTTAGGGATGGTGGCTCACAGCAGGATTTTAAGCAAAGAAGTGATCAGGGCTGATTTGGTAGTTCAAGAAGTTACACTGGAGGAAGTGTAGAGAAGCGATGAGGTTTGTCAGAGGCCACATAAAGTGCAGCAAGACTAGAGACAGGAATATCAGTAAGAAGACTACTGAACCAGTCTTAGCAAAATAATAATAAATAAATAAAATACAATTATGAGGATCACCCCAATAAGGAATTAAACTAAAAAAGAGGAAGACGGGGAATACAAGAAACAAGAGTTCTGACACAACATCTGGGGCCTATAGATAGTTGTGTTTTGCTGAAGCACCGAATGTGAGGCTGCCCCTCCGCAGTTCCACCCTTCCATTGACTGAGATCCACAGAGAATCCTCCTACATCTCTCTCTCTGCTACCTCCCCCACCTTAATTCCTGATCATTTGGCTTTTTACTTTTTGGTTTTTTGTTTGTTTTGTTTTTGTTTTTGTTTTGTTTTGTTTTGTTTTTGAGACAGAGTCTCACTCTGTTGCCCAGGCTGGAGTATAGAGTCGTGATCCTGGCTCACTGCAACCTCTGCCTCCCAAGTTCAAATGATTCTCCTGCCTCAGCCTCCCGAGTAACTGGGATTATAGGCACACACCATAACACCCAGCTAATTTTTGTGTTTTTAGTAGAGACAGGGTTTCATCATGTTAGCCAGACTGGTCTTGAACTTCTGATCTCAAGTGATCTGCCCTCCTCAGCCTCCCAAAGTGCTGGGATTATAGGCGTTAGTTACCACACCTGGCCAATTCCTGATAATTTGAATGTCCATGTAGAGGATCCTTCCAGGACCCTGGTCTCTCAATTCCTACCCTCCTCTCATCCAATGAGCCTGCACTTTATTCTCCCTTTGCATCTCATCTCCCTAGCCTTACCCTAGACCTCATGATTACTGATGACTGCAGCCTTTCCACACCAAAATCACCATTTCACGCCTGCTCTTCTCCTCAAACCTCCAAAATCTCCTCCCCTATCATCACACTCAGTTGATAATTTTGCTTCCTATTTCACTGAAGAAATAGCAGCTGTCAGAAGAGAACTTCCACACACTCCCACAACTACACCTCACACCCACCTGTTTGGTGCCCATATACAGTTCCTTCCCCACATTCTCTGTCAAGTCATCCCCACAGACCCTGATTTCAAGGGTCTGAGGTGTACCCATGGTGATTTTTAAGTGCTCTCCAGGTGATTTTTAATATACATCCAAAGTTCAAAACTGCTGCGATAGATGAATGGCCCCTGCTTTTGTCTCCAGCTTACTCAAGAAAACTGCCCCAGCTATTGTCTTCTCCCTCCCCAGCATCATCAACATTTCCCTCTACTGGCTCATTCCCAACAGCTCACAAACATGCTGTTAATTTCCCCACTTTAAAGAAACATTTGCAACCCCTCCCTCCAACTCTTCTTCACAATAAAACTGCCCTAAAGGGCTGTCTCTAGTTGTTGTCTATAATTCCTCTTCTCCCCTTCTGGCTTTGCCCTACAGACCCACCAAAACTTTCATCAAGGTCAACAAATGACCTCCTCATTGCTACAGGCAACAGCCAGGTCTCAGTCTTCAACTTACTTGGCCACCTGCAACATGTGAAATGGTTGATCACTCTTCTTCCTAAAATGCTTCCTCTAGAGTTGGTTTCTAAGATGCCACGTTCTTCTCTTGGGTCCTTCTCAGCCTTCTTTCCTGGCTTTTCCCTGTATCTGACCTCTTAGTGTTGAAATGCCCTAGGACTCAGGCTTTGGGCCTCTTCTCTTTCAATGTTCATTCCCTTGGTGAACTCACCCAGTCTCATGGCATAAACTACCAGCTAAATGTTGACTCCTAAAAGCGGATTTCCAGCTTAAGCTCCAGCCTGCTACATCCAAGTGCCAGCTTGACATCTCTTTTGGATGTCCAATTAGCATGCCAAACTTATCCTCTCAACCTTCCTCATGTGAGTAACAGCAGCCCCATGCTTCCAGCCGGGATCAGGCCACATCTTTAGGGCCATCCTACCTTCTGTCTTTCTTTCACACTCATGGGCAATCTGAGAGCAAATCCCACTGGCTCTACTTTGAAAATATACTCAGAATCCAACCTTCTATTCAAAACATACTCAGAATCCAATCCATCTTATTCAAACCAGCCATTGCCTCCTACCTGATTGATGGCACTGTCCTCCTAACTGGTCTCCCTGCCTTGAGTGAAGGGCCATACACTGTGTCCCTCATAGTCTGTGCTCAGTATGGCAGCAGATTGGCCCACTTACATGAATATCAGATCATGTCTATCCTTGCTCAAAATCCTGCAATGGCTTCCTATCTGATTCAGAGTGAAGGACAAAGTTATTTTTTTTTTGAGACGGATTCTTGCACTGTCATCCAGGCTAGAGGGCAGTGGCGCGATCTCGGCTCACTGCAAGCTCCACCACCTGGGTTCATGCCATTCTCCTGCCTCAGCCTCCCCAGCAGCTGAGACTACAAGCGCACACTGCCACACTGGGCTAATTTTTTGTATATTTAGTAGAGATGGGATTTCACTGTGTTAGCCAGGATGGTCTCAATCTCCTGACCTTGTGATCCACCCACCTCGGCCTCCCAAAGTGCTGGGATTACAGGCGTGAGCCACCGTGCTCGGCCGGGACAAAGTCTTTAAATACCCCCACAAAGCCTTGCACAACCCATCCTCTTCACTGACCCCTACACATTGAGGCCATTATCTCTCTGACTCACAGTCCATCAGTCACATTGCTATTCCCTTAACACAAATCCTGAAAATCAAGGGACCTTGTACTTCGTTCCCCTCCTCCCCCTATACTGAACTTTTCAGCTCCCATCCTTCAGTTAAATTTTTTATGTGGGGATAATTGTAGATTCACATGCAGTTGTAAGAAATAATGCAGAGATGTGTATCTTTTGTCCAGTGTCCCTAACAGTAACATCTTGCAAAACTATAGCACAATATCACAAGGAGGAGAGTTGTGTCGGTTTCCTATGGCTGCTATAACAAATTACCACAAACTGGGTGGCTGAAAACAAGATAAATCTATGCTGTCATAGTTCTGGAGGTAAGAAGCTTGAAGTCAAGGTATAGGCAGGGCTGTGCTTCCTCCAGAGACTCCTTGGAATCTGTTCCTTGCTCTTCTAGCATCTGGCAGCTGATCTAATCCATCTTTCTGTGCTCCACCTTCCCATCACCTTTTCCTGTGGGTCAGGGTGTGTGTGTGTGTGTGTGTGTGTGTGTGTGTGAGAGAGAGAAATCCCTCACAACACTGGTGATGCCATTTAGGGCTCACCCAGATAATCCAGGATAATCTCCTCTCCAGATCCTTAAGTTAATTATATCTGCAAAGACCTTTTTTCCAGATAAAGTAACATTTAGATGTTCTGGGGATTAGGATGTGGACATATTTTTGGGAGCCATTATCAGCCTGGCACAAGAGTGAAGATTCCGGATGTTTCCATCACCATGAGAGCTCCTTAGACTGCCCTCTCATAGCCACACCCACTTCCCTCCTACCCCATCCCCTCCTTAACTCCTGGCAAGCATTAATGCGGTCTCCATCTCTCTAATTTTGCCATTTCAAGAGTGTTATGTAAATGGAATCATTGAGTATGTAACATTTTGAGTTTGGCTTTTTTTCACTCAAAATAGCTTTTTCACACTTTCAGTTAACTCAAAAAATGGAAATAATTTTTAAATTATTTGAGGGTTCCCCTGTATAGCTGTGTTTTGTTTCTTTTTATTACTCAGTAGTATGCAGTGGTATGAGTGTGCAACAGTTTGTTTAACCATTTACCTGTTGAAGGAATTTAAGTTGTTTCCCATTTTGGCTATTAGAAATAAATCTGCTCTGAACATTGGTATGTAGATTTTTGGGGGAACATGAGTTTTCTTTTTTTCTGGGATAAATGCCCAAGAGTACAATTGCTGGGTTAAGTGCATGTTTGGTTTTATAAGAAACTGCCTAACTGTTTTCCAGAGTGTACCAATTTGCATTTCCACCAGCAATGTACGAGTGATTCAGTTTCTCCACATCCTCGCCAGCGTTTGCTGTTGTTACTGGTTTCTATTTTAGCCATTCTGAGAGGTGTGTAGTGTAACAGCTGCTGATGTTGAACATCTTTTCAAAGGCTTATTTGCCATCTGTATGTCCTTTATGGTGTAAGTCTATATGTGTTTTTTGCTCATTTTCTAATTGAGTTATTTGAGTTTTTTTTTTTTTTTTTTTGAGATGGAGTCTCGCTCTGTCGCCCAGGCTGGAGTGCAGTGGGGCGATCTCGGCTCACTGCAAGCTCCGCCTCCCGGGTTTACGCCATTCTCCTGCCTCAGCCTCCCGAGTAGCTGGGACTACAGGCGCCCGCCACCTCGCCCGGCTAGTTTTTTGTATTTTTTAGTAGAGATGGGGTTTCACCGTGTAGACCAGGATGGTCTCGATCTCCTGACCTCGTGATCCACCCGTCTCGGCCTCCCAAAGTGCTGGGATTACAGGCTTGAGCCACCGCGCTCGGCCGAGTTTTTTTTAACCTCTGCGTTTCAAAACTTATTTATAGTCTAAATACTAGTCATTTGTCTGATACGTAGCTTATACCTATTTTCTCCTATTTTGTGACTTTTATTTTCATCCTCTGTCACAGAGCGAAAGTCTTCACAAGACACAAGTTTTTCTTTTTTTAATGAAATCCAATTTATCAGTTTTTCCTTTTATGGATTGGGCGTTTGGTGTCATGTCTAAGAATTCTTCACTTGGCCCTTTGCCCAAGATCCCAGAGATTTTCTCTTATATTTTTTCTAAAAGTTTCATAGTTGGTTTTTTGTTTTAGTTTTAGTTTTTTATTGTTTGTTTGTTTTTGCTTTTTTTGCAACAGGCTGTCGTTCTGTTGCCCAGGCTGAAGTGCAGTGGCATGATCATAGCTCACTGCAGCCTTGAACTCCCGGGCTCAAGGGATCCTTCCACCTCAGCCTCCCAAGCAGCTAAGACCACAGGTGCATGCCATACTCCCTGGCCAATTTTTTCTTTGTAGATGTGGTCTTGCCACGCTGCCCAGGTTGGTCTCAAACTCCTTAGCCTCCTGAAGTGCTGGGATTATAGGCGTGAGCCACTACGCTTGTCCTACAAGTTTTATAGCTTAATCTTTTACATTTATGTCTGTGATCCATTTTGAGTTAATTTTTGCATAAGGTGTGAAGGTTAGGTGGAGTTCTTTTTTTTTTCTCCTTTGGATGTCCGGCTGTTTCAACACCATTTATCGAAAGGCTATCTTTCCTCTATTGAATTACTTTGAACCTTTGTCAAAAATCAGCTGGGCATATTTGCATGGGTCTATTTCTGGGTTCTCTGTTCTGTTCCACTGATCTATGTGTCCGTTCCTTTGCCAATGCCACATTGTCTTATTACTGTAGCTATATAATAAGCCTTAACATGGGGCAGAGCGATTCCTCCCACTTTATTCTTCTATTTTTAAAATATCTTAGGTTTTTTAGTTCCTTTGTTTTCCATGTAAATTTTAAAATAATCTCTTTATCTACAAAAACTCTTGCAGGGATTTTGATAGGAATTGAATTAAACCTGTATACCAATTTTGAAAGAATTGACATCTTTTTTTTTTTTTTTTTTTTTGAGACGGAGTCTCGCTCCGTCGCCCAGGCTGGAGTGCAGTGGCCAGATCTCAGCTCACTGCAAGCTCCGCCTCCCGGGTTTAGGCCGTTCTCCTGCCTCAGCCTCCCGAGTAGCTGGGACTACAGGCGCCCGCCAATTCGCCCGGCTAGTTTTTTGTATTTTTTAGTAGAGACGGGGTTTCACTGTGTTAGCCAGGATGGTCTTGATCTCCTGACCTCGTGATCCGCCCGTCTCGGCCTCCCAAAGTGCTGGGATTACAGGCTTGAGCCACCGCGCCCGGCCTTGACATCTTTACTGTGTTGAATTTTCCAGTTCATCAATATGCTATGTCTCTCCATTTATTTAGATTTTCCTTGACTTCTGTCATCAATGTTGTGTAGTTTTCAGCATGCAAGTCTGTACATGTTTTGTTAGATTTGCACTAAGTATTTCCATTTTATTAGACAATTGTCAATGATATTGTATTTTTAATTTTATATCTGCTTGGTCAGTGTTAGTATACAGAAGTATAATTATAATAATTTTGTATCCTTTATCCTTTTATTTTTTATTTTTATTTATTTATTTATTTGGAGACAAGAGTCTTGTTCTGTCGCCCAGGCTGGAGTTCAGTGGCATGATCTCGGCTCACTGCAACCTCCGCCTCCCAGTTTCAGGTGATTCTAGTACCTCAGTCTCCCGAGTGGCTGGGATTACACGCGTGAGCCACTATGCCCAGCTAATTTTTGTATTTTTAGTAGAGATGGGGTTTCATTATATTGGCCAGGTTGGTCTCAAACTCCCCACCTCTTGTGATCCTCCCACCTCGGCCTCCCAAAGTGCTGGGATTGTAGGTGTGAACCACCGTGTTTGGCCTCCTTTATCCTTTTATATCCTGCAGGTTTGCTGACCCTATTTATTAGTTCTAAGAGGTTTTTTGTAGTCTTATTGGTGTTTTCTGTGTAGACAATCATGTTATCTGCAAATAGGGACACTTTTATTTCTTCTCTATTATCTCTATGACTTTTATTTCCTTCTCTTGCCTTGCACTGGCTAGAACTTCCAGCAATATGCTGGAGAAGCATGGTGAAAGTAGACATCCTTGCCTTTCCTCGATTTTAGGGAGAAAGCATTCAGTCTTTCACTTGTCAACCTAGATAATAAACAGAAAGGGAGACTCGCTGAAAGAAAATAATATTTATTTGGGAATAGAGTACTGCAGTGGGAATATGCACATGATAGTAAATTATGTGCATATTCAGGGAAATAAAAGAAGACTAAGGTTTTTAAAGGAAAAATGAAGAGAATTAACATAACTGTTTTGAGATGATTATCCTTGGCGGCAAAAATCAATAGCAAGGGTGGCCCCAATCTGAGACTGGACAGGCAATTGGCAAGTGGATGTCCTCACAGAAGGATTTGTGTGTGTAAGGTTGCAAATGGCCTTTGTGCAAGGTTGTGGTTTTTGCAGTGTTTTGTGATAGTTCTTGTTATCAGGCATTGTGGGTGAGAATTCTCCCTCAATGGCCTTCGCTGGCTCTGTTTGTCAGGGTTTTTAACACACATGACTCCATTTTGATTCTCATAACTTTCACACACCAGTCAGTGTGATATTAGCTCAAAGTGTTTTGTAGATGCCCTTTATCATGGTGAGGAAGTTTCCCACTTTTCCTATTTTTCTAAGAGTTTTTTTTTATCATAAATAGTTGCTGAATTTTGTTGAACGCCTTTCCTGCATTGCTCAATGTGGTGTGATTTTCCTTCTTCCATCTGTTAATACAGCAGATTACACTGCTTGATTTTGGAATATTGAACCAGCCTTGTATGACTGGAATGAACACCTCACATATTTTTCTTGGCGTTTGTCTATTTCTTCCATTCAATGATAAGTTCCGATGGGGCAGAAACTTTTGTTCGTTTTGTTCAGTGCTGTATTTCAGTGCCTACAACAATGCTGGGCGTATAGTGAGGACTCAATACTTATTTGCTGAATAAATAAATGAACAGAAGAGAGGTGAATGGAATCCCCAAGGCTATGGTGAAGGGAGACTCCAGGATGACAGCTGTGGGCAGCCAGTCTGATGGGAGATGTTGATTGTGGAGAAGGCTGTGCCTATATGGTGGCAGGTTTATGGAAACCTCTGCACTTTCTGCTTAATTTTGCTGTAAATCTAAAACTGCTCTGAAGAATAAAGTCTATTAAAAAAAAAAAAGGCTGATCATTAACTCCAGGGAAAACAAAAGGGATCCAGGAAAAAAAAACACTCATGGTTTACTATCTGGCTCAGCCAGGGGCAGGTGGAGGTTGTGGGGCCGTAAGCTTATACGACTGGGGAGGGGACTATTTAAGAAAAGAAAAACACTAAATAAAAAATTAATCTGATTTAACCTCAGAGCAATTTCTGAACATTTTTTCTTATTTTTTATTTTTTTAGAAATGGGGTCTTGCTCTGTTGTCCAGCCTGGAGTACAGTGGCATGATCAAAGCTCACTGCAGTCTCGAACTCCTAGGCTCAAGCAAATTTTCCGGAATTTTTGACCCACTCTGTGGGGATATTTGAGGGACCATCAGGAATGGGGTGGTAGGTGCTGAAAGTCTTCCGGAAGCAGGACCCAAGAGCTCCAGGAGGTATGGCGCCAGCCAGACAGGTTAAGAGCTTTGCCTGCCAGTGCCCCACGGCCCCGGACAAGCCCACACCTCCATGAGCATCTCAGAGCCTCCGCCTCAGGCGTGCCCCTTGCTGGCCTTATTTCCCGCCCCACCACACTGGTGGGTCCACAGGCACACCATGCACCATAGCAGCTCAGACTGCTCCTTACAAGGCAGGCTCTCTCCTACCCTTCTTGCCTACTGGCAGTGACTCAATGGCCCCTCAACACTCAGCACCAGGGCTGCCTCTTCTGTGAAATGCCCCCACCCTCCAGCTCGCACTCCCTTCCCCAGTGGCTACCAGTTGAGGGGGAAGAAGTCTGACACATGTGGATTTGAATCCCAGCTCTGCCATGTGCGGGTTATGTGGCCGCAAATACGTCACTAGATCTCCCTGGGCTCTGCGTCCTATCATCTGTAAATGTGAATAATAACGTCCACCCTGCAGGGCCATTGGAAGATCAAACACTTGCCACAGAGCCCAACAGGTGGTGGGTGAATAAACACTTCTTTCCATCCTTCTGGCATATTTTCACTTTTGTTTTTTTCTTTGAGATGGAGTCTTAGGCTGTTGCCCAGGCTGGAGTGCAGTGGCACTCGGCTGACTGCAACCTCTGCCTCCCGGATTCAAGCGATTCTCCTGCCTCAGCCTTCCGAGTAGCTGGGATTACAGGCATGTGTCACCATGCCCCACTAATTTTTGTATTTTTAGTAGAGGAGGGGTTTTGCCATGCTGGCCAGGCTGGTTTCAGACACCCAACCTTAAGTGATCCGCCCGCCTCGGCCTCCCACAGTGCTGAGATCACAGGCATGAGCCACTGCGCCCAGCGTTCACTTACAACGTTTTTAAAACTTGGTAGAACACACGCCACATACAATTTGCCATCTTCACTGTTTTAAGTGTCCAGGTCAGTGGCACTGAAGAAATTCACAGTACTGTGCAGCCACCACTGCCATCCACCCACAGAACGCTCCTCATCCTGTGAAACTGAAGCTCAGTGTCCTCATTGCACAGTAACCCCCCTCCCTCAGCCCCTGGCATGTCCCATTCTACTTTCTTTCCTCTGGCATTTCACCTGGCCTCTGTGACAGCACTAGCCCCTTCTGGCTGGTGTTGCCAATTGTTAAGAAGTCTTAACCCCACCGTAGGTCAAGCGGCATCTCATTCATCCTCACCCCTATTACCGAGGCACATGTTGATAATAGATGTTCGAGGGGAAAATGCAAAATGAACGAGGGAATGAGCAGAGAGAGGATCACGTGTGGGTTCGTTGTTAAAGGCAAAGAGCTTTGTGTCTGATTTTATGTAGCAGGTGCCCAGAATATATTGAAAGTCTAAATGATGACACGAGTGGTTTTTGTAAATGTTTACTTATTTTTTGAATAGGTGAAATATTTGAAATTCAAAAACGTACAAAAGAATACACAGTAGAAATTCAGTTTCCCCCTAACCCAGTCCTGCAGCTTCACTGGAGGCAACCACTCTGGCCAGTCTCTTCTGCATTTTTCTGGAGGAGTGTACACACACCACATGTGCACACACTCACACGTGTGCATACACATGTTCACACAGCACATGCTCGCACACTCACATGTGGCAGCATGCTTTACGTACTGTTTGCACATCCTGCTTTTTCTCACTTGACAGATCTTTGGCATCCTTCTAAGATCGGTATATGGACAGTTTCCCTGTTGTCTGATAGCATTCATTGAATGATAAATTTATCCTGTCACCTGTTTACACCTGCTACAGGATTTATGTCATCTGTCACCTGGTGATGACCATTCAGGCCATTTCTGAATTCTTGCTATACAAGACGTGCTGTAGTGAGCAGCCTCGGACACTCACGAATGACTGAATGACTGAATGCCTGAACGTGATCCCTAACCCTAGCCCAGTCTAACCCCTGCCTGGTCTCCCTGGCCCCCAACGCACCCCATCCTCCCAGGACTCCCACCTGCCCCCACGTGGCCACGGCTTGGGATCTTCCTCTTACTCCATGCCAGGCGCTGTGCTGGGCCCTGGAGTGTTTAGGCTGATGAGTCCTGGTCCTGTCCTCATGGAGCCACAGCTCAGAGGAAGAGACAAATGAGGAAAGAGATATTTAGAAATTGAGTTTGAATGCTGGGATAGACCTGCCGCCCTAACTTTACGTCCCTTCCCCGACACCTGGGGAGCCACAGACTTATCCTTGATAATCTTGTCCCCAATCCAGGCTCCCAGGGCAGAGGAGGAGGAAGGGAGGCTGCGGGGTTTGGGGCCAGGGTCAGATGGGACCGAATGCCCCTCTGGCCGCTCTTCCCTGCACTACCCAGGCCAGGCCTGTCTGTTTGATGCTGTCTGTGCCCATCGATTCCCCACTGTGTCTTGGCTGCCTGCTCTCCCTCTGGACCCACTCTGCCAATCCCCATGTCAGGACCCTGCCACCTCACTGCCCTTCTCACTTTTGAAACTAACTAACTGTCTCTTTGGAAGGGCTTTTCCACCCTTATTCTGTGAAGTTAATAGCTGGTGACAGTGGGAGGGGAAGGCAGCATTAAGCCGTTCAGATGGTGGGGAGAGGGCAGACACTGCCTCTACACAGGTTATCCTCTGCCCAAGGGAGTGAAGCCAGCGCTGATCTCTGGGCACCAGGGTCTGGATCCCAGGAAGCCGTTTGAGCTGTAGCAAAACCCGCCATTCAGAAGCTCTCAGCCTCTCCCAATTCACTGGACAATGCTCTTCCCACTTAAAATACCCACCCCATCTCTCCCTTCCCTGCCACACCTGCAGTCCAAGCACTGTCTCTAGGTTTATTTCCTGGGGTTATAAGGCTCTGCACCTCCAAAAACCCCTCATTCAAAGGGAACTGTCTCCGGGAAGGGCAGCAGGGATTTCTCCTTAGCATGGACTCAGGCCCCTTTGAAAATGGGTACAAGAATCAGTTTTGATGAAGGGCATTAAGTAAGCAAATTTGGTTAAAATGTCCATAGCGGGTCCTCTGAGTAGCCAGAGGTGTAAGAGTGCCTGGGGTAAGGGTCCTGAAGGTAGAAACACAGGCGGTGGGGGAAGGGGCAGGGGAAGGCTGAGAACGTCTTCTCAGGGCTCCGTTTCCTTCCTGTTTGATGTCAGCATGTTTTAAAAGGGGAGTAAAAGCATGAATCACAACAGCCAGATGATGGAAGCATCCCAAGTGTCTCACAGCAAATGAATGGATAAACAACAGTGCAGTGGCTCATGCCTGTAATCCCAGCACTTTGGGAAGCCGAGCTGGGTGGATTGCCCGAGCTCAAGAGTTCAAGACCAGTCTGGGCAACATGGCAAAAACCCATCGCTACAAAAAATACAAAAACTAGCCTGGTGTGGTGGTGTGCACCTGTAGTCCCAGCTACTTAGGAGGCTGAAGCGAGAGGATTGCTTTAGCCCAGGAGTCTGAGGCTACAGCGAGCCTAGATCATGCCACTGCACTCCAGCATGGGCGACAGAGTAAGATCACATTTCTAAAACAACAACAACAACAACAAAAACAGGGGTGTATACACACAATGGAATACATTTCGGCCTTAAAAAGGAAGAAAATCCCAACTCACGTTACAATGTGGATGAACCTTGAAGACATTGTGTGAAGTGAAATAAACCAGCACAAAGGCACTCTATGAGGTACATGGAGTAGTCAAATTTATGGACAGAAAGTAGAACGTGGTTGCCAGAGGACAGGAAGCGGGAAGGGGGAGTTGTTGTTAGATGGATACAGAATTCCAGTTTGGGATGATAGAAAGAGTTCTGGAGATTGATTGTACAACAATGTGAATATACTTTACAATACCTAACATATGCTTCAAAATGGCTAAGATGATAACTTTTACATTATGTTTATTTTATCACAATTAAAAATTTAAAACATGCTGGTTGCGGTGGCTCACACCTGTAATCCCAGCACTCTGGGAGGCCAAGGTGGGCAGATCACCTGAGGTCAGGAGTTCGAGACCAGCCTAGCCAACGTGGTGAATCCCCGTCTCTACTAAAAATACAAAAATTAGCCAGGCATGGTGGCAGGTGCCTGTAATCCCAGCTACTCAGGAGGCTGAGGCAGGAGAATTGCTTGAAACCGGGGAGGCGGAGGTTGCAGTGAGCCAAGATCGCACCATCACACTCCAGCCTGGGGGACAAGAGAAAGACTTCATCTCAAAAAAAAAAAAATTTTAAACAATGAAACATAAATATTTTCAGATAGAGGGATGATAGGAAGGTACCAGAAAGGGAAGGGGTGGGAAAGCTCTGTCTCTGCCTTGGGCCTGCCCATCATAGAGACAAACCCAGGCAGTCCAGAGCCCAGACCCCAAAATACCCCTAAGTGTTGAGGGCGTGGTCTGGCCTGGGGAGTGGCTGGATATCTGGGAGGGCAGAGGTGGGAACCTGAGGGAGAAGGATCTGACTTTGACCTCAGCCTCAGACCATGGATTCCTGCTGCCTGCCTGCCTCCTACTGGGGGCCTGCCAGGCCCACCTGCCCCCAAATGCTTGGCAGGCTCCCTGCCCGCTGGCTGCTTAGGGAGGTGCTCCCATTTCCTCTGCGCTTGCCTGAGCTCTCTAGGGCTCCTTCATTCTGCAGGTAGGCTGGGGTCCCCCTCTGTGCCGGGCATTGTGGAAGCTGAGCCCTGTGAGACCCGGCCCTGGAAGAGCCCATGAGATGGCCAGAGATGGGCTTGTCTGGCTGGAAGTTGGGAAGAGTCTTCTCCAAGCTGCGAAGTTAAGCATTGAGTACATAAAAGGGGAAGATTGGCATTAGTGAGAACATGGCCCTGAGGCTTGATGGACCCAAAGCCTCCCAGGGTGTGTGTGGAGGGGGTGGAAGCGGGTATGCACATGGGTGCGGGACCTCATCTATGTAATGTCTGCAGCCACATAGAATGATCTGACTCAATCTGTGGGTGAGCGCAACTGTTTGTGTGCCTGTGTGTGCGCGCCCACGTGCATGCGCGTGTGTGGTCCTAGTGTAGGTGATGTCTGCGGCCACACAAGATGCTGACTGCGTGTGTGACTCGTGGGCGTGTAGATGCAAGCACAAACCTACGACACATCTGTGTACAGGCTGAAGATCACAACGGGTCCGGCCAGGGCCCGCCGCTGGGCCCCCGAGCTGGCCAGCACACCGACGGTTGGATGGGGCGACGCTTCTTGCTCCGGTCCCTAACTCATTATTAAGCTCTTCGCTCTTTGCAGACGCTCCCTGCGCCTCCCCCGCTCCGGGCTGCAGCGGCGCAGGCGCCGGG